>NC_050579.1:245020283-245646934 GCF_011100635.1 Trichosurus vulpecula
CAACGATACACAAGGAGTCCAAATTAATGAATTCTGTATGTGCAGCTGGTCACAGTATCAGGAGGAGAGATAAGTGTTTTGCTAAGGCATGCTACCCTTGAACTGGGGAGAGACTGCTAGGGCCAAGGCTTTGAAGCTAGGGGGAGATGTGATTTTAGAACTAGAGTTCAGGTACAGGCACCCAAGCAGAGGCTAAGGAGAAATGTTAGAATTAGGGTCCAAGCACAAGCACCCCATCACGAGTATTATTTCATTTCATCCTCACAGTACCCCTACCAGGTAGGTTCTATTATTATTATATTATTATTGCATAATATAATATATTATGATATTATATGATATAATAACAACGACAACAATCATTATTATTATTTTACACATGGGCAGACTGAGACAGAAAGGTTGTACCTGAAGCAGTTCAGGGAGAAAAGTTTTCTTTGTGGATAGGGACATACTGGGGAATATCAGCTTGCCTGAACTCTCATCCTCACTTTCTGTGTGAATCCTTAATGGAGGAAAGAAGTGATCAAGAACCTCTCGTAAACGCTTCCTCCCCCCACAGAAAAGCAAACTGTCTAAGATTTGGAAAGGACTTCAAATGTCATCTAATCCAATCTTCCCCTCAACAGGAATCCCTCTCTAACATCCCTGATGAAGCATCACCCAGCCTGTGCTGGAAGATCTCCAGAGGCACAGACCTCACTGTCTCTGGAGGCAGTCTATTGTACAGCTCCAATTCTTAGGAAGATCTTCCTTCTCTGGAGATGAAATCTGCCTCTTTGGACCTTCTAGTTAAGGTTCAAGGTCTTCCCTCTGGGGCCAAGCAGAACAAAGCTTCTTCCTTGGGGCAACCCTTCAAATACTTGGTGCCACCTATCATGTCCTCCTCAAGTCTCTCCTCCAAACCAAACACATCTGGCTGATAGCTGGTAGTAATAGAGCTCTTTAAGGGTGGCACAGTTATTTATACATGTCATGTGATTTGATTCCTTTGGTTCATTCAAGTCATTTTTACATGTGGTGTTGCCTCCTGCCCTCTTATCATTGTGAGCTTACTCTTCTGCATGTGCTCCAGACTGTCGATTTCCTTCCTCCTCAAACTGAGCACTAGACTCCAAGTGTGCTATACTGAGAACTGAGCACAGTGACCCTTCAGTCTGTCTACAGGAGTATGGGAGTAATTAACACCTATAAATATACTCTCACAGATGTATTTACAAATACTCAAATAGACTCTCCCAAAGGTAGGCTTATCAACATGTTCATCTACACATTATGGGACTTCTCTGCCAGTACGAGTACTATTAGACCAAACAAATGAAAAAGTGTTGACTCCAGCATGAAAGGTTTTGAAGAAGGAATAAAAGAGGAAGGCTTTGGTTGAGAGAGTCCTGGAGTTGGATGATCAGCAGAAACTTGCTGCCCAGAGACTTGATATAACATGGCTTGAGAACTGAGGAATCAAAGTAATTGAGGGAAGCTCAGCTTGGAGAAGGAACAAAGTAGGGTGGAAGCAGGTAGACAAAGGGGATGTTGTAACCAGAATGGGCTTTGTTTTCTTTGAATGACTCAGCTTACCTCATTGAGCCTCTGGACACTGTGGCTTGCTCTTCCGGGGCAGGAGGCCCGGGGAGCATGCCGGGAAGCAGACAGCTTCCTGTGTGATGAGTCATGGGGCTGGCTGAGGGGAGGTGTTAACCTCTACCCTAGGGGGAGGGGCCAACTCAGGAACCAATCGGCCCTGGTCATTCGGGCGGAGCTTGATGATGTCAAAAACCCTATAAGAGGGGAGAGGACAGCTTGAAGATTCTCTTTTCCTTTTCCGGTTGGAGCCAGCGACAGTTACGACAGTTACGTCAGTTACAGCGACCGTTACATCGTCAGTTTCAGTTGCAGCTTCAGTTACAGACACAGACACAGCTGAGGCAGGAGCTGCCAGTAGCAGAGCTGATCTACGGGAGGAAGCTGAACAAAGACTTCAGGCCAGTGGGTAATCTTATTACCATCGAGGGGGAAGCATGATTTTGCTTTACGCAATCATGCTTCTCTGTAGCCTCCTGGTTACTCTTGCAAGGCGTACTTATTGGGCCTGGAAGATTTTGATCAACATATCAAAATGGGGCTTCTGGTTCATGGGTTGGTTACTGTGGAGCCTAAATAAATGTTTTGATTCTTCTGCCTTCTACTTTGAGAGTTTCTTATATCCGGCGGTTCCGAACCTTTCAGACATGTTTATGATCCTCTTTGAGATTATAAACTCTGCCCTCCTGATACATTTGGCGTCACGAACAGGATCGCTAGGTATAAGATCTCTATTTAGAAGCAGAACAATTTCAGAGGAAGAGATGAATATCCCAGGATGGGAGGATCCATTTTATTCCTCCCTAGCAAAAGAATTGGCTAAAAAAGCTGGACCCTGTGAAAACTGGGAACCAAGGCTACGGAGAGGAGATCCTAGGGATTTGGAAAAGTGTTTACGAGAAGTTGGGATTCAGTCAGGGGCATCACTATCTAGGCAAAGCTGGATAGTGTTATCAGCCTACCGGCTAGTATACGAAAGATTGAGATTAAGTGAAAGACATAGGGGCACTCCTACCCCACAGGAAGAAGAGGAATCTCAGATAGCAGGAGACCAAACTGACTCAAATGAGAACTTTTCTATTAATGTGGCTAAGAGCAACAGGAGACCAAAAAAGCCCAGAGTGCATTTCAACCCAGCCCAGAAAGAGCCGGCTGAGGCACAAAACACTACTGGGGTTCAGGATGTGCCTCACACAGAGAATAGGAGATGGTTAAATGATCAGACAAGGGCTCGACCCATACAAAGGAGGAAGACAGAAACCCGAGGTGAAGATTCAGTTACAAGGGAAATTCAGGAAGATTTCTCACCGCAAGAGGTCACAGATATTTTGAGTAGATTCAGCCAAAGAATAGGAGAACCATTGATATCTTGGATGGTAAGACTCAGTGATCAAGGGGCCGGTGGAATATCAGTAGATGGGACAGACTGCATGAGATTCATAGGTATCAGCCATGATCCTCTAGTTCAACAAGCTTTTAGGGAACATCATCAGCAAGGAGATGGTGATAGCAGGACTACTCTGTTGGCATTAGCCGCTGTGGGATGCAATAAGAGATATGCTACTGATTCTATGTGGCCCACTGAGCACAGACCCTGGTATTCACTTAGAGATTGTATCATGAGACTAAAGGAGGAGGTAATGAAGACTGCCATTATGACAGGAACTGCAGACAAATATTACAATGATTCAATGGAACTGCCTCATAGGAATTTAATAATTAGGACAGCTCCCCCTGCTTATAAACAACTAATTTTGAATTTATTACTTGGAGAAGTAGGGAGCCGTCTTACAACAGTGATAAATAAGATTTTACAGTTACATGACTTAGGTGACTGGGGAGGGGATAGATCTCCTCGAGAGAGAAGGGTGAATAACCAGCAAACTTGGCGCCAAAGGAGAGTAACAAGGAAAGAAATGTTTACTGCTTTATTGAGAGCAGGAGTAGGTTTTGAAATGATAGATGGAATTCCAACCAATGAATTATATAAAATGTACAGAGATAAAGGCCTTGATAACAGGAGAGATAGGGAAATCAGAACTGCTCCTGCAAATGCTACAGATGTTGAACCTTCATACCCAAGTGAATCACATGAAAGGGAATACTAGGGAACAGGCCAGGCCCCAGCCCAAATTAAGGAAATACACAGGCTGGATTGTAGACCTCACATTAACTTGACCATATATTGGAAAAATGGGTCAAGTACGGTAACTGAGGCATTAATAGATACTGGGGCCGAGGCCACCCTTATTTATGGAAATCCAGACAAGTTCAGCCATGGAACTCCTATTACCATTACAGGACTAGGAGGGACTGAAATATCAGCCAGACAAGTTAAATTGATGATGAAAATTGGACAGTTGCCCAAGAAAGAATATAGTGTGGTTATTGTGCCTATTCCTGAATACATCATTGGAATAGACATTTTGAAGGGTATGACCTTAAATTTACCTGAAGGGAAATACCAATTTGCTGTGAGGAAAATAGGCATTAATGCAGTCTTAGTGGGGAAAATCAAGATGGATCCAATCACTTTGCCCGAACCTTCTGAAGTAATTACTTTGAGGCAATATCGTGTGCCAGGTGGGCAAGATGAAATTGCCAACACTATAAGAGAATGTGTTGAGGCAGGAGTGTTAGTCCCTACAACTACTCAATGGAACAACCCTGTCTGGCCAGTCCGAAAGTCAGATGGAACATGGAGGATGACAGTAGATTATAGACAGCTGAACAAAGTGACTCCTCCCTTGTATGCTGCTGTCCCAGACACGGTTACTTTAATAGAGAGAATACAAAAACATGAAGGGACTTGGTATGCAGTTATTGATTTGGCCAATGCCTTCTTTACAATCCCAATAGACCCCAAGCAATGGAATCAGTTTGCTTTTACTTGGCAAGGCCGACAGTATACATTTACACGCCTGCCGCAAGGATATATTCATAGCCCAACTATTTGCCACAGGATTGTAGCTGAACATTTGGATGAATTAAAGTTACCTGGTGTACAGCTTACACATTACATAGATGACATCATGATACAGGGAAAGAATATAAAGGAGGTGGAGGAGAGTTTAGCATTATTAATTGACCATATGAAAAGCAAAGGATGGGAAATCAACCCCGCAAAGGTTCAAGGGCCAGCTCAAACTGTAAAATTCTTGGGGATACAGTGGAATAGAGGACTGCGAGAAATTCTCCCACAAGCTCGACAAAAAATCCAGGATTTTCCCACCCCTACCAATAAGAAAGAGGCCCAAAAGTTCATAGGGCTGTTTGGTTATTGGAGACACCACATCCCACATTTGGGACAGATTTTAAAACCCTTGTATAAAGTCACCAGAAAGAAATATGAATTTGACTGGGGACTTGAACAAAGTAGAGCTTTTGAGGAAGCAAAGGCTGCTATTCAATTAGCCCTAGACTTATGGCCTATGCAAAATGGGCCAGTGGAGTTACAAGTGACTGTACAAGATGACTATGCAAATTGGAGTCTGTGGCAAAAACAACAAAGCCGAAGTGTACCTTTAGGCTTTTGGTCAAGGAAACTGCCCTCATCTGGAGTGCAATATACACCTTTTGAGAAGCAGCTGTTAGCTGCATATTGGGCTTTAGTAGAAACTGAGCAACTAACTCTGGGTCATGAAGTGGTATTAAGGCCTGGAATTCCAATTATGACTTGGGTAATGAGTACCCCAGCTTCTCACAGAATTGGACATGCACAAGAGGCAAGCATAATCAAATGGAAGTGGTATATCCAGAATAGGTCCAGAGCAGGCAAAAATGGAGTTTCTGCTCTACATGAATCTGTGGCGAACATTGATACTGAGAGCAATGAAAAGCCCCTTGAATCTAAGCAACAGATGGTACCATCCTTAGTGAAATGGAATAATGGATATGACGGACTAAATGAAGAACAGAAGAAACATGCTTGGTTTACTGATGGGACAGCAAAATATTTAGGACAGAAGAGACATTGGAAAGCAGTAGCCTATAACCCCTGTACAAGGAGAACTCTGGAAAGTTCTGGGATAGGTGGAAGTAGCCAATATGCTGAACTGATGGCAGTGCATCAGGCCATCAGAGCAGAGAAAGGAGGACAGTGTCATATATTTACTGACTCGTGGGCGGTAGCTAATGGATTAGCTACATGGATGCCTATATGGAGGAATCAGAATTGGGAGATTCATGGCAAACAAGCTTGGGGTAAAGAGTTATGGGAAAATATATGGGACATGTCTTTGGTTACAAATCTGTCAGTTTTTCATGTTGATGCTCATGCAACCCTGACCACACCAGAACGTGAGTACAATGCACATGCGGATCGACTAGCAAAGATTGCTACTGAATGTATTGTCCCTACTCCGACTTCAACTGATGACCCAGCCTTAGCAAGATGGGTCCACCAGACTGCTGGCCATTTAGGGGTCCAGGCCACCCATCGATGGGCACAGGATCGAGGTATCAGTATTTCTCATGCGTTGTTAAAACAAATAACAGAGGAGTGTTGTATATGCCAATTAGAAAAAGAACGAACTCTTCCTAGGATAGTTACTGGAGAAATAGCAAGGGGAAAAGTTCCAGCCCAAATTTGGCAGATAGATTATATTGGCCCACTACCCCAGGATAAAGGATGTAAATATGTATGTACGTGTGTTGACACCTATTCAGGTGTACTAGTGGCTTGTCCTTATAAAGACGCAACTCAGAAAAACACCTGTAAAACTCTAGATATTGTAAGTTTATATTATGGAACCCCAATGCAGATTCAAAGTGACAATGGGTCACATTTCAAGGGCAAAGAAGTGAAAAGATATTGTGTGTTGAATAATATAGAATGGATATATCATATTCCATATTACCCACAAGCATCTGGGCTAATTGAAAGAATGAATGGATTGTTGAAAGAACAGCTGAGAAAATTAAGCTCAAATAATTCATATCGACATTGGAAGGATAATTTGTCTATTGCCTTACGTAATTTGAATAATAGGCCTTTAGGGGGGAGTACACCTCTAGCCAGAATGATGACCCCAAATCTGCAGATCAGAGAACAGCAAACATGTGAGATCCAAAACATTGAATTTTGGACTGTGAGGGAAGATGTCCCACTACCAAGTCCAGGAACACCCGGTTCAGCAGGATATGATTTACATTGCATAGAGAATTTTAGGTTAAATAGGAAAGAGATAAGAAAAACCCCTACTGGAGTATGTATGAGAATCCCCAAGAATCATCTTGGACGGATATTACCTAAACCAGGATTAGCGGCTCAAGGAATACATGTATTGGCTGGAGTGATAGATTCTAATTATCAAAAAGAAATTGTTGTGACACTCCAGAATATGGGTAAAAAACCTGTACAATTTTGTAGAAATGATAGGATGGTTCAAGTCATTATTATCCCCTGTGAAAAAATACCCTTTGTGAAAACTGACCCTCCTCCCAAAATAACTACTAGAGGGGCAAAAGGGTCTTGCTCCATTGATAGAATAAAGTCAGGAGCTAAGGTATGGGTAAAACGGAAGCCAGATGATATTCCAAAGGCTGCAGAAGTTATAGCCCATGGGAAGGACAACACTGTAACAGTTGTCTATTCAGGGGAAAATAATTACCAAATCGTACCCCTGAACCATATATTTTACCGTGAATAGGTTATAATAATAGATTCACAGACTATTCTTTTTGTCCTTTGTTTTGGCTAACCTTGTTGCTAGTTTTGTTTCCTTCAGGCTTAAGCACCCTGCACTTTCCGGTGACTGCCTAAGCATGTAGCATTCTTGGAATTCCTGCCAGCTTGTTAAAGAAATGACCTCTGGAATGGGACTTTTTGGGGGCAGGGCCATCTCTACATCCAATTTCAGCATGAAGAAGCTATGGAAAATGAGACCTTCACCCCTCACCCCAAGATTTTGAGCCCCAATCGTTCAAGGGGGGTGGAAATGATGATAGTGTTCTGTTTACTTATTTTGTGTTATCCTTGCTGTGTTGTTTTATTGTTATGATATTATTGATCCTATGTAATGGATACAAGGATTTAGGGGTGGACATTTGAATTATTAATAATTATTTTGGGGATGATTGATTGAAAAGATTATTTTGCTGGGATCTAGGGGTGGATCGCATTTGAATCGTTAACCAATGTTTGGGAATGTCACTGAATGATATGTTTTGCTTTATAATGAATGATATGTTTTAGTTTCCTTTGTAATTGGATCACAATGTATGTTCTAGGATACATGGCTGATTAGATTATGTATCCTATAACAAGGGGTGGAGTGTAACCAGAATGGCCTTTGTTTTCTTTGAATGACTCAGCTTACCTCATTGAGCCTCTGGACACTGTGGCTTGCTCTTCCGGGGCAGGAGGCCCGGGGAGCATGCCGGGAAGCAGACAGCTTCCTGTGTGATGAGTCATGGGGCTGGCTGAGGGGAGGTGTTAACCTCTACCCTAGGGGGAGGGGCCAACTCAGGAACCAATCGGCCCTGGTCATTCGGGCGGAGCTTGATGATGTCAAAAACCCTATAAGAGGGGAGAGGACAGCTTGAAGATTCTCTTTTCCTTTTCCGGTTGGAGCCAGCGACAGTTACGACAGTTACGTCAGTTACAGCGACCGTTACATCGTCAGTTTCAGTTGCAGCTTCAGTTACAGACACAGACACAGCTGAGGCAGGAGCTGCCAGTAGCAGAGCTGATCTACGGGAGGAAGCTGAACAAAGACTTCAGGCCAGTGGGTAATCTTATTACCATCGAGGGGGAAGCATGATTTTGCTTTACGCAATCATGCTTCTCTGTAGCCTCCTGGTTACTCTTGCAAGGCGTACTTATTGGGCCTGGAAGATTTTGATCAACATATCAAAATGGGGCTTCTGGTTCATGGGTTGGTTACTGTGGAGCCTAAATAAATGTTTTGATTCTTCTGCCTTCTACTTTGAGAGTTTCTTATATCCGGCGGTTCCGAACCTTTCAGACATGTTTATGATCCTCTTTGAGATTATAAACTCTGCCCTCCTGATACAGATGTCTAATATAATCTAAGAGAGGTAGAGCTGGATGTGTATGGAAATGCTCTGGGTGATTGCATTCAGACCTCCACAAATGAAGGAACACCTTATCTCAGTCCAACTCGTCTCCTAAGGTGAACAAAGCTGTTTGTTGTAACCACTCTGTGTATCTGTAACTGTCAGTTCAAGGATCTAGTCACCTAGTTCCATGAGAGGAAAAGGACCCCAAACTTAATTCTACTTGGGGCTACCCTTGCTGTTTTGCTGGTTTGTTCTGTAACTGCAATAAAGGCACCCAGATAGCTCTTGGGAATCTCCTCTTTTTTCTCTGCTTTTCCTGGAGCCAGTCTCTACCATGTCCGCATAGACACATCTTTATTCATTTCGCAGAATCATAGATACAGTTGGAAGGGACCTCAAAGGTTATCTGGTCCAACCCCCTACCCAAATCAGCAATTTCCACAGCAATTCCCCAAAGTGGTTATCAAGTGTCTGTCAGAAGACTCCCAGTAACATTAAACTCAGTACCTCCTGATGCCCCAGGAAACACACCCCATTGCCCCACTCCATGTCACATCTGTTGATAGGACGTGACTCCATGTCACATCCTCAAAATTAGGAAGCTCTTTCTTAAAGTCAAAATTTACCTCCTCACAACTTGTACTTATAGGCTTCTGATTCTGCTAGGAATGCCAGGAATTCCTTCCAGAGCAGCCAGAACAAATTTAATCCCTCTTTCATATGACAATTCTTATATTAGAAGATAGGCATCATATCTGCCATACATAGGTATTTAGGTCTTTAGAAGAGAAGATACAATTTTCATTTTGCAGGCCCAAACTAAGAATGAATTTTCCAAAGAGTTTACTAGCTTCTACAAATCACCAATAGTTATAGAAATGCAAATTAAAACAATCTTGAGATTGTTTATAATTCACTGTTGGTAAACCTGTGAATAGGTCCAATCATTCTGTATATCAATTTGGAATTATTCAAGAAAAATAATCATGCTTCCCTATGCTTTGACCCAACTAACCCACCTTTGGGCATATGCCCCACTGAGGCACCCACTGGGTGTCTATCCTGCAGCTGAATTCTTCTGTGAGTGTTGATTCCCCTAATTAAAATAAGAGTTTTAGAGACTTAGCAGTCTTAGAAATCTTAGCAAGTCTTAGAAGTCAAAGACAGAAATACTGGTCCTATATAAACACTAAAATATTCATAGTAGTACAATTAGCGGAAGGAAGGAACTAGAAGCAAAGTTGTATCCCCATCATGTTGGACAATGGCTGAATAAAAACTATGGTATATGAATGTGATGGAGTATTATTGTTCAGTAACAAATAATGAGTGAGAGGCATTCGGGGAAAAATAACATACAGGGATTTGTTTTACCTCCTACAGGAAAATAAACTACAGTCAACAAAGGTCAGTCTACAAAATGACTGCAATGATGAAAGTGAAAATATCACCAAAAGGAAGTCACACTGAGAAACAAAAAAACATTGAAGATCCTAGGGAACTCAAGGAGAGTCAAGTTAACAAGCATCCACTAAATATCTACTGGGTTCCAGGCACTGCTAAGTTCAATGAGGAGAAAGGGAAATATTGCTTCCTCCTCACGTCAGAGAGGCAGAACGCGGTATACGCTGTCAGAGGTTTTCCATGTATCGGGTGCTTTTGCTTTGTTTTCTTTGTCAGAAGAGCCAGTTACACCTGGATGGAGAGGAGGATTTCTTCCCATCAGAAAAGACTATGCTGTAAAGACAAATGGCATCAGTGAAATGCATTTTAAACAACAGCCAAAGCAAATAAAAAAGCTTTTATTAAAGTCCTACCATATTCTAGGCACTGTATTAAGTTTAGGGCATACCAAGAAAGGCAAAAACAAACCCTGGCCATGGGATGGAACTGAATGGAAAAATATGTTCTAAGTGTTCTGTGCCAGATACTGCGCTGAGAAGGTAAATAAAAAATGCAGATAGTCCTTGCTCTCAAAGAACTCTCATTTTAATTAGGGGAATCAACATTCATAGAAGAGTTCAGCTGCAGGACAGACACCCAGTGGTCCTTAGCATTCAGTGGTGGGGCTAAGGACAAGTCCCAGGATTTTTTGCTTGCAGCGAGCATGCTCAGAGCTAGGAATTGATCTCTTGTCCCCAAGTACTTTGTCCACCATGATGCCTCTCTCTCAAACCTTATACTTCATTTCACAGTAATAAAAGTTTATTTGCATGTCTTCTTTTGGATTTAAGACAAACATACGAGGGAGGAAATTAAAACTCTTTGTTCCCATTTTGCAGCTCAGAAATGTTAAGTGACCCCATAAGAAAGTATTATTATTCCCTTTTTAAACTGGGAGAACTGAGGCTCAGAGGCATTAAGTGACTTTCCTGAGATACCCCCCTGAAGTTCCACACACACAGTGGAAGACTCAATTACAAGTCATATGACCTCTAGTACATAGACAATCACTATGAAATAACCTCATAGTATTCTCTCCAAAGAACCCAGGGGGGATCCTTTCTTAACAGTCATCCTGTTTAATCTGTTCCTTTGTGTATTCTGATTGCCAGGATTAGGTGAAAGCCTAATGAGGTGGGAACTGTTCAGCAGCAAGTCATTTGAGTGAGGATTGAAGATGGGGCTGGCATTATGAGATGCAGAATGAAAATACATGGGTCCTGTAAAAACTCTTGCTGGAAATCAAGCTCTTTCTCTTATTCCGGTGACCAAACCATTTGTCCTGAGCCTCAGAAGAAGGAAAAAAGCCTTCTCACATTTAGCTTCAACTTTGCTTGGATTGCTCTATCAGCCCCTACTTCCTATTGTGACCCAGCTTCCTACTTTGGTTCAACCCCACATTGAAGATCATTGACTCTAGCTTTGCAGAACCAATCCAATGCTTCTGGACCATTTTTGGGCTGCCATCTGTTGCAACAATTCAGCTAGCATCTTCTGTGGGTTTGAAAGACCAACACAAGCCCAACAAGAAGAATGCTGCCAGCACAGCTTCTTTTGATCTGTTTTACTAAGGAAAGTAGTGTTAGAGAGTTAACGACCTTAATTCAATCCAACATACAAATATCATTCGCTTAGTTCAGGGGAAAAAGCCAGCACTCTGAACTTCAGAGCAAATACAAACAAATTACAAACATGCATTATAAACAGACTAAATACCATAGTTATCAAGAAACCATCTGGGTTGATGAGCCGGGAGGCTCTTACAGCAGCTGCCCAGAGTACCATGCCAACACTCTTCCAGTAAGTGGGAGCCTCAACAAATAGCTCTGTTCTCTCTTTTTATACACTCTTTAGCCATCATCAAATGTCATCTGAGTGACCAGAACTCAGGCTCCTACTCTTGGCTCTGGTCTTAGCAACTCCCCTTAGGATCCTGAGGGCTTCATGCCCACATAAGGTTAGCATCTAGTAGATAGGTGTTTGGGCCTGGAGCTTTGCACCTAGTAAGACTCAATCAAAGACACTTAATGTATCCTTCTAAAACAATAAAAAGTCCCAACTTAACTGATATTACACCATCTTTCAGACTTTTCAGCCTGTGGAAAGAGCCTGAGGCAAGTGGGCAAGACTAGGATGAATTGTATATATTTGGATTAAACTGTATATACTTGCTGCCTTCAAGGTGACTGGCCTGAGGTCGTCAGAGACTTACTGGTAAGGAGGGAATGAAAGATAAGGGAGCAAAGGTCCTTCCTAAATTTCCCTTTCCTAAGGCTGTGATCTTCAGAAGGATACTGAAGATCTCAGGTAGAGTCATGTGAAGGGATGGCCAAAACCAAGAGAGGCTAGAGGTTCATAGAACTACAGCATGTCAGAGCTGGAAGGAAGTGAGAGGCTGTCTAGTTCAAGCCTTCCATTTGACACGGAAGCAAACAAGACCCAGTGAGATGAGCTAATTATCAAAAGTACTCCACAGATGTTCTAGACAGATCACAAAGGATGTGGTGCTCCATAGCACACTCTGAAGCATACTCAGTAGGAGGCGTGGAGCCATGGATTTTCTTGCTAAACAGACCACAGCTGACCAGGACAGAAGATGGTGTTCTTGGCACCAGGTTCCTCCCTTGACCTCCCGAACCTTGGGATTAAAGGAAGTTACTGGTACTGGTGATGTGGAGGCCTCTTGGCATGGTCCCAATGGGCCATGGCTCATTTTGAAAGTAATTGACTGAGGAGTCCTAGAATGTCCAGCTGTGGGATTAGGCGTTGGGAGACTGTGTTTTTGAGGGGTCACAGGGAAGGGAAATGGCCCTTTTTATTATCCTGTTTGGAGAAGCTGGTAACTAGCATTCATGGTGGGTTCTGCTTTTGAAGGGCTCAGAAATCTAGTTCAGAAGCCTTCATTGATCATTATAGACAATGTAGCATTGGGAGGAGAGTGCTGGCTTAAGGTCAGAAAACCTGAAACTTACCAAGCAATGGGATGTTGGGAAATCACTTAATCTCTCAGAGTCTCAGTCTCCTCATGTGTAATGTGGGCAAAATAATGGCCTCTGAGCTCCCTTCCAGCTCTCATTCCATGATCCCACGATCCTATGCTAGCGCTGCCCATCTCACAGATGTATTGTAGCAAAGAGCTTTGTGCAGCTTCAATTTCTGTATTCTTTTGAGTTGCATTAGCTAAAGGAAGTGTGGTGTAGTACAGTGAAGGCCAGCCTTGAAGGTAGGAAGACTTGGGTCCTAGTCCTTCTTCTTACACACACAAACTTTGTGATTAGCCTGGCAAGTCACCTAGCCTTTCTAGGGCTCAGTGTCTTCATCTCTGAAATGAGAGACTAGGTGGCCTCTGAGGCGGTGGAAGAGGGGGAGGGGAGGTCAGGGGAAGAAGGAATTAACAACGCATGTCAGGCATTCAGAAAATAACATGTTATGATCGGTGTTACTTCATACAGTGAAATAAACTGCAGTCCACAAAGATCAATCTACAAAGTGACTACCACAATACAAATGGAAATATCACCAAAAGGAAGGCACACTGAGAAAAGGAAATAAATGAAGATCCCAGAGAGCTAAAGGAGAGCTAAGTGAACAAGCATCCACTAAATGCCTACTGGGTTCAGGCACTGTGCTAAGTTCAATGAGTAGGTAGGGAAATATAGCTTCTTCCTCATGTTAGAGAGGCAGAATGTGTTACACACCGTCAGAGATTTTTCTATGTATCAGGTGTTTTTGTTTCATTAGTTTTCTTTGTCACAAGGGACAGTCACATCTGGATGGAGGGGAGGAAAAGACTGTGATGTGAAGACAATTGGCACCAGTAGAATGCATTTTAGACAAGAAAAATCAAATCAAATAAAAAACATTTATTAAACTCTTATCATATTCTGGCACTGTACTAAGTTCTGGGCATACCAAGAAAGGCAAAAACAAACCCTGGCCATGGGATGGAATTGAATGGAAAAATATTTCCTAAGTGCTAACTGTGTGCTGAGAAGGTAAACAAAATTGCAGATAGTCCTTGCTCTCAAAGAACTCTCACTTTAATTAGGGGAATCAACACTTATAGAAGAGTTCAGCGGCAGGTCAGAGACCCAGTGGTCCCTACGGTTTAGTGGCAGGGCCAATGTCAAGTCCCAGAATTTTTTGCATGCACTTAGCATGTTCAGAGCTAGGAATTAATTCTTGTCCCCAAGTACTTTTTCCACCATGATGCCTCTCTCTCTCGAAGACTTATGCATCATTTTATAATTACAAAACAGTTTGTTTGCATGTCTTCTTTTAGAGTCCAAACAAAACTCTGAGGGAGGAAATTAAAACATTTTTGTCCTCATTTTGAGGCTCAGAAATGTTAAGTGACTCCATAAGAAATTGTTATTATTTTCTTTTTATAACTGGGAGAGGCTCAGAGGTATTAAGTGACTTTCCTGAGTGAAAGATTTAATTGCAGGACATCTGACTTCTAGCATACAGATAATCAGTATGCAATAACCTCATACAGTTCTACCCAAAAACCCCAGGAAGGATCATTTCCTTACAGCCATCCTGTTTAGTCTGTTCCTTTGTCTCTACAGATTGACAGACTTAGCCCAGGATTACATGAGAGAGTAATGCTGGTGGGAACTGTCCAGCAGTAAGTCATTTGAGTGAAAATTGAAGATGAGGCTAGCCCTATGAGATGAGGAATGAAAATACATAAGTCCTTTAAAAATTCTTGATGGAACTCAAGCTCTTTATCTTATTCTAGTAACCAAACTCTTTGTCCTGGGCCTCAGAAGAAGGAAAAAAGCCTTATCATACTTAGCTTGAACTTTGCTTGGATGGTTCTATCACCCCCTACATCCTATTGTGACTTTGGTTCTTTATATTTGGTTCAATGCTGTATCCCAGGTCATTGATTCTAGCTTTGTAGAACCAATCCAATGTTTCTAGACCATTGTTGAGGGGGAACCTTCCAGCTGTCATCTTTCAGAGTGTTCATCCTGTGGGAAGAGCCCAAGGCAAGTGGGTAAGACTTGGAGGAACTGTATATATTTGGATTAAACTGCATATACTTGTTGCCATCAAGATGCTTGGCCTGAGATTGTCAGGGGCTTACTGGTGAGGGGTGGGATGAAAGATAAGGGAGCAAATATCCTTCCTAAATTTACCTTTCCTAAGGCCGTGGTCTCCAGAAGGATTCCCAAGATCTCAGGTAGTCATGAAAAGGGGTGGCCAAAGCCGAGAGGGGCTAGAGCTTCATAGAACTACAGCATCTCAGAGCTGGAGGGACCTTAGAGGCTGTCTAGTCAAACCCTCTAATTTGACAGCAAAGAAAACAAAGCCCAGTGAGATGATATAATTATCAAAAGTACTCCACAAAAGTTCCAGAGAGATCAACAAGGATGTGGTGCTCCATAACACACTCTAAAGAGATTCTTAATAGGAGGCATGGATTCTCTTGCTCAACACACCACAGCTGACCAGGGCAGAAGATGGTGCTCCTGGCACCATGTTCCTTCCCTGTGATCCTGAGCCTTGGACTGAGGAGAAACAACTGGTGCTGGAGATGCAGAGGCCTCTGGGCATAGTCCAAAAAGACCAAGGCTCATTTTGAAGGTAACTGACTGAGGAGTCCTAGAATGTCCAGCTGGGGGATGAGGAGCTGAGGCATAGGGAGAGCATGCTTTTGAGGGGGGCAGAGGGGATGGAATTGGCCCCTTTTATCCCTAGAAATACAAATCATGGTTGGAGAAGCTGGTAACCAGAATTTATTGGGGGTTCTGCTTTTGAAGGGCTTGGTTCATTGATCACTAGAGGCTGTGTAGCATGGGGAAGAGAGCTCTAGCTAAGGGTCAGGAGATACGGGTTTATTGCTGTCTCAGAAACTTGTCAATCAGTGGGATGGGGGGGGGAATCACTTAATATCTCAGAGCCTCGACCCCCTTATCTGTGATATGGGCAAAATAATGACCTCTGACCTCCCTTCCAGATCTCATTCTGTGAATCCATGACCATATGCCTGTACTGTTCATCTCACAGATGAGTTGCAAAGAAGAGCTTTGTTCAGCTTGAATTTCCGCATTCTTTTGAGGTATGTTAGCTAGAGGCAGCATGACGTAGTAGAGTGAAGGTCAGCCTGGAAGGGAGGAAGACTTGGGGTCAAGTCTTGCTTCTCAGACATACAAATTGTGTGATCACCCTGGGCAAGTCACTTAGCCTTTCTGGGGCTCAGTTTCTTCATAATCTGTAAAATGAGAGACTAGATGACCTTTGAAGCATCGGGGGTGGTGGTGTGTGTGTCCAAATGTTATCTCATTGGATCCTTACTACACTTTTCCCAGAGTAGGTGTTATTATTTGTCCCCCTTGAAACTGAGGCTGGCACAGATTAAGTGACTTGCCCAAGGTCATATAGATAATTAGTGTCTGAGGCCAGATTTGGACTCAGCCTTCTAGACTCCAAGTCTGTTGCTGTATCTCCTGTACCACCAGCTGCCTCTGAGGTCCCTGATTCTATGACCTACTCAGTGGCCCAGGCGACAATTCTCTAAGACTCTAAGACCCTTAAGTTGCAAGTGCTTTGCAAATCTACCTCGGTAGAGGGAGTTTCCACACCAGAGTTCCCTGCACCAATGAAATCACAGGAGGGGACTTTTATGGCTTTAGGAAGGTAAGACTTTTAGAAGCAAAACTTTGGTGGAAGGGAAGAATTTTGCCCCAAACAGAGCTGCACCCTACAACTGAGGGATGCTGATCTAAAGAGTCTCTAAGTTTCCTTAATTTTATGGGTATATATGTATAAATACTACTAGATGGTAACTAGGTTGCACAGCTGAGAGAGTGTCAGGCCTGGAATCAGGAAGACATGAGTTCAAACTTGGCCTCTCTCACTTTTGAGCTGTAAGATCCTAGGTAAGTCACTTCACTCTGTTTGTCTCTGTTCCTCCTCTGTAAAGAGGAACTGGAAAAGGAAATGGTAAGAAAACCCCAAGTGGGATTATGAAGAGACAGACACAATAAAAATGACTGAAACACAAGAAAATGTTATACATAGGGGTGTGTGTGTGTATGTATGTGTGTTTGTGTATATGTATATGTGTGTATATGTTGAACCTCTAGATGGTTTCTTGGATAGAGCACTAGGCATGGAGTCTGAAATACCAGGTTTCAAATTTAACCTAAGGCACTTACTAGCTGTGTTACCCTGAACAAGTTGCTTAACCTCTGTTTGCCTTAATCCACTACAGAAGGAAAGAGCAAACCACTCCAGCATTTTTGCCAAGAAAATCCCAAGGACAATGTCAAAATGCTAAAAGATATAACATCAGAAGATGAGCTGGTTGGGTTGGAAAGGGCCTGCCTACCCTGGTCCATGGAGTCACAAAACATTAGACAAAACTGAACAACAGCAACAGCAAAGTTAGACACCAGGTAGTTAGGGAGAGAGGGCATTAGCAGCTGCAGTAATTAGGAAAAGCTTCATGTAGAAGAAGATGGTGCTTGATGGACCAGCAAGATTTGACAAGATAGAGATGAAAAGGGAAAGCATTTCAGGCACGGAGCATGAAAATGGGAGATAGAATGTCCTGTGTAAGGAACAGAGAGAAGACCAGTTTGACTGGATTGCCTTAAGTAGGAGGGAGAGTAATGTACGATGAGACATTAAATTGTGAAGAACTCTATAAGCCAAACAAAAGAGTTTATATTTTTATCCTAGAGGTAGGAGGAAGACACTGGAGGTTATTAAATGGGAGAGTGACATAGTCAGATCTGAACATCAAGGAAAATGACTTTAGCAGCTGCGGAGGATGGATTGGAGAGGTAAAGAGAAGTGAGGCAGAGGAACCGATCAGGAAGTGGGTACAATAACCTAGGCAAGAGATGATGAGACTAAGGTGGTGACTGTGTGAGCAGAAAAAGGGGGCCTGATTCTGTGAAAGGAGAAATGTCAAGATTTGTCCCCTGATTGGCTATGTGAGTGAGGAGTGAAGGATAAAGCTGACTGAGGACCTCTGAGACTTGGAAAGATGATGGTGTCCATGACCAAAACAGGGAAGTTAGGAAGAGGGATGAGTTTGGGAGGAAAGATAATGAGTTCTATTTGGATCATATTGAATATGAGATGTTTTGGAGACATCCAGTTAGCAATGTGCAATAGGGAGTTAGTGATGTGGGACTGAAACTCAGGAGGGAGGTTAGGGCTGGATATATAGATCTGGGAATCATCTACATAGAGTTGATCATTAAACTTTTGGGAGCTGATAAAATGCCAAGACAGTAGAGAAAGGGTAGAGGGTCCCATTTAGAATGTTAGGGCTAGCAGCTAGAGATAGAAAGAGAAATTCTGTTTAAAGTTACTGAAGACATTATAAAATATTTGGGAGTTTATCTGCCAAAACAAACCCAAGAACTATATGAACACAATTACAAAACACTTTTCACTTAAATAAAGTCAGATCTAAATAATTAGAAAAACATCAGTTGCTCATGGGTAGACTGAGCTAATATAATAAAAATGACAATTCTACCTAAATTAATTTACTTATTCAGTGCCATACTAATCAACTACCACAAAAATATTTTATAGAGCTAGAAAAATAATAACAACTCAATCGGAAGAACAAAAGATCCAGAATATCAAGGGAATTAATGAAAAGAAATACTAGAGAAAGTGGTCTAGCCATAGCAGATCTTAAGTTGCATTATAAAGCAGCAATCATCAAAACTACTTGGTACTGGCTAAGAAATAGAGGGGTAGATCAGTGAAATAGGTTAGGTACACAAGACAGTAGTCAATGACTATAATAATCTACTGTTTGATAAGCCCAAAGACCCCAGCTTCTGGGATAAGAACTCACTACTTGGCAAAATCTGCTGGGAAAACTGGAAAATAGTATGGCAGAAACTCGGCACAGACCAATGTCTGACACTGTATACCAAAATAAAGTCCAAATGGGTACATGATTTAGATATAAAGACTGATACCATAAGCAAATTAGGGGGTGCAAGGAATAGTTTATCTGACACATTTATGAAGAATGGAGGAATTTATGATCAAACAAGAGACAGAGAACATTATGAAAGGCAAAATGGTTAATTCTGACTACAATGAATGGAAAAGTTTTTGCACGAACTAAGCCAATGCAACCAAGATTAGGAGGGAGGCAGAAAACTGGGAAAGAATTTTTACAACCAGTGTGTCTGATAAAGGCCTCATTTCTAAAATATATAAAGAACTGAGTCAAATTTATAAGAATTCAAGTGATTTTCCAATTGATAAATGGCTTAAGGATATGAACAGGCAGTTTTCAGAGGAAGAAATTAAAGCTATCTATAGTTATATGAAAAAATACTCTAAATCACTATTGATTAGAGAAATGCAAATCAAAACAACTCTCAGGTACCACATCTCTCCTGTCAGATTGGCTAACATGTTAAAACAGGAAAATGATAAATGCTGGAGAAGATGTGGGAAAACTGGAACACTATTGCATTGTTGGTGGAGTTTTGAACTGATCCAGTCATTCTGGAGAACAATTTGGCCCTATGTCCAAAGGGTTATAAAAATGTGCATACCCTTTGACCCAGCAATACCACTTCTAGAGCTGTATCCCAAAGAGATCATAAAAATGGGAAAAGACCCATATGTACAAAAATATTAATAGTAGCTCTTTTTTTGGTGGCCAAGAATTGAAAATCAAGAGGATGCCCACCAACTGGGGAATGGCTGAACAAGTTGTTCCATTCATATGTAATGGAATAATATTGTGCTATACGAAATGATGAGCAGGTGGAACTTGGGAAAATCTGAAAAGGCTTATATGAACTGATGTTGAGTCAAGTGAGCAGAACCAAGAGAACCTCGTACACAGTAACAGCCACAGTGTGTGAGGACTGATTTTGATAGACTTAGCTCTTCTTAGCAATGCCAGGACCTAAAACTTTCCCAAAGGACTCATGATGGAAAAACCCATCCACATCCAGAGAAAGAACTATGGAGTCAGAATGCAGAGTGAAGGAGACTCTTTTCTCTTTTGATTTGTTTTCCTTCTCATGGTTTCTCCCATTTGTTATAATTCTTCTATGCAACATGACTAATGCGAAAATGTACTTAATAGGAATGTATGTGTAGAGCCCATATTGGATTGCATGCCATCTTGGGGAGGAAGCTGGGAGGGAGGGGAAGAAAGTTTAAAACATATGGAAATGAATATTGAAAACTGAAAATAAATAAATTAAAATTTTTTTAAAAAAAGACTTATATGGAGCTGGTAAGCACGGACTAGAGTGAGCTCCCTACCCGAGTCCCTCCAAAAACCTATAAAAATGGCTCTGAACCAATCCTAGAACGGCAGAACCCACAGAACAGCAGAGGGAAGCAGGGCTCCAGCCCAGGACAGCCTGGATGGTCTCTGGGTGAGGTCTATTCCACACGGAGCTGGGAGCTGGGAACGGAGTGGAGCAGAGCCCAGCCTGAGCGGCGTGGACGATCCAGACCAGAAGCCGGGCGGAGGGGGCCCTAGCGCCCTGAGTATGTGAGCTGCGGCAGTTACCAGACCCCTCGACCCACAAACACCAAAGACTGCGGAGAAGGTTAGTGGGAAAAGCTGCGGGAGTGGAAGGAGTTCGCGGTTTGGCTTCCAGCCCCGGGGGCAGCAGAGGTGGGGCAGCTACAGCTGTTGTTACTTCCGGCTCCAGGCCCACCTGGTGGGAGGAATTAAGTGGCAGATCAGAGCAGGAGTGCAACAGCCTGCTGAAGATCTAAGCCCAGTCTGGACTGGGGGCCCTTGGGGAAGGAGGAGTGCGGCTCTGACAGAGCTGGCACCTCCCCGCCAAACGTAGAACATAGAACTCGTTATTCTACAAGCAGTCATACCCCACTGAAAAACTCAAGGGTCAAGTTAGTTGGTTGGGAATATGGCCAGGCAGCGAAAACGCGCCCAGATTCAGTCTCAGACTTTGGATTCTTTCTTTGGTGACAAAGAAGACCAAAACATACAGCCTAAAGAAGACAACAAAGTCATAGAGCCTACAACAAAAGCCTCCAAGAAAAACATGAACTGGCCCCAGGCCATAGAAGAACTCAAAAAGGATTTGGAAAAGCAAGTTAGAGAAGTAGAGGAAAAATTGGGAAGAGAAATGAGAAGGATGCGAGAAAACCATGAAAAACAAGTCAATGACTTGCTAAAGGAGACCCAAAAAAATACTGAAAAATACACTGAAGAAAACAACACCTTAAAAAACAGACTAACTCAAATGGCAAAAGAGCTCCAAAAAGCCAATGAGGAGAAGAATGCCTTGAAAGGCAGAATTAGCCAAATGGAAAAGGAGGTCCAAAAGACCACTGAAGAAAATACTACTTTAAAAATTAGGTTGGAGCAAGTGGAAGCTAGTGACTTTATGAGAAATCAGGATATTATAAAACAGAACCAGAGGAATGAAAAAATGGAAGACAATGTGAAATATCTCCTTGGAAAAACCACTGACCTGGAAAATAGATCCAGGAGAGATAATTTAAAAATTATTGGACTACCTGAAAGCCATGATCAAAAAAAGAGCCTAGATACCATCTTTCAAGAAATTATCAAGGAGAACTGCCCTGATATTCTAGAGCAACAGGGCAAAATAGAAATTGAAAGAATCCATCAATCGCCTCCTCAAATAGATCCCAAAAAGAAATCTCCTAGGAATATTGTTGCCAAATTCCAGAGCTCCCAGATCAAGGAGAAAATACTACAAGCAGCCAGAAAGAAACAATTTGAGTATTGTGGAAACCCAATCAGAATAACCCAAGATCTGGCAGCTTCTACATTAAGAGATCGAAGGGCTTGGAATGTGATATTCCGGAGGTCAATGGAGCTAGGATTAAAACCTAGAATCACCTACCCAGCAAAACTGAGTATCATGTTCCAAGGCAAAATATGGAGTTTCAATAAAATAGAGGACTTTCAAGCTTTCTCAGTGAAAAGACCAGACCTGAATAGAAAATTTGACTTTCAAACACAAGAATCAAGAGAAGCATGAAATGGTAATCAAGAAACGGAAATTGCAAGGGACTTACTAAAGTTGAACTGTTTTGTTTACATTCCTACATGGAAAGATGATGAGTATGATTCATGAGACCTCAGTATTAGGGTAGTTGAAGGGAATATGCATATATATGTATATATGTATGTATATATATATGTTTATGTATATATATAAGTGAATGTGTATGTAGGTATATATCTATGTGTATGTGTATGTATATATATGTGTTTGTATATGTATGTATGTATATATATGTATATATATATATATGTAAAAGAGAGAGAGCAGACACAGGGTGAGTTGAAGATGAAGGGAAGATATCTAAAAGAAATAAAAAGAAATTAAGGGATGAGAGAGTAACATACTGAGAGAGGGAGATAGGGAGAGATAGAATGGGGTGGATTATCTCGTATAAAGGTGACAAGAGGAAGCAGTTCTATGGGAGGAGGGGAGAGGGCAGGTGAGGGGGGAATGAGTGAACCTTGCTCTCATCAGATTTGGCCTGAGGGGGAATACCATACATACTCAGTTGGGTATCTTACCCCACAGGAAAGAAGAGGGAGGAAGATAAAAAAAATAAAAGGGGGGGGGATGATGGAGGGGAGGGCAGATGGTGGTGGAGGTAATCAAAAACAAACACTTTGGAAAGGAGACAGGGTCAAGGGAGAAAATTCAATAAAGCGGGATGGTTTGGGAAGGAGCAAAATGTAGTTAGCCTTTCACAACATGAGTATTGTGGAAGGGTTATACATAATAATACATGTGTGGCCTAGGTTGAATTGCTCAACTTCTTAGGGAGGGTGGGTGGGAAGGGAAGAGGGAAGAGAATTTGGAACTCAAAGTTTTAAAATCAGATGTTCAAAAACAAAAAAAGTTTTTGTATGCAACTAAAAAATAAGATACACAGGCAATGGGGCGTAGAAATTTATCTTTCCCTACAAGAAAGGAAGGGAAAAGTGGATGAGAGGGGAGGGGGGTGATAGAGGGGAGGGCTGACTGGGGAACAGGGCAACCAGAATATAAGCCATCTTGGAGTGGGGGGAAGGGTAGAAATGGGGAGAAAATTTGTAATTCAAAATGTTGTGATAATCAATGCTGAAAACCAAATATGTTAAATAAATAAATTGCATTTAAAAATAAGTTCAACAAACTTGAAAGACTTAAAATAAATCCACAAAAACCATTAGCACTTCTATGTTATACCAATAAAACTCAGCAAGAGATAGAAAGAGAAATCTCATTTAAAATTACTACCCAATGTATAAAATACTTGGGAGTCTACCTTCCAAGATATATACAAGTACTACAAGTACTATATAAATAAAACTACAATTGTTTACAAAATTTAGACAAATCTAAATAATTGAAGAAGTATTAATTGCTCATGGATAGGACATGCCAATATAATAAACATTACAAGACCACAAAAAAAAAAAGACTTATATGAGCTGACATTGAGTGAAATGAGCAGAACCAGGAGAACACTGTACAGATTAATAGTCACAGTGTGTGATGACTGACTTTGATAGACTTACCTTTTCTCAGCAATGCAAGGACTTAAAAAATTCCAAAGGCCTCATGATGGGAAATGCCATCCCCATCCAGAGAAGGAACTATGGAGTCTGAACTCAGAGCAAAGCAGACTATTTTCTTTTTTTGTTTTGTTTTGTTTTCTTCATTCTCATGGTTCCTCCCATTCATTATAATTTTTCTATACAGCATGACTAATGTGAAAATGTTTAATAGGAACGTATATGTAAAGCCTATGCCAGATTGCATATCATCTTGGGGATGGGGCAAGGGAGGGAGGGGCAGAAAATTTCAAACTTATGGAAGTGAATGTTGAAAACTAAAATAAATAAATAAACTTTAAAAAATAGAATGTCAGGGCTAACTTCTTAGAAGAGGCTTATCCTGGTATGTTTGATACAAGTTCTTTACTCTTGCCCTCAAAACAGATGCACATGTACTGTAAATTACCCTTCCTAATTCTTTTTTTTTTTGCATGTCATTATTAAAATGAGTATATATAAAAGCCTCTACTAAATTGCCTTTCCAGTATAGCATCATTACTTGGAGGTGGCTGCTCTCTCAAAGGCTTTGCCAGGGAAGCCCAAGCTCTAGCATGATCCTATCAACCTAGGAAGTCCAGGCCCAGTTCTGGACCTGGAGCTCATTGTCACAGAACCAGTTCTAGCAAAGAGCAAAAGAATTCATCACCAGAATATTGGTCGTTGAGTGATGAGGTTTTTTTGTCCATAGCAAATTATCTATGAAATCTATGCAGTGGTACTTTTGGCCTGGTGGGGGACTACCCTAAGCCATTGCCATCACAGATCTTTGTTGCTGGCCTCAACCCCACCCTCTGGAGAAAGTAAGCTCCTTGAGAGTATACACAGCTTGATATTTTCCTTTGTATCCCTAGAAAAATGCCTGAAACAACAGATACATTAGAAATTCTTTTTTTAAGGTTGAACATGTACAATTGTATTAAAAGTATTTCTACATTAATCATGTCGTGAAAGAAGAATGAGAAAAAAAGAGGAAAAACAATGAAAAAGAAAAAAACAAAAAGCAAAGAAAAGAAAGCTTCAATCTGCATTCAGGCTCCATAGTTCTTTCTCTGGATGTGGATAGCATTTTCAATCATGAGTCTTTTGGAACTGTCTTGGATCACTGTATTGCTGAGAAGAGTCTGTCCTAGTTGATCATTGCACGATGTTGCTGTTACTGGGACCAAGGTTCTCCTGATTCTGCTCACTTCACTCAGCATCAGTTCATGTAAGTCTTTCCAGGTTTTTCTGATATCTTAGAAATTCTTGTTAAATTTAACTGAATGATAGTGGAAGCAGTGGGATATTGTAGATGAGCTCATGAAGAATTGAGAGTGCAGAGAGAGAAGAGAGTGGAGAGCAGAAGAAATTTAACCCCTTTGGGCCTCCATTTCCTTCTGCAGCAAAGGAAGGGGTTGGACAAAATGCATTCTCTAAATGAATTCTAAGATTCTTTCCCTCATGATCCCTCCCCTCATGGAGCTTACAGTCACCACTCCTATGCAATTTAATGATTCTACAATAGAATCAGTCTTCCGCAAGATCTGTCTCCTGGGTTCTAGCCCATTGAATTTGGTGTCTGGTAAAAAGGAAAAGCAGAGACCCACCACCCCCAGCTTGCATCCTGAGGGCATCCCAGCAATCCCTCAACCTATAGGTAAGCGGGTCTCTCCCCTAGTCCAGAATGACTTTTCCTTACACAGAGAGGGCTTCAAGGATTCTTTCTTTTAGACGATTGCCTTTCCATCTTCCTTTCTCAAGGAAAGTTCTTCCTAACCTTTTCTCTGCACAGTCCTTCCCTGTAAGTTAGAGAGCAGTAACATCAACACCTCACTCCATTCCTTCCCCCCTCCCAAGCTAGGAGTGATAGCCTTGGACATGAGGAGAAGGGAGGGGGTCCCACATCTACTTTGTACTTGCTTATCATGTTAGCATTGGCTCTATTTGTTTGGGCCCAAGAAGCTCTGAGTACTTAATTGCAGATCAAGCAGCCAAGCTCTGGATAAGAAGCTCAGACCCCTTTGGCTCCTGACCTGCCATTTATGCCAACTGATTATTCTGTTTTCTGAGGCAGGCAGTGGGAAGTGGGGAGGAGGGGAGATAGCCCATCTTAAGTAATCTCATGGCCCACTTAGCTTGGGTGGAATGGCCATCTCTTAGATTACCAGATTTCTACTGGCAAGCTGTATCTCATATCTTAGATTTTATTTGACCTTTGATCATATGGAACACAGGTGTTTGGACCTTAATTCTCAAGGTGACTTTATAATTCTTCCCAAATTCACCAATCAAGCTATTTTTTTGCCAATATGGTTCTTTTTTTCAGTATCTCCATCACCAAGTAATACAAGTTTTAACTAAATTTTTGCTTCTTCTAGAGTGATCATAGTGATTGCTTTTCCAGATGGGTTTCCATCCTTCCCTGACTGAACAAAGGACATTTAAAAAATATCAATTCCACAAGCATTTATTAAGCCCTTACTATATGCCTGGCATGAGCTTAGATAGTACAGTTGTTTGTGATCTCCCTCAAAATGGGAAACTGCCCCCCCCCAGTTCTAGCCTAGTCACTCAGTGTACAAGGTGGGTTTCAGGTATGGGAAAGCCTTTACTCTGCCCAACACAGAAAATGCCTAATATCCAAGGGATATGTAGAACCCCATGAACAAATACAGAAACATAAAACATACTCATAGCCAATTATACTCATTAGGTTTAAACTGAAGGTAAAGGTCTATATGGGGCTGCTGAAGAAATCTTTCCCATTCTCCTTGTACTGTGAAACGTAAGCAACTCCCAGCAATATCATGGAAGACTGGTAAGGTCCTCATATCCTACCCTCACATGGTATATGGATCAGATCATCCAAAAGTAAGACAATCTTCTTCCTTCTCTAAATCACATGCTGTTGAGGAAATCTGCTACTAAGCCGGTGCCTGGACTTCAAACTTAGGGATTTTCAATCTCAAGATTACTCAGGAGGTAACTCCAAGGCTGCAAAGTGAAGTCTAAGGATAACTTAGACTTAGAAAAGCTGAGAACACAGGTCTAAGGAGATAGCTTGAATTAGAGATAAAGCACAATGGAAAAGGGAAAAAAGCATGGACCTTCCCACCGTTTGCTCTTATAGACCACACAGGGGACAGCTCTTTCTGAGAAGTCTATTCTTTGTGACCCTTAATCAATAAATCATCATGAAGCAGCCCCAGATACTGAGGACCAATCACAGAACTTCCCTGTTCCTCTCAGGAAGGGGAGAGGCCATGTACTTTGGTCTCTCATTTCCTAGTCCCCCTTCCTTTGTATCCTCCCTGCCTTCTTTGCAGGGATGGGTTCAGAATATTGCAGGTATGACAGCTGAGGGACACAGCAGCCTGCAGTCAGAAAGACTTGAATTCAAATCAGCCTCAGATACTTACTAGCTGTGCAAACCTGGGCATATCACATAACCTCTGTCTAGCTCAGTTTCCTTATCTGTAAAATAGGGATAATAATAGTCCCTACCTCCCAGTATTGTTAGGAGCCTCCAATGAGATAATAATTGTAAAACACTTAGTGCAGTGCCTGAAACACAGTGGGCACTATAAACATGTTGGTGAGGGTGATGAGGGTGATGACAATGACGATGACGATGATGATGATGATGGTGATGACGATGATGTGTTGTTAGGTTGGTTGATTGACAGAACATTTATTAAGTACTTAGTGTATGGGAAACACTATGCTAAGTTTTGGTGATACGAAAATAAAACATTCCTTACTTTCAATGATCTTACTTTCTAATTTGGAAGATGGTACATACATGGGAGCTGGAAAGTAGAGGAAGGGTACCATATTGGGGGGGAGAGGGCATGAGTCAGGAGAAAGTGAATACAATGGCAGGGGCTTCTCATGATGTTAGAGTTAAACTTTTTTTTGTGCAAAGCTATTTCTTGATTCTTTAAAAATCCTTTTTTCTGTTATTGTTACAAAAATAGCTTGCTGGGGAGGAGAGGATAAGATACGTAGTTAGAAAAAAGGATGTAAAAACCAAAAGCCATCATAAAATTAATTTTTAAAAAAAAACGTAGTGCCCAACATTGAACACAATATTTCCAAAGGATATGTAGCTTTCAGGAAGATGAAGCATGCTTTCTTTAGCTACCAGAAGAGCAGATGAGTTTCCTCCTCTTTCTCCTTGCAGTGGAGAGAGAATAATATTTGGAGTCAGAAGATCTAAGTCCCAATCTCATTTCTGTTCCCAGGGCTAGTCACTTCTTTCTGGGCCTCAGTTTCCTCATCCTTTGAGTGGAAGGATTGGAATAGGTTATATTTAAACTCTCATTCAACTTTAAGATACCATAATCCAATGATCTATCTATGGGTCATCCATAGCTAGTTCTTGTGTGGTAATATCCCTGAGAGACTACAGAAAGATAGATCGATTGATCGAGAGAGAGAGAGAGAGAGAGAGAGAGAGAGAGAGAGAGAGAGATGGAGGGAGAGATAGAGAGATAGATTGAGGAAGAGATGATAGAGATACATAGATAGATAGAGGGAGAGACAGAGATAGATAGATAGATAGATAGCACTCATATAGTGTTTTAAGGTTTATAAAGTACTTTACAAGTATTATTCCATTTCATCCTCACAGCACCCCTAGGAGGTAGATTCCATTATTATCCCCATTTTACACACGAGCAGACTGAGACTGAAAGGTTGTGCATGAAGCAGTTCACGGAGAAAAGTTTTCTTTGTGGAAAGGGCCAGACTGGGAAATGTCAGCTTGTCTGAACTCTCATCTTCACTTTCTGTGTGAATGCTTAATGGAGGAAAGAAATGATTGAAAACATCTTGTAAATCCTCCCTCCTCCACAGACAGGCAAAGCATCTAAGATTTGGAAGGGACTTCAGAGGTCATCTAGTCCAATCTTCCTCTGAACGGGAATCCCTCTCTAACATAGCTGATGAGACATCACTCAGCCTGTGCTGCAAGTTCTCCAGAGATACGGACCTTACTGTCTCTGGAGGTAGCCTATTGTACAGCTCCAGTTCTTAGGAAGATCTTCCTTCCCTGGAGGCTAAATCTGCCTCTTTGGACCTTCTAGCTAATGTTCAAGGTCTTCCCTCTGGGGCCAAGCAGAACAAAGCTTCTTCCTTGATGCCAGACATCATGTCCTCCTCAAATCTCTTCTCCAAACTAAACATGTCTGGCTCATACCTAGCAGTGATAGAGCTCTTTAAAGTTGGCACAGTGCTTTCCATGTTTCATGTTGTTTGGTCCAGATGATTAGTTCATTCAAATCATCCTGCGTTTTGGTGTTGTCTCTTGTCCTCTTATCATTCTGAGCTTACTCACATCATGTACTCCAATTTGTCAGTTTCTTTCCCCCCACAATTGAGCACAGGACTCCAGATGTGCTGTACTGAAGGCTGGGCACAGTGAACCTATCGCCTCCATCAGTCTGTCTACAGGAGTATGGGAGTAATTGACACCTATAAATATACTCCCACAGACGTATTTATAAATACTCTAATAGACACTCCCAAAGATAGGCTCATCGACATGTTCATCTACATATTAGGAGAGTTCTCTGCCAATACTAGAGCAATTAGACCAAACAAATTAAAGTGTGGACTCCAGCATGGAGGAAATTGAAGAAGGAATAAGAGAGGAAGGCTTTAGTTGAGAAAGTCCTGGAGTTGGTGGATGCTCAGTAGAAACCTGTTGCCCAGATCTCACTTGGACTGAGAACTTAGGAATCAGACTAAATGGGGGAAGCTCAGTGTGGACCAGGAACAAGACCAGGTGGAAGGAGGTAGAAAAGGAGATGATGTCTCATATAATCTGGGAGACGTAGAGCTGGATGGGGATGGAAATGCTCTGGGTGATTGGGTCCGGATCTCCAGAAGTGAAGAGACACCTTATCTCCCAAAATAGACAAAGTTGTTCACTGCGTATTTGTAACTGTCAGTTTAAGGAGATACCGTGTCACCTCTTTCCATGAAAAGAAAATGCTGAGAACTTCATTCTACTAGGACCTGCCCTTGCTGGTTTGCTGGTTTGCTCTGGGACTGAGGTAAAAGCAGCTGATACCCAGACAGCTCTTGGGAATGGCCTCTTCTTTCTCTGCTCTTCCTGGAACCAATTGTTTTGAAAGTCACTTAACTTGGGCTTCACTTGTGCTTGCCTTAATCCACTGAAGAAGGAAATGGCAAATCACTCCAGGGACAGTATCAAAATGCTAAGAGATATAACATCAGAAGATGAGCTCCTCAGGTTGGAAAAGGCCTGCCTCCCCTGGTCCAGGGGGTCACGAAAAGCTAGACACAACTGAACGACAACAGCAGCAAAGTTAGATACCAAGAAGTTATGGAGAGAGGGCATTAGCAGGTGGAGGAATTAGGAAAAGCTTCATGTAGCAGAAGATAGTGCTTAAGCTGCATCTTGATGAAAAGCAAGATTTGACAAGATAGAGATGAAGAGGGAAAGCATGTTAGGCATGGAGCCTGTAAACAGGAGATGGAGGGCCCTGTGTAAGGAAAAGAAAGAAGACCAGTTTGACTCGATTGCCTTTAGTGGGAAGGAGAGTAATGTACAATGAGGTTTGAAAGATTCATTAAATTGTGACGAACTCTAAAAGCCAAATATTTTTGTCCTACAGGTGATAGGAAGACATTAGAGTTCATTAAATGAGAGAGTGATATGGTCAGATTTGAACCTTAAGGAAAATAAGCTTAGCAGCTGGGGAGAACGGATTGGAGATGGGAAGAAAAGTTAGGCAGAGGGATTGATCAGGAAGTGGGTGCAATAATCTAGGCAAGAGATGATGAGACTAAGGTGGTGACTGTGTGAGCAGAGACAAGGGTCCTGATTCCACTGATTCTGTAAAAGTAGAAATGTCAAGATTTGCCCCTGATTGGCTGTGTGAGAATGAGGAGTGAAGGATAAAGCTGACTGAGAATCTTTGAGACTTGGAAGGATGATGGTGTCCATGAGCAAAACAGGGAAGTTAGGAAGAGGGGTGAGTTTGGGAGGAAAGATAATGAGTTCTGTGTGGGCCATATGGAATATGAGATGTTTTTGGAGACATCCAGTTAGCAATGTGCAATAGGGAGTTAATGATATGGGACCGAAACTCAGGAGGGAGGTTAGGGCTGGATATATAGATCTGGGAATCATCTGCATAGAGTTGATCATTAAACTTTTGGGAGCTGATAAAACACCAAGATAGTAGAGAAAGACTAGAAGGTCTAACATAGGTCCCAGTTAGCATAGCATGAGTAAATTCTTAGAAGAGGGTTTTCCTGGAATCTTTGGTGCGGATAAGGTACAAGTTCTTTACCTTTGTCCTCAGAACAGATGTATGTGTACTATAGATTATGCTTACTAATTCTATTTTGGATGTCATTATTAAAATGAGTGTATATAAAAGCCTCTACTAAATTTCCTTTCCAGTATAGTGTCATTGTGTGAAGGTGACTGGTTTTTTAAAGATTTTGCCAGGGAAACGCAGGCTATAGCATGATTGTATCAAGCCAGGAAGTCCAGGCCCAGTTATAGACCTTGGCTTCATTGTTATAAAACCAGCCATTGTTATAAAATGAGAAGAATTCAACACAAGAATATTGCCCATTGGGTGATGAGGTTTTTTGGGCATAGCCACTTATCTATGGAATCTATGCAGTGGCACTATTTGTCTGAGTGTGGAAATTACGCCATGCCACTGATATAACAGATCTTTTTTGCTGGCCTCAACATCACCCCCAGAAGAGTGTAAGCTCCTGGAGGGTTCATACACCTTGATTTTTATTTCTTTGTGTCTCTAGCCACTAGCAAAGTACCTGACACAACAGATACAATTCTTTTTATTTTTTTAAGTTATACATGTACAATCATCTTGAACATATTTCCTTCCACAACAGTCATGTTGTGAAAAAAAGAATCAGAAAAAAAGGAAAAAAGCATGAGAAAGAAAAAACAAAAAGTAAAAAAAAAAATAAGCTTTGATCTGCACTCAAACTCCATAGTTCTTTCTCTGGATGTGGATAGCATTTTCAGTCATGAGTCTTCCAGCATTGTCTTGAATCGTATTACTGAGAAGAGCTAAGTCTATAGTAGCTGATCATCACCTAATGTTACTGTTACTGGGAATAAGGTTCTCCTGGTTGTGTTTACCTCCCTCTGCATCAGTTCATGTCAGTCTTTCCAGGTTTTTCTGATATCTTAGAAATTCTTGTTGAATTTAACTGAATGTTAGTGAAAGCAATGAGGAATTGTAGATGAACTCATGAAGAATGAGAGTGCAGAGGGAGAAGAGGGCGGAGAGCAGAAGAAATTTAATCCCTCTGGTTCACCATTTCCTCCTATGGCAAAGGAAGGGTAGGACAAAATGCATTTCCTAAATGAATTCTAAGATTCTTTTCCTCAGGGTCCCTCCCCTCATGGAGCTTACAGTCACTGACCCTTTCCAATTCAATGATACTACAATAGAATCAGTCTTCCTCAAGTTCTGTCTCCTGGGCTCAAGCCCATTGGCCTTGGTGTCTGGTATATAGGATAAACAGAGACCCACCAACCCCGGCTTGGATCCTGAAGTCGTCCCACCAATCCCTCAGCCTATGTGTAAGTGGGTCTCTCCTTGAGCCCAGACTAACTTTTCCTCACACAGAGAGGGCTTCAAGGACTCTTTCAAATGACTGCTTTTCCATCTTCCTCGCTCAAGGAAAGTCCTTCCTAACCTTTACTCTGCATAGTCCTTTCCTGTAAGCTAGAGAGCAATAACATCACCGCTTCACTCCATCCTTTCCCCCCTCCCAAGTTAGGGGTGATGGCCTTGGACACGAGGAGAAGGGAGGGTGTCCCACATCTAATTTGTACTTGCTTATCATGTTAACATTGGCTCTATTTGTTTGGGTCCGAGAGGCTCTGGGTACTTAATTGCAGATTAAGCAGCCAAGCTCTGGATAAGAAGCTCAGACCCCTTTGGCTCTTGACCTGCCATTTATGCCAACTGATTATTCTGTTTACTGAGGCTGGCAGTGGGAAGTGGGGAGGAGGGGAGATGCCCCAGTCTGGGTGTATATATAGGAGAGGCCCCAATGGTTCTCTTCAGCTCAGCTCAGACCTCAGGAGGTGATATCTGTAGGAGGTGCTTGAAGAAGAAAGCAATCATGATGAAGTTGCTGCTTATTGCCCTTGTCTGCCTCCATTTTTCAGAGGCAGACAAGGTTATCAAGTAAGTCCTGAGTGTGGTAGGGGAGGTGGTTGGAGGAAACTGATGGCAGGGAACAGGGCACAGGAGAGAGAAGGGAGAAGGAAGCACAGCTTCCTGGGAAGGGCCCTGAACTGGGAGTCAGAATGGCTGGGCTGGAATCCTGGCTGTGCTGCTCATTACCTATAGGATAATGTGCAGGTCAATTAACCTCTTTCCATATAATAATGATAATGGTTAGCGTTTGTATAGCGCCTGATGGTTCAGAAAATGTTTACAATATTTGTAAAGTGTTTAGCATGGTGCCTGGCACCTAGTGTGCACCATATAAATGCTTATTCCTATCCTCCCCCCCCCCACACCCAAAAGATTTTACATGTTACCTCATTTGATCCTCATACCAACTCTGGGAAATAGGTATTATTATTATTATCCCCATTTTACAGATTAGGAAAACTGAGGCACAGAGAAGTTAAGTGAGTTTTTCAAGGTCCCATAGCTAGTAAGCATCTCAAGTAACATTTGAATTCAGATCTTCCTGACTACCTGTTTTTCCTCTCTATCCACTGAACCAGCTACCTGCTCTCTTAGCTATAAAATGAGTTAGATGAGACTCAAGAGTTATTTTGGGAAAGATATAAAAGCCTTGACTTTGCAGTTGGAGCACCTGCATTCAGATCCTGGATCTGTCACTTATAACCTAGGTGCCTTTGGGCATATCTCTTAAACTCTCTGGATGTGAGTTTTCTGATGGGCAAAATGAGGGGGTTGAGCTAGAGGACCTCTGAATTCCCTAGAACCTTCAGGTCTATGAGTCTATAATCTGAGGAAAGGGGGAGGAGGACCAGCAAAGGGAAGTCATTGTGTGATCATCAAGGACTTTTGTAGCACCAAGACTTCTGAAAGGCAAAGAAGGATCCCAAAGAAATTGGGCTATGGGGGAAATGGCCATAGGTAGAGGATTGACTCAATGCCTCTAGGCTCATCCCTTCCATTTCCAATGTCCATGACAATTCAATTAAAATTAACCAGCATTTATTAAGCATTTACTGTGCATAAAATAGGCATGAGAAATCTTTTTAAAATGAAATGTTTCCTGAAGAAACTTCTATTCTATGCGGAGGGAAGGATGTGCTAGTGCGAGGAAACAAGCATTAATTAAGCACCTACTATGTGCTAGGTAGTGTTGTGATATAGGGGTCTTGGGAACCCTGAAATGGGCAAAGGGTACAGGTCTGCCTGGATAGAATGTGACCACTCAAGCCTTCTTTCAGTCCGAGTAGTTTATTAAAACCCTGGTTGAGGTGGGAGAGATTCCTAGTGAGTCTGTGCATTTGGTAGAGATAAGACTGACTTTTTTTACAGGGAGAAAGATTGTGGGAAGAGTAGCAAGCTGGGGATAGACTTGATGGACACCTTTTGCTCCTCTCATGTCTTCCCAGAGTCTTTTCCTTCAGTAACCTAAAGTGGGGTTGGCTTCTACCATCTTCTCTCATGAAGGTGGAAGTCAGAAGCACCTGAAGCAATTCAGTCCTTGAAGAGTCCTCCTAAAGAAGCCTGGTGCTCCAAGGGTCCCAAATGGGACTGGCCCTGGAGAGTCCCAAAGAGGACCTGACCAAGGGGACTCTTGCTTGGAGAGTCCGAAAAAGGACTGGCAAAGATTGGAGCTCTCTTACCACTTGCCGACTCCACCCTGCTCCCTCACTCAGGGCAGGGCATTCATCTCCACCAATAAGAAGGGAGCCCTCAACCTGTGGGCTTGGGGCAGGGATTACATCACTATTCCCATTTTGCAGCTGAGTTAATTGAAGCATACAGAGCTGAAGGGGTTTGCCCAAGGTCACACAGCCAGTGTCAGAAGCAGATTTGAACTCAGCTCTTGAGCTCTTTCCACTATGTCATGTCCACTATATCCTGGGGGATAGAACCCATACAGAGAAAAAAGTATAAAAAAGAAAATGTATAGAAAGTAAGAGGACACTAGGTGGCACTGCAGGCGAACTCATCTTCATGAGTTCAAACTTGGCCTCATACTTACTGGCTCTGTGACCCTAATCAAGTCATTTACCATGTTTGCCTCAGTTTCCTTATATGTAAAATAAGTTGGAGAAGGAAATGGCAAACCATGTTAGTTTGTTTGCCAAGAAAATGCTAAATGGGGTCACAGAGAGTGAAACATGACTGAAAAGACTGAACGATGACATAAAAGTCAACATAAAGGAACTTCTGAGTAAGAAAGAGGGTACTACCAGCTGGAAGCCATCTTGGAAGGTCTTCTATAAAAAATGGTAGCTGAAGTGAGAAGGGTAAGATCTCATTGCTGAAAAGCTGGGTCTGAAATATACCAGGTTATAGAGACATAGCCAAAGGTAGTAGGGAGTTATGCCTCCTGTCTTTTTTTTGACCCTGGTCTGTGGAGCCTTTGCTCTAGAATGTGGGTGGGGTTGGTTGAGTCAGGGAGGAGGTGAGTTCTGGGACAGTTGCACTGATAACACCTCCTACTGCCCCCTCCCAGGGTCCCTCTGAAGAGGTTCAAGTCCATGAGGCAGGTGATGAAGGAGAAAGGTGTGCTGCATGACTTCTTGAAGAACCACAAACTGGACCCTTCCACCAAGTACTTCAACAAGCTTGCTGTTGCTGATGAGCCCCTCACCAATTATATGGATGTGAGTGAGCATCTTCTCTCTTTCTTCAAGCTGGAGGCTAACTCCCTGCTCTCCTGGGGTCCCTGGGATCTACAGCTCAGGGTGTGCTGGTCAGCTATGATAAGCATCTCCTGGGGGGAGGGTCCTGGATGACAGCAAAAAGGATACATGCTGTCCACCCTCAGGAAACTCCCAGTCTGACAAAGAGGGACAAAGTCCTTGCCTGGAAGGACCTTCTACTTTAATGGGGGCAACCATGTTGAGACGCAAAATGGGCTCTGCCATAGTCTTACATTGGCAGGTGACACAAAGGTAGATGGGGATAACTAAGGAACAGGTTGGATGACAGTTTCAGGAGCCAGAGATCTTGGCCAAATCAAATATGATGAAACTGAGTAGGGAGAAATGTAAAGTCTTAGACTTGAGTTAAAAAAATTCAACCAATCATTAAAGGTATCTAAAAGTGCCTTCTGAGTTAATCAGGTTTCCCTTCCCCAGAGTTGTTAAAACCAAGACTAGATGACCATGTGTCAGGTGCTTTCCAGAAAGCACTTTTCAGCTATAGGTTGGACTGGATCACCTCTGCAGGCCCCTTCATCCTTGAGTTGCTGTGATTCTGTGACTGAGGACTGAAGAAAAAGGCAGGTTTAAAGGACAGAATGCAGTTGTGCTTACAGCCCAGGCTTGCTAGATGCTGCTAGACCTTAGATGGGCAGGGGATGATGTGAGCGTACAGGACAATTAGTATTTCTTTTTTTCTTTTTTGGAGGGGTGAAGGGAGGGCAATTAGGGTTAAGTGACTTGCCCAAGGTCACACAGCTAGTAAATGTGTCAAGTGTCTGAGGCTGGATTTGAGCTCAGGTCCTCCTGACTCCAGGGCCCGTGTGCGCTACTCACTGCACCACCTAGCTTCCCAGACAATTAGCATTTCTTAAGCAATGACTATGCGCCAAGCACAGGACAGGTCTCTGCACTATGTTGACTCAATCTTCCTCCTTAGGTATCCTACTATGGGGAGATCAGCATCGGGACCCCAGCCCAGAAATTCCAGGTCCTCTTTGACACTGGCTCCTCCAACCTGTGGGTGGACTCCGTCTATTGCCAGAGCGAGGCCTGCAGTGAGTAGCCCAGGCTGGGGGAGGAAAGAAAGGAGAAAAGTTGTCAATTGCAGAAAACATGGCACCTACCTCATAGGAGGCAAGGAAGGCCTGCTGGGTGAACTGGAGGGTCGGAATGGACTAGCCATTTTTTCAGAGTCACATAGCATACCCAAAGAAGATCTGAGAAGAATCACGTTTATCTCGTTCTGTTCCACTTCAAACTACGTATTTTTATGACGTATAAGATTTGGTCCTGGCTCTGCCATCTTCCTAGGTAGAGAGAACATCCATAGACCTGCTCTGGCTCTGGTGAATATCCTTGGGTTTGGGTCACTGTAGACCTGGTTATCAGGCAGAAAGAGGAAGGTGGAGAAAAACTAGTTCAGAGGGAACGGAAGACGTGGTCAGGCATGATGGCAGCTGAGAAGGGATAGAGAAGATAAATAGGAGGAAGCTGCTGCCCCCCATAAGGGGAGGTGGCTGTGAATCAAACCTTAGATTGGCCAGGTTCCCAAGGTTTCTGTATAGATCTTGGAAAGCCTGTATTCAAATCCTGCTTCTGCTCCTTTCTGACTATTTGACCACCAGCAGGTTGTTGTTACTGCCCCAAAGCAACTCTTTGAGACTCTCAGTCAGGAGATCAATTAGGTGCATTAAGTGCCTACTATGTGCTAGGCACTTTGCTAAGTGCTACATTTATAAGACTGTAGGTTTCTGGTAATTTCCACACTGTGAGAGTGACACACCCACAGATTCACAGGTGTGGAAGCCAGTCCCCCAAAGAGAAAATGTCATTAGGTGTCAGATCGTGAGGTACCAACAGTAGGTGCTGGAGGAGTTTGATGGAGGGGTTGCTCCCCATGGACTAGAAGAGCTCAGGGAAGACTTCATGTGGAATCAACACTTGAAGAATGGCCAGGGTTAAGATCCTGGGAGTTAGAGGTGGGGGATGCCTTAGAGGTTAAATGGCAAAGAGAAGAAAGGGCACTTTTCCAGGCTAAAGAGAATTCCACTTCGAAAAGAACAGATATGAAAGGCAAAAATCTGTGGCAATCTTCCTTAAATCCCAAACCCTGAGGGACCTGCCTCTTGCCTCCCCTCCCTGTCCAAGTCTGAGGGTTGGAGGTGGTAGGACCATCAGAGACAGTGGTAATATGAATAATGAGCTACATGATATCAGATGTTAATGGCTAACACACTTATAGCCATTACCTAAGATAAGGAGAACAGATACTGTTATCGCCAATTTACAGATTAGGAATGTGAGACTTTAAAGGGTGGTATGACTTTCCCGGGGGCATGTGGCTAATAAATAGCAGGGGTGACACTTGAACCCAGATCTTCTGACTCCAACAATATCTTTTCCATTGCACTACAGTGCAGAGAAGTGGGAAATAGAGTGATGAGATCCAGAGTCATTGGCATGTACTGACATCCTCTTTTTGTCTGACCAGCCACCCATACCCAGTTCGACCCCAGTGACTCTTCCACCTTCTCCAGCAGTGACCAGTCCTTCTCTATTGAGTATGGATCAGGGAGCCTTACTGGAGTCTTTGGCTATGACACTGTGACAGTGAGTGGTTATGGGGGGATGTGGTACAGGGGAGTGCATGAGTGGACACCCAGTGGCAGGGACACCGCTCCAGCTATGAGGCTTGGAAACCTGGGAGCAGGGACATGTGGGAGTCCAGCTGCCGGAGGCAGCAAGCTGAGCTCTAAGGTTCTCTTCAAGTTTGTTGAGAGACTGGCCATAGATGGGAGGAAGCTGTGCCTCCCTGGTTTTTCCTCCTCTTCCTTCTGCAGTGAACTTAGTCTGGCTTCAGGAGCCTTAAGGGGCATAAGGCATGTGGGGAGGAGGATCAAAGCTATGTATCATGCTGCCCCCTTGCAGAGAAGGTCCCAGGTCCCCATAGATATCCTTCCTTCTCTAACCCCTCGCCACCACAAGAGCTACATCAGGACAGAGAATGGCTGGGTCCTGACCCCCTCCTCACTTGCCTCATTAAGGTAGGGAGACTAAGCTCATCTGAAGGCCCGGGAAAAAAGCTGTTGTCCCCATGGCCTTCTTCTGAGCCAGCCATTCCTGATGGAATTCTCTCCCACCCCCACAGATCGAGAGCATCTCTATCACCAACCAGGAGTTTGGCCTGAGTGAGACTGAACCTGGCAGCACCTTTGTGTATGCCAATTTTGATGGGATCCTGGGCCTGGCCTATCCTTCCATCAGCGCTGGTGGAGCTACCACTGTCATGGAGGGCCTCCTGGACGAGGACCTGATCAGTGACCCTGTCTTTGCCTTCTACCTTAGTGGGTAGGTGACTTGGCTCACTGCTTCCTCTGCTTCATCAACCACCTCCTGATTCTATCTGGTCTCCTCCTCCTAGGGGGTGAAATTCTGTATGGCAGAGCTTCTTAACCTGGGCTTTATGAATACACACACACACACACACACACATACACACACACACATAATATACATATACACATACATATGTACATAGGAAGCTGTTTTTCAGTATAATCAGTTTTTTTCATAATCTTATGAATTTCATTTTATGCATTTAGAAATATGCTTCTGTGATAGGAGTCACGGGCTTCACTAGACCTCCAAAGGGGTCTGTGACACACACTGAAAAAATGTTAAGGACCCATCCTCTGTGGCTCTTTCCTTTCTTCTCCCCTCCCAAAAGGGAAATTGATAAATTCATTTGTATTTATTGAACATCTGCCATGAAGGTGGGATGGGGATGGGGAGTGGATGTAGGGAAGCTGCATAGGTAGTCTCTGCCCTCCTAGGGCATTACTAGGGATAAGCTGATGAGGAGGGGGTAGTTCCTGCATCAATCTGATAAGCTTAGGCAGTTGAGGGGGACAGTGAGGAGACTGACCTTGTTGGCAAATCGGGAAACAGTGGGACATGAGTTGGATGGGGAGGTTGGGGGAGCTCTGGAAGGCCAGGCAGAGATGTACAATCACAGTTCTTCCCCTTTTCCCAGTCTATATTCACAGCCTCTGAGGAATATAGAGCCAGGAGAGACTATAGAGAGCATAGTCCTTATCAGCAGTTTAGTACTGGAAAGGATCTTGGAAGTTGTCTAATCCAACCTCCTGTTAATGATAAAGCACCTGGATAGGGAAAGAGAAGGGACCTGTGATTTCATTGGCATAGGGATTCCCAGGTATGAAACTCTCTACCAATGAAACTTATTTTTGTGGTTCAATCATGTCTGATACTTTGTGATCCCATTTGGGGTTTTCCTGGCAAAGATACTGGCGTGGCTTGCAATTTCCTTCTACAGCTCATTTTAAAGATGAAGAAACTGAGACAGACAGGGTAAACTGACCTGCTCAGGGGCACACAGCTAGTAAGTGTCTGAGGCCAGATTTGAACTCAGGAAGATGAGTCTTCCTGACACCAAGCCCAGCATTCATCCTCCTAGCTACCTTGATGCAATTTATAGCCTTGGGAATTTCAGTGAGAAGTTAAGTGACTTGTTTAACCTTCACACAACCATTCCAGTCAGAGGTGGGACTAGAATTCCAGCTTCCTGGCCCTTGGAGACCACCTCTCTATCCACTCAACCATGCTACTCCTCCAAAGATTCAGAGCCCAAGAAATGTATCTTCCTACTGTCCAAGGATGAGCTCACAGGTCTCAGCTCCAAAGCTCACTGACCACTTGACCCTTGTTGCTAGCAGGACCTTGGCCTGCCTGTTTCTCCTTGATGTGGGAAGCAGAGCGGTGGGGGATGGGTTGCTGGTGGGTAATCAGGGTCTGTGGGCTGAGTAAGAACAATTGAGGGAGGAAATAGGGAGGGAGAAGGACCCTTTCTCCCTTGCCTGTCCCTGCCTATTTCCCAAAGCTGATATTTTCCTTGTGTCCTCAGGGATGAGAATTCTGACAATGGCGGTACACTCACTTTGGGAGGAGTGGACAGCAGCCTGTACACTGGAGACATCCACTGGGCCCCTGTCACTGAGGAAGAATACTGGCAGATTGCCATTAGTGGGTATGTGAGGTGTGGTGGGGAGAGGGGGAGAGGGACTCAGAATGGATATATTAAAGATTATTCCTTCAGTGTGGAAAAATGGGGGCTTAGAGAGGAGAGATCTAAAGTCTAGGGAGAAAATTCATGGCTCTCATGGGTTGATATACTGAGTTTTATATAAAATAGATTTTACAAAGAAAGGATGAGATCAAGTCTAGAGGAACCAACTTGATAATGGTTCCATAAATAAGAAAATTGAGTGAAGAGAATGCGACCCATGCCCCTAATTCTGAAGGGGATTGAAGTCTGAAAGCTTCCATTCTCCCAAATCCTGGCTCAAGGTGGAGGGGGGAACACTAGCAGATTCAGAAGCTTTGGCTTGGGGACCACCAAGATGACCCAGGCTGGGAGTTCCTCAACCTGGGTATTCTCTGAAATGAGAGGAGTGGTATTTTGTCAGCAAAGGACAAATTGAGGCTGATGTGGGAGAGAGATCCTTGAATGCAAGCAAGGGGAGGGAAGGCACATGACCAAGAGTTGTCTCTCATCAGTGGCTGTCATCCTTCAGGTTCTCCATTGGTGGTGAGTCTACTGGCTGGTGTTCTGAAGGTTGCCAAGCTATTGTGGACACAGGCACTTCACTCCTCAGTGTTCCCGAGGATCTCTTCTCTGAGCTGATAGAGTACATTGGAGCCGAGTATGATGAAGATGGAATTGTAAGGGATGCTCTCTAAGTCTCAGTTTCTTCATCTCCAAAATGGGGATAATTATACTTGGATTCAGTATTTCACTGGGTGACTGGGAGGAAAGCACTCTGTGAACCTTAAAGTGCTAAGTATATATGAGCTGTTATCATCATTATTGGCTCCCTTAAAATCTCTGCACCCTGACCCCTGTCTCCATTTCTGAGGATTACATTCAGAGTTAGGAGACTCTTGTTTGGGGTATGGTTTGATCAATGCTCTGGGGCAGGACTGGGATAGAGAGGGTGAATCATGGGAGGTAGAAGCTAGGCCAGGAAGTCTCTATCCTGAACATATTCTAGAAGCCCCAGGGATTCATGATAGGGTGGAGCTCCTGAGTACCTGCCCCCACAGACATATCTTTCTTCCTGTGTCTCTCTCCTCCAGTACTTGGTCAGTTGCAGCAATACCCAGAGCATGCCTACCCTCACCTTCACCATCAATGGTGCAGATTTCTCCCTTTCTCCCTCTGCCTACCTCCTTCCGGTGAGTCCCCTTCATTTCCTTACCTAGGCATTCTTGCCTTCTCAGGGGTGGTCCTTGTGAGCAGAGAGGGTAAAGGAGGGAAGAACTACTCTCCGTCTTGGGAGGGAGGTAAAAAATTGAGCTGTAAGCTGGAGGAGGGACCAGATCACACCCTCAGAAATGCCTTGCTCCCTGCCCTCCAGACTCCTTGGGATGGAAAGGTTGAAAGAGCACAGGGTTAGGGAACTGGGGGAAACAGATGACATAGCTATGACATAGCTCTTCTGGGATGTAATGTGATAGAATCTTAGACTCTCAGTACTGGAAGGGGCATCAGTCATAATCTGATCCATCTCCCACACAAAAGAGTCATCTCTGCTACAGCCTCTCCATGAGGTAGCCATCAACATCAACTTGGATACTCTGAGATGGGGAACTCGGTGTCTCATGGGGCAGCCTGTTTCATTGTGCAGATCCTAGACTTGGGACCAAGAACAGAGAGAGATGGTTAGAGACCAATACTTAGTCCTTTCTAGTTACTGGGCTGGTGTTTCCTCTGGTCAACTTCACTGACTTGGCTTCCATAACACATTTGGGAAATTCTCTTGGAGGACTGTAGGGGCACAGAGCAAAGGTTGATAGGTAGATAAGTAGGGAGATAGATAGATGATAAACAGAGCATCTGTTAAATGCTTACTACATGCCAGGCACTGTGCTAAGAAGTTCAATGTGGCTCATGTGATATGCGAATCAATTAGACTATATCAAACATTAGATGATGTACTTGGCATGGTCCTAGGCACAGCGTGTATGCTGTGTGTGCCGGGGTGGGGGTGGGGGTTATCGAGAGATAGAAAACATCATCTCAGCTCTTTGGGATTTTCCAACACAAGTGAAAAATAGGTTAAACAAAGAGAAACAATGGTGCCAAGCAGTGAGTGTTCATTCCCTGCCCCTACCTTCCCATCTCCTCAGTGGCAAGATTAATCCATGGAAGGGACAGGTCCCTATGAGTTGGGGTGGTCACTGAAGGTTTTCTAGACAAAATTTAGAAGGATTCCTGCCCAGAGAAAGAAGCTGAAGCCTACGGCACATATCTCCTGCTCAATGAGTCCCACTTTCAGAGAGTCAAAGCCAGCTTCCTAGAGGAAGTGGGTCTTCACAGGTCGATGGACTCATCTTCTCTTCTTCTCATTTCCAGAGCGACAGCGACTACTGTGAGGTGGGCATCATGTCCGTTTCCCTGACTTCTGAGAGTGGCGAGGCCCTCTGGATCCTTGGAGATGTTTTCCTCAGGAAGGTCTACTCTGTGTTTGACCTGGGCAACAATAGGGTGGGCTTTGCCAGCCTATCCTAAGCTCCAATTCCAACCTATTTTTATCTCCCTGGCTTTGGGATTGTCCTCAGCTCTTCTTGTCTTCTTCCCTCCCTTTCTGTCTCTCCCAATGGATTCTGGTTCTTCACTGTGGGGCCTGAGTATCTATCAATAAAAATCATTCTAACCCTTCATTCATTTGCCCATTCTTTCAACATGTATCAAGCCTTTACTGCATGGTAACCCATGCACTAGGTGTTGGTGCTGGTACCTCCAGAGGTTAGCTATGGTATGATCCCAGCTCTTACTGAGCTTACAGTCTTGTAGAAGATAGAAATACTAACACTGGTAACCACACGATAAATCCATTGGAGAAACTTCAGAGAAACTATTATATGAAGGCTGAAGTGGGGTGGGAGGGAAGGCAATTTCTGATCAGTGTCTTCCAAATTCTGTCTTCCAAATGTTTTATGGGGTTGGAAGAGCTGGGATGTTGGGGAAGGAAAGAAGCTTCAGGAGTTGGATTGGTGTTGGGTACATTCTGTTGTAGAGTTTGGTTTTAGCACCAAGTGTCAAATTGGGGTTGCTTTATCCTGAGCAGCTCCGTTTACCCATCACGCTCTACTCTTTCTGCAAGCCCAGTGTTTGTTCTGGAATGTCTATCAATCAATCAATTTACGAGAATTTATTGAACACCCATTCTATGTGCCAGGCCCTGGGTCTTCTCAAATTGTACTTTTATTGATCACTCCTAGGCCCCACAGTGCTATATGCCACACTGCCTCCTTAATTCCTTCTAGGACCACTGTGTACTCTGCTCCATTGGGCAAGCTTCATCCCCAAACTAACTCTTTTATCTTCCCACAATCTAATCTCTGCCTCATCCCCTCCAATTTAGAATGTGTCCATCCTTTTTAAATAATCCAATTCCCTCTCATCCCAACTATAGTGACCATGTCTCTCTTATTTGTTTGGAAGACTCTCAAGGGCAGAGACTGTCCATACAACTGGGAGGTCTCCATGGACAGGGACTAAGTCACTGAGTCTATTCTATTTGATCAGGAGGTCTCCAAGAGTAGGAATCAGATGTGTGTCTTCTTACTTCTCCCTTGTTCCTAGGGAAAGGTTTTGCCCCCAGTAACCAAAACTCTTAGTCTAAGAATCATAACAGGGATGATGATCAGGCAATGCTATAACTTCCCAACCCCACCCCAAGGCTCTGGGCCCCTAAGAACTGAATTCTATCTTAGCGACTTGACCCAAAGGGTTACAATTTCTATTTTTTTGGATAATTGTGCTCTGACCCCCGAGCAAAATTCTGGAGAAGTTATTTTTCCTTTTTTAGATTTTTAAAACATAACTTTATTCTTACCTACCAAGTGTTCTTAACATTTTCTGGACTGTAGAGCCTTCAGGCAGTCTGGGGAAACCTATGGACCGCTTTTCAGAATACCAGTTTTAAATGTACAAAGTAAAATCCATAGTACTAGCAAGGAAGCCAATGGTATTGAAATATAGTCACCCAATTTAAAACAATTCTCAGACCCCAGGTTAAGAACTCACAATGGAAAAGGAATGAATATCAGAGTGATAAAAAAAACATTGTCACTGAACTTTGTGACTGGTCTGCAGCAATCTTAGATTTGAAAATCAAAGGGTAAATAATTGTATCCCAAGCAGGTAAATCATGTGGTCCAAAGCATTAATTATATATTTGAAACTGCTTGTGGTTGTTGTTTGTCCTTTCTTGAAGAGGACCAATGGTATCCTGGGGGTTGTCTTGACTTGTTGGTGAATTGGATTTAAGTGAGGCAGAGTTGCCCAAAGTCTTCAGCCTCACTGTTTTCCTAAGTCAGTACCAGGTCAAAAGTCAAGATGACTGGTGATGGGCCAGGAGGCAGTGGATGATGTTGGCCAAGCTCTAAGTGCTGCACAGTGCCTTCTTCAGCCTCCTTCATGGCCTTAAGAATAAATTGTTCTCATCCACCATTCCATGAGGGGATGTCTTTACATACTTGGGGTAAACATCCCCCTTACTTACCCACAGGTTCAAGGCCGGCCTGTCAGTTATCCTCAACCTGGTTTAGCCTGTCTGTCCAGATGGTTTACCAGGCTATAGCTGCTGCTCACACCACAACTTCTTGGAGTCACATGTGAGAGTTGAATGAAAGGTAGACACCAAAGATGGATAGGGCTCAGCAAGCCCTTCGACCACAGGTGCTAGTGCTTTTGGAATATATGCCCCCTTTTATAACCATATTTGAACTACTGCTTTCACTCTGAAGGCCATTCACTTCCTGGGACATCCCAAAGATCTTTTCTGCTCAGGTACAGAATAGAGGGGAGCTCTCTACACCACTGCTATCACAAGACAGTTCCCTATAAAGCTAAATCTCTGGCTCTGGCCTTCAGCTTCATTTTCTCATAGGCCCTCACTTTCATCCCAGGTGTCTGAGCAGTCAGACTGTCCTGTCACTGCTGGATCCATGACAACCTCTGGAAGTGCTACCAGAGAGCAGGCATGACAACTGACTCCAAATTAGGGTTTCCAATATATTTATTTTTGCAGCCAAAGGAAGGGCTTCTCAGAGGTGTAGTCACTTTTAGATGAAAGGTGATAGTAGTATAGATTGTCTTCTTATGGAAGACAAAGGATTTGGGCTTTTCTGTATTTAATAGCCACTTTGTTACCACACAATATAATAGGGATGTTTCCATATACTCATATCAGATGTAGATGCCAGTTAAGTCCATTCTCATCAGTATATTATGCATTCTAATGGCCCCCTGAGCTTGGGTGGAATGACCATCTCTTAGGCCAGGGCTGTCTAAAATGGGACCCTGCAGTGAGATTTATGTGGCTGGCCTACAATCATAGAAATGTACATAAATGCTTTAGTAAACGAAGCTGAGCTACTGCAGAGTTCTCACTAAAATGGTAAATCAAAATATATTGTCTATTGTTTCAATAAAAAGCTAAGGTTGGACAGCCCTGTCTTAGGCTATCAGATTTCCAGTGGCGAGCTGTATCCCATATCTTAAATTTAGTGTGACCTCTGATCACCTGGAACAGGAAAATTTGGACATTAATGATCAAGGTGACTACACAATTCTTCCCCAATTTACCAATCAAATGCTGTTTTATAAATGTAGTTTCTTTTTTGCAGTATCTCCATCACAAGTAATACAAATTTGAAACAAATTTTTGGTTCTTCTAGGGTGGTCATACTGATTGCTTTTCCAGAAGGGCTCCATCTTTCCCTGATGGAACAATGGAACAATTTTAAAAATGAAATCAAGTCAACAAGAATTTACCAAGCCCTTACTATATGCCAGGCATGAGCTAAGGCAGTACTTTTGTTATGCTCTCCCTCAAAGTGGGAAACAGGCTTCCCAACTCTAACCCAGTCACTCAGTATACTGTACGGTTTTTGGTTGTGGGAAAGCCCTTTATTCTACCCAACACAGAAATGATATAATATGCAAAGGATGTGCAGGATCCCATGAACAAATACAGAGACATAAAAGATACACATAGTTGATTATACTCATTAGGTTGAAACTGAAGGTGAAGGTCCTTTGTGGGGCTGCTGAAGAAATCTTTCTCACTCTCCTTGGTCTGCGGAAGTTAAGCAACTCCCAGCAATATCGTAGAATACCAGTAAGATCCTCATATCCCACCCTAACATGGTACGGATTAGATCCTCCAAATGCAAGACAATCTTCTTCCTTCTCTAAATCACAAGCTGTTGAGGAGATCTCCCTCTGCTAAGCCAGTGCCTGAACTTCAAACTCAGGGATTTGCAATCTCAGGATTACCCAGGAGGTAACTCCAAGACTGCAAAGTGAAGTCTAAGGATCACTTAGACTTAGAAAAGCAGAGAACACAGGTCTAAAATGATAGCCATGAATTAGAGATAAAGCACAATGGAAGAAAGGAAAAAAGGATGGACCATCCCACCATTTTCTCTTATAGACCACATAGGGGACAACTCTTCCTGAATAGCTCACCTCAACCAATAAATCATCACAAAGCTGCCCCAGACACTAAGGACCAATCAAAGAACTTCCCTGGTCCTCTCAGGAAGGGGAGAGGCCATGTACTTTGGTCTCTCATTTCCTACTCCTCCTTCCTTTGTACCCTCCCTGCCTTCTTTGTAGAGATGGGTTTAGAACATTGCATGTATGATAGCTGGGAGACATAGCAGCCTGCAGTTAGGAAGACTTGAATTCAAATCTAGCCTCAGATATTTACTAGCTGTGTAAACATGGGCACATCACATAATCTCTGTCCACCTCAGTTTCCTCATTTGTAAAATAGCCCCTACATTCCAGGGTTGTTCTGAGGATCAAATAACATAATAATTGTTAAGTGGTTAGCATGGGAAAAAGTATCTACATGTGAAAAAAAATATTTATAGCAACCTTTTTTGTTGGGGCAAAATATTGGAAATTGAGGAGATGACCATCAGTCAGGGAATGGCTGAACAAGCTGTGGTATATGCATGTAATGGAATACTATTGTGCAATAAAAAATGATGAACAGGGAGATTTCAGAAAAACCTGGAAGGATTTGTATAAACTGATGCAAAGTGAAATGAGCAGAACCAGGAGAACTTTGTATACAGTATCAGCAACATTGTGTGATGATCACCTATGAATGACTCAGATCTTCTCAGTAATGTAATGATCCAAGACAAGTACAAAAGACTCAGGAAGGAAAAAGCCATTCATATCTAGACAAAGAACTGGTGGAATCTGAATGCAGATTGAAGCATACAGTTTTCATTTAATTTATTCTTTTTTGTTGTTTTTTTTCTTTTGATCTATGTCTTCTTTCACCACTATAACTAATATGGAAGTAGGTTTTACATGATAGCACAAATATAACCTATATCTGGTTGCCTACCGTTTCCAGAAGAGGGGAGGGTGGAAGAAAAATTTGGAACTTAAAATTTTGTAAAAATAAATGCTAAAAATTGTCTTGACATGTCATTGGGAAAAAATAAAATACTATTAAAAATATGGTGAAAAGATTGCATAGTCCTTGCTCGCAAAGAGCTCTCATTTTAATTCGAGCAAACAACACTAATAGAAGAGTTCAGCTGCAGGACAGACATCCAGTGGTCCTTAGCAGGGCCAATGACAAGTCCCAGGATTATTTTGCATATAGCTAGTTGCTCAGAGCTAGGGATTAATCTCTTGTCCCCAAGTACTTTGTCCACCATGATGCCTCTCTCCCACAACCTTATACTTCATTTTACATTTACCAAACAACTCATTTGTATGTCTTCTTTTGGATTTAAAATGAGCCTCTGAGAGAGGAAATTAAAACATTTTGTCCCCATTTTGAGGCTCAGAAATTGTGACAACATGAGAAAATAGTGTTCTTCTCATTTCACAATTGAGATAACTGAGTCTCAGGGGCAATAAATGACTTTCCTGTGGTCTCACAATGGAAGACTTAAATACAGGTCATCTGACCTCTAATACATAGACAATCACTGTGCAATAACCTCCTACAATTCTCCCCAAAGTACCCAGGAAGGGTCATTTCTTACAGCCATCCTGTTTAAGTCTGTTTCTTTGTTTATCCTGATTGCCAGGCTTAGCCCAGAATTACATGAGAGTAATGCTGGTGGGAACTGTCCAGCAGCACCTCATTTGAGTGAGAATAGAAGGTGGGGCTGGTCTTTATGAGATGGGTAATGAAAGTACGTAGATCATGTCAAAACTCTTGATGGAGCTCAAGTTCTTTCTCTTATTCTGGTGACTAAACCCTTTGTCCTGAACCTCAGCAGAAGGAAAAAAGCCTTCTCACATTTAGCTTGAGCTTTGCTTGGATTGGACTATCAACCCCTACTTCCTGTTGTGACCCAGCTTCCTACTTTGGTTCAACCCCATATTCCAGGTCATTGACTCTAGCTTTGCAGAACCAATCCAATGCTTCTAGATTATTCTTGAAGGGGAACCTTCCATCTGTCATCTTTCAGAGTTTTCAGCCTGTGGGAAGAGTCCAAAGCAAGTGGGCAGGACAGGGAGGAACTGTATACACTTGAACTAAAGTTCCTTTATGATGACTGACCTGAGATTATCAGGGATTTACTGGTGAGGAGGAGGATGGAGAGCAAATGTCCTTCCTAAATTTGTCCTCCCTAAGGCTGTGGTCTCCAAAGGGATCCCCAAGATCATAAGTAAAGTCATGAAAGGATGTCCAAAACTAGAAGAATAAGAATAACACCAGAATAAGAGAAGCTAGAGCCTCATAGAACTACTGCATGTCAGATCTGGAAGGACATCAGAGGCTGTCTAGTCCAATGCTTCCATTTGTCAGAGAAGAAAACAAGACTCGGTGAGATGAGATAATTACCAAAAGTACTTCACAGATGTTCCAGAGAGATCAACAGGGATGTGGTACTCCATAGCACACTCTGAAGAGATACTCAATAGGAGACATGGAGTCATGGATTCTCTTGCTAAACAAACCACAGATGACCAGGACAGAAGATGGTGCTAATGGCACCAGATTCCTATCCCTACATCCTGAGCCTTGGGCTGAGGGGAAACTACTGGTACTAGAGTGACAGAGACCTCTGCTCATAGTCCAAAAAGAGGCTGTGGCTCATTTTTAAGGTATTTGACTGAAGAGTCCTGGAATTTCCAGCTAGGGTATGAAACATTGGGAGAGTATGTTTTGGAGCAAGTACAGGGGATGAAAATGGTTGTTTTTCTTCCTGGGAGTATAAATCATTGTTGGAGAAGCTAGTAATCAGCTTTTCTTGAGGGTTCTGAGTTTGAAGGATTTGGAATCCTAATTCACAAGCCTACATTGATCATAAGAGGCAGTGTAGCATGGGGAGGGGAGTGCTTGCCACATGGTCAGGAGACCTGAGTTTGACTCCTGTCTCAGTAACTTGCTAAGCTGTGGAATGTTGGGAAATCACTTCTCTCTCAAAGTCTCAGTCTCCTCCTCTGTAATATGGGCAAAATAATGGCCTCTTAAGTCCCTTCCAGCTTTCAATCTGTGATCCCATGATCCTATGCCTGTACTGCCCACCTCACAGATGTGCTGTAGAGAAGAGCTTTGGAAACCTTGAATTTCTGTATTCTTTTGAGTTATATTAGCTGGAGGCAGGGTGGTGGAGTGGAGTGAAGGCCAGTCTTGAAGGCAGGAAGGCTTGGGGTCGAGTCTTGCTTCTTACACATACAAATTGTGTGATCACCTCGGGCAAGTCACTTACCTTTTCTGGGGCTCAATTTCTTCATCTAAAATGAGAGAGCTAGACTACGTGGCCTCTGAAGCAGGGAGTGGGGAGAAGGAATTAGACTTAGTGTGTGCCAGACATTGTGCTAAGTGCTTTTTCCAAATGTTATCTCATTTGGATCCTGACCATACCCTTACCAGGAAGTAGGGGTTGATAGAGCAATACAAACAAAGATCAAGCTAAGTGTGAGAAGGCTTTTTTCTTCTGCTGAGGTTCAGGACAAAGGGTTTAGTCACCAGAATAAGAGAAAGAACTTGAGCTCCATCAAGAGTTTTTACATGATCTATGTACTTTCATTACCCATCTCATAAAGACCAGCCCCATCTTCTATTCTCACTCAAATGAGGTGCTGCTGGACAGTTCCCACCAGCATTACTCTCATGTAATTCTGGGCTAAGCCTGGCAATCAGGATAGACAAAGGAACAGACTAAACAGGATGGCTGTAAGAAATGACCCTTCCTGGGTACTTTGGGGAGAATTGTAGGAGGTTATTGCACAGTGATTGTCTATGTACTAGAGGTCAGATGACCTGTATTTAAGTCTTCCATTGTGAGACCACAGGAAAGTCATTTATTGCCCCTGAGACTCAGTTATCCCAATTGTGAAATGAGAAGAACACTATTTTCTCATGTTGTCACAATTTCTGAGTCTCAAAATGGGGACAAAATGTTTTAATTTCCTCTCTCAGAGGCTCATTTTAAATCCAAAAGAAGACATACAAATGAGTTGTTTGGTAAATGTAAAATGAAGTATAAGGTTGTGGGAGAGAGGCATCATGGTGGACAAAGTACTTGGGGACAAGAGATTAATCCCTAGCTGTGAGCAAGCTAGGTATATACAAAATAATTCTGGGACGTGTCATTGGCCCTGCTAAGGACCACTGGATGTCTGTCCTGCAGCTGAACTCTTCTATTAGTGTTGTTTGCTCGAATTAAAATGAGAGCTCTTTGAGAGCAAGGACTATGCAATCTTTTCATCATATTTTAATAGCATTTTATTTTTCCCAATGACATGTCAAGACAATTTTTAGCATTCATTTTTACAAGATTTTAAGTTCCAAATTTTTCTCCTACCCTCCCCTCCTCTCTTCTGGAAATGGCAAATCACTCCAGAGTCTTTGCCAAGAAAACCCCATGGATAGTTGGTTAGCAGGGTTACGAAGAGTCAGACGTGGTGGAACTACTGAACAAAACCAATGTATAGATACATATGTATGTACATGTAGGTGTATACATATGTATAGAATGTGTATATGTGGGTGATATCTATCACAGGTTTGGATATATTATGTATTATTAACAAAATGTTTGTTGAATGTAAATATGTGATCCAGATTCATGATTATACACATATACAAATAAATACAATATGTCTAGTATAGATATATAGATTATATGTAAAACATAATATATGTTGTATGTTATAGTAGTATATTATGTATGCACATATTGTTTAAATATTATGTTGTTTATTTTAAAATTTTATATATACATATTATATATATAACAAATATATTTATTTATAATCTATATTAGAGATATCAAACATGTGGTCCATGAAACCGCAACTCTTCTGGGAGCAGCTTGAACCAGATTAAAATGTAATTGGGAAATATTTAATAAAATACATAAAAACATAAGAAAACATAGATAACTCTTCAGTTGTCTGTAAGGTGCTCGGTTCTTCTTCGGAAGCTAAGGCCGCGTTGGGGTGACCCCTCACTTCAGCAGGCGACTAGCACCACTACAAACAAGTCTCCTCGTCCATCCGCTGAAATGGCCGTCTCCGAGCTCGCTTGCATCTACTCCGCCCTCATCCTTCACGACGATGAGGTTACGGTCATGGAGGATAAAATCAATGCCCTCATTAAAGCAGCAGGTGTAAATGTTGAACCATTCTGGCCTGGATTATTTGCAAAGGCCCTGTCCAATGTAAATATTGCAAGCCTCATCTGCAATGTAGGAGTTGGTGGACCTGCCCCAGCAGCTGGTGGTGCTCCCCCTGCTGGAGGGGTTGCTCCTGCTAGCACAGCTGCCCCAGCTGAGGAGAAGAAGAAAGAGGAAGCAAAAAAGGAAGAATCTGAGGAGTCCGATGATGACATGGGCTTTGGTCTGTTTGACTAGATAATTTTTTGTAACATTAAATAAAAAGCTTGACTCAACTAAAAAAAAAAAAAGAAAACATAGATAATATTACATTTTAAAACTAAGTCAATATGGATCCTTATGCATGGTTTTAATGGCCCCATTTCAATTTGAGCTTAACATCACTTATCTAGATTATATGTAGGTTACTGTTTAAAATCCCAATATATAATCACATATGATTATATAAGATCACGTAATCATATACATGATTGTATATTTATGAGGTCTCTTCGGGTTACCAATGGATAAATTTTTACTACTGAGGTACCTGGCTTAATTTTTAAAATATTTCCTTTTTAAAATTATAGACTTGACAAACACCAGCAAGTATAAACATTTCTATGTATAAAGAACAGAGAAGACTGTATATAAAACCATGAATCTCTGTCATGTACAGCTTGTTTTTTAAAAATATTTGTTAAATTTTTCAGGGTAGTACCAACACTCCTCTGTTTGGTCATTGTACTGATCAAAGTTCTCAAGTTTTTCCGAGCTGTTTCCCTTTACAATATTGTAGTCTTTGTGTAAATTGTTCTGCTCACTGCATTTTGCATCTGTTCCTATAAACCTTCACAGGTTTCTCTAAATCCATCCCTTTCACCATTTCTTTCCACCTAATAACATTCTATTATATCCATATTCCATAATTTGTTTCACCATTCCCAATTGATGGGCATCCACTTTCTCTCCGTTCTTTGTCACAACACAATTAGCTGTTATCAATATTTTTGTACCTTTCTCTCTTGCTTTGATTTCTTTGGCAGCTAGGTATCACAGTGGATAGAGCACTGGGCCTAGAGCCAGGAAGACCTGAGTTCAAATCTGGCTTCAGATACTTACTGGCTATATGACCTGGGGCAAGACACTTAATCCTGTTTGGCCTCAGTTTCTTCATCTGTAAAATGAGCTGGAGAAGGAAATGGCAAACCCCTCCAGTATCTTTGCCAAGAAAACCCCAAATGGGGTCACGAAGAGTTGGACATGACTGAACAGCAACAACAATAACACCTTCCTCCTTGTTTTGTTGTAAAAATCAAATGAGACAATAATATTTGTAAAGCATTTAGTACAGTGCCTAGCACATAGTAGGTGCCATATAAATGCTAGCTATCATTATAAGTATATGACTAATAATGGTACCACTGAGTCAAAAGGTATGCACAGTCCAAATCAGGAGGGATAAAGGTCTAAGTCACTTTCTGGAAGGGTTGTTGTGTTTGTCATTCGTTTTCAAAGAGGACTGTGACATCAGGGAAATGATGACATGATTTGCAGTTGACTTTGATTTGAGTGAGGGAGGGCTGGGCAAGGTCACCAGCCTCACCTGTAAGACTGCTTCACAGCTGCATCAGCGGTATGTTGGAGTGCCTATTCTGCCGCAGTTTTCGCAACAATTGGCACTTCCCTATTTTTGTCATATTTGCCCATTGATGGGTTTGAGGTGGAACCTCAAGGTTGTTTTCATATAAATTTCTCTTATTATTAGCGATTTGGAGCAACTTTTCATGTGACGGTTGGTAGCTTGACTTTTTTCTTTTGAGAACTGTTTATATCCTTTGACCATTTATCTGCTGGGAATATTCTTGTGTGTGTGTGTGTGTGTGTGTGTGTGTGTGTGCGCGTGTGTGTGTGTGCGAGTGTGTGTGTATTCCACACATATCTTGGATCTTTATTGGATAAATTTTCTGCCAAGATTTTTTTCCAGTTCTAATGATAAGCCCACTGCTTTTGTGCAAAATCTTTTTGATTTTTATGTACTTAGAATCACTCATTTTATCTCTTAAAGCCGTTTCTAATCCTCATTTGAACAAGAACTTTCCTCCTATCAATAGTAAAAGATATTTCCTTTCCTTCTTTAATTTATTTTTATGATCTTTCATATCTAGGTCATGCATCCATTTGGGATCTATTGTAGTATATGTTATGAAATATTGATCTAAACCTCATTTGTGCCACTCTCCTTTCCAGCTTTCCTAGAAGTTTTTGAGGAAGTCATTGCTCCAATAGTTGGTGCCCTTGGGTTTATCGAACACTATGCTATGATGAGTCCTAATTTCTTAAAATCTATAAACATTCTTTAAACGATTCATTTCCATAGTCCCTGCTTCCTGTTAGTTGTGCCCTTGTTTCCTTCCTTCTCTCCAGCTCCCATCCTCACTTCCCCGAGAGCCACATCGAAGACAGAGTGATCTACAGTAGAGAACTGAGGCCCAGAGAGGGGAAGAAAATAACCAAAGCTTTCCAGAGGTGGTCACCGAAATCCCTTCCTCCTCATCTAAAAGAGCTGATTCCCTATAGGCCACTGGGCAAATACCAGATTAACCTCTAGAACTGTCATTCTGCCTTCTAATTGGAGTCATGTTTCCTAAATTGTGTTCTGTGTAGTCCTTGACATTGGTGGCTAGAGTTGGGATTAGGATCTGGGTCTTCTGATCCCTGGCCAGGGCTCAGAGCAAAAGAGAGCCACCACATCACTGGTTTGGGAGTCAATTGACATGGCCTACATGGAAAATCCCTGATGGCTTGTTTATGTTCATATCTGGCAGTCTTGTCCCTGGCCTGGGTCCCAATGTCCTGACAAATCTCTCTCTGATTTCCTGGGTTCAAGGGTGAGGGGGAGGGTGTTGGCATGGAGCTATTTTTTCCATTCACTCCATCATCCCTGAGAAGAGAACTTTCCAGTGCCATGTAATCAAACTTTGAGCCATCGCCAGATTATTCTGGTTGATAGGGAGCATGTATCAGAAGTGTGGCAGGGTGGGGTGGGGGGGGGTGGGGGATGGGGACCGGGACTAGGGAGTAAGTGAAGCATGCATGGGGAACAGGATTGGAAGCAGAGATGGGTAAAGGAGGCAATATAGGGAAATGGGAGACTCAGGATAGGGTCCAGTGGGTCACAAGAACTGGGTACTGAGAGGGAGGACATACATTTATTAAGCACCTACTGTGTGCCAGCTGTATGCTAATCACTTTACAGTATTATTTCATTTGATCCTTACAACCCTAAGAGGTAGGTGCTTTTTACTATTTCACTTTACAGCTGAAGAAACTGTTAAAATGATCTCTATCTAAAATGCTCATATCTCAAATAGCATTTCACCTGGATTTCTCCTTTGCTCTGAAGTCATTTCACTTTTTATTGTAACCATATGTGTGTGTGCTCCTCTGCCTCCATTAGACTGCAAAATCCTTGAGCATCAAGGCTTTGTTGCACCTATCTCTGTATCCCCAATATCCAACAGGGTGTCTTGCACATAGTAGGTACTCAAAAACTCTTGTTGATTTAAATAGAAATAAATTGCTTCACCCCTCATCTTCACCATTATCCTACCCCTTCTGCCAGCCCCTGCCTTTGCCCTCCTTTCCTTCTATCATGGAAAGTTGGCAAGTGAGATCAGATCAATGCTATGCATAAGGTGCCCAGTAAATAACTATTAAATATGTAATTATCCTAGAACAGAATGCCAGATTTGGAAGGGACCTCAGAGACTATCTATCCCAACTTCCTTATTTACAGAGGAAGTAACTAAGGCTTAGAGAGGGGGCAGTGATGCTCAAATCACCCAACAAATTAACAGTTACCAGTCACCAGTTACCACGAGTAGATACTGCACTAGTTACTGGGGGTAGAAAGACAAAAATGAAAACAATCCATACCCTCAAGGAGTTTATATTCTATAGGAGGAAATGTGTGTGTGTGGGGGGGGCGGGAACCAGGCATAGGGGGCAAAGGAAGCATGCATGTGGAACAGGAATGGAAGTAGAGATGGGCAAAGGAGGCAACATAGGAAAATAGAAGATTCAGTATAGGGTCCAGTGGGTCAGAAGAACTGGGCCAGAAGAATATGCACTAAAACAAATAGTAAATTCAAAATATATATGAAATAGATGCCAAGTGATTTCATTATTGTAGGGGGTAGGGAAGTTCTAACAATTGGTGGGAAGCAAGAAAAGCTTCATGTAGGGACTCTGAGCCATGGAATAGAAGGAAAACAGTATTCCAGGTGTGAGGAATGGCCCATACAAAGGCATGTAGGGCCGTGGAGACAGAGAGTTGTATCCTGGAAATTGCTAGTAGGCTAGATTTGAGCGTGGCAATTTTTCAGGACGAAAATAAGCTTAATTTCCTCTGTTTGGGGCAGTTAGTTGGTGCAGTGGATAGATCACCGAGCCTGAAGTCAGGAAGACCTGAGATCAAATGTGGTCTTAAACACTTACTAGCTGTATGACTCTGGGTAAGTCATTTAAGCCTGTGTGCCTCAGTTTCCTCATGTGTAAAATGAGCCGGAGAAGGAAATGGCAGCAATTTATATTATATAATTATACATAATTGTGTAATATATTTATATTCTATATAATTGTGTAACATAAAATATGAATAAAATATAATATATTTGTATTATATTAAAATAATATAATAAATTTCCTTCTCTCCATCCTAATGGTCCCTGTTATTTCTTTAAAAAATAAACAAACACTATATATCTTCCTCTTTCTGTTTTTTTTTTAATTTTATTTTAATAGTCTCTATAGATGAGGTAATAAATTTAGTTGTGCTTTCTTTGTTTCTGTTGTTTGGGGTGTTTGCAAGTCAAATAATCTGCTTCATCTTTTTAAAAATTTTTTCCAGGAATGCTTCTAATGCCTCACTTTTCTTAAATGTCTTTTTTTATTGGTGATTAGACTTGGGTTTTGCATTTTGAGTTGCATCTTGAGCTCCTTTTTTTTTTGAATATAATATTCCAGTCCCTTCTGTAGTTTCTGATAGATGCAGTCTTGTTATTAAAATTTCCTTTCATTTGTATTTTATGGTCTTTCTTCCAGCAGCTTGCAGAATTTGTTGTTTGTCATTGAAATTGTGAAATTGCACCACCATGTGTCTTAGAGTTCGAAGCATAGGGTTTTATTTGTTTGCTTCTATGTTTTTCTGTGGATTCTTTTGATTGGTGCTTTGCTTTCTGTATTCAGAAGTTCTGGAAAGTCTGTAGTTCCATGTTTTTGTAGTGCCTCTGAATCCCTCTCAATCCCCAGGGTAATTCTGTCTGCTGCCACATGTCAGTGGGAGCTATCCACCTGAAACTCATTTACAAAACTGAGAAGGCAGTGCCCACATCTACCACCCAGACATAAAACCATTTATACACATATAGAACACTGAATGCTTCAAACTATCTTTGGCTCTTAATGAAACTTGAACCCTTCTCATTCTCTCAAGTATACAAAACATTTGCTGGGTCCAGACACCTGATCTTCATGTGTCTAAGCATTTTGATTTGGGGGGGGGGCGGCATTAACTTATGCTTCTGATTTGGGATACAACCTCCTGCTTTTGGCGCTTCTCAGTACCACCCATCCAGGCATGTACTGGTAAATGTTTAACAATGGGACCTCTAAGAATGTACTTTTAAGGATATACTTTTAAACTTAACCTGCATTATTTCCATTACATTTTTTCCATCACTTTCTTAAGCCTGGATGGTCAAAAAAATAATATATCAAGCCCTAATTTGTGGTGGATTTTGAAGTGTAAATACTCATATTGACAATCTAACAATCAGCTCTCTCTTTAGTGGGATAAACTGGCTCTGGCACACCTTAGTCCCTATCCCTGGTAATTGATCCCTGATCATAATTGATACATAACTTACCTGGTACTCCTGGTCTATTTCTTAGCAAAGATTCTGGATGCAGTGGCCTTTCTTTGTTCTCCAGCTTTGGAAGCCTCAACCTGTGCCACAGGAAACTCCTAGCACCAGCCCATGGCAGGGCCAGACGTGTATTAATAGAATTCTGACAATATATTTCAAGCCTCAAAGCATTCTGAAGCTAGTTTAGTTTGGGCAACCCAGGTACAGAACCTGTGACACAGATCCGGCCCCTACCCATCAATATTTGCTTCTACCAGGAGAATGGCTAAACAAGTTGCGGTATGTGATTGCAATAGAATACTAGTGTGCTGTAAGAAATGATAAACTGGATGCTTTCAGAAAAACCCGGGAAGAGTTACATGAACTGATACAAAGTGAAGTGAGGAGAACCAGGAGAACATTGTACACAGTAATAGCAATATTGTAACTATGAGCAACTGTGAATGACTTATTCTCAGCAATACTATGATTCAAGACAATTCCAGAGGATCCATGATGAAAAATGCTATCCACCCCCAGAGAACTGATAAACTCTGAGTACAGATTGAAGCACGCTTTTTAATTTTCTTTATATTCTTTTGTGTGTGTATGTGTTTTCTTTAGCAACAAAGCTAATATGGAAATATGTTTTGCATGATTTCACATGTATGATCGATATCATATCACTTGGCTTCTCAATGGGTAGGAGAGGGGCAAGAGGGAAGAAGAAAATTTGGAACTCAAAATTTGAAGAAATAATGTTAAAAATTTTTACATGTAATTGGGAAATATTTAATGAAATAAATAAAATATATTTAAAGAGTTTCCTACCCCATCAGTATCCACATACCGTTCTCATTTTCCAAGGGAGCACAGAGACTTGGGCCATAGGACCAAGGGAAGTTCTGATGTGTTTTGCCCAGAGAACCTTTGCACCTCTTGCTTCAAATCCCCCAGCTTTTCTTCCCCAAACAGACAAGGATGCCCATGTTCTGGCCTCCCTAGTTCCCAGAGGAAAAAGTTCAGCCTTGGCTCTGTCTTGTTTCCCGATTGGTTGGTTTCTTTGTTCTCTGTTATCATTCGTGTCCCTTGGCCCCATTGCTTATATTAAAAAGTCAACAAATTGGACATTCCTTTCCTGAAATCATGCAGAAGGGAAAATTACACAGCAATAGCTGATATGGGCAAAGAGATACAGGGTTGGGAGAGCACACATGGCTGCAGGTGGGGTGGGGGGGTTAGAGAGAGGGATAGATCCTTAGCCTATAAAAGAGGAAAGTGTGGTAACCAGTAGCTTCTCATAAACTGGCACCATGAAGTGGCTTGTCTTGGTTTGCCTCTACCTCTCGGGGTGGCGGTGGGGTGGGGGGAGGTTATCAGATGGGTGATGAAATTTAAATGGGGCAGAGAGGCAGTCCTAGGTCAAGGACATAGTTCCTGGCAAAGGAGGGGGAAAACCTGTATCTTCCTAGCTCTATGCTCTCTTGGTAGGAAGACAGTGCACCATTCTAGGCTGGGCCACTGTGTGCTACAGGGGAAACATAGCATCTCACATGTCTATATTACAATATTCTCTAAGTTTATGAAGCCCTTCCCTCACAACCCTGTAAGGTTAGGTAATATAAATATTCTTATGCCCATTTTACAGAAGAGAAAAGAGAGATGAAGAATCTGAGAGGCTCGTGGTCCTAGCTAGTAAATGTCAGAGCTGGGATTTAAACCCAGGTTTCCTAACCCCAAATTTAGTGCAATTTCCCAGACATCCAAACAAGAGAAGATGTGGTCTCTACCTTCAACTTCTCTGTCCCCAGTCAGATAGGTGAGACAGTCCTCATGCTCAGGGCATTCTCAGTTTAGTAGGGGAGACACACAGTCCCTGTAATTAGAAATTTCCAAGTCTGATGGGAAAACATAGTCATTGCCCTTGAGAAGTCCCCAATCAGACTGGAGACATGCAGGGTCATTTCTCAGGCAGCCTCTATCTAGTTTAACGGAGGAGATATAATCCCTAAACTCCCAGTTTGAAGGCAGAGACACAGTCCCTCCTCTGAGGCTGAGGGCATTACATGCCCTAATGAAGTTCCCATTCTGATGGTGATGGGAAGAAAGAAAGTTGAAGACCCATAGGTCATGTGTGGAACTACTGTCCAAACAGCTCCTGCCCTGTAGGTCTTGGGGAGCAATTCCACTGGTGAAAAAAGGGTCTCTCTCCTAGAAAAAAAATGATTTCTCAAACACCAACAGTTTTCTGAGAGGACTCTTGAAGATATCTGGTCCAATCCATTCATCTACCTAAAGAGGACACAAAAACCCAGAGAAAGACAGTGACTTACCCAAGTTAAATGGCTGGGTGGTGGTAGAGCCAGGAGACCCAGTCCAGTGCCTCTTCTAAAATACAAATAGCCCTGAGAAGGTTAACACAAGTCCGTTATTCCTTAGTGGGAAGGAGATTACCATAAGCTCCCTGTCAAGAGGAAACCAGGCAATAGAAGTAAATGGGTTATTGGTGGTAGGAAACACAAAGGTATGGTACAGAAGGAATTCAGAGGGGGAAAGAAATAACATAGAAAAACAGAGCCTGCCCACTTTGACATTTTGAGGAAGGCTGGTATTGAAGGTGAGTCATGAGCAAAGTTTCCCAGGAGAGGAAGAACTTGCCTATTATTAGTGAGCTATTCCCCAAACCTCCATTTTGGGGAAGAGCCTCACACCAGCCATCCCTGATTCTCTAGACTTAGTCACCATACCACTGCCAGGGTGTCTTTCTCTCCTCCCTTTTTCAGGTTCCCTTTTATGACTTGTCTTCCCTCATTGGAATAAAAGCTCTTTGAGGGCAGGGATTGTCTTTCTTTTTGCTTATCATTTGCCCTTCCACACCTGGATGGGAGGCAGGGGGAGAGTTTGGGGCACAGTGCTCATCTCTGTCCTGTGATCTGGAAAATCCATGTGAAATGTTTTGGTCCTGTCTCTGTACCACAGAAGAAATCTGAATTATTATGGTTTTAAAAGATAAAATATGTTGGTAGTATATAATACTATACATATATTTTATGCATTTCTGAGTTTCTCAAATTTTTCAGTGTTATCAGCTGATCTTTGTGTGCTGTTTTCAGCTTCCACAAAACTCCCCCCAAATTCCCATTTGATTTCTTAGGCTGACCTGTGATACATTGAAACCATGGTGGAGAAAGTTGTGATGTGGAAGGGATAACTGTATTTCCAACCCCAGTGTTTAAAGGCACAGAACATTGCACACAGGAAGTGCCTAATAAATGACTGTTGCTTAACTGACTGACTGGATGAGTAAATATAGAGAGGAAAGTTCCAGGAATGGAATGGAAGGGAAAGACCCTGCCATTAACTTGCCACCTTTTTTCGCCCTGAAGAATGGCAAATCCATTCAGGAGACAATGAAGGAGGAGTTACTGAAGACCCCCCAATATGATCCTGTCAGCAAATATCACTTCAGGGATTTCAGTGTGGCCTTTGAACCCATGGCCTACATGGATGTGAATCCCCCTCTCTCCTATTTCACCAGTATTGAGCCTTGGGGGCCCAGCTTTCTTGGGCAAGGTCTTCTCTCCTTAGCAGATACTTATGGGCTAGTCAGTCACCTATCTGCAAGTAGATTCTACCAAGCTATCCTTTCCCTCCTGTCCATAGACCCAAATCATGGAATTGTAATTTTTTTTTCCCTCGATGGAAAGGACCTGGAAGATCCCCTTGATCCTCTCACTTTGGAGATGAGAGAGATGAAGCAACAAGTGGTAAAGAGGGTCTTACAAAGTACATTGTTACACTGAGATTTAGACAAAGGTCTCAATTTTCTTCCTGGCCAATTCACTTCAATGCAATTCAAAAGTTTCCTTCCAAGCTCAGCTCGAAAGCTGCATCCCACATGAATGGAGCCTTTCTTCCCCAATTGCTAGTGCCTCTTCAAATGCCCTGAATTTATTTTATTTATACTTATATATATGTGTCCACTCCCTATTAGAAGATAAGCTCCTTGAGGTCAGGGACTGCTTCATGTCTGTCTTTGTATCCCCAGAGCCTAGCACAATGCCTGGTGCTTTGTGGTTGTAGTTGTTGCGTTTTCAGTCATGTCTGACTCTTTGCAATCCCATTAGCATTTTTCTTGGCAGAGATACTGGAGTGGTTTGCCATTTCCTTTTTCAGCTCATTTTACAGATGAGGAAACTGAGGCAAACAAGGTTAAGTGACTTCCCAGGGTCTACTACTTACAGCTAGTAAGTGTCTGAAGTTGGATTAGAACTCAGGAAGATGAATCTTGCTGTCTCCAGGCCTGGCACTCTTATCTACTTCCCCACCTAGCTGTCTGGCACTTAATAAGTGCTTAATAAATGGTTGTCGATTAGTCAACTAAATTCAAGGAACACTGATTAAGTCTTTATTAGATATATGGGTAGTAGAAAAAGCAGGCAGATCTGGGTTCAAGCTCTGACTTCTTCATATACCAAATCACCTAATTTCTCTGTGCCCCCAAGCAATTCTTTAAGATTGCCAATTGCATGAGATCTGCAATGGTAGAGTGGATTTTACCTCATTAGATCAGAGATTTGGAGCTAGAAATAATATTAGAAGCCATATGGTCCAACTCTCTCTTTTTATAGATGAAGAAGCTAAGACCCAGAGATGGTAGGTTACTTGCGCAAGGTCATATGGCAAGTAAACATCAGAGCTGAGACTCAAACCCAGGTCCATTGACTCTAAATCCAGCACCAAGTGAAATCATGTTGTGGTTGTTTTTCAGTTGTTTCAGTTGTGTCTGGCTCTTCATGACCCCATTTGGATTTTCTCAGCAAAGATACTGGACTGGTTTACCATTTCTTTCTTCAGCTCATTTTACAGATGAGGAAACTGAGGCAAACAGAGTTAGGTGACTTGCCCAGGGTCACAAAGGTAGTAAGTGTCTGAGGCTGAATTTGAACTCAGGAAGAGGAGTCTTCCTGACTTGAGCTGGGTGATCTAGCCACTGCACTACCCAGCTGCCCATAAGTAAAATCATAGAACCAAATTTAAAAAAAATGAGTGTGAGACAGTGCTAGGGCCCTGGATAGGGAGATAAGAATACTTTCTCCCCTCTAGGAGCTCACATTCTGCTGGAGATCATATTTTTAGCCTTCTATTCCCTGAAACCAATCTCATGTGCTATAACTGAGTCACAGTCCATACTTGTAGATTTGGTTGGTCCCGTCTATTCTGAAACTTCCATAACTCTCCCTTTGCCCTTCAGAGAGAAAAAAAAAATTTTTTGGCAGGAGCCAGTCTTTATCGAAATCATAAGGTCTTTGGGGAGGGTGTCCATGGCATATACTACCTTCCCTTGAGGTCTTCTTTCCCCCCTTCCTGTGGTCCTTTCTCCTTACCCTTCCCCACTTTCCTCTAAGTGAAAAGACCTTTGAACTCAGATCAGCAGTGGAGACTGGGATCTTCCATAGATTTGGCAAATCACTCAACCTTCCCAGGTCACAGTTTCCTTATCTGTAAAAATGAAGGAGGTGAATTAGATGATTCCTCAGGTGGCTTTGAGTTCTAAAATTATGATTCCATGATCCTCTGACACTAGGTGAGTCCTTTCTCCTATTTTTCCTTCAGTTTCTTCCTCTATAAATTGGCCATAACGTTACTTACTTTCATCTAGTTGACAGCATTGTTGTGAAAAAAGTCAGTCTTAAGGTTTGTCAACATTAAAGCCAGTCATTCTGCTCCGGAACCTTCCTAGCCCAGAGAAAAGGGAACTGATAAACTCAATCACTTTGAGCTATTGATAAAGGCTAACCCAGGGGTGTGTACATATTAAAAGAGGAACTTAGGCAACAAGTCAAACTGTGCCTCAGCCACTTACTAGCTATATGACTGTGGGAAAATCACTTAACTCTGTTCACCTCAGTTTCTTTACCTGTAAAATGAGCTGGAGAAAGAAATGGCAAGTCACTCCAGTATCTTTGTCAAGAAAGTCCCAAATGGAGTCACAAAGAATCAGACAAGACTGAAAAATGACTTAACAACAAAGCAACAGGCAATAATTAACCCAAAAGTATTTTTTAAAAAAACACATTTGTCTTCATTGTTCTGTCTTGTCTCATCACATCACAAGACTAAGGTATTTGGGGCTAGAGCAGGCTTGTAATAAAAGTCTTTAATTTTTTTCCCCAATTACATGTAAAAACAACGTTTAACATTTTAAAAAAAATTTTTGAGTTCCAAATTCTCTCCTTTCCTCCCTTCTTTCCCCTCCCTCCCTCATTGAGAAAGCAAGTAATTTGATATAGGTTATACATGTACAGTCCTGCAAAACATTTCCATATTATGTGAAAGAAAACACAAACCCCTCAAAAAAAATCCACAAAAATAGTGAAAAATAGTATGCTTTGATTTGCATTCAGATTCCATCGGTTCTTTCTCTGGAAGTGGACAGTATCTTTCATCATAAGTGCTTTGGAATTGTTTTAGATCATTCTATTGCTGAGAGTTCTTTACAGTTGATCTCCATGCAATATTGTTACTGTGGTGACAGATTGGTAAAAGTTAGGGAAAGTTAGTTTCAATATTGTTACTGTGGTGAGAGATTGGTAAAAGTTAGGGAAGGTTAGTTTTCCACAGAAGAGTTAATTAAGTTCCACAGAATAATTAATTGTCAGCCTGAACAAAGAAGGAGTAAAAATTAACCAGGATGAGGGTCCTCAGCCAATCCAAATAAAGTTTGTAGTTTTGCAGAAACCACAGACTGAGGACGTTAGGAAAACTGGCTTAAACTGGCCTAAACCGGGTTGAAGAGAAAACCAGGTCAAAGGGCTACAATGCATGCTTAATTGGCTAATTGAATATTACCTTACACACCCACAGAGAGTTTTCCACCATTTTCGAACATGAGAAATATGTTGGGGAAGGGGAACATACCAAGGAGTTATATGTGAGGGACATATAGGGAAGATTATAACCCAGAAGGGAGTGGACCAATCCGTTCTCTGAAGGGAGGTACTGACCTGATGCTGCATAAATTTGTGTCGGTCTAACAGAATAAAGCTGGTCTCACTCCTGTATTCCCCACTCCTTCTTCCTAAAAAGGGGTGGAGTCCTCTCCTGGCCAGGAACATTTACCAATTCCTTTGGATTCCTCAATAATAATAAATTGCCCTTGATACCTCAATTTCAGGGCCGAGCATATTTCTAACACTGTGTACTACCTTCTCCTGGTTCTGCTCTCTTCACTTGGCATCAGTTCATATAAGTCTTCCTGATGGTGATGGGATCTGGACCCCAAAAAGGAAAAGCCTTTGGACTTTCCCAAAATTTCAGCAGCCCAGACCCCTGGTGTTTACCTGGGGCATCTGGCCCACCCCAGCCCACCTAGATTACTTAGTTTATTTGACACTCTTTAATCCCATCCAGGTCTTTTTCTCTGTTACCTCCCAGACCACCCACGGGTGTTTGCAACTCCTTGATCTCAACCAGATTTTCTCAGTCTTTTTCTGTATAAAAGTACCAATTTTATCCTCATCAAATGCACAGATTCTTAAAATGTGGCCCATTTCTATTGGTGATATAATAAACCTTATCTCTCACTAAAAGAAGACTTGAGTGGTCAAATTCTTTCAAGGCAGACCCGCCTTGTATTTTGGGGTTCCTAGCACCCCTAGACTGCATCATTCCCAGGTTTTTCTGAAAGCATCCTGCTTATTTCTTATAGCAGAGTAATATTCCAACACACTCATGTACTACAATTGGTTCAGACATTCCCCAATTGATGGGAATCCCTCAATTTCCAGTTCTTTGCCACCACTAAAATAGCTGCTTTAAATAGGTCCTTTTCCTTTTTCTTTGATCTCTTTGGGATGCAGACCTAGTAATGGTGTTGCTGGGTGAAAACATATGCACAGTTGTATAGCCCTTTGGGCATCATTCTAAATTTCTCTCCAGAATATTTGGATTAGTTCACAACTCCATCAACAAAGCATTAGTATCCAAATTTTCCCACATCTTCTCCAGTTTTGGTCATTTTCCTTTTCTGTCATATTAGCCAATGTGATAGGTATGAGGTGGTACCTCAGAGTTGTTTTAATTTGCATTTCTCTAGTCAGTAGTGATTTAGAACATTTTTTCATATGACTATAGATAGCTTTGATTTCTTCATATGAAAACTTCCTCTTCTTATCCTTTGACTCTTTATCAGTTGGGAAATGAATCATATTCTCATAAATTTGCCTCAGTTCACTATATATTTGAGAAATTAAGCTTTTATCAGAGAAATTTGCTTTAAAGTATTTTCCCAGTTTTTTGCTTTCCTTCTAATTTTGGCTGTATTGGTTTTGTTTGTGCAAAACCTTTTTAGTTTAATGGATAGGCTCCCAAAGTGGACAATACTGCCACCTGGGAAGGGTGGTGGTGGTGCTGAAATGAACCAGGGGGCTGGTAATAGCCTTGGGTGCAACTGTGGGGGAGGCATTGATTAAAAATAAGGGGGCAGTGGAAGCATAAGGAAAGAAGAGAAGATAAGAATTTGAAAAACCATTCATACATGTTTTATCTGTTGTGCTACAGAATTAAAGCTTTAGTGATTACATTATTTTCCAAATAAACACACAAAATGCAAGTTATAACCAATCAATGGTCAAGTCCACCAACAGGTCTTAACAAGCAAGTGTTGACAGGCAAACAGTATCGCATTGTCAGGAAGTCCAGCATGCATCAGCAGGAATATGTGTGTGTAATGACTTTTTTACAATACAGTACTATAGAGTTACATGATGCAATATTGCATCACCAAAATTTCAATGCAGGAAAAAACCCACAAATTTGAAATAAATTATTAAATTTAAGGTGTCATTTTTAAAAAAAAAAATTTTTAAATGATGCAAATTTCAAAAAAAAAAATCCACTAAAGTATTTTTTAAAAAGTAGATTTCAGGGGAGACACTGAGTGATTTTTTTTAAAAGGGGCCAGTAGGACAAATAAGTTTGGAAACCTCTGGTTTAGTGTAATCAAAATTATCCATTTTCTATTTCATAATGTTCTCTATCTCTTGGCTGGTCATAAATTCTTCCAGTATCCATAGATCTGACAAGTAAACTATTCCATGCTCTCCTAATTTGTTCATGGCATTACTTTATGTCTAAATCATGTACCCATTTTGACCTCATCCTGGTATATGGTATGAGATGTTGGTCTATACCTAGTTTCTGCCAAACTGCTTTCTAGTTTTCCCAACAGTTTTTGTGAGTTCTTGTCCCAAAAGCTTGCATTTTTGCATTTTTCAAACATTAGATTACTATGGTCATTACCTTGTCTTGTGAGCCCAAAGGAATTTGGTAATACCTGGGTAGTAGAGAAGGTTAGGGGGAATGTGTTTCTCTAAAATCTCTCCAACCATAAGACTAGACAATTTACTCTATCAACTAAAGAAAGTCCTTCTTTAAACGGTAATCTTTCAAAACTCCTCCAATTATCTTATCTATCCACTTAGCTTCCATGATGACCCAACCCAAACTCTGCATTCTAGCTGTACTGGCTCCTAACACTTGCTCCTTCTCTCTCCCTAATTATAAGCTCATAAGCTTGGCATAACCTCCATTCTTCTGACTGCCACCGCCTCTTCCCACCTCCAAGATTAGATCAGCCTTCAAAAGGCTGCCTCCTCCATGCGACTTTCCAAGATTTAGCCAGCTCACCCTCCAATCGGTTGGCATAATACCTGTCCCAGTGAAGTGTACTTAAGGCTCTTTTAGAGCTAAGCCCCAGGTGGAATTATTTTGCCTTCTCAGTCTTTCTTTACTGCCCTTGCTCACACTCTCCTCCATGCCAAGAATGGGTCTCCTTCCCCTGGCCACTCCTAAATACCTCCATCTCTGCTCATTTCTCCCTCCAAGGCTCGGCTCAGATGCTCCTTTCTAGTGAACCCTTCCTTCAGGCACTCTGCCCCCTCCCACACCCTCTCCAGGTGCTGGAAACCTCTTCACCAGACTTCTCAAAGGATGGCTGTGGCAAAGTTGAAAGACCATCACTAGATTTGGAGTTAGGAGACAAAGTTCAAATCCCACCTCAGTTACTTGCTACCTGTCCAAAGTACTTCCTAAGATACCACCTACTCAGTTAAATCATATGCTACTCAAAGGCAGGGACCATATCATGTTTCATCTTTTTTTAAAAGGAATTATTTTCAATGAGTAGGTATTGCTTTTCTCTCCCTCCTCCCACCCCAACTCCTTTGAGAAAGAAAAATGGAAAAACAAAATCCTATTTCATTTTGTATCTTTTCTAGCATCTAGCATCACAGTGTCTTGCACAAGTGCAAAATAAGTATTTGTTGAATTGCGTGTCTGGTAATATGGGTGCCACTGGTGCCTGTTGTTATTCAGGGATATCCAACTCTTCATGACCTCATGGACCATACTGTCCATGGGTGTTCTGGGCAAAGATACTGGAGTAATTTGCCATTTCCTTCTCTGGTAGATTAGGCAAACAGAAGTTAAGTGACTTGCCCAGAGTCACACAGCTAGCAAATGTCAGGCCAGATTTGAACTCAGGTCTTTGTGACTACAGGCCCAGCACTCTATCCACTGAGCCATTTAGCTGCCAGGTGCCTTGGGTAGCTCAATATAATAAGTGTTTTTGGATGGACCCAAGGCTCTGAGGGCAGCTAAGAGAAGGCTTTCTATCGCCCCCTATATTCAACAAGTACAGGGGTCAGTCAGGGTCTTCTGAGTCTTGGCTTTGTTTACAGAAATGGGATGGGTTAGGGAGCTGAGATGATCCAGTGCCTATAATCATACTTCTTGGGCTAAGTTAAGGGTGGGCATCCTAAGGGCACAACCAGCCCGTTGTGGGTTGGAGCATCTACTGGGTTGAGCAGGAATTATGGGACCCTTTTCTCTTCTCCATCTTCTTACTGTGGGGTGATCAGCATCAGAACCCCACTCCAGAACTTCCTGGTCCTCTTTGACACTGGCAACCTGTGGGTACCCTCCATCTACTGCCAGAGCCAGGCCTCCAGTGAGTAGCCCAGGTGGTGGGGAAAGGGGAGGGAGGGAGAGGCAGGGTCCTCAATTGAAGAAGATATGGTGCCTAGTGGAGAGGAGGACCACAGAGGGGAACTTCAGGCTCTTAAAGGCCCATTTATTTTCTCAAAATCAAATTGCATAGCTGGAGTGGAGCTGAGAAGAATCAATCAATTTTATCTCATTTCAATGAACTCCAATCCACATATTTTTATGAAGTATCCACTGTGTGCTTGTGGGTGGAGAAGTATAGAGGGGGCAGACATAGAAGTGTAAGATCTGGTCATTACCCTGTAGTCTCAATGAGTATATAGGCCCTAGATATGCCTACTCTGCCCCTGGTAAAACCCTAAGGTTTGTGTCGCTTCCTAGTTTCTTGGAAAGCTTGGGAAGTGGGTATGGTCAGGCATCTTGGGAGCTGAGAATATACAGTGGGAATAAGTAGGAGGAAGCTGGTATCCCCCGAGGGAAGTGGCTCTGGACCAACCCTAGATCATCCCATTTCCTAAGGCCTTGGAGAAGACTAAGATCTCTGTGGATGAGGATTGTTCCAGGGTGGGATGTCTTTGTCAATGACAAGAAACAGATTTCTCATGTACCTAGCATTGTATAGGGACTGGAGGGAAAGACTTGATCCCTGGCCTCATGGAGTATCCAGTCTTTTGGTGGGGAAAGACACCAACCTAGAAAATTAGAATATACAATAATATATGATAAATTCATAACAGAGGTGCAAACACAAAAGTGCAAAACAAATTGTGTGTTTTGTTAGGTGAAGAAGGAAGGATGAGCATTTTTATAACCTTTTCCAAAACTGATGTGGTCCTCAGGAGAGAGTCCTGGTCCAGACAGATGTTACCCAAACCCTCTGACCTAAAAAAAAAATCGTCCCTTGCTGAACCTGATTTCACTGCTGGTCTCTCATGCAGGTTGGAAAAGCAGATGTCTTAGCTCCCGTTCCTGGCCCTGAGCTTGCCAGTGGGAAGGGATGACATCTAGAGAACAAGGCCAGAAGCCAAGAAAACTGGGGAGAGGAGGCTATTATGAGGATGTACATACCCCATACCCTCTTTGCCAGCCTGTGCTTCATGGGTAATGAAAAGAACACTGGGCTTGGGGTCAGGAGAATCAAGCTAAAAACCTGACTCTGCCACTAAATAGCTGTGTGACCCTAGTCAAGCCACTTAACCTCTATAGGCCTCAGTTTCCACACCTGTAAGATGAGGAGGCAGTTAGGTGGTTTGGTGTAGAGCGCTGAGACTGGAGTTAGGAAGACTGAGTTCAAATCCTGATTTAGACACTTACTAGCTGTGTGACCCTGGGCAAGTCACTTAACCTCTATTTGCCTCAATCCATTGGAGAAGGAAATGGCAAACCACTCCAGTTCCCTTTGCCAAGAAAACCCCATGGATAGAACCAGTGTGCTCTAGTCCACGGGGTCACAAAGAGTCACAGAGGACTGAACAACCGAACGACAAGAAAGAAGAGGAAACTGGATTTGATACTATCTGAAGTGCTTGGAGTCAGGAAAACCTGAGGTTAAATTAATATCCAATCACTTAACTTTTGTTTACCTCAGTTTCCTCATCTATAAAATGGGAGTAATACCTTCTACCTTCCAGAGTTGCTATCAGGATCAAATGAGCCAACATCTATGAAGTTCTTTGCAAACCTGAACGCACCCTATAAATGCTATTCCGGCTCTAAAAGAATCTTTTTTTAAAAATTTATTTAATATATTTAGTTTTCAGCATTGATTTTCACAAAAGTTTGAATTACAAATTTTTCTCCCCATTTCTGCCCTCCCCCCACTCCAAGATGGCGTATATTCTGTTTGCCCCATTCCCCAGTCAGCCCTCCCATCTGTCACCCCACTCCCCTCCCATCCCCCTTTCCCTTCTTCTCCTGTAGGGCAAGGTAAATTTCTATGCCCCCATTGTCTGTATATCTTATTTCCTAGTTGCATGCAAAAACTTTTTTTGTTGTTGTTTTTGAATGTCTATTTTTAAAACTTTGAGTTCCAAATTCTCTCCCCTCTTCCCTCCCCACGCACCCTCCCTAAGAAGGCAAGCAATTCAACACAGGCCACATGCGTATCATTATGTATAACCCTTCCACAATACTCATGTTGTGAAAGATTAACTATGTTTTGCTCCTTCCTAACCTGTCCCCCTTTATTGAATTTTCTCCCTTGACCCTGTCCCTTTCAAAAGTGTTTGTTTTTGATTACCTCCTCTCTCCATCTGTCCTCCCTTCTATCATCCACCCTTTTTTATCTTCTTCCTCCTTCTTTCCTGTGGGGTAAGATACCCAATTGAGTGTGTATGGTATTCCCTCCTCAGGTCAAATCCAATGAGAGCAAGATTCACTCATTCCCCCTCACCTGCCCCCTCTTCCCTTCCTACAGAACCACTTTTTCTTGCCACTTTTATGCGAGATAATTTACCCCATTCTATCTCTCCCTTTCTCCCTCTCTCAATATATTCCTCTCTTATCCCTTAAATTGATTTTATTTTTTTAGATATCATCCCTTCATATTCAACTCACCCTGAGCCCTTTGTGTGTATACACACACACACACACATATATATATACCTACACATAGACACACATAGACACACACATATGTATATATATATATATATATATGTATACACACACACATATATATATATATATATGCGTATTCCTTTCAGCTACTATGATATTGAGGTCTCATGAATCATACACATCATCTTTCCATGTAGGAATGTAAACAAAACAGTTCAACTTTAGTAAGTCCCTTGCAATTTCTCTTTCTTGTTTACCTTTTCATGTTTCTCTTGATTGTTGTGTTTGAAAGTCAGATTTTCTATTCAGCTCTGGTCTTGTCACTGAGAAAGCTTGAAAGTCCTCTATTTTATTGTGTCCATATTTTGCCTTGGAGCTTGATACTCAGTTTTGCTGGGTAGGTGATTCTAGGTTTTAATCCTAGCTCCATTGACCTCCAGAATATCGTATTCCAAGCCCTTTGGTCCCTTAATGTGTAAGCTGCCAGATCCTGTGTTATCCTAATTGGTTCTCCACAATATTCAAATTGTTTCTTTCTGGCTGCTTGCAGTATTTTCTCCTTGACCCGGGAGCTCTGGAATTTGGTGACAATGTTCCTAGGAGTTTTCTTTTTGGGATCTATTTGAGGAGGCAATCTGTGGATTCTTTAATTTCTATTTTACCCTCTGGCTCTAGAATATCAGGGCAATTCTCCTTGATAATTTCTTGAAAGATGATATCTAGGCTCTTTTTTTGATCATGGCTTTCAGGTAGTCCAATAATTTTTAACTTATCTCTCCTGGATCTATTTTCCAGGTCAGTGGTTTTTCCAATGAGATATTTCACATTGTCTTCCATTTTTTCATTCCTTTGGTTCTGTTTTATAATATCTTGATTTCTCATCAAGTCACTAGCTTCCACTTGCTCCAGTCTAATTTTTAAGGTAGTATTTTCTTCAGTGGTCTTTTGGACCTCCTTTTCCATTTGACTAATTCTGCCTTTCAAGGCATTCTTCTCTTCATTGGCTTTTTGGAGCTCTTTTGCCATTTGAGTTAGTCTATTTTTTAAAGTGTTGTTTTCTTCAATATTTTTTTCAGTATTTTTTTTTGGGTCTCCTTTAGCAAGTCATTGACTTGTTTTTCACGGTTTTCTTGCATCATTCTCATTTCTCTTCCCAATTTTTCCTCTACTTCTCTAACTTGCTTTTCCAACTCCTTTTTGAGCTCTTCCATGGCCTGAGACAAGTTCATGTTTTTCTTGGAGGCTTTTGGTGTAGGCTCTTGCACTTTGTTGACTTCTTCAGGCCATATGTTTTGTTTTTCTTTGTCACCAAAGAAAGATTCCAAAGTCTGAGACTGAATCTGGGCACATTTTCACTGCCTGGCCATGTTCCCAGCATGGTGCTGCTCTCCCTCTCTCTGCCTCTTTCAGCTCTCTTTTCCCTCTACTATCCCTCCATGCTTTCCCCCCATTCACATTTCTTTAAAGCTTACAAAGTGATTTCATCTTTTTTTTTTTTGGTAAACTTTAAACCTTAAAAAAGCCCAGTGAAATAGGTAGTGAAAGCATTACCAAACCCTTTTTACAGATAAGGAAACGGAAGTTCGTAGAAGTGAACTGGTCACAGAGCTAGAGAGATGGCAGAACCCAGGCCTCTTAACTTCAATTCCACTAACCATGCTTGTTGACTTGACCCTGTCTCCTTTCCGGTTGCTTTTTCTATCTAGAGCTTGGAGTTCTCTCCTGGAGTCTCCAATGTCGTGTGACATTGTATACTTTCTTCACCACAAGAACTACCCCTCAGCCTCAGTCATTTCCTAACTCCTTCCTTTTTTTTTAAACAGAATTGTAATTTATTTTACTAACAGGCATTGTAAACAGATGTTAATTGCTAACAATCATATTTAAAAAACATGAGTGCCATGTTGGTGAATATACACTTCACAAATGACTTAGAATGATTCCCATTGAAGCAGGGCTCCAGCCCAGGACAGCCTGGATGGTCTCTGGGTGAGGTCTATCCCACACGGAGCTGGGAGCTGGGAGCTGGGAGCTGGGAACGGAATGGAGCAGAGCCCAGCCTGAGCGGCATGGACCATCCAGACCAGAAGCCGGGCGGAGGGGGCCCTAGCGCCCTGATTCAGTGAGCTGCGGCAGTTACCAGCCCCCTCGACCCACAAACACCAAAGACTGCGGAGAAGGTTAGTGGGAAAAGCTGCGGGAGTGGAAGGAGTTCGCGGTTCGGCTTCCAGCCCCAGGGGCAGCGGAGGTGGGGCAGCTACAGCTGTTGTTACTTCCGGCTCCAGGCCCACCTGGTGGGAGGAATTAAGTGGCAGATCAGAGCAGGAGTGCAACAGCCTGCTGAAGATCTAAGCCCAGCCTGGACTGGGGGTTCTTGGGGAAGGAGTAGTGCAGGTCTGACAGAGCTGGCACCTCCCCCCCAAACGTGGAACATAGAACTCTGTAATCTACAAGCAGTCATACCCCACTGAAAAACTCAAGGGTCAAGTTAGTTGGTTGGGAATATGGCCAGGCAGCGAAAACGTGCCCAGATTCAGTCTCAGACTTTGGATTCTTTTTTTCGTGACAAAGAAGACCAAAACATACAGCCTAAAGAAGACAACAAAGTCATAGAGCCTACAACAAAAGCCTCCAAGAAAAACATGAACTGGCCCCAGGCCATAGAAGAACTCAAAAAGGATTTGGAAAAGCAAGTTAGAGAAGTAGAGGAAAAATTGGGAAGAGAAATGAGAAGGATGCGAGAAAACCATGAAAAACAAGTCAATGACTTGCTAAAGGAGACCCAAAAAAATACTGAAAAATACACTGAAGAAAACAACACTTTAAAAATAGACTAACTCAAATGGCAAAAGAGCTCCAAAAAGCCAATGAGGAGAAGAATGCCTTGAAAGGCAGAATTAGCCAAATGGAAAAGGAGGTCCAAAAGACCACTGAAGAAAATACTACCTTAAAAATTAGACTGGAGCAAATGGAAGCTAGTGACTTTATGAGGAATCAGAATATTATAAAACAGAACCAAAGGAATGAAAAAATGGAAGACAATGTGAAATATCTCATTGGAAAAACCACTGACCTGGAAAATAGATCCAGGAGAGATAATTTAAAAATTATTGGACTACTGAAAGCCATGATCAAAAAAAGAGCCTAGATATCATCTTTCAAGAAATTATCAAGGAGAACTGCCCTGATATTCTAGAGCAACAGGGCAAAATAGAAATTGAAAGAATCCATCGATCGCCTCCTCAAATAGATCCCAAAAAGAAATCTCCTAGGAATATTGTTGCCAAATTCCAGAGCTCCCAGATCAAGAAGAAAATACTGCAAGCAGCCAGAAAGAAACAATTTGACTATTGTGGAAACCCAATCAGAATAACCCAAGACCTGGCAGCTTCTACATTAAGAGATCGAAGGGCTTGGAATGCGATATTCCGAAGGTCAATGGAGCTAGGATTAAAACCTAGAATCACCTACCCAGCAAAACTGAGTATCATGTTCCAAGGCAAAATATGGACTTTCAATAAAATAGAGGACTTTCAAGCTTTCTCAATGAAAAGACCAGAACTGAATAGAAAATTTGACTTTCAAATACAAGAATCTTTCAAATACAAGAATCAAGAGAAGCATGAAAAGGTAATCAAGAAACAGAAATTGCAAGGGACTTACTAAAGTTGAACTGTTTTGTTTACATTCCTACATGGAAAGATGATGTGTATGATTCATGAGACCTCAGTATTAGGGTAGTTGAAGGGAATATGCATATATATGTATATGTTTATGTGTATATATAAGAGAATGTGTATGTATGTATATATCTATGTGTATATGTATGTGTATGTATGTGTATATATATATGTCTGTTTATATGTGTATGTGTATATATATATATGTATATATCTATATCTGTATCTATATATATATATATATATATATGTAAAAGAGAGAGAGCAGACACAGGGTGAGTTGAAGATGAAGGGAAGATATCTAAAAGAAATAAAATGAAATTAAGGGATGAGAGAGCAACATACTGAGAGAGGGAGATAGGGAGAGATAGAATGGGGTGGATTATCTCACGTAAAGGTGGCAAGAGGAAGCAGTGCTGTGGGAGGAGGGGAGAGGGCAGGTGAGGAGGGAATGAGTGAACCTTGCTCTCATCAGATTTGGCCTGAGGGGGAATACCATACATACTCAGTTGGGCATCTTACCCCACAGGAAAGAAGAGGGAGGAAGTTAAAAAAAAATAAAAGGGGGGGGATGATGGAGGGGAGGGCAGATGGGGGTGGAGGTAATCAAAAAAACACTTTGGAAAGGGGACAGGTTCAAGGGAGAAAACTCAATAAAGCGGGATGGGTTGAAAAGGAGCAAAATGTAGTTAGCCTTTCACAACATGAGTATTGTGGAAGGGTTATACATAATGATACATGTGTGGCCTAGGTTGAATTGCTCGACTTCTTAGGGAGGGTGGGTAGGAAGGGAAGAGGGGAGAGAATTTGGAACTCAAAGTTTTAAAATCAGATGTTCAAAAAAAAAAGTTTTTGCATGCAACTAAAAAATAAGATACACAGGCAATGGGGCATAGAAATTTATCTTGCCCTACAAGAAAGGAAGGGAAAAGGGGATGAGAGGGGAGGGGGGTGATAGAGGGGAGGGCTGACTGGGGAACAGGGCAACCAGAATATATGCCATCTTGGAGTGGGGGGGGAGGGTAGAAATGGGGAGAAAATTTGTAATTCAAACTGTTGTGAAAATCAATGCTGAAAACCAAATATGTTAAATAAATAAATTTAAATTAAAAAAAAGAATGATTCCCATTTTAGAGATCAATACATAGCACATAGAACTTTACTAAAAAAGAAGCTATAATATACATGTAATATAACATAATGTAACATAACATAATACAACATAGCACAATATAATTGTATATAATGTCACAATATTGTAATTGACCAATTAATATATTAAAATGAATTGAACCACATTATGTAAAGTTACATAATAGAATATTGTTACTTTTTCTTCTTTTTTTGCATCGTGGTTAATATGGAAATAAAAATGTTGTTTAATATATACAAATAATATAATCAAATATAGAATGTGTTATATATAGCAATATCATATAATAGCACAATACATCATATAGTATAATAAGACTTATTTGTCTGCTGTTATAAACAGAGCATAATTAATGTTCTCTGGGCTCAGTACATTTTAATGTATGATTCATATCATGCTTCACTTTCCCCAGACACTGAATTCTGCACTTCTTCTTCCAAAATTAGTACAGTTGAGTTATGCTTAGGCATCACATTCTATTTCATCACAAATTTAGTAAACTAGTAACACAAAAATATTTCATTCTGGTGTTCATCAAATATTTGCCAATGATGAAAATAAACATGTGAAAATATTCTGTAAATCCCACAGCATATTGATCCTAGACTGGCTACAGATGATTCCTTTAAGCTAACCCTGCCAGTGAGACGTTATTAGTATTCAGAAGACATACAGAAACATCAAGTGTGGATAGAAATAGGAATACGTTCAGGCCAGTTGTCTTGGAAGTTCCAGAAACTTTCCTCTGGGAATGAGGCTCCCTGAGCAGACAAGTCTGATATAAGCTGCCTATCACAGGTTAGAAAGCCCTGTTCTGTCTTCTCTCCTTTACTCTGCTAGGGTCTCATAGTTTCCCCTGTATTTGCTGCTTCCACAGGGTGGCTAGTAGTTCTGGTCCTCTGGCCAATGGTGCCTCTAGGGTCTACTTCAAAGCCGCTGAAGTTTAGCTCTCCCCCAGCAGATGGCGCTCATTTCCTTCTTTCTAGAAGATCAGCTTTAAAGTTGGTGCTTAGGGCTGACAGTGTTAGAGCTACTGGTTTCCTTTTTTAACAAACCCAGAATCCCACAGTCCCTGCCCTCTCACTCTGAGGCATGAGGGAGTTTCTCTCAGGAGAGCTGATTGTTAGAATTTCAGTGTGAGTATTTATTTACACCTCCAAAATCAATAAGCTACAAATCAGGGCTTGATTTACTGTTTTGTTGATTATCTAGCTAGACCTAGGAGAGTGATGAAGAAAATGTTAATGATGCAGATTAAACTTTAAAGTATGTACATGCCTACGTTTCCCCCAAAGAGCCAGTTGTTAAACATTTACCAGCATAACCCGGCAGACTCGGGGCACTATGGGTATGCTCCTTGCTTACCCTGTAGGACCACAACTGACTTTTTTGGCTTCAGGTGAATCATTCCCTTTTGCTTCCTTCCTTCCATACCTGTTGGTTTGCTTCCTGCTTGTGTTAGCATTTCCCACTGACTCTTAGGACTCCCCAAAGCAATGTCTCCCACTCTCTTTTCACCTTACTATCTTGCATCTTCCTCCAGGACTTCTGGAATAGATTATGCAAATTACTCCAGGGCTGTTTCAAGAAACCTTTCCAGAAGGGAGGAGGAGAGGGGCTGTGACTTAAAGAGGGGTAAACCAGCTGGGAGGGTGAAAATGTGTGTCTTAGTTTCCTATGTATACGGGTAAGTATAACAGAAAGGAGGGTGTGATGGGAGCAAAGAAAAGATCCAGACAAAGTATTTCTGGAAAATTGGAGGAAAAGAGATTACATTTGGCTAGGGAAGCTAAGGAAGGCATCATGGAAGCATCCCTCTGCTTCTTTCCTGAGGATTTAGTCTTTTCTGTCGCCTATTACCTCTGGTTTTGAGTGTCATGGTCATTTTACAGGTACAAGCGAAGCCAGTTAGCAAAGACAGAGACATGATAACAGCTTGCACAGAGAAAAATCCCATCCATGGACCATTCATTTGGGAGACTCTTCATACAACTCACAGCTTCTTCCCTTCTATCTGACTCTCTTTTTCTCCTTCCTTCTTTGTTGTTGTTCAGTCATTTCAGTTGTATGTGACTCCTTTTGGGGTTTTCTTGGCAAAGACACTGGAGTGGTTTGCCATTTCCTTCTCCAACTCATTTGAGGCAAACAGAGGTTTAGTGACTTCCTCAGAGTTCCATAGCTAATAAAAATCTGAGGCAATATTTGAATTCAAGTTTTCCTGACTCCAAGTCTAGCTCTCTATCCACTGAGCCACTGAATTGTCCTAGAACTGAGTAAAGGGCAGATGAGCATAATTCAGAGTTGGATTCAGTGGCCTCTAATGTTCCTTCCTGCTCTAAATCTATGACCCTTGAATTCTATGACTCATTCAAGTTCTTCTGAGTCAGGATGTCACTGGGCAGCTTCATTATTTGGTTTGGGGTATTCACATTTAAGGGGTACCTAGGTGGAGCAATAGACAGAGTGCCCAACCTGGAGTCAGGAGGACCTGAGTTCAAATCCAGCCTCAGACACTTACTAGCTGTGTGACTCTGGGCAAGTCACTTCAGTCTGTTTGCCTCAGTTTCCTCATCTGTAAAATGAGTTGGAGAAGGAAATGGTAAACCACTCCAGTGTCTTTGGCAAGAAAACCCCAAATAGGGTCACAGACAGTTGGACATGACTGGGAAAAAAAAGAAAAAAAAAGTCCCTTCCTTCTCTAAATCTATAATCCTTGGATCTATGAACCACTCAAGTTCTTCTGAGTCAGGATTTCACTGGGCAGCTTCAATATTTGGTTTGGAGTACTCACTTTTAGCCAAATACATATTTTAAATGATAGTTTTTGTTTTTATGTTGTCTTCATTTCTAAATTTGCCCAGAGAGATATTCCTTGTAAGAAAGAATAAAAAAGAAAGAGAAAAAAAAACACTTTTACAAAACTAATAAATACACTGACTGAGTCTGTATAGGCAATATTCTACACCTATAGTCCCCCGCCTCTCTGGTGGTGGTGGTGGGGTGCATTTTTTCCCATTCCTTCTTCAGGGCCAACCTTGGTCATTATTTTTAGGCAATGTTCAGTTTTTTTCTTGTCCTTTCCATTTGCATTGTTATGTTACACATGTTATTTTCTGGTTATGCTTATTTCATTTGCCAGATATATATTTTAAAACATTACACTTAACCACTATTTTGGATCATCCACTTTTTCTGGATTATTTCTAGGTGAATGGAAATTACTTTCCATCAACTCTGTATATATCTTTGTGTAATTAGTTATTTGGGCAGCTAGGTGGTGCAGTGGGCTTGGAATCAGATAGACTCATCTTCCTGAGTTCAGATCTGGCCTCAGACTTACTAGTTGTGTGACCCTGGGCAAGTCACTCAACCCTGTTTGCCTTACTTTCCTCATCTATAAAATGAGGTAGAGAAGAACATGGCAAACCACTCCAGCATTGTTGCCAAGAAGACCCCAAATGGGGCCACGAAGAATTGGACATGACTGAACAACAAAAACAACCAGTTATTTGCATGTTGTCTTCTCCACTAGATTATGACCTCCTTGAGGGCAAGGACCATGGTCTTGACTTTCTTTGTATGCCTAGCATCTAGGTAAGTGATTAATAAATGATTGCTGACTGACTGTATTCAGGGAATTGTAAGTCTTATGAGACAGAGGTTCAGTCACTTCTCCTCCCTTGCCCACCCCCTCTTCAACCTCCCGATAATTTCTTGCTCTCTAGCAGCTAGCATTCTCAGAGTGGGGGTGAGGTTATATCTGAAGGGGTCGACAACAACTGGGACACCGGTCAGATCTACTGGGCACCTGTCACTCAAAAGTCTACTAGCAGATTGGCATCCAAGAGTGAGGTGTGGAAGGAGGATGGTGTGGATTAAAGTGGGGAGGGGGAGCTATGGAGGGAAAATTTGGAGGCTAAGAGAAGCTGAGTCCCCTAAGGATATTGGGGTCTCCCCAAGCTTCATGTTCCCTATTTAACACCACGTATCTGGGAAGTTTGAAAGTGAGGGTATAGCCTGGTCAGGCAGGTGCTTCGGAAGTAGCCTTTAATGCAGGCCTGCATAACATACGGCCCTCAGGCCTTGGGCAGCCAAAGGATTTCCTGCAGCCCACAAAAACTGTGGAATTGCCACTGTGCGCTCTCCTGTTTGTCATGTGACCCAAGGCAACCAACGATCATCAGTCTGTCTCTAGTCTAACCTATCTGCTGCCCTAAGAAGTTTAGCCTATTTTAATTTTGGCCCCTACCTACTGCCAAGTTGTGTATGTCTGCTTCAGTGGTTCCGCAAAGCCTGCTTAACCTCTGTTGTCTTACGTTGGAACCTCAGGATCTAACAGTCTGAAAAAAACGAAGAAGTGAGAAGAGAGGGACTTAGTCATCGTCCAGTGTTTATTAAGGGGCTGTCTAGTGTGTGTGTGGGGGCAGGGGGTAATGATAACCCAAACTGATAAAGCTTTTTAAGATTGTACCAAGAGTATTGTAAGGATTATCCATCCCCCCCCTTTAATGGATTGGGGAATTTGGGCCCAGAAAAGTGAACTAAAACTGCCCAGGGTTACCCAGCTAGTTAGTGTCAGAGTTGGGACTCAAACCCAGGACTTCCAATTCCCAGAAGCAAAGCTATCTCTGCCCTCAAGGAGTCTACAGGAAAGATTTTGACTCAGAAAAAGAACAAGAGCAGATGAACTTTTGGAGCAGGAGGGATTTAGGATAGGCACCAGGAAGAACTTTCCTTAGACTCAAGACAGTAGGATTGAGGTGGATGATGGAAATCATATTCCCTCCCCTTGTTCTGTGGAAATCCTTTAAAGGAGATGTCTGTTGGGATTGACTTGGATAGGAGCTTTATGCTAGGAGTTAGGGAGGAACCAAGGTGCTCTCTGGAGGGTCCCATAGCTCAGTGAAGGGACCTCTGTGATTAAAGTTGATTTTTAGGATTCTAGACTGGTAGACTGGTGGTAGACTGGCTAGAACATCCTGAAATTAGGAAGACCTGAATTCAAATCTTGCCTTAGATGTGTACCTGCTGTGTGAATCTCTTAACCTTTCTGTGTTTCAATTTCCTCATCTGTCATTCTAAATTGATGATCTTTTAGTGGGATATGGGGGGGCTGTGTGACCCTGGGCCAGTCTCTTGCCTCTCTTTGCCTCAGCTTCCTCATTTTTAAGGGGTTGGACTTAATGGCCTTAACAGACCCTTCCAATTCTGCCAGTTTTGGTGGGAACTGAGAAGGGATTTGCTAGAGGAGCCACTTGCCCTTGGACTGCCTGTTCCTGGCCTCCTAGGACTGAAGAACTCCTTCCTTGGCTTCTTTTAGGTTCTCCATTGGGGGTCAAGTTACTGGCTGGAGCTCCCAGGGTTGCCAGCCTTTGTGGACACTGGCACCTCCCTCCTCACTGGGCCCCAGCAGTACATGAGTGCTTTCCTTCAGGCAACAGGAGGACCAGTATGGCAGACATGTTTAACTTCAATTAATATTTATTAAGTGCCTACTATAAGCTAGAAAAACAAAGATTGAAAAAAAGCATAATCTTTGTCCTCAATGAGTTTTTTAATCTACTGGGTGATGGGCATGATACGCATACAGATAAGAATAGCATAAGATATCTTGTGATGGGGGCAAAGGAGAGACCCATATATCTTGTTGGCTACCTGTCCCAGGTTGAGGTGGCCCCTCCCTTTGCTCCTGTCACTCACAATTAACACCTCTGGCGTGAGGGCTGCTGAGGCCTTTTCAGGGCTGCCCATCCACCTTTGGTGTCCACCTGTCACCCAGTTCTTACCTGTGGCTCCAAGGAGCTGTAGCATGGGCAGCAGCCACGCCCTGGCAAAACTGTCTTGGCAGATGGGCTAAACCAGGTTGAGGGCAACTGATGGGCCTCAAACCTCTCAGTGAGTTAGCGGGATGTCTACCCTAAGCACGTGAAGACTTCTCCCAGACGAATGGGCGGATGAGAACAAATTGTTCCAACAAGTATGAAGGTAGCTGAAGCAGGTGCTGTGGAGTGCTGGCTGCTTGCTTAGATGTGGAAGACACCAAGGTCACCCAGTACATCCTGGGCCATCAAAAATCATCTTGACTTTTGTCTTGCCACTGGACTTCGATGATTCTGGAAGAGAGAGTGAGGCCGATGACTTTGTTCAACCCTGCCTCACTTAAATCCAATTCATGAGAAAGTCAAGACATCCCCCTGTGGTGTCATGGGTCCTCTTTGAAACAAAGGATGAGTAACAAAAACAACAAGATACCTGGAAGATGCAGGCCCCAGGAGTTGGTTATGGGAGGTCTGGGTTCTAATGTCAGGTCTAGAATGTAGTTCTAGACCTCTGTAGAGGAAGTCACTTTATCTCTCTGAACCTGTTTCCTCATCTGTAAAATGAGGTTTCACTAGATGACCTCTAGGTCCCTTCCAGACTTAAATTTAATGATCTTATATATGTAAAATAGCACAGCTAGGTGACTCAGTAGACAGAGACAGGGCCTAGAGTCAGGAAGACCTGAATTCAAATCCAGCCTCAAACACTTGGTAGGTGTGTGGCCTTGGGCAAGTCACTTAATCCTGTTTGCCTCAGTTCCTCATCTATAAAATGAACTGAGGAAGAAAATAGCAAACCATTCCAGCATCTTTGCCAAGAAAACCCCAAATGGGGTCACAAAGAATAGGGCACGACTAAACAATCACAAAATATATGTATATTGAGATATATTAAAGTGAACCATTATGATCACTGTTACTAGCAATTATGTGTTACCCCTCCCAGGAATCTGGGCAATTTAAAAGAGAACACCTGGAACAGGAAGTGCTTAGTTGAAAGCAGTAATTTTGGAGTGGTGGAGTCTAAAGCACTGGAAGGAAAGTTTGTGAAGAGGGGTCCTTTGATTTCCACTCAAAGTCTCCTGGGTAGTTGACTACCTGCTCTGTTTACTCTTGCTTAAAAAAGTAGGTTTTTACTGACATCTTGTTTTTACATCACCTACATTTTCCAATGTATCCTTTCCCAGAGAAAAACAATTAAAACAAAGAATAAAAAAGAAGGGGGGGGGGGAAATTCAGCATAACTAAACAAGATATGGAAAATGTCTGCCATTGTATGCAGTGTTTGTGTACCAGATTAAGGTGCCTTCTCAGATTTCTTCTTTGGGATCAAGCTTGGTCATTATAATTTCCCAGCATTCCATTTTGATCTGCCTGCTCTTAAGGTGGGACTAGGGCTGGGAAAGGCCAGGATAAGGATGGGCATGAGACTGGTGCCCTGGGCTTGGGAGAGTCTGGGCCCAAGCTAGGTCTTTTTATGAGGACCGTTCTCAGCAGCATGACCTTCTGAGAAGATGGGATGACTTGGGGCCCTCCTGTTCCTCTCCCTAGTAGGGGGTAGACCGCAGTAGCATTCAGAACCTGCCCATGATCTCCTTCCTCATCAAGTGAATACAGTTCTCCCTGTCACCATTTACCTACATCCACAATGTAAGTAGAGTCTTCCCATAATCTCAACCAATTTGGGGAAGAGGAGTTCGAAGAGTGGAGAAAGGGAGTGAGGAGTGCTTGTCATTTTTCAAGGAGTCAGTCAGGACCTGGGTTCAAATTCTGACTCTGACACTTCCTGCCTACATCACCTTGGGTAAGTCACTTCATTTCCCCAGGTCTCAGTTTCTTTATCTATAAAATAGGAGAAAGGACTGCCCTTGTCATTCTTTTCAGTCCTAAACTGTAATCTCATGACCTTGTTAATTCTTCTGACTTCTTCTCTACCTCTTTTTCCCCAGAAGAAAAAAGCTAGCCTCAAGATAGCAGAAGGTATAAGACCAGGAGAAATCACCCTGTAAGATTGTGAGGCAGGCTGTAGGGGCTCTTGGGATCAGTTACCAATTGGGGAAGAAGAGGCTTTCATATCAGTGGAAAGGCCAGGGTTCTGAAAATGGTAACTTTGGGCCATACCTGTCAAAATCCCTCCTGTTACCAATCTGAAGGTTAAGCATTGCTGACATACTGCTTTCTCTCCCCTACCAACCCTCTGTACTGAACAGAATAATGGCTACTGCACTGTAGAGATTGAGCCCACTTACTTGGCATCCCAGAATGGCCAGACCCTCTGGATCCTTGGAGACATCTGTCTCAGGTCCTAGACATGAGCAACAACAGGGTAGGCTTTGCCAGCACCGCATAGACTCACTGACTGGCTGTCCAGACACCTTCCTTCCCCTCTTTTTTTCCCTTCCCAGTCCCTACTCCCCAAGTGGGATTTATCCCCCTACATTCTCACCCTGTATCTCTTCCCTGGGCTGTACCTTCCTCTCTACTGTTTCTTGGTAGTCACTCTTTGACTTTACCTAATAATAAATGGGTCCTCAAAATACTTCTTGTCCAGCCTGATATTTTCCAAGGGGGAGCCCTCTGAAATCAACATATCCTCTGCCAAGAGCATCAATTTTATCAGATCCAAAACAGATTTATTAAGTGATGAAAGTACTGCATTACACATTAGGGATTTAAAGACAGATGAGATACAGATCTTGCTTTTATGTAGGTTACTGTCAAGATTACAGCAAGAAGGAGCTTCCCTCCACCCCTTAAGAAGCCCAAACTATAAAACAAAAGAATGAGACAACAATAATAAACTTTAACTGAGCACCTACTATGTGCAGAAACCAATACCTGAGCCTAGGGGGTAATCAAAGTTCAGACAAGAAATGGTCTCTGCCCTCGGAGAGTTTATAATCTAGTGGAGAACAACAAGAGGAATATTTCAGAAGCCCTAGAATCTAGGCTGACAACCAATAAAAACCTACCCAGGAGCTCTTAATAAGGAAAAAATGGATCTTTAATAAAATAGAAGAGTTCTAAGCATTCTTGATGAGAAGACCAGAGCTGGGTAGAAAATCTGACATTAAAACACAGGTGTCAAGAGAAGCAGAACATGAATGAGAAATCACGAGAGACTAAACAAAGTTTAGTTACATTCTTATATGGGAAGATAATACATGTACAAAGTTAAACTGGTTACATTCTTATATGGGAAGATAATACATGTACAAAGTTAAACTGGTTACATTCTTATATGGGAAGATAATACATGTACAAAGTTAAACTGGTTACATTCTTATATGGGAAGATAATACATGTACAATGTTAAACTGGTTACATTCTTATATGGGAAGATATTACATGTACAAAGTTAAACTGGTTACATTCTTATATGGGAAGATAATACATGTACAAAGTTAAACTGGTTACATTCTTATATGGGAAGATAATACATGTACAATGTTAAACTGGTTACATTCTTATATGGGAAGATAATACATGTACAATGTTAAACTGGTTACATTCTTATATGGGAAGATAATATATGTACAATGTTAAACTGGTTACATTCTTGTATGGGAAGATGATACATGTAGCTCCTCAGAACTTTCATCAAGGGTCACAGAGAGAGAGAGTTTAATCAGACAGAAGGCTTGGATATGATTCTGTTGTATTTGGATAACCTCAAGTGAAAGAATGGAATGGGTGGGGAAAGGGAGAGGAAGAATGAGGGAAACTATCTTAATGAGGTGAGCAAAAAAGAGTTTATACAATGAGGAAAAGGCTTTGGGGAAGGGGAGAGGAATGGCATTGGAACCTGACTCTTATCTGCTTAATAGTTTAAAAAGGGAAGAATACATATACATACAGTTAGGTACAGATATACACCTTACTCAACAGTTAAATAAGAAGTAAGGGGATTAAGGGAAAAGAGGGGGAAAAGAGGTTAAATGACTTGCCCAGAGTCACACACCTGTCTGAGATAGGATTTAAACTCAAGTCTTCCTGACTCCAGCTCTCAACCCATTGCACCTCTATTAGTAACTATACCATGGAAGTTCCTAGGTCATGCATCTGGAGCTAGAAGGGACATCAGAGACCATCTAGTCCAACTCCTTCATTTTACAGATGAGGAGACTGAGGCACATAGAGGTTAAGAGGCCAAGCTTATGCAAGTAGTAAGTGTCAGTAAGTGGAATTTGAACCTAGGTCTTCTTGGCTCCAAAACCAGTGCTCTTTTCACTGTAGAGTGGTGCAAAACAAAATGCTATGTCGAGTCTGAGGAGGAAGGCTCATACGGACTGGGATAATCAGGGGGCAACTAGGTAGTGCAGCAGATAGAGTGCCTGGCCTGAAGCCAGGAAGATTCATCTTCAGTTCAAATCTAGCCTCAGGTACTTCCTAACTGTGGGACCCTGGGCAAGTGACTTAACCCTTCTTGCCTCAGTTTCCTTATCTGTAAAATGACCTGGAGAAGGAAATGGCAAACCATTCCAGTGCCTTTGCCAGGAAAATCCCAAATAGGATCACAAAGAGTTGAACACAGATGAAACAACTGAACAGCAACAATCAGGGAAGGCTTCATGAAAGAGGTGGTGTTAGGGTTGGACTTCCTGGCTGGAAATTCAATTAAACAGCTAAAGACGGGGAGGAAAATGAGAGGAAGATGAACTCACTTTCACTTGGAAGGCAAAAGAAGAGGGAGTTCAGGGGAAAATTCATGGAGTAGGTAGAATCTGTAAGAGAAGAGAGGGTCTCCAACAAATTGGAATGGGGGGGTACATTCCAGGCAGGGATGTGTGACTTAAGAAAAGCTACAGAATTTAGAACAGAAAAAGGACCTTAGAGACAATCTAGTTCAACTTGTTTCATTTTGCAGATGAGAAAACAAGGGCTTAAAATAGTTAAGTGACTTGCCCAAGGTCACATAGCTAGTAAACAGCAGAGCCAAGACTCTAACATGTCTTTTTTTTTTTCCTGCCAACTTTGGACAATTTTGACTTTTCCTCCTATCTTCTTTTTTTTTTCACTTAATAGTATTTTTTTTCCCAATTACATATAAAGATAGTTTTCAACATTCATTTATTGTAAGATTTTTGAGTTCCACATTTTTCTCCCTCTTTTCCTTCCCTCCCCCTTCCCCAAGACAACAAGCAATCTGATATAGACTATACATGTATAATCATGTTAAACATATTTCCACATCAGTCCTGTTGTGAAAGAAGAATCAGGACAAAAGGGAAAAACCACAAGAAAGAAAAAACAAAAAAAAGTAAAAAATAGTGTTCTTTGATCTGCATCCAGACTTTCTCTGGATGTGGATAGCATTTTCCCTCATGAGCCTTTTGGAGTCGTCTTGGAGCATTGTATTGCCAAGAAGAGATGAGTCCATCATAGATGATCATCGGACAATGTTGCTGTTACTATGTACAATGTTCTCCTGGTTCTGCTCATTTCACTCTGCATAAGTTCATGTAACGCTTGCCAGGTTTTTCTGAAGTCCTCCCACTCATCATTTCTTATAGTACAATAGTACTACAATTCCATTACATTCACATACCACAACTTGTTCAGTCATCCCCCAATTGATGGGCACTCCCTCAATTTCTAATTCTTTGCCACTGCAAAAATAGCTGCTAGAAATATTTTTGTATACGTGGATCCTTTTCCCATTTTTATGATCTCTTTGGGATACAGCCCTAGAAGTGGTATTGCTGGGTCAAAGGGTATGCACATTTTTATAGCCCTTTGGGCATAGTTCCAAATTGTTCTCCAGAATGGCTGAATCATTTCACAACTCCACCAACAATGCATTAGTGCTCCAATTTTCCCACATCTTCTCCAACATTTATCATTTTTGTTTTCTATCATGTTAACCAATCTGATAGGTGTGAGGTGGTACCTCAGAGTTGTTTTGATTTGCATTTCTCTAATCAATAGTGATTTGGAGCATTTTTCATATGACTATAGATAGCTTTAGTTTCTTCTTCTGAAAACTGCCTGTTTATATCCTTTATTTATCAGTTAGGGAATGATTTGTATTCTTATAAATTTGACTCAGTTCTTTATATATTTTAGCAATGAGGCCTTTAGCAGAAACACTGGCTCTAAAATTGTTCTCCAGCTTTCTGCTTTCCTTCTAATCTTGGTTGCATTGGTTTTGTTTGTGCAAAACTTTTTAATTTAATGTAAATCAAAATTAACCATTTCATTTCATAATGTTCTCTATCTCTTATTTGGTCATAAATTCTTCCTTTCTCCATAGATCTGACAGGTAAGCCATTCCTTGCTCTCCCAATTTGCTTATGGTATCACCCTTTATGTCGAATCACTTACCCATTTCAACCTTATCTAGGTATAGGGTATGAGATGTTGGTCTGTACCTAGCTTCTGTCATACTATTTTCCAGTTTTCCCAGCAGTTTTTGTTAAATAGTGAGTTCTTTTCCCAGAAGCTGGAATCTTTGGGTTTATCAAATAGCAGATTAGTCATTTACTACTGTGTTTTGTGTACGAAATCTATTCCACTGATCTTTCTTAGCTAGTACCAAATAGTTTTGATGATTGCCTCTTTATAATATAGTTTTAGATCTGGTATGGCTAGGCCAACTTCCTTTGTATTTCCCCCATATATATTTTCCCCCTTTATATTCTTGACCTTTTGTTCTTCCAGATGAATTTTGTTATTATTTTTTTCTAGTTCTATAAAATGATGTTTTGGTAGTTTGATAGGTATGACACTGAATAAGTAAATTAATTTCAGTAGAATTGTCATTTTTATTATATTAGCTTGGCCTACCCATAAGCAATTGATTTTTTTCCGGTTGTTTAGATCTGATGTGTTATATTTGTGTGAAAAGTGCTAACTCATGTCTTTAGATACAAAATCTTGGTGTTTCCTGTTTCCCCCATTACATCATGCTATCTGAGGTCAATCCCAGACCTAGAGATGAGAAAGGACAGGGTGGAAAAGGGGGCCAGAATGTTCAGTTTGACTGGAATGTGGACCACATGAAAGGGAGTAGTATTAATGTGACATAAGGCTGGACAGGTAGATAAAGACCATATAATATAGGAGGCCTTGAACACCCAAATCAACAATTTATATTTTCTAGCTTCTACTTTAAGGCATGGGGAGCCACTGAAGATTTTTGAATAGATATGATCCTCCTAGTATATTAGGAAGATTACTCAGAGAGTGGTATGGAGCATGGATTAGAGAGAGATGAGACTAGAAGTAGCTAAGTAGATAAGAATAGCTAGGTAGTGCAGTGGACAGAGTGACTGGCCTGGAACAAGGAAAACCAGAGTTCAAATTGGCCTCAGATGTTTGCTAGCTGTGTGACCCTGGACAAGTCACTTCATCCTGTTTGCCTCAGTTTCCTCATCTGTTAAATGGTCTGGAGAAGGAAATGGCAAATCACTTTAGTAGCTCTGCCAAGAAAAGCCCAAATAGAGTCACAAAGAGTTGGACATGACTGAAATAACTGAACAACAAAAAAAGAAACATTTGTAGATTGCTTTAAGGTTTGCAACATCTCATTTAACACTAACAACAATCCTGGAAGGTGGCACTATGATTATTCCCATTTTTACAGATAAGGAAACTGAGGCACAGAGCAGTTAAGTGACTTGTCCAAGGTCACACAGTTACTAAATGAGACTGGGTTTGAAATCAAATTTGCTTCCATGTCCAGTGCTTTGCAGTAGGGTAACATTGCTGGAATTGAGTTGAGCTAACTACTCATTCCTTCATGTAACCAATGACAAGATACTTAGGATAGAAACTGGCTGCTCAGGGACAGAATCCAGGAAATAAGGTTACTGGGTTCATAGGACTGAGAGTTGGAAGGTAGCTCTAGTCCAGGTCCTTCATTAGGAGAATGAAAAACCTCTGGTATAGACAGAAGTGATTTGCCACAAAGGGAACAGAGCTGAGATTTGAACCCAGACCCTTGCCTCCCAATCCTGGGCACTTTCTGCTGTATAACGCTCCTCTTTGCTAGAACACTGCTATAGCACCTTGAACTAACTACTTGAGCTCACTAGCCCCAGATACAAAGACACATAGGCACCTACAGATAGGTATTTTTGTTTGTTTTTTTTCAGTTTTATTAAAGCATCTAAACTTTATTTGAAGGCTAATAACTTGTGGGAATCAGTGCCAGTCCTTAATATATGTCACCACAGCTTGCCACTCAAGGTCATTTTACAATTGATTCATAGAGGAATGTTGGTACTTGGGTGCAGAGATTCTAACTCTGGTAAACTGCAATGTCGGCTTTTCCCCTATTGTCAGAGTGTTGAGAAAGTTTGGGTTAAGGGTTAACTCCTTAGGCCCCAGAGAGACCACATTGAAAAGCAAATTCTAATTGCTTTAATGTCTGTGAAATGCCTATTTATTTATTTACATTTCCAAGTCCTTTAAGCTTTGTGAGAAAGGGGGAAATGTTTTGTATGACCAAGAAGAATCTTCACTAAAGGAGCTGATACCTTGGGTCACTCCACATACACCCATAATAAAGTAGCACCCAAAGAGTCTATGCACTTGGATTAGAGTTGGGAACAGGGTAGAATGACCTTAACCCTTCCTAGCCTCTCTGTTGAAGGTGGTTTACTTGATAAATACTAAACAAAGAAATCTGGCACAAAGCAAAACATTGCTATGTAATATCCCCTTGGCTGACTTCTCCCTTCTCCAAACCTGTTTATACAGACAGGTATTTTTTAATGCACTTCTTGTGAAGACTGAAGCATGCACCAGTCCTGGCTTATTCTAAAGCCCAGGGAGGAGGGATGAGGAGGACCACTTTTAGTGGAGTTTTTGCTGGGCTTGAATGCAGACTCATCTTACTGAATTCAAATCTGGCCTCAGGTACTTACTAGCTGTGTTTCCTTGGGCAAATCACTTAATCCTGTTTGCCTCAGTTTCCTCATCTGTCAAATAAGCTGGAGAAGGAAATGGAAAACCACTGTGGTATCTGCCAAGAAAATCCCAAATGGTGTCATGAAGAGTCAGACATAACTGAGAACGACTGAACAGTATGAAGTAGAAAAAATGCTGGGTTTGGAGTCAGTGAACTTGGGGGCTGGGGAGCATATATTTCATGGCCAAGGCCCTCAGTCTACAAGTTCTCTCTCCCCAAGGCTTCATGGGTAATAATTATCAGTTCGTTCAATTAAACAATCAAGTGCAAGGATCTATGCCAGGGCCTACACAAAACCAAAGTGGCCCCTGCCTTCCGGGAAGCTTACATTCTAATAGGGGTGGGATTTAATACATAAAGAGAACAAAGTATATGAAGAATGATACAAAGTTATTTCAAGAAGGAGAGAGTGTCAATGGGTAGAGGAGGATAAGTAAGGAGTTCGGGGCACAGGACAATCTTTGAAAGAACCTAGGGATGCTCTGAGGTGGAGAGGAGGAGGGAGTGCCTGTTACATATGGGGAGCCTGTACTGCAGAGGCACAGAGACAGAGTTTCGTGCAGAGAGAACAGAGCAGTCTAGTTCCTGAAGGGAAGTAATATGAAATAAAACAGCCTAGGAATGAGGGATCCAGATTGCGGCCAGCCTGAGGATTTCGTATTGTGTCCTGGAGGTAATAGGGAACCATCTAAGATTTTTTCTTTCTTTCCTTTTTTTGGTGAGTTAAGGAAGAGAGTGGGTGACGACACATTTGACACAAAGTAATACCCTCACACACAACAGCCCAGCAAGGCAGGTAGAACTAACCTCTTAGGTCTTACAATGTAGATATTAGAGGTTATTGACATTCTCATTTAAAATCAAGGTCCAGAAAGGTCCATGACTTGCCCAAGGTCATACCTCTAAGTTAAAGGTAAAATCAAGTGGGAACAAACGACTTCTGGCTCTGATAGTGTAATTAATAGAGACAGGAGTCCCCAAAGATCCGATCAGCCCCTGGTTCTTAAAGAGGCAAATTGTACAGGAGGGGAAGACTGGATACAAATCCCTTAGTTTTCCTGGATTAGACCGGAATTAAAGTAGGGCATGCTGCTGGTGAGGTCTTGTGTGATAGGTAAGAGAAAGAACCTATCCATTGAGGGCGGTTACAAAGTCAAGGCAGCTAGGTGGAGCTGTGCGTAGAACAGTATACCTAGACTCACAAATATTTGAGTTCAAATCCTGTTAGAAGCTTATTAGCTGTGTGACGCTCAGGAAGTCTTTTGCCCTCTCTGTCTCAATTTCCCCTCTATAAAATTGAAATAATAACGGTACTTGGCGCCCTCCCCCCCCCCCCACCTTGTACTGTGGTGAAAATAAAATGAGGTAACAGTAAAGCTCCAGCTGTTATTACCTCTGGGAAGGAAGACATGGGTTCAAACCTGATTCTACTTTCTCCCAGCTGTATAACCTTGGGCTATTCACTGTCCATTGTTAGCCGAGGTCCCTTCCAATTCTAAAGTTATGTAATTATTGAACTACTATGCATTTAGCACATCGCCCTTCAAGAAGCCAAACACCGAGTACTCAGCAAGGACGGACTACAGCTACCGAAGTGCCTTGCGGAGGCAGATTTCAGAGTCCAGCGACTACAAAGCCAGGAGGGACTACGATTCCCAGGCTGCATGGGGGCGGGGCGGGGCGGGGCGGGACGAAGGAGGCCGAGGGGGCGGGTGCTGCCCTCTGCCGGGCGCGGCGGGAAGTGGGCTAGAAGGTGACAGCCGGAGCCCGGGCGCCGGGGTTCGGGGTGACAGCCACAGCGGCGGCAGCGGCGGCGGAGGAAAGGAAGAGCGGGCGGTTGCAGAGGACCCGGAGGAGGCGCGGCTGCGAGGTACCCGGCGGCGGAGCAGGAGGAGGAGCCGCCGCCGTAGCCGTAGCAGCAGCAGCAGCGGCCGCGGCGGCTGCAGCAGCAGCGGCGGCAGCAGGGCGACCAGTGGACGGGACGAGCCGCCTGGGCAGCAGCGTCGAGTTCAGAGGAGGCCCCGGCGGGGCGGGGCGGGGCGCGCGCCAGCTCCCGGCCCGGGCACCTGAACTTGAACAAGTTGCCGGAGCCGCTCTGGCCGATTGACCTTCAGGTCGAGGTGAGCGGGGCCGGACGAGGAGGAAGGAGGCGGGGGGCTGGGACCTCGGACTCCGGACCCGGGGGTCCGCGTAAGCGGTGCCCGATTCCTGGCTCCCGCATCGGACAGGAGCGTCTCCTGCTTCCCTTGGGTACCGGAGACAGGTGGCTGGAGCGGGGGCTGCGGGATGGAACCGGCGAGAGCTAGAAGGAGGAGATGGGGAATCCCCCTGCCCGGTCCGGACCAGGCTTCGTCCCCTCTGTTCCCGCGGGGCGGGCGCTGTCCCGCAGGCCGGGGAGTGGGCGCTCCGGCCTTTCCCCCGGGGCTCGGGCAGGGCGGGGTGGGGGGGGGGCGGCCGCGCCGGGACCTTATGTAACCAGGCGGGAGGGGCCCGGGCTGGGGCCTCCCCCGGCCCGGGGAGCTGCGGGGTGTAAGGGGAGGGAGGCGTGGGAGTGAACTTGGGAATTAGTGGGACTAGACGGGAAAAGACGGTGACCCAGCTCTCTTCCTCTCCCTCCCCCCCCCGCCCCCGACCCGGCCGGGGCTGCAGGGGCGGGCGGGGCGCGGAAGGGGGGCTGGGGGAGGTGTGCGGGGGCTGTGTCCTGCCCCGGCCAGGCTCCGCCTGATGGTCGGAGAGGGGGCGGGTCCAGAGCAGCGTCCCGCCCACCCGGGGGGCCAGGCTCGCAAGGGAGGGACCACCCCATTCTCCTTGCCTCTGCACCTCGCCTCCCCCTAGTCCAAGCTGGGAGAAGTTGCCCCCACTGGCTGCACCCTCTCCCCGGAGATAGCTTTCTGGTCTTCTCCCTCTTTCCTAATGCGAACTCGCCTCGCTGTCTAGCTCTGTCTTGTCTCCAAAGAGTGCCAACACCGGGACTCTGGAGAATGCACCCGCGATCCTCTCTCTCGGAGGGCTCCCTTCCTCTGCTAAGCTCCGAATAACTTGTAGCCCGCGCGTCTGCCCGCCCAGCGCCACCGCTTCCCGGTGCCTTGACTGCTCCGCCTCTAAATCAGTGCGCCCCTACTGCCTTGCCAAGGCCTCAGACTCCGGATCCTTTCTTCCCCGGGGCCCGGGATTCGCCCACTTTCCTGCTCCTGCCTCGCGGGCCGATGACAGGGGCTCTGGCCAGCCCGGGTCCCCTTCGCCCCACCCCTCTCTCCTTCTCTGACCCAGGCTTTCCATAGTTTTCCGCTCCGCCGCTCTGGGGCCGCTTGGGGCTGCGTGAGCAGGTTCCCGCTGCTGTCGCCCGGCCCGCCCTGGCCGCTGAGCACCTTTTCCCGGGGGCGGGGCACAAGCACTGCAGAGTTTCAGACCCTAGCCTCAGTCCCCGGACCTACTCGATCCCTTTGGTTCTCGCCTCTGTCCCAGGACCCCACTCCTTCCGCAGATCCCTAGATTCCCCACTGCACTCACTTCCCTTCCCCCCTTTCCACTCTTTACAATTCACACTTTCTTGCGACACCTAACCACTTCTTGGTCTCTAGATTAACCACTCTTTCCCCTGCCCTCAGCGGTATCTTTGGGTGCCGAATCACTCTCCTCCCTCTTTTGTCTTTAGGGTGTCTGAATTAATACTTGTCTCTCCTAGTTTCTGGATAAAGTCCTGATCCTCCTCAACATTTTCCTGGGGTCGGAGACTGAACAGAGGTTTCAGCCTACCCTTTCTTTCGGGTCCTTTCACCCATTGAGGGCTTGGAGGACAGTCTCTGGGGTTCCTTTTTCTGTCCCCAGCAGGAGTGTAAGTCTAGAAGTGAACGGAGAAAAGGGAGAGACAGAGACTAAAAGAGCAGCCTGGTCCAGGGTGCTTGCTGTCTGCCCAGGTTAGACTGGAGGTTATTACTCAGTCTCTAACCTCAGAGCGATAGATCCCCTGTTGGCAGCTTTTGAGGCTGCTGCCATGGGGCAAAGATCCAATGGCTAGGACTCGGGGTGGAGATTCAGACATGCAAAGTTTGAAAGAGACTTCAGTACACCTTCATTTTATGGTAGAAGAAATTAGAGCAAGGCCTAGAGTGAAGAAATTCCTTGCTCACGTAGGGAGTTAGCTGCAGAGCCTACCCTAGAACCCAGGACTCCCAGCTCTTTCTACTACCCCAGGCCTCTCTTAGTGGCTGTTTTTCATCCTGAACCTGGGCCTTGTGTCTGAAGCTAGCCTGATACCTGCTATAACCAGCTACTTTGTGAAGTGCTTTGCTCATTCATTCGTTCAGGAGGAACAGTCTAACAACTTGGTATGGGAATTCCCTAGTCTATGCTTGCTGAGGTTGTGGGTCAATCTACCATGTTTTCTCTGACCTAGTTGCCTCATCCATAGCACAGAAGGATGGCAGCCCAAAGTACATTCAGGCTGCCTGGGAATCTTACAACCAGAAAAAAGCCATTGGCTCCACTCCTGAAGGACCCAAACATTTGGTCAGTGCCAGATGCTCTTTTGATTTGGGGTGGGGTTGGGGGGTCAGCAGCAAAGGGGAAGGAGACAGAGAGAGAGCTCAAGAAACCCCTGTGGTATTGGTGTTCCCAGATCTTTCTTTCCTCAGTAGTGAAGTACCTGGGATCCTTGTATGGTAGAGGATTAGGGGAAGAGAGACAGGTCCAGACTCTTGAACTGAACTCTGTTCATAGGCACTCAATAAAGGTTTGGTTGTTCTATGTCTTATACCCCTACTAGACTATTAAGTTAATGAGGGTTGAATCATCTCTTACATGAATTTTTCCTCCAATTTCCCCCCTTCAGTGCCTAGCACAGTGTTCTGTAAACAGTAGGCACTGAATAAATGTTTATTGAAAGAATGGTCGGATGAATGAATTTTGGAAGAAAAGTTGCTTATCTAGTGCAGTGATTCTTGGAACAGTAGGGTGAGGAGGGAGGAGATGGGGCAGGTAACAATGAATTCAGGCTTCCAGGTGCTGTCTGAAATGAGGAGCCCAACATCTGCTCCCAGACTCCTCATCCCTCCTCCATGTAGACCATTTCTTAGTGGGAAGAAAGATGGCAGGAGGAAGTTCTAAGTTCTACTCTCCCAAGACTTGGTGACTTCTTGAGTGTCTGGCTTCTAGCTGTTCCTATTTCTAGTTCAGTTTCTCACTGTAATTGTATGTTTTATCACTTCTTAGCACCTGTATGTACCCAACAGTTCCTGAACCTCCACCAGTCTCCCCCTTCCCCCTTTCTCTCCCTTCTGGTCTTGCAGTGACTCCTGTTTCTTCCTTTTCAAAGTAGCAGGCAGTATGTGGCTCCAGCAGGGGTTACCCAGAATGTGCTGGCTCTGAAAACCAGTCTGGCTCCCTGCCCCCTTGGGAAAGAGGGTGGTTGTGCTGGTGATGAACCACATAGGCTTCGATTGAATTCAAATGTTTATTATTAGGCACCTGCTGTGCCCTAGCACTGAGGGGTATGTGTGAGGAATAAAAAAATGAGATCAGACAGCAGCCTTGTCCTCATGGAACTGGTAGTCTAGTGGGGGAAAAGTACAAATAAAGAAAATTAGAATACAGAATGATACAGGATAAGTGATCCTCAGAGATTTAGAGCTGGAAGGGACCTCATTTTACAGTTGGGGAAACTGAGACAGAAAATGGCAAAATGAAGTGTTGCATTATGTCTGAAGAGGGTTAAAAGATCCTGAATGGGGTGACTATGGAAGACTTCATCATAAGCGTCATCATCATCATTTTTTCTTTTTTTTTTTGAGGGGGGAAGGCAGGGCAATTGGGGTTAAGTGACTTGTCCAAGGTCACACAGCTAGTAAGTGTATCAAGTGTCTGAGGCCGAATTTGAACTCAGGTCCTCCTGGCTCCAGGGCCGGTGCTCTACTCACTGTGCCACCTAGCTGCCCTCATCATCATCATTATAGCTGACATTTATATAGTGCTCCTATGGGCCAGGCAATGTCTAAGCACTTAAAAAATTATTATGTCATTTGATCTTCACAACAACTCTGGGAGGTTGGTGCTATTGGGATCCCCATTTTACAGATGGGGAAACTGAAACACAAGGGGGTTAAGCGACTTGCCCAGAGTCACACAGCTAGTAAGTACCTGAAGCTGGATTTGAACTCAGGTCTTCCTGATTTCAGGCTGGGTGGTCTCTAGGCAGATTCGTGGTGGAGATGACGTTAAAGTTGGGACTGGGGCTCTGGCTGCCTGATGAATACCCTTAGAATTTTGCTATCCTCTGAGACTGTTTGGAGCCCTTGGGCATGGGCTGGGCCACCTGGGCAGGAAAGCACATTCCCAGGAAAGGATTGATGCATCATAGATCCAGAGTTCTTGTGCTGGAAGGAACCTTAGAAGCCACCTAGTCCAACTGTCTCATTTTATAGGTGAGGAAACTGAGGCAGAGAGGTGGGATGATTTGCTCTACATCATGAAGGAGGACTTAAGAGATCATCTGATCCTCTTTCTCCCAATCACCCTATGAAATAGGTAGCACAGATAACATTAACCTCTTTTCAAGATGGGTTCAGAGAGGTTCTGTAACTACAAGCTCTCTTCTATGAAGTCCGGTCTTAGTCGGTACCAGTCTTGAGAGAGACATTTCAGGCCTATTAAGGGAAAGTGTGACTACGTTAAGAAGGAAACATATCACAGCCCAGTATGATTGCAAAGGATCATATCTTTAGAGTTGGATGGGTCCTCAACGGCTGTCTAGTCCAACCCCCTCATTTTACAATGGAGGAAACTGAGGCCCAGAGAGGTGAAGTGATTCGCCTAAGGTCATACAAGTAGTATTTGGTAAAGTCATGATTTGGACTTAGGCTGTCTTGACTTCCAGTCCAGAGATCTTTCTTTTACAGCTGCCTCCTTCCCCAGACAATTTCTTTTAGTCAATCAGTCATGGTCCACTCTTCATGACCCTTTTTGGGGTTTCTTGGCAAAGATACTGGAGTGGTTCATCATTTCCTTCTCCAGTTTATGTAACAGATGAGGAAACTGAGACAAACCAGTAAGGGACTTGCCCAGGGTCACACAGCTAGTACTAGTCTGAAGCCAGATTTGAACTCAGCTCCTCCTTAGTCAAAGCACCCCCCCAAACTCTGTCCTCTGTGCCACCTAGCTGCCCCTGAATGCAGATTTAGGCAAGTTTTAAGGTTTCAGCCCCAAACTAGAGGTAGGAGGTTGATCTCTCCAGCTGATGCCTCGAGACCCATCCAAAACACCTTCCTGTAGGCCTAAGGCCTGAAAGTCTATGATGAATTTGATAGCTGGGTCGATAGGGGCATTTAGGGAGGATTCAGCTTCTTGCCTTATTGCAAAGGAAGCTTCAAGGCTGACTGAGGCTGACGATGGCCAGACCTGTATCATGCGGGAGAATCACTGGTGTGAGGGAGGGACAGGAACAAAAATCTTAAAACTCCTCAACTTCAGAGTGGTAAGAGACTTCAGCAGACATGTAGTTCAGCTCCCTCATTTTCCACGTGGGGAACACTCCCCCAACCCTCAAAGGGTCACATGGGGATTTACTGGCAAAGCCAGTAGAACCCAGGTCCATTATAAGATTTACACCCAGCAGGAGCCAACCCTTCTCACTTGACAAGTGATAAAAATGAGAACCAAGATGGGGAAATCCCTTGGTGGTTTTGATGAACAGCTTTTATTCTCCTTTTTATTTTAAAAATTATTTGATACAAGGGATAAGGAGGGGAGGAGGGAAGAGTATATTCAAAAATGAAAAAAATGTTTTCCTTCTTTTTTTATTTTTATTTTTCCCACTTAATAGTATTTTATTTTTTCCAATTACATGTAAAGATAGTTTTCTACATTCACTTTTATAAGATTTTGAGTTCCAAATTTTTTTCTCTCTCCCACCCTCCCTTCCTCCCCAAGAGGGCAAACAATCTGATATAGGCTATGTGTGTACAATCATATTAAATGTATCAATGAAAATAATTTAAAAAAAATTTTAAGAGGAGAGTTGAGTATAGGATACCAGGATTAACTGGATCTGCAGTTAGCATAATTTCTAGAGAACTCCCAAGGCTTAGAGATAATCCTGTACTACCTACCACCCCAGATTTTAAACTAAATCACCTTATGGTCAATATACTGGGAATGTGGATTTGAGCATGAGTGTGTGTGAGTGAATGTGAGTGTGAATGTGTGCGTGAGTATGAGTGTGTGAGTGAATGTGAGTTTAAGTATATGTGAGTAAGCGTGAGTGTGTGTGTGTGTTGTACATGTATACACGTGTAGATCTCAAACATATACTTGTGTTTGTGGATCTTTTCTCTTCTGATCAGATTGTAAACTCCTGTAGGTAGGGAATGCCTTTCAGGTTGTCTTATATCCGCCATCACATTCAGTGCCATACTAGGCACAAATTGGTTGATCCATCTTCCTGTTAGAGTGTGGCTGAGTTGGGCCTGGAAGGTCTGTGGGCCCCAGAGCAGCAAAGGAAGGCCAAAGGGTCATGGAGCGGTGACAGAATATGCAGTATTTCACATTCCTAGTCTCCTTCTTTAGGCTCCTTCAGGGTAGGGTATGTTCAGGCCCCCCAGTGGTCCCTCCCCGCCTTTAGGCCAACCTAGGCCTCTCCCCTTTTTGATGGAATAGGCCAGTCTTCTTAGTGGCAAATAACTGTAGATGAAGAAAGTGAAGATTTATCTTAGCCACAGAAATGAATGAAAATGTGCTTAGTAAGCCTTGGGCTAAGCCCTACGGATGCACAAAAGAAAAGTAAGACAGACCCTACTCTCATGGAACTCACATTCTAACAGAGTAGAAGACATATAGAGTCTTAGTGGCAAGTCAGATGGAAAGGTCCCACGGTCCTCAGATACAGGGGCAAAGCAGATGGTCATGCCTCTTCTTTACTATCATTTCCACTGCTGAAATCATATCAGTTTCTGATGTAGGACCATCTGACAGTAGCAAGGGCTTTGGAGGGGAGAGGTTTCTCTTCTGGGTTTTCAGTAGCTGTGTGCTACAGCAGTTGCCAGGCTGGCTGCATCTGCATGAGAATTGCTTCTCCATCTCATGGTTGTGAAGGCTGGGCTGGAAGTAGAACCTGTTACCAGTCCCAGGGCTCTTGGGTTCATTGGTATCAGAAGAAGACCCCGTGTGTACAGTGATTGCTCTCCTCATCCATGGCTGTGAGGGCCAGGTTGGAAGCAGGGCCAATGGTCTAGAGTGCATCGCTGTTTCCAACATTCTTGGGACAGGGTCCTGGGTGGTGTCCATTGGCATCTGAGGGGAGGCGGTGATTGAGGCGGTGGTGTTGGCTTGATTCATCTGGTGGATGACACCTTCGGTTTCTCTCCCTTGCTGTTTCGGTTAGGCTGGCTTGCTTAGGTGGCAGTTGGTCATGTTTAACTTTGGGACTGCGAGAAAACTTTTGAAGTCTTCTCTCTGAGGATGGCTAATGTCAGAGATAGCTAGAATAGAAACAATAGCTAGCTAGCTAGGAGATAGATAGGCAGATAGAAGATAAATAGCTAGATGGAAGATAAATAGAGAGAATATAGGTAGATAGAAGATTGATGATAAATAAATAGCTAGGTAGAATATAGATACAGAGAAAATACAGGTTGAAGGCAAATAGAAGATCAATAAATAGCTAGCTAGCTAGAAGATAAATAAATAGAGAGATGATATAGTTAGGTAGAAGATAGATAGATGGGTGGATAGAGAATTTATTAAGTGCTTACCATATGCCAGGCAGGAAAGGTTTCTGATAGTTTTCCTCAGTGGGATCTAAGCCTGGTCAGAATAAGGAGGAGGGAACATAGGATTCGCAGCTTGGAGGGAGCTTAGAAATCATCTAAGGCAGCTCCCTCATTTTACCAGTGAGGAGACAGGCCTGAGATAGGAAGTGATTTGTACGAGGTCACACAGGGAGTTAGTGGCAGAATCAGGATTAGAACCTAGGTTCTCTGACTCTGAATCTAGCTCTCCCTCCACTATACTTTGTTGCTGTCCAGTCATTTCAGTCATGTCTGTCTCTTTATGGCCCCATTTGGGGTTTTCTTGGTAGGGATACTGGAGTGGTTTGCCATTTCCTTCTGCAGCTCATCTTACAGATGAGGAAAGAGAAAACAGGGCTAAGTGACTTTCTCAGGGTCACAAAGCTAGTAAGTGTCTGAGGCTGGATTTAAACTCAAGCCTTCCTGACTCCAGACCATTCTGTCTACTGTGCCGCCTAGCTGCTCTTACTGGTGGATTGGCACAGTATGGATGATGGGAGTGGAATGAGGGAGGGGATAAAGTGGGCTGGAGAGGGCAAGAAGCTGAGACATTACATGTACAAAAACACCCTAAGAGAACGGAAGTTTGGAGATATTCAGGATGAGGGTTACTTCAGGCTCCAGCTGCTATGATCAGGGGAGGCCCAAGACCCTTGGCTTCCTGATGCTTAGGATTGTAGAGGCATTCGTTTGGTTTAGAACTGGAAGCGAGTTTAGAGGTCATCTGGTCCAGCCCCCTCATTTTACAAGGAGAAGGTGAGGTCCTAAAAAGATGAATGATTTGCCCCCGGGTCACACAGATAATATGTGGCAGAGCTGGGGTTTAAACCCATGTCCTTCTATATAGTGATAGCAGCACTGGAGGCCAAGTCCAAACATCCGAGGTTAAGGTGACTGAGGAGATCACCCCACTTCTCAGTTTCTTCATCTGTAAAATGGGGGATAGGTTGGACTTTACTATCTCTAAGACCCCTTCCAACTATTACTCTGTGACTGAGGAGGAAATGCTTATGAATGTTTGGCAGTCCTGGGACCCTGAGTGCATCCAAGAAGAGAGGGAAGCATTGTGACACAATGGAAAGAACATTGGACCTGTGTTCAAATCCTGCCTACTCTATGTGTGACCTTTCAACAAGTGTCTTAACTTTCCTGGGTCTCAGTTTCCCATTCTGTAAAATAGTCAGTTAGTCTAGGTGGCCTCTGAAGGCTCTTCCAGCTCTAGACATATGATTCTACTGGCTGTGATCCCTCATTCTATGTTGGGGAATGGGCTATCTTGTGAAGTATGGAGGAAAGGAGCCCTGAAAGAGAAGGGGTCATGTGGGCTCCTCCAGGTCTGAGAGGTATATCCTCTACTTTGGTGTTTGTCAATGAACAAATACTTATCAAGCCCTACTGCTATGTGCCCAGCACTGTCCTAGGCACTATAGGGGCCAAATAGAAACAGTAAGAGATGCCATCCTTGCCTTAAAGAGCTCAAATCCAGCTGGGGAATCATAAGAAATAATAATGAACATACATTGACTTTGGAGTCAAAAGTCCTGGGTTCTCATCCTGGCTCTGCCATTTTACTACCTGTGTGATAATGAAAAAGTCACTAAAACCTCTCTGGACCTCAATTTGCTCATCTATAAAATGGGCGGTTGTGGGAAAGCTAGACTATATGAATTCTGAGCTCTCTTCACTTCATCCTAAGGTGGTGTTTCCTCTTTCCTTTTGCCCTTCCTCTTCCTTTTCTCCTTCCCTTACCCCTTCGCTCCTCCTCTCCCTTCTCCTTCTCTTTCTCCTTCCTCTTCCCCTTCTCCTTCCCTCTCCCCTTCTCCTTCCTTTCTTTTCCCATTTTCCTTCCCTTTCCCATTCTATTTCCTCTTCCCCTTACTTTTCTCTTCCCCCTTCCCTTTTTCTTTTTGCTTCCTTTTCTCTTTCCCCTCCCCCTTCCTTTTGCCCTTCCCTCCCGCTTCCCCTTTTCCTTCCCTTTCCCCTTCTTCCCTTTCCCCTTTTCCTTCCCTTTCCCTTTCCCCTTCTCCTTCTCTTTCCCCTTTTCCTTCCTTTTCTCCTTCCCTTTCCCCTTTCCTCCCTCTTCCCCTTCCCCTTCCTTTCTCCTGCCTCTGTTGCCACTAGGTGTGTGTTGGTAGAGATATACTAGGGAGTGGGGTGGGGGAGGGGAGGAGTGGTGACAGGTTTGTTTTCTCCTGCTTAAGCAGCGAAGTCACAGCCTGTCCTTTGACTTGTTTATTATGGGTTCAGAAGCAACAGCTGTTGTAGCTCCTGGTGGTCCCTGCAGGGAGAAGCATGGCCAGGGAGGTGACACATTATACTGCCCACTTTGGAACACCAGCACCGGGGCCTGGCTGCTGTTCCTCCGCTCCGGCTCCCCCCTTCTTGGACTCTCTGAGGTCCTTTCAGCTGTCCCTTGCCATGATGGGGTCTCTGGCTTTGGGGACTGATTTAGGATGAGGACCTACCTTTAGAAGGGAGAGGGGTGAGCTTCACTCTCTTTTGCCCTTTTGTTTTCCTGTTGAGAAAACCTGGACTCAAGAGAAATGAGGCAGCTTGTCCAGGGTCCCCCTAGAACCCAGCTCTCCTGAACTTCTGGCCAGTGTTCTGTCTACAACCCCAGGCCGCCTTTGTTCTGTTCAATTGTGTTAATTAAATACTATGAAGCACCTGCCTATCCTGTGTCTACACCTTTTATTAGCCCCGATCCTCTGGGCCTGGGTCAGGAGACCTGAGTTCTAGTCTCTACTGTGATGCTTCCCAATTGGGATTGACTGTGGACAAGTCACTTCACCCGTTCTCGGTTTCCCCGCTTAGAAAATGGAGATCATATCTGAGTCCCTTACCTGTTTGGGTTGTGGCTTTCCAGGGAGGAAATGAAAGCTAGGTTGATTGGGAGTGTTTTGGAGCCAAAATGCTTTGTAAAAAGAAAGATACTCATCTTTTTGTTAGATAAGAAAAGGCAGGGGTTCCTGCCTTCTAAGAGCTCCCTGCCTTATTGGGTCAGTTAGATTGACATGCCTGAAAATGCAAGGAAATCTACAGGAGCATGAGAAATTGAATGGAAACCTCTAGTGGAAAGAGCACAGGCTCCAAAGCCTGAAAACCTGGGTTCAGATTCCCATCAGACACTTACTAGACTTATTTAATCTCCTTCTCCTTCCCTCTCCTCTTCTCCTCTCCTCTCCCCTTCTCCTTGTCTTTCCCATTCTCCTTCCCTTTCCTTTTCTCCTTTCCTTTGCCATTCTCTTTCCTCCTCCCCTTCCTTTTCCTTTCTCCCTTCCCTTTTCCCTTCCCCCTTCCCTTTTCCCTTCCCCCTTCCCTTTCTCTTTCTCCTTCCTTTTCTCTTTCCCCTCCCCCTTGGTCTAACAAGTCAACTTCTCTCTCAGCCTGTTTCCTCATTGTTCCATGAGACAGATTGAGGTACCCCCCCCAGTTCTTTTAACCCTCTTTTTTTTTCTTTTTTTTTTTCTTAACCCTCTTTTAACTTTATCAGGGGTCAGAGGACCCACCTCCCATTGCTTGGGATTCTCTCAGGTGGAAGGCCCGAATTGACCTGAAATTGACCTAAGGAGTATCTGTCACTTAGCTTGAAGGTTGTTCTGGAGGTCGAGTAGAGCTTTACTAGGTTTGGAGTTTTGAGTCTTCATTACCTGTGTGACCTTAGGCAAGATGCTTTGCCTCTCTGGGCCTCAACTGCCTCAGCTATAAAAAGAGGGAATTGCACTTGATGGTCCCTAAGGTCCATTTCTAAATATACAGCCTAGCATTCCATGAATTCTATACCCACTGTGCTTTTGCTGGCTACCCTTCTCCTTCCCTCTCTCCTCATCTTCTTCCATATCTCAGTATGCCTTATTTTTCTTTGCACTGGAAATTGAGCTGAGAAACAGTGGTCACAGAGAAACAGGCTTGGGAATCCCTCTCCCTTTGGAAACTCTGGAAGCCACCGTGGCCTTTGATCCACTTGACTGCTTATTGGTGTCTCTGTGGCCATGTGCCTGGGATGCCTGTGCTAAATTGGGCTTGATGACTCAGGCATCCTTGGGCCTAGTCATTGCTGATCTACTGTCCTCCTGCCCAGCTACCAACTCTGACCTACTAGGTTACTAAAGGACAGCTCTCTCTGAGAATACCACCCCTGCTCAAGGATGAACGTACTCAACAACTCCCCTGCCCCCTATTGTTTTTTTCCTTTTCCCTGTATACCTTTGTCTCACTGTCTTCTCTTCTACCCTTACTCCTTTCCCCACAACTCCTTGTTGTTGTTCATTCATGTCTGAGGCTTCGTGATCCCATTTGGGGTTTTCTTGGCAAAGATATTGCAGTGGTTTGCCATTACCTTCTCCAGCTCATTTTACAAATGAGGAAACTGAGGCAAACAGGGTTAGGTGACTTGCTCAGGGTCACACAGCTAGTAAGTGTTTAAGGCCGGATTTGAACTCAGGTCCTCCTGACTCCAGGGCTGGTACTCTATCTACTGTGCCACCTAGCTGCCCATAATTCCTATCTCCTTCTAATTCTCTTTATGTCTCCCTCTTTAAAAATTTTTTTCTTAGCAATATCTTTTGTTTTTATGTTTTCTAAATTTCCCCCTGAATCCTTGGCTCACAGAGAGCTGTTCCTTATAATATCTCCCTTTCTTTTGACCTTCCCCTCCTCTCATTTTCCTCCTCTCTCATCCTTCCTCTCTGTCCCTTTTCCCTTCTACCTCTTTCATCCTCTAACTTCCTCTGCTTCCTTCTCCCTTGTCCCCTTCTTTCCCCACATCTCCATTTCCTTCCTTTCTCTGCCTTGTTTTCACCTCCCCTCTGGCCCCTTTCTTTCTGCCCCCACCCCTCTCTGTCTCCTCTCTCCTTTGTCCCCATGCCCCTCTCTTCCTCTTTTCTCTAGTTCCTCTCTCCTTCAGCTTTGTTCTTTTGCACAGAGTCTCACTGTGGCCCCATAACTTGTTTAGATTCCTAGAAGTAGAATATCCAAGCCCCAGACCCACCAATTCCTCTTTCTCCCACATCTCCTCATCTCTGCAATTCTCTGTGGTTCCAGAATCCCTTGGGCCTGTCTTGTCTGCCTGTGGCCCTCTGTTACCTCTGCCCTTCTCCATTCATTCATTCCTTCGTTCATTCACTCACTCAACGACAAACATTTACTCAACACCTGTCATGCGTAAAGCCCTGTACTAAATTTCTCTGATAGTCCCAAATGGGCTATTGACTCACCAAGGGCCTGAAGCTGCTCTCCTAGCTAAAGATGACCCCTTTGGATTCTTGGGTAGGGGTAACTAACACCACTGCCAGCCGGTGCCTTGTATGCCTGTAACAAAACTGTCAGCTCCCCATGTCATGCATTTGCTGTGCCCTGACCCTGTTCTCCTCCCAGGAACCCTAGCCCCAGGCTGGGGACCATCTCCTGGGAATGGAATGCCCTGGGACTCTGCACGTTGTTGACCTAATCTTCCAACCGGGTGGTGTCAAGAGCCACAGAAGAATAGTCCCAAGGATATTGTGGGTGGGAGGGGGTGTGTGTGTGCAAGCTCACATGTAGCATGGAGCAGAAGATATATGGAGCCTAATTTTAGGGTAGAGTTTTAGGGGCTGACTCATAGTCTCTTGATCAAGTTGGGGTGTGTGTTTGTATATAGGACCATTAGCTTTGGAGCTGAAAGGGAACTTAGAGATCAGAGATTTAGTCTAACTCCCTTATTTTATAAATGAAGAAAGTGACCTTCAGACAAGATCACTCAGGTAATCTGTATCAGAGCCAGAATTTGGGATGTGATCAGAGCCTTAGAGTCAGAAAGGACCTTGGAAGTCATCTAGGCCAGCCCCCATATTTCACAGATGAGGAAGGCTTAGGGGGTTTGAGATTACCTGGTTCTGAACCCATGTCCTCAGATTCAAATCCAGCATTTTATTTGTACTAGCCCATGTTCATCTGACTCCAAACCCAGTATTCTTTTTTTTCTTTTTTCTTTCTTTTTGGAGGGGAGAAGGGAAGGCAATTGGGGTCAAGTGACTTGCCCAAGTGTGTCAAGTGTCTGAATGTGTATTTGGACTCAGGTTCTCCTTACTCCAGGGCTGGTGCTCTACTCACTGCGCCACCTAGCTGCCCCAAACCCAGTATTCTTTACACTGGCCCAAACTGCTTTGATGGGAATGGTGCTGCTGGCAGGGAAGGGACAGCAGCCTGAGGGCACAAAAGAGAGGCCCTCTACATTTGGCTTTGCCCCTCAGGTCTGGAATGCATCAAAGGGAGGCGCTGGGTTTGTGATGGTAATGGGGAGGTAGCCCCCACTAGCTCCCTTCCAGTGGTCCAGGGACGAAACTCTGTTTACCCTATGGTAAGGATGGCTGGCATAGGGTATCTCAGCTAGGAATCGACCCTTGGAGATACAGTTATCATCAATAGGGTAGGCATTCTTCCCAAAGTGCCATGAACCATCATTTTTGCTTCTATGGAAGACCTCCCATAGGAAGTTTGGGCTTCCCCTTCCTGAAGGCGCAGTCTTAATTGAGGGGCTGGGGGATGGAGGAGGGGGACACAAGGGGACTCAGAAGACAATGCATTCGCCAATTAGCATTTATGAAATGCCTACTGTGTTCCAGGTGCTATGACTACAAAGACAAAAGTATAAATCTTTACCTCTAGGAAGCTTGCATTCTATCGGAAAGAAAAACTCTTCACAATTAGCTATATACAAGATAAATACAAGGTAAAAGCGATTTGTTTTTGCAGGGCAGGGGAGGGGGACTAGAAGTTGGGAGTATTAGGAAAGGCCTCATGTAGGAAGAATTAAAGACAGCACAACTATACATACCAAAAAAATAATAGCCATATTCTACAGTTTCTCTGCCAGTGACCCCAGAGGAACCCCAGGGACCCCAGAGAGTGACCCTCAGAGAAGAGAATGCTGACCCTAAAGTTAGAGGATATGAGTTTAAATCCTGCCTCTGATTCTTACAGCCTATGTGACTTCTGGGCCTCAGTTTCCCTATCTGTAAAATTAGAGGGTTGAACTAGATGGTCTCTTTCAGCCCCTGATCTGTGTGGTCCTGTGGCCCTTTCAGTTTTGAACTGACAGGGTTTAGGGAAGGTGGAGCAGTGTGGCCTGCTGGGCAGCTCTGGGTTTTGCCAGCAGCTCCACTTTACTGTCTCTGGTCCTCAGTTTCCTCATCTAAAATGGAGATAATCGGGGTAGCTAGGTGGCGCAGTTGAGTACGGCACTGGCCCTGGAGTCAGGAGGACCTGAGTTCAAATGTGGCCTCAGACACTTGACACACTTACTAGCTGTGTGACCTTGGGCAAGTCACTTAACCCCAGTTGCCCTGCCTTCCTCCCTCCAAAAAAAATAAAATAAAATGGGGATAATGAGACCTGCCCCACCTCTCTTTAGGGGGTTGTTGTGAGGATGAAGTGAAATGATGGGTGCCTTGAAAAATGGGATACAATAATAGTAAGGTATCATTATTACCATTACTAGTATGTCTTGAGGGGAGGGAAGGGGATGGAAATCTCTCCTGCCTCTTCTCCCTCAGCCCCAGGGTTCCATAGGTCAGAGGGAGCTTGAGGAGTCAGGTGACTGTGGGTCCCAGACTCAGCAGTTTGTACAGGCTCCAGTCCAGGCTAAAAGGCAGAGGAGGGAGAGGCATCTTGCTCTCTAGAGGGAAGTGGGATGGCCCTGTTCTGAGGGCCCTTCAAGGCCTCCTGGCCCATTGGTGAAGGCCGCTGAAGTGAGGGGCTCTTGGGGAAGCTCAGAGTTGGGGCAAACCACATCTGACTTTGTCCCTTGGACCAAGGAGTGATAAACTGGGGTGATAAATCAGGATTATTATGCCCCTTATCTGGGGCCCCTTTGCCAGCCTCTGTCCTGTTCTCTCCTGGATTAGTGATTGGGAATCAGAGGGCAGGAAACCCAGAACCCCTTCTACCCCACCCCCCAAGCTCTTCTTAGACCATGTCCCCTAGTACTAGTGTGAGGGGCAGCCTGGACCCTAACTCATTCTTTGTGGCTCTAAAAAGGCCTACTGTCCCCAGGAAGAATACAGTATGATATACTGGAAAAGAATTCTGGTCCCAGATCAGAGAAGCTGGCTTGGAAACATGACTTTGCTACTCACTACCTTTGTGACCCTGGGCAAGTGACTTCCCCTCTCTGGGCCCCAATTTCCTCATCTGTAAAGTTGGGCCAAATGATCTCCAAGGTCCACTTTCAGTTCTAGGTCCTGTGCCCTCCTGGTAGAAGGCAGTCCTCCTCTAGGTCTCCACCATTCTCATTTTGCTGCTTCTACTCTGACCCATCTTCACTGGAAGAAGATAAAGAGGAGTCCCTTGCATTCCTCTCTTCTATCTGAATCTATTATCAGGAAAGAATCTGCTAGATTCATTCATGCAGAGAGATAAGTGATTGGTAAATGGTTCCTTCTATGACCCTTCCCAGGGGTATTTGCATGTAACTGGGGGGAAAGGGGGAGGCGGGGCTTGGAGAGTTTTAAGCCAGAGGAATGAAGTTTTTGTTTTGAAATTAGAAACATCTCCAAGCAGGTGGGAGATCTGTTTGGGGGTTTTTCCCAAAGAGGGGAAGACCTCTGTGCCTCCAGAATCACCGTAGGCAGCACTTAGTTCACCTGTTTTGGCCCTAAGGCCAATTGTGACTGGAGTCCTTACTTATTCAGTTTCTGCAAATCATCTAAACTCTCTAAGCCTCAATTTCCTCATCTAGAAAATGAGGGGGTTCTGTTAGATGGCTTTGGAGATTCCTTCCAGCTCTAGATCTTTGGTTTTGCGTGAGTCTCTTAACCTTTCTGTGTTTCAATGTCCTCATCTGTTGTTCTAAATCGATGATCTTTTGGTGGGATATGGTGGAGCTGTGTGACCCTGGGCCAGTCTCTTGCCTCTCTTTGCCTTAGCTTCTTCATCTATAAGATGAAGGCATTGGACTTAATGGCCTTGACAGTCCCTTCCAGCTATGCCAATTTTGGTGGGGACTGGGAAGGGACTTGCTAGAGGAGCCACTTGCCCTTGGACTGCCTGTTCCTGGCCTCCTAGGACTGATGAATTCCTTCTTTGCCATCCATATCAGCCTGTAGCCCACAGATGTTTCTCCTGGAGAAGGCCCAGGGAGGACATGTTGGCTCTCTTCACATATTTCCTGGACTGTCCCATAGGAGAGGGATTCAAGTTGGTCTGCTTGGCCCTGTTTCAAGCTAGGGGTGCTAGGAAACCTAATATTCAAGGGTACAGGGTAGGGGTCTGCCTCCAAAACTAGAAGTTTTAAGGAGCAAGATTTAAGGAAAAGCTTCGAAACATAAGTGGGATGGCTGGTCTTGGGAGACGGCTAGTACTTCGTGACTTGAGGGCTTTTAGATAGCTAGATACATAAAACATTTATTAAATGTTTGCTCTGTGCTTCACACAGCACTACCAAAAAGACCATCCTTGCCCTCAAGATACTTACTTCCTAATGAGGAAAGACCAAGTGTGAAGTGGAGCTAGAAAAGGGGGTAGGATATGACGAGACTTAAAGTAGTCTTTGAATTAAAGATGATATCTGGGACCCCATTGAGATAAGGCAAAAAATGACCTATCAGAGCCCAGGGACACTGGAGAGAAGCTTCAGTTATCAGAGGGAGGAGGTGGAGATGCTGGTCTGCATAGAGGAAGCTTAGGGAGAGAGCCAGGAAGTGTCCCTAAAGGAGCAGAAGTGAGAGGCTATTGTTGTGAAGAGTCTGGTTCAAATATGTTTTGGACTAAATGGCTCTTCCAACTCTGAGATTCTTTGTCTTTTTTAATTTTAATTTTTGCCCTTTGTTTTTAATGGCATCTTCATTTCTGAACATGTCCCCTTCCCTCTCTCTCTCTTGAGCCAGACCCTGTCCTTATGACAAAGAATAAAAAAAAGAGAAAAAACCCCAAAAACAATTCAGCAAAACCAATGTATGTGTAATATTCCACATCCATAAACTCCTCACTTCTACAGAGAGAAGATGGTGTGCTTTCTCAAATCTTTGAGGCCAACCTTGATCATTATAATGTTGGTTTTTTTGTCCTTTCTTTTTTCTTTGTTGTCACTATTATTTTTCTGCTATTATATTTTCTTCTGCATCAGTTCATGTAAGTCTTTGCATGCTTCTCTGAATTTTTCATATTCATCCCTTCTTATGGTGCAATAATTTGCCATGACTTTCATGTTCTAAAATGTGTTTAGCTCTTCACCAACCTATGGACATTTGCTTTGTTTCCAAGTCTTTGCTGTCATAAAAAGTGCTGCTAGGAATATTTTGGGTCTTTTCTGTCTTTGACCTCCTTGAGGCATATGCCTAGAATCAAAGGGCACAGACCTCTTAGTAATTTTTAGCATAATTCAAAATCGTTTTCCGGAATGGTTGGACCGATTCACATCTCCAACAACAATGATTTAATAAACCTGTCTTGTAGGGGCAACTAGGTGGCTCAGTGAGTAGAGCACCAGCCCTGGAGTCAGGAGGACCTGAGTTCAAATGCGGCCTCAGACACTCGACACATTTACTAGCTGTATGACCTTGGGCAAGTCACTTAACCCCAATTGCCCTGCCTTCCCCCCTGCAAAAAAATTAAAAAAAAAATAAACCTGTCTTATAGCCCCTCCAGTGCTATTTCCATCTTTTTCATATTTGCCAATTTGTCGGATGTAAAGTGAAACCTCAGAATTGCTTTGATTTGTATTTCCCATTAGTGATTTGGAGTGGTCTTTCATATGATTGTTAATAGTTCACAATTTTTTTTGAGAACTCTTTATTTTTTTTTGATCACATGCATTGGAGAATGGTTCTTGGTCTTACATATTTGTGATAGTTCCCTATGTATATGTTAAATATCAAATCCTAATCAGAGATAATTTGATACAAGTTTCCCCCATTGACATTTTTCCTTCTCATCCTGGCTGTGTAGATTTTGTTCATGCAAAAGCCTTTCCATTTCAAGTGATCACAATTATTTATTTCATCCTTTGTGATTGCCTGTGGCCGTTGTTTGGTCCATTTTATCACTTTGTAAAAGGCAATGTGCCTTGGAAAGAGTGCTTGAATTGGAAAACCTAGGTTCTGATCCGACCTCTAGCTATGTGACCCTTAGGAATATTCTTTGTTTCAGTTTCCTCATCTTTATTTTCATATGTTAGTGAATCTATGATCTCACCCATGTTCTTCTTCTCTCCAGGGATGCAGATGACAACCTATCCATGCTCTTCTGTCCTACATAACTCTTGTCTTTGTGTTCCTCTGAATTTCGGGAGTTTACCCAATGTGCAGGGTAGAAAACAGCTGTTTTCTAGATTCCTTGACATTGTACAGATACCAGTGTAGAACTCAGCTCTTCACTGCTTCTCTCTTGTTCTTGATACGTGACCCAGCTCCTTCCCTAGTCCTCCATTTCTCTGATGACATCCACTTTTGCACAATTCCTCATTTTCAATGTCATGCACCCTGCTCCCAAAATAGACAAGTGAGAGATTATCAGTAACCACTTAACAACCTATATACCTCCTTTGCTATCTCTACAAAAACGTTTAAAAAACATTTTTATTGATGTCTTTTGTTTTTTTTTACAAAAAGAGATATCACCTTTGTTTCTGAATAAATCTCTCTCCCCTCCGGATTTTTTCCCAGAGAACGATCCCCTGTAACAAAAACTCAAAGAGTAAGAAAAAAAAAAGACAGTCCAGCCAGAACAGCCAACATATAAATTGAATCTGACAGTTTGGACAACAATCTGTACCCATGGTCCCCTACCTCTGTAAGAAAGGGAGGAATTGTATTTTCTGCAAAAGTAGGTAAGACAAGGGAATAAGATTTTGCAATTGTGTTCTCTGGCAGAGCACATGTTTCTCCTCACACAGCTAGCTGCCTGAAAGGGAGGGAAATTTCAAGATCTCATTGTACATGTTGTTCACCAGGATGGTTTTTTCTCTTTGTGGCAGCCTCAGAACTTAGCCCAGTTCCTGACATATAAAAGGTGCTTAATAAATGCTAGTAGAATGAAAGAAAAATTTAAAAACATCGTATTTGGTAAAGCAAATTGTGCTTTTATGGAATGCTGAGCTCCTTCAAATCCAACCTCAGACCCTTAGCAGCTATGTGACCCCTGAGCAAATCACTTACTTAACCATTGCCTTCCTCAGTTTCCTTATCTGAAAATGGGGGTTAATAATAGCACTCTGCTGCTCCAGGGTTGTTGTTAGGCTCGAATGAGATACCTTTTTACAATTTGCTTTGCAAACCTTAAAGCCAATATAAATTTTAAAAGCCATAAAAATAAAGTCAAAATAAATAAATGAAACACAATATAAATATTGGCTATTGTTATTAAGCTTCTTGAGGACAGGGACTGTCTTTTGCCTCTTTTTATCTCCTCTGTTCTTAGCACTGTGCCTGGCACATACTAGGTGCTTAATAAATGTTTATTGGGTGATTATTACTCACATTAAGTGTTCTTAAAGATAGTCATGATTTCCTCATGGGTCAAATAAGAATGATAATTGCCATGGTACTTACCTCATATGAGTCAGCCCATCATCGTGAACAGAAGAGGCCACCTCTGAAGTCCAAAAAAACCCATCGGATTTGAGTCTTGCATCTGGTGCCTACTGGCCGTATGACCATGGGTCAGTCACTTGACATCTCAGTGACCTCATTTGAGTGGGGGACTCTCTAAGACAAAAAGTTGCAGGAAATTGCTGATCTTTAACAGTGAAGGGAGTTTCCACACTGGGAGTCCCCCAAATTAATGATTTGTACCAAAATTTAGATCCCTACCAAATCCTTCCTCCCAGGGTTGTTGTGAGGACTAAATGAGATGTTGTATGTCAAGTGCTTTGCAACCAAAGTGCTATGTAAATGCTAGCCAGTATTTTTATTACTATTTTATGACATTCAAGGCCTACTTCTTCCTGGCAGTTTCTCAGTCCCTGGGCTGTGTGAGTCAGTAAAGGATACGAACTGGAGACCAGTGCTATTTGGTGTTGCCCCCAAACTCGTGATTCAGTAGTTTAAGGCTGTGGGCATGAGAGGAGTGTTGCTCTCTGTGAAGAGGGGCCAGTGGGAAACCTGATTCTACATGGTTTCAGCAGGACTTGGCCAGGAATTTGTCTTAGGCCAACCTCTTTTCTCTCTCTATTCCTCGTGTCTCAGTTTCCATTCATTTTCTGGGCAGTGAGGGTCAAGGGATGCCCAGGCTGGGCCCCTGGAGGTACCAACATCGAGTTCCACAAGAGCCCAGAATTGGGTGTACCAATGGTCACTTCAGCTAGAGTGTTGGGTGAAGACTATATGAGGCCATTGTCTGGATAGGGCTTGGCATCGAGATGGAGGCTGCCGCTTGCAGGTGGCCCTTGGAGCCACTGGGAGTGAGTGAGATTTGAATTCAGGGCTGATGAGTGTTCAAGTATGGGAGTATAAGGTCTTCCAGGCTTGTGGCTCATTCTGCCCAGTTAGTAATCCTTGGTCACATTTGTATCTCGAAACAACTTGTGCAACTTCCTGTCTTGGTGGGGCCGCTGGAGGCTGAGTGAGAAATAGCACCCAGAGAAAAATGAGGAAACTTTGGGCCTGAAGGGAGGGCCTTGGGAGATGTCTGGGCACTGAATGGGGCTTCAGACCTCAGGCTCCAGAACCCCACAGAAGGGAGCATTCCAGCCATCTCTCCCAGAGTGCCTCCCTGCCAGGTGGGAGAGGGGGGCCTTAAGGTACATAATACTGCCCTTGGTCAGTAGGGGAGGGCTTGTATGGGTGGGATGTGAGTCTTGGCCAACTAGATGGGCCTTAGGATTACTCTGGGGGATAGGGGGAAGGGATGATGGGACATCTGGTGAAGGGAGTTAAGCCTAGGGAAGGCTTGGGGGGACAGTGGGGAACTGTGGCTTGGGGTCTTTTGTCAGAGATAAACCAGCGCTGGTTTTAGAGGAGAGAGGAAGTACAGAAAGAGGCACCAGGCTTATCACCAGCCCCAGCCCTCCGTGACCAAATCTTGATTTAGACACTAATTACCACTGATTTTTGAATACACTTAGGAGCTTAGAAGGAAGGGCAGTGCCCAACCCTAGAGAATCAAAGCATCTGCAGCTGGGAGGGGCCTTCCAGATCACAGAATCTCTGATCTAGGTCTGAAGGGACCTCAGAAGCCACCGGGTCCAATCCCTTCGTTTTACAGTATGAGGAAGATGAAGCCCAAGGAAGCTCAGTGATTTACAATCATGCAGATAGAGAAGGGGGCAGTGTCTCCTCTCTGGATCAGCCTTGATCATATCTTTTACTTTTGTGAGAGACCGTACAGATCATTTAGGCTAAAGGTTCTTAACCTGGGCTCTGTGGACTTGTTTTATTAAATATATATATACACACATATATATATATATACACACACATATATTTCATTAAACATATTTATTATATATTCTATTGAAATATATCATATAATCATTTATTTAAATTTATTATATTATATATTCTATTAAAATATATCATAATATATTTAAATATGTAGTTATTATGTATTATATTATAATATAATAATTTATTATTATATTTAAATATTATATAATTATAATATATATTTATACATAGGTAACTATACCTCACTGTAATTGTTTTCCTTTGTAATCTTATACATTTTTTATTCATTTAAATATATTATTCTAAGAAGGATTCCATAGACTTCACCAATCTGCCAAAGGGATCTGATATATGAAAAAGATTAAGAACCTTTGATCTAGTCCAGTCTCCATATTTTACAGATTGGGAACTGAGGCTGGGAGAGGGTATTTGAACCACCCAAGGTCACACAGGTAGTGACTAACAGAGGCAGGATTCAAATCCAGGTTTTCTGACTCTAAATCCAGAGCTCTTTCCATTCCACTATGTTTACCTGTCTATCAACAAACATTTCTTGTAGGCCCTATTATCTACAAGAAACCAAGCTGTGCTTAGTAAGGGTCACACAGCCTCTGCCTGTAATGAGTATCTGGTCTTGTGGGGCACGTAAGAGGAGTGAGGCACTGCCTCACAGGCTCAGCTAACAGTCCTAGGTGATGCTGTCTCAATGTCTAAGGGTGCTCTCTATTGTCTTACTGTCTCACACTTAAGGAGTGGCTTGGCTCTTCAAAGTTGGGGGAAATCCTTTCAAGCCAGAATTAAGAGAGCTCAGGGAAGGCTTCTGGGAGGATGAGGGGCTTGGACTGGTGTTCGAAGGATAGGGAGTCAGGGAGAAAGACAGGAGAGGTTACCTGGAATGGGACTGGAGGGTACTTTCCTGGGGGCCAGAGACTGGAGCAACCAAAAGTTTGTGCAAGGAGACAGTGGAATCCTATCCCTGGCCTGGCCTCATGGAACAGCAGAGTGGAGGGAGGAGACCTGGGACTGATTCCTTCCCTTCTGGGCAGTGAAATGAAGCTCACTGGGTGCCTGTTGACTGTGGGTAGAACTAATGATCCTATGTTGGAGTCCCAATTTCAACACTGACTAATCTGACCTTAGGCAAGTAACCTCAGCTCCCTGACCCTCAGTTTTGTGATCTGTAAAAAGGGGTGGTCATACTTGCTCCACCTGCCTCACGGGGTTTTAATCATTCTGTTTTTGGACTGGATCTGTGATTTCATCGATGAAGGGAGCTCCCAATGAGGAAACACCCTCTCTCAATGTAACTTGGCACCCATTCTGCAACTTATTGTCATAGAGAGCTGCTGGGGACACTAAGTTAAATGACTTGTCCAAGGTCACACAGCCAATCTGTGTCAGAGGTGGGACTGGAACTCAGGTCTTCCTGACTCCGAGGCTGGCTTTCTAGCCAGATACTTTGATTCTCTAGTGTTGGGCACTGCCCTTCCTTCCAAGCTCCCAAGTGTACTCAAAAATCAGTGGTTAGCAGCGTCTGACCCAAGATTTGGTCATTGAGGGCTGGGGCTGGTGATAAGCCTGACTCTCAGGGCAGCCTCAGAGGGTTTTGTTGATGATGAAATGATAAAGTGCTTTGTAACTGTGAAGCAATATATGCTATTATTGTAGGCAAATCTCTTGACTTCACTGAGACCTAGTTTCCTCATCTGTAATAAGGGCCAAACCGTGATGATAAGGATGATGATGACGATGATGATGATGGAGGAGACAGACTCAGTGAAAGCTCAGATCTATGGCAGTCTTCACCAGGCTATCAGGAGGAAAGCATTTTGGAGTCTTTCAAGCCCTGTATTAGAAAGGCCTTGGATTCTGAGGAGGGTTTACTTTCTCTCTTTCTTACTTGCTTTCTCTCTTACATGCCCTCTCCTGGGTTCCCATTCAACTCCGTGGTTCTCTTTGCCTGGCTTCACCAGAAGCAGCCTGGACACTGAGACTAGCGGCTAGTTATGTGAATCAAGATGGAAGAACTGGGGGAAGTCATGGGGAGATCAGCTGCCTCAGCTCAGCCTTCTCTACCCCAATCCCATGACTAGAGTGGTAGGAAGAGTGAGTGAGAGGAGAGGTCAGGCCCACAGTGGGTGGAGAGTATTCTGGAGTCACCACTGCCTTGTCACTATGGCAGAGGGAAATACCCCGGCCTGTCTTTAGGATAATGGTAAAGAAAGTCATGGGGAAGCTCAGTGATTGGATCTTTCCCCAGAAGGGGCACTTCTGGGTTTGCTTCCTGGGATCCTCCAAGAGCCTCCAATGTCCTTCCTGACAGCTGGAGAGGCCCCTCTGGGCCCCCAGAGGTAACCAGAGGATGGAACCCTGGACCTTTGAGCAGGTTGACTGAAGGGAGTACAAACATGGATGAAGTCACAGATGCTTGAAGTAGCCCGAACTGTGCTATTCACAGTGGCTACAAAGACAAAATAAGACTGTCCTTCTCCTCAAGGAAGCTGGAGGGACCCCTGCCAAATAGGCATTGCCTGTGTCCATGGGGAAGATCAGCGTCTAGTTTCTAAATTCCAGGGCCAGGCACTCTTGCCCTCAAGAAGGCGCTGTGTCTAGGAGCATTGTCTATGAGTGGTGGCAGCCAGCTGGGTGGAGGGAAGGGAAGGAACATCATTCAAGGCTGAGTCCCAGACCCTCCCTGGGAGCGTTTCCTTATTCTCTGAAAGGTTTTGCCTTCAATCAGTTAGATAGTGAAGTAGATAGAGCACTTGGCCTGGAGTCAGGAAGACCTGAATTCAAATCCAGCCTCAGACACTTACTAGCTCTGTGATCCTGGGCAAGTCACTTAGTCTCTGTCTACCTCAGTTTCCTTATCTGTAAAACAGTGATAGTAATAGCACCTTCCTCTCAGGATTATTATAAGGATCAAATAAGATAACATTTGTAAAGTACTTAACATAGTGTCTGGGACATAGTATCTACCTGACAAATGTTTATTCCCTTTCACCCTTCTTTCCTTCAATCCTCTGGACTTGAGGCCTCTTGTCTATATTGACTGCCATCAGATGTGAGGAACTGGACCCAAACCCCAGTTCAGAATGGAGTCTAATGGATTTAATTTCTGCCCTGGTGTTTGTGTCTCTGCCTGTAACAACAATGCTGCTTGCAGCGGCTGTGGAGGTGAAAGGCCAATAACACTAGCACACAGGACAGCTGCCAGCACAGGTCCTTTGATCTGCTTTTCTAGGGAAAGCAGCTTTAAGGGGTTTACAATCTCATTTTAATTAAACATACATATATCATTCACTTAGTTCAGGGGGAAAAGCCAGCACCCTGAACTTCAGAGAGAATACAAACAGAAATTACAAGCATATATTATATAAATAGAGCAAATAAACACAAACCTGTAGACAGGCTTCTAACCATCTAACTATAGCAATACATACAGTTACCAGAGAGAGAAGCATCAGTATCTGGGTTTCCAAAGCTGCGGTGGGCTCTGTGATGGCTACGCAGAGTCTCGTCTGGTCAAATGACATGACACACTTCCAGTGAGTGAGAGCCCCAAAACAAAATGCCAGCCTCAGATCATATATACCCTTCTCAGGGTTAGAGGGCATCACAACCATGCAACTCAAACCCATGTGAGCCAGGCTTTCTTATTTTTTTAAGCAGATCATCAAAGACTCTTGATTCAATCAAAGACTCTTTGAAACAAAGGCAAGACTCATCAAAGGCACTTGATTACCTCCGTGCTGAGAAGCACTCAAGCAACAAACAGCAAGAAGTCCCACTTTGCTTGCCAGTACATTTGAAAGGCAAGACTCAAGGGTACTTGATTACCTTAGCATTCCAAAAGAGAAAACACCCTTCTTACCATTACACTGCCTTCTAACAGAGCAGAGCCTGAAGGACTGGCACCAGAGTAGGCCTGCTAGAACGTTAAGGTTCCTAGAACTTTGGAACTGGAAAGGCATCCTAGAAATCACCTAGATCTGCCCCCTTCATTTTAAGAATAGTGTGGTGGAAAGGGCACTGTGCTTAGAGTCTCAGATCCTGAGTTCAAATCCTAGGTCTGGACTTGTTATCTGGGTTACCTTGGGCAAATGTTTTCTCCATCTGGATCTCAGAAGCTAGACTAGATGACCTCTCAGTTCCTTTTAGAGCTCAGAGCTCTAGATCTATGACCCCATAAATGGTGGATGGGGAGACTTAGGCTTAGGGAGTAGGAGTAACATGCTCAAGGTCACATAGTTAGTTTTGGAGAACCAGGTCTTCGGCCTCTGGTTCTTTGTATTCTACCATACTCCTCGCGCTTCCTCCCCCTTCTTGCTTTGTTTGGGTTTGTTGCTGATGTTGCTCCATTCGCCTAGACCTTCCCACTATCCCCTTGCTCCCACTGCATCACAGCTATCCCTCACAGAACTCAGGATTGAAGGGTGGCCAACACAGAGCCTGGCTTGGAGATTTGGGCATATACAGTGCACTCAGGACATACTTGGACTGGTTTGATGAATGAAAAGGATAAGCGTACGGCTGCTGTTGTTCTTGTAGAGCTGGAAGAGATGTGAGAGGATATCTGGTGAAATGTTTTCATTTTGTAGACGAGGGAATTGGGTCCCAGAGACTCTACAGATCAGCAAGAACCTCCTAAGAGCTAGGGAAACAAGGAAAGACAAACACGCTGCCTGCCCTCCAGGAACTCAGCAGTCTAATGCGTGAGACAACATGCAAATGGCTCTGTACATAAAACATATATCCAAAGTACAGGGGAGTGGGGTGGATTTCAGGGGGAAGGCACTAGCACTAATGGGGGGTGGGGAAATGCTTTTTGCAGAAAGTGGAATTTTGGCTTGGATGTCAAGGAAGCCAGGAGGTAGACATTGGAAGGGAGAATGTTCCAGGCATGAGGGGGCAAGCAGTTCAGAGCTTTAGTGCCTTGTCCAAGCAAGGCCACGTGGATAGCAAATGGCAGGGCCCATGTTCAAGTGAAGAGTCTTTCTCCTCTAATAGAGGAAGGGTGTGGCAACTTTTTTGGACCTCAGTTTCCCCATTTGTAAATGAAGGGATTGGAATAGATGATCTCCAAGGTCCCTTTCATCTTTAGATTGAGCGCTCTTAGGATCTTTATCTCAGGACACCCCAAAACAGGGTGGCTTCCGAGACAGCAAGAATCTCGTGAGCAGAGTCATACAAGATCATAGATTTAGCGTTGAAGAAGGCCATTTAGAGGGCAGCTAGGTGGCACAGTGAGTAGAGCACCAGCCCTGGAGTCAGGAGGACCTGAGCTCAAATCCGGCCTCAGACACTTGACACACTTACTAGCTGTGTGACCTTGGGCAAGTCCTTAACCCCAATTGCCCTGGCTTCCCCCCTCTAAAAAAAAAAGAAGGAACCATTTAGACAAGCCCTGCACCCCATTTGACTGACAAGAATACTGAGTCTCAGAGAAGTGACTTGCCCAAGGTCACCCAGGTAACAAGAGGCAGAGCTGGGATTTCAGCCCAGGTCCTATGACTCTGAATCCCATGCTTTTTCCCAGGGAACCACACTACCTGAGATCTGATTCTATCTTTATTGTATAATCTAAGGCAGATCTCTATTAAACCTTCTCTGGGTCTCAGGTTCCTCCAGCACCCTGTAACGTGGGGTAGTTAAACTGCTCTTAGCTAAATGGAAAGGGCAGGAACATGCCCATGTCACAGAACTCAGGTGCTAGAATATGGTGCTTCATTCTCTGGTCACTGGCATCTTTTCTCCATATGTTGACTCTTCCCCAACTCTTGGCTCTTTGTCACCTCTAACCTGGGGCTATGGGCTGCCTGGCTCATGGGACAGGAATGTATGTCACCCTCTCAGCCATGCCAGTGTCTGTGTCATGGCTCACAATTGGGTATAAATATCCCCCATGCTCAGAGGGCTTTGGAGTGTGAAAGACTGAGTGAAGTGGGCAGGGCCTTTCCTGGCAGGAATCTGGCCTCTCCATTGGGCCATTTGTTGAAGCTATTCATAGAGATGCCTCATTACTGGCTCTATTTTTAACTCAGCTTTTAAATTTTGCCAGCACCTGGTCTGGTGCTTATTGAAGAGGGGTAGGAGGATGAGAGGGTGGAATGATGCTGGCTAAGGAGTCTTGAAAGGAAAGAAATAGGGGGTATCTTCTGCTCATGGATAGAACATCAGATTTGGAGCCAGAAGACATAGATTCAAATCCTGACTCTTCCATTTATTAACTGGGAGACATGTGGCAAGATACTTAAACTCTGTGGGCCTCAGCTTCCCTGTCTGTGAAATGAGGGGGTAAATCTGATGATCTGGAAGCTTCCTTCCATTCCTAAAATCTCTTGATCTTCATCCTAGGATCTTAGGCAAGTCTCTCAAATCAAATTTGGTGTCTGTTGTGATCTTGTGCAAATTCTGTCATTTGTCTCAGTTTATTATTATTGTATTGTCTCAGTTTCCTGTTTTGTAAAGTGGGGGGTCATCATCATAACTGATATTTATTTAGTGCCTTAGGGTGTTCAGAACACTTTGAATCTGAACCTCACAACCACCCTAAGACAGGTGCTATAGGTATTGAAATCCATATTTTTACAGACAGAGGAACTGAGGCTCACAGAGAAGTTACATGACTTGCCCAAAGTCACAAAGCTAGGAAGTGTTGGAGGTGGGATTCAAACCTGGGTCTTCCTTGGTCTGAATCTAGCTCTCTGTCTCCTATTTGATGCCCTTCTGCCTTGACCAACCATGAGTTGTTAGGAGCAAATAAGATGACATATGGATGGATCCCCAAAATCTTAGTCCTTGCCTCAAGACTTTTGGGACCCCCTGTGTAAGGCTTTTTGTAGATCATAAAGTATTCGAAAAGGAAAATGATAATTACAATGTCGGACCTTCGATGGGTGCATAAGTAGAAGCTTAGTGAAGAATGAGTTGATGAAGGACTTATCTTTTCTAGCTACAGATCTGAGGATCGAATCACTCTGCCTGGTCATGGCAGTGGCTCAGGATTGATTGTTTACTGGCCATCCAAAAAGTCAGCGTCTCATGTTCTAGGTCTGGCCATTTTTGTCCAACAGCTGCTCCTACCAGCCCCGTGGCACACCGGGACTAAGGCTTTTCTCTTAACGTACCATGTCTTTGCCTAGGATATCCTCCATGTTTGAAATGCACTTCCTCCTCCCCTCCACCTCTTCAAATCTCTAGCTTCCCTCCAAATTCAGCTCAGCCTCCTAATGAGAACTTTACTGATCTCCCCAGTTGTTAATATTCCCTCCCCTAATTCCTTTGTTCAGTTGTTTTCAGTCATGTCTCATTCTTCACGACCCCATTGGGGTTTTCTTGGCAAAGGCACTAGAGTGGTTTGCCATTTCCTTCTCCAGCTTATTTTACGGATGAGGAAACTAAGTGATTTCCCAAGGTCACATAGCTAGTAAGTGTCTGAGGCCAGATTTGAACTCAAGGCTTCCTGCCCCTAAGGCCAGCACTCTATCCCCTGCAGCACCTAGCTGCCCTCTTCATTAATTTTATACATGGTTTGTATTTGTGTGTATGTTGTTTCCCCCAGTAGAACATAAGGGGAGAGGGCAGGAACTGTTTCATTTTTGTCTCTGTACTCCCAGGGCCTGGCACATAGAAGGTGCTTAATGAATGCTTGGTGCTTAATAAATGTTTGGCATTCAGTTGACCTTCCTCCTGAGAGGACCTCAGTTTTCTTCCAGACCTGGGCCCTGACAATGCTCTGGCTGCAGAGGAAAGGAATGAAACAGACATAGATTGTTTAGAAAGGCAGGAGCTTGACGGCCTGGAGGAGGATGGGGAGGAAGAAAGGCCCCTGGCTGCTTTCCCTGCTGGCACCCACCACCTGGCATCACAGGGCAGCTCTGCAAAACCTCTGGTGCCTGCGTGTGGGTGGTATACATATAGAGACAGGAGAGCCCAGTTGCACAGGTAGAGACATGAGGGCTGTTGCCCTTTGAGAAACTTTGATTAACTTCTACTGTGATTTGAGAAGCATTGATTGAGCACCTACTGTGTTCAATCAATAAAGCAACAACATTTTATGAAGCACCTGCTATGTGCCAGTTAGATGCTGGGGTACACCAAATATACAAGTGAGACAACCCCTTCTCTCTACCAGGGGAAACAACAAGATAAAATATATAAGAGGGAATCAGCAGCTGGGGAGGACCAGGAAAGGCCTCGAATGGGGGGGACAGGAGGGCTGAACTTTGCAGGAAGCTAGGGAATTTAAGAAGTGGGTGGAAGGAGGGAGTGCATTCTAGGTATGGAGGTCAAAGGTGCAAAAGTGTGGAAGTGGGAAATGTACTGTCTAGTTTGAGGAACAGTGAGTAGGCCAAAATGTAGAATTCATGAAGTAAGGTAATATGTAATAAACCTTGAAAAGTAGCCTGGAGCCAGATCACGAAGGGCTTTAAATGCCAGTGGAAGGAATTAGTATTTTATCCTAGAGACAACAGAGAGCCAGGGAACTTTTTGAGTGACATGGTCAGGCCTGTGCTTTAGGAATGTACCACTTTGTCAGCTGCCTGCACGGAGCTTACATTCTACTGGGAGAAAGCTCTATCTACATAAATAATTATAAGGGAAATTGAGGCAGAATAGATTATTAACAACTGGGGAAGAATCAAAGAAGTCTTCATGGAAGAGGTACATCCAAGCTGAATCTCAAAAGAGATTCCTTCCTCCCTCTCTTCCATCCATCCTTTTTTCCTTCCTTCCTTCCTTCCTTCCTTCCTTCCTTCCTTCCTTCCTTCCTTCCTTCCTTCCCTCCTTCCTCCCTCCCTCCCTTCTTCCTTTCCTCTCTCCTTTCCTCTAAGTTCCATGACAACTCTGAGTGTCTGTGACATTGTGATGGCCAATCCTGAGGCCTCCAAAGTCTAGTCCTTCTTTGGATCATCCATTTTCCTGATGTGTGGTAGCTTCTACCCGCCCAACTCCCATCTTGTTTATCCAAGCTTTCCTTACATAGATATGGGATATTGATCATATGAGAGGTCCACATTTTCTTTTTCCTCTGAGAATTGGAAGTTACCTCAAATTCATTCAACAAACATTAAGCACCTACTCTATGCAGAGCACTGTTAGATATGACAAGATCCCTGCCCTCAGGAAGATTTGGGTGGACAGGACCCATCTACAGACAATTGCTGTATTGTAGAATGCAATGGAGAGATGCTAAAGTTGCTGTGTCAGGCTAGAGTTTGGAAAAGCTTCTTACCCAAGAGTATGGGTGTGGGTGTGGGTGTGGGCAGGGCCAGCTTGAGATCTAGGAAGCCTTTCTGCAGGAGGAGGAGATGACATTTGAGTCTGGCTTTCTAGGATTGGTAGGAATTCAATGGGCAAAGAGGGGGAGGGACAGGGAACAGAACACACAGGCAAAGGCCTGGAGACCTGAGCGGGCAGGTTGTGTTCAAGGTTAGAAAGGGAATGGGGGTAGGAAGGGTGAAAGGTCAGACAGATCCAGTTTTGAGTGTAGTGGGAAATCTTATTCTTGAAGCACTCACTAGCACTAAGTTGGAAAAAAATAGAAGAAATAAAATAATTCACAATTCTATTTAGCTTTATAGTGTCCAGAGACGTTTGTTAAAACAAGCCTGCGAGGTATAAGTATTTACAGATGAAATTACAGGCGAATATGGAAGATACAAGGAGGTTGAGGGATTTATCCAGATCTGATTCCAAATCCCTTGTTTTTTCCACTGTAGATGAGTAGAGAGAGGATGGGAGTGACTGGGAGAGGAATAAAGCTCAGGAGGAAGGAAAGAGTTACCAAAAAATGCTGAGAACAAACCAAAAGAATCAATAAACATTTGTTAAGCACCTACTATGTGCCAGATACTGTGCTAAGTTCTGGGGATACAAAAAGAGGCAAAAGACAGTCCCTGTCCTCAAGGAGCTTTCAATCTAATGGGGGAGACATGCAAAGAAATCTCTACAAAACAAGCTAGAGACAGGATAAATAGGAAATAATTAACTGAGGGAAGGCACTGGAATTAAGAGGGGTTGGGTAAGGCTCCCCATAAAGAAGTAAAGAGAAGACAAGGATACAGGATGGCTCTAGCCTATCTTTTGAGACTAATTTCCCATCATTCATCCCTATTTATTCCAGCCAAAGTGGCTTACTTGTTTTCTGTACACAACATTCCACCTCCCACCTTGATGCCTTTGCATGGGCATGCCTAGAATGCTCTTTCTTCTTACTTCCATCTATTGGAATTCTTAGCTTCCATCCAGGCTCAGCACAGGTGCTACCTCCTATCCTTTCCTCATTCTCTCTAACAAGTGGTCATCCCCATCAGAGATGGGGAGTTCGTGACCTCTCATGGCAGCCTACTTCATTTTTGGACAGCTCCAATTGTTATAAAAATCATTCCCTGTGTTGAGTTGAAATCTACCCCTTTCTAACTTTCCCCTGTTGGTCCTAATTCTTCTTGTTAACACAGCCCAGGAGCCCATTAGCTATTTTTGGCTGCCATGGCACCCTGTTGACCTCAGTATTCTTCCCATCCTGCTTAAAAAAAAAATACATTGTATTTATTTTATCTACATACAGGGGTAGCATGATGTCTTGGATTAAGAGCTAGTCCCAGGGCTGGGAAGGTTCAGGTTCAAGGCCTCTATCACACATTGGTTAGGTGACCTTGAGGAAAGTCACTTAACGCTTCAGTGCCCTAGGCAACTCTTTAAGGTTGTAAGTTGCAGAGAAATTGCTGACGTGTTATTGAAGGGCTTCTCCTCACCAGGAGTTCCCTAAACCAATGAAATAACTCGTTTAGTCCCTATCACTCTCTTATATTTTATAATTGACTTATTTGAGTATGTGTTGTTTCACCGCAGTAGGTGGATTATAAACTCCTTGAAGGCAGGGGCTCTTTGTGACTTCTTGTGCCTAGTACCTGGCATATAGAAATCTTTATAAATGCTTGTTGGATTGAATTAAATTGAGTATTGAGCTGGGAATCAGGAAACCTGAATTCTTGACCTGACACTGCTATTAACTCATTGCACCATCTTGGGCAGTTTCTTCTTCTGTAAAGTGAGTGGGTCAGACTATATACCCAATTAAACATCAGTCATTTATTAGACACCAGGTACTGTGATAGACACTGGAGATACAAAGACAGAAATAATACCATTCCTTCCCTCAAGGAGCTTATATTCTCTGAGGTCCCTTTGTCTCTAACATCCTATGTCTTCTATGTTCTAAGGTCATTTCCAGCTGTGACAGTCATGCTCTGTGTTCTAACATTCTATGTTCTAAGGTTGCTCCATGCTCTAACATTCTATATTCTGTGTGCTAACATTCTTTGTTCTAAAACCTCTTGTAGCCCTGACATTCTAGGTGAGATGGGGTGGGGTGTACTCATGGGATTACGGGAGAATCTAGGGACCTTCCCCACTTTCACTGAGATGCACCTGTGCCTTTTGGCAATGACAAGTAGGCTGTCTGAGTGTGTCTATGTAAGAATCAGTGTCATCTGCAGTATACATCCCTTTGTGACTGGGTGCGTCTGAGAGTAGGCCGTTGTGCATAACTAATTTTGGACTTGGGGTCGAGTGTAGGAGGCAGGTGTTCTTGACTGCTGAACATGCTTCTCTGCCCCACCTTGCATGAAGCTGTGATGGTTATAGTTGTGACCAGCCTCCCACTACTGTGGGAGGCAGCCTGTGGGTTCCAGTTTTTGTGTCCTGAATCTCAGCTTTAGTTTTTTTTGCAATGCTTTCCTCCATGGAAAATGAAAAGGGATCATCTGAAGTGTGTGGTTGCTTTTCATGAACATGAAAACTTTAGCTTTTTCATTCATAGGGTTGGAGAATCTTAGGACTGGAAGGAACCTCAGAGGTCATCTGGTCCAACCTGTCCCTAAAGAGCAATCCCTTGTTCAATCTCCTTAACCTGCGATCATCTAGCTTTTGCTTGAAGACCTTCTGGGAGGGGGAGATCATGACCTACCCTAAGGCAGCTCACTTTGTTTTTGGACAGTCCTAATTGTTAGAAAGTCATTCCTTTTATTCAGATGAAATCTGCCTCTTTCTAATTTCCACCCATTGATCCTAATTTTGCCTATTAATACAGTCCAAGAGCCTATTAACCCTCCCCCCCCCCCACCCCGCCCCGCTACCATGACTCTACACCCACGCCCAGATCTTTTCTATAGAAACTGCTTGTCTAGTCCGTTTCCCTATCCCAAACCTTATGCAGTAGATTTTTTGACTCCTACTAGGGGACTTTACACTGGTTCCCATTAAACTCTATCTTAAACGAATGCCTCTGGTAAGACAGCCTAAGCTTGCATTAGCATTTTCTTGACCAAAGAGACTAGGCCTAACCCTCAGTAAAATTGTGAAAGAGAGGCTTATCTTCACTTGTAATCTGTGCTCTTTTTCTCCTTTAGTGATTGATGCTCCTCCCCTTGCTGGTTCCCAGGGCCCTTGGAACCTTTCATTTCTCTCTTTTCTTCTTCCCTCATTTCAGACCATCCCTCAGTTCTGTTATTTACACTGAAGCCTGGGTTTAGAACTGGAAGGGATCTTAGAATATAGTGGATAGATCTCTGGCCTTAGAGCCAAGAATGCTGAGTTCAAACCTTGTCCCAGACATGCAGTCAGTCAATCAGTCAATGACCAGTTTAAAGCACCTACTATATGCTGGGCATTGTGCCAAGTGCCGGGGATACAAAGAAAGGGAAAAGACAGTTCCTGCTCTCAAGGAGCTAAAAATCTAGTAGAGGAGACAGCAAGCAGACAGCTATGTACAATTTAGATGTCTACAGGATGATTTGGAGATAATCAACAGAAAGAAAGCACAAGAATGAGGGGGGATCGGGAAAGGCTTCTTGTGGAAGGTGAGATTTTATCTGGGACTTGAAGGAAGCTAGGGAAGCTAGGAGATGAGGAGGGGAGAGTGTTCTAGGTATGGGGGGCAGGCAATGAAAACCCTTGGAGCCGAAATGTGGAGTGTCTTGTTTGAGAAACAACATGGAGGCCAGTGTTACTGAGTACATAATAGGGATAACAAGATTGGCACTAATTACCTGGCAGAGTGGTTGTGTGGAAAATGCTTTGACAACTTCAAAGCCCAGTGGACAAATATGTTGTTGTTATTTAGTTCATTCCCTTTCATTTTACAAATGGGGAAACTGAGTCCAGAGAGATGAAATGATCTGCCCAAAGGTTCTCTGACTTGATCACTTTCTACTCTTTCTAGTACATTGTCAAGGGATAGTATTTCTCCCTGGGTTATTTCTTTTTCTTTTATTTGTAATAACAATAGCTGCCATTTGTATAATGGGAGTAGTTCTTTACGTTTTGTGTAAGGAACCCCTTTGAGCCTAGTGAAGCCTATGGACCTTTTGTCAGAATAATATTTTTAAATGCATAGAATAAAAATACACAGGATTACAAAGGAAACCAATTAATCAGAATACAGTTATCAAACTATTTTTTTTTAAATCAGTTCACAGATTGCAGGTAAAGAACTCTTAATATAACGTTTGAAGGTTTCCAGAATGCTTTACATAATTATCTCATTTGCTCCCTCCTTTCAATCCAGATCCAAGTCTTAAGCCAAGGAGATGATGCTCTAAAGGTGGACTTCCATGCCAACAGGTGGAGGAGGATATTTTTAATTTGGGGGTGGTGGTGGTAGCAGTAGTGACTCAGGGCCTTCCCGGCTCCCTGAAATCATTCCACAGAGGGAGTCACTTACTCCACCTAAGGGTGAGGTGGCCTTGATGGGCATGACCTTCTCACCCTTTGTCCCACTTGGTCCCCTTGTGGCAGGCCTGGGAAACCCTTATTGCCCCTTTGGAGGGTCAGCCCCAGACACCAAATCACAGTGGATGTTCTGGTACAGGGGTATCTGCCAGAGAAGGAGGAGGAGAGATTCTCCCTGTCCACCCTCTGGATAGGCCAGGCTGCTGCCAGGCCTGGTGACTCATCCCCCTGGGAAATTCTACCTGTCACAGAGCAAAGCCTAACTTGGCTTGGCCCCAGAGCTTGCTGGTGGCCTGAGAAGCTGCCAGGCAAGGATGGTGCCCAATCATCCTTTTAGCTCCTGTCAATTCCATGGAAGAGAAATGCTAGACCCTGACCTCCCCCTGGCAGGCCTATGTTAAGGTATAGATAATAATAATAGTCACAGTTCCTTCCATTTATACGGCGCTTTATAGTTCATGAAGTGATTTCATAGACATCATTCTTCACTGTGAGGTAGGAGGGCAGCTCTTACTCCCTTTTGATAGATAAAGACAATGAAGTTTAGGGAGGTCCAGTGACTTCCTCATGATCAAACAGCTAGTAAGTGTGGGAGCCAAGGCTTGGACCCAGGGCTTGGGATTCTGACCCCAGTGGTCTTTGCACTATTCTGAACTTCCTCTTGAGATGACTGGATACGGAGGCATGGGGTTAAATGGGGTCAGACTAGCAGTCTGGGGACAATACCAGGGATTCCCTTGTGACTTTCCCTGAGTTTCAGCCCCACCTGGGCTCAGAGTAAGAGGCTTCATTTTTGGGGCATTCTTCAGGCAATTGAAATCGAAGAATAGGGATAGGGCAATTAGCCCAGTATCAATAATCAATCAATAAACATTGATTAAGTGCCTACTATGTGCCAGGCACTATGCAAAGCTCTGGGAGTACAAAAAGAGGTCCTCAAGGAGGTTGCAATCTAACAGGGGAGACAACATGTAAATACATATATCCAAGCAAGTTATGTGCAGGATAAATAGGAAATAATTGACACAGGGAAGGCACTAGAATTAAGTAGGGTGGAGGAAGGCTTCCAGTAAAAGATGGAATTTTAGTTGGGACTTTCAGGAAGCCAGGGAGGTCAGTAAGTAGAGCTGAGAGCTAGTGTTACAGGCCCCCAGGACTTGGAGCCTGAAGGGCCCTTGGAGATCACCTAGCCCAGTTGATCATCACGCCTTTGGCAGTCTGGTGGAGCCCCTAGACCCCTTCTCGGAAAAATATTTTTAAATGCATAAAATAAAATGCATAGGATTACAAAGGAAACCAGTTGTATTGAAATACGGTTATCAAAATGTTTAAAAACCAAATTCACAGACCTCCTGAAATCCATCCATGGATCCTGTGGGAATTTATGAACCCCAGGTTAAGAACCTTAGTCTCCTTGTTTTATAGAAGAGTAAACTGAGGCCCAAAGAAGGTGATTAACTTACCTAAGGTCACACAGTGATAAGTGGCAGAGATGAGATTTGAGCCCAGACCACTTTCCAAACCCTACTCTCACAACACATTGCCACACCACCTTGGCAGTGGGGGATGGTGGGGAAGGGTGGTTAAAGGGTATCAGAGCTAGCAACTTCCATGCCTGGTCCCCTCCCCGAGAAGGGTGGTATGCCTGTGCTATGGCACAAGTCAAGGAGTGCAGAGGCAATAGAGTGAAACTCTCCTTGGGGGTGGGGGTGGCTCTCTCCAGGGAACTGAATTCCTGGCCTGACCCCAGACGCTGAGCTGCCTAGTTCCTCTCCTTGGTAGCACTAGGCTGCACACACAGCCCCATTGTGTGCCTGGGCCTTCTGCCCACTGCCGGGGCTGGCACTCAGTCACATCAGCAGCAGCAGCCACTTGGTCACTTCCCCACCCCCTCTCCTCCCACCCTGCAGAGAGGCAGAAGCCTCTGGCCCACCACAATGGAAGGAGCAAGGGTGGGAGGAGGCTACAAAGGCCAGCTGGGCCATACAGACTAAAGATGCTATAACCTGTCTGTCCTCCTTTGCTATGCCTTGGGGACCCAAGGGAAGTTGCCAGGAGATACCCAGAGCCATGAAGGGATTGGAATTCTGGGAGAATGGGGCCAGGCTGTCTCCAGGCAGGGTAATGTGTGGGTCTGGAGCTCTTACATGTCTACTGTGCCTCAGTTTCTCTTGATGCACCGTATCTCTACTTCCCCTCCTACTGTCTTCAGGGGGAAGCAGGCTTTAAAAGAGAAAAAGCGCAGAGACTTCATGTCTCCTGCAATGTTACAGGTGGAAGTTACAATGGTAATCAATTCATCTCATTCTCATGAAGAAACCAAGGCACAGTAGAGGAGAAGCAACTTGCCTGAGTGGCCTAGCCAGGACTAGAACCCAAGCCTCCTCATTCCCCGGGCCTGGACCCTGCTAATCCAAGCTGCCTCTCCCTCCGGAGGAATTCTGAATCTCTCGATGTGTCCTCCAGGCAAAACCGGGGGCATCTGAGGATAGGGCCCCACCTGCAGCTCCCGAGAGGCCCTTGGCTGCTGAGCTCAGGGCCTCCAGGGCATTGACGCTGCCGAGTGGATTCCTCTTCTGCTCCAGGTGCCAGGCTGCGGGGAGCAGCTTTAAGAACTGACTCATCTGGGAATCTCCACCTGTCCTAGTTCATTCTGAGAGGCACCAGGGTAAGCTGATCTTGGGGTGCAGGAGGAGGACACGGGTTAAAATCCTGAGTCCGACACTAGCTGGGTGACCCTGGCTAAGTCACTTAACTGAGCCTCAGTTTCCAGTAAAATGAGATAATAATAGTACCTACCTCACAGGGTCGTAGTGAAGTTCCAGTAAGATGAAGTATACCATAAACCCTATATCTGTCTTTCCGTCAACAAGCATTTTTTAAATGCATCTATCATGTGCCAGACACCTAGTTAGGTGCTGGGGATACAAATACAAAGGGGAGACAGTCCCTGCCCTCAAGAACCTTATATTCTACTTGGGGGTTTCATGTTCAGAGGTTGCTAAAAATAACACCATAATGATTTTACTGCTTTCTTCATAAGCTGTCCTAAGAGTCAAATGAGAGGGATATAATTGTGAAGTGTTTGTAACCATGAAGGAGTCAATCAACGTGAATTGTTATTATAGCAGAGTCGTAACCGGTATGGGGCAAACAGGACTTTGGCCCAGGGTGCCAACACAGGGAGTGGACAGCTCCTCCCAGCAGGGCCTCCCTCCAGTGATTTCTATTCCCGGTGCATTACCTCCATGGCCTGTGCCTTGTAGCACATTCACCACCCTTCAGCAGACATTAGTCAGGTACAAGGCAAAAAAGCACTGGACTTGGAGTTAGGAAGAGCTGAGTTCAAAACCTGCTTCCAACACTTATTAGCTCTGTGACCCCACCCCGGACAAATGACTTAATCTCTCTCAATCTATTTCCTCATTCATAAAATAGGGATAATAATAGTGCCTACTTCCCAAGGCTGTTGTACAGATCAATCAGATAACACACGGAAGGACACGAGTTCACATTCTGACTAAGATCCATATTAGGCAGCTGGGTGTCTCAGTGGATAGAAAGCTGGGCCTGGAGACAGGAAGACCCAAGTTCAAATCTGGCCTCGGAAACTCACTAGCTGTGTGATCCTGGGCAAGTCACTTAACCTTGGCCTCCACTGTCTTATAATGGGGGATAATAACAGCACCTGCCTTGAAGGGTTGTTGTGAGGAATAAAGGAGATAATATTTATAAAGGGCTTACACAGTCCCTGGCACATAGTAGGCATTATATATAAATGCGCATTCCTTTTCTTTCCTCTCTATAACTTCTTTTCAGTAGCCATCCTCCACAGATCATTCACAAAACACATCGTCAGTGATCTATGAGTACAAAACTCCTGTGTGAGGAAATCTCAGTGTTTTCTCTTTTTGTCTCTGTATCTGTTTCTCTGGGTTTTTTGGTTTTGTATTTTCACTATTCCTGTGATTCCGTAGATGGAGGGAACCAGAAGGGAGGGATGTTGGGATTTCTACCAAGGTCGGTCCGAGTTTTTTCTGAAAGTTTGTCCTAGGGAGAACAGAGAGGTTAAGTGACTTGGCTCCCAATGAGATCACGCATCAGGTGACTTGAACCCAGGCCTTCTTGACCCTGACGCCAGCTCTCCATCCATTGTACCCTGATGTTCCTCAGTAACGAAGTAAAAAGAGGCCTGTAATTTGGAGGTACACAGTTTAGTCTTTGAATTCAGCTTGAGTCAGCCTGTCACAATTAAAAAAAACCATTTATTTATGCCTGTATTTTCAAAACACTTGGCTAGGTGCTTGCTTCCCAGTGCTAGCTTCATTCCAGCCTTAAGGAATATTTTTCCTTTCTTTCTTTTGGAGGCAAGCAGTGTTAAGTGACTTGCCCAGGGTTACACAGCTAGTATGTGTTTGAGGCCAGATTTGAACTGAAGTTCTCCATACTCCAGGGCTGGTACTCTATCCACTGTGCCATCTAGCCGCTCCATTTTTACTTTCTTAAGGAGAGTATCTTCTTGCCTTAAGGTTGAAACTACCCAAATATACTAGTTTCTTCCTCACTTTCTGTTTGGAGAAATTCTCCCCCTCCCCTTCCCCACCCCTCACAAATCTCTCTGTGGCTGCTCCTTACAGTCCCTACAACCTGGACATCTTCTACAATTCTAAAACCAAGGTCACCCACTGCCCATCATGGGCCATCACATTGTCTCGACTCTTGTCTTGCCACTGGCCTTTGATGATGGGAGAAGAGAATGAGGCTGATGACTTTGGGCAGCCCTGCCTCACTTAAATCCAATTCACTTGCAAGTCAAGACATCACCCTCCTGATGTCACTGGTCCTTTTCAAAAGTCACAGACTCTGTGATTCCCTTGTGCTTTATAATCCCCCTTTTATTTCTCTCCATTCTTGTTGATGTCTCCCTCTAGGTCTTTGAGTAAGGTACTCACACTTAGTTTTCTGTTTGTTAGGGGCAGCTAGGTGGCCTACTATATAAAGTGGGGAGCTTGGAGTCAAGAAGACCTGAGTTCAAATCCAGCCTCTGATACTTACTAGCTATTTGACCTTGGGCACCTCACATAACCTCTCTTTGCCTCAGTTTCCTCACCTATAAAATGGGGGAAAATAATAGTGCCTACGTCCCATGGTCACTGTGGGGACCAAATGAGCTATTTGTAAAGCACTTAGTGTAGTACATGGAGCTATAGCATAGTAGGTGTGCCCCTCTCAGATGTAATATTATGTTTTGGGGTTCTCTACTTCTGTGTCTTATCCCCCAACTATGCTCTAAGTTCCATGAGGAGAGGGATTTTGTTTATCTAAACTTTGTATCTTCCCAAATGCTTAGCACTAGTGACAGACATGACACCTACCCACAGCCGTGGCCTGATACATGTTCATTAAATGCATGAGTGAGTGAAATAGCTTCTTCTTATCCAGTCCTGGAATAATCTTTTTAAAATTCTCCTTTGTGTTGGGTACACCTACAATAGTTAGGGTGTAATTCAGGGCTGCATATATTTCTTTTGATCATAGATTTAGAGCTGGTAGGAACCTTGGAAGCCTTCTGTTGAACAAGTGAGGAAACTGAAGTCCAGAAAGTACAGTGACTTGCCCAAGATCATACAGGTAGTAAGTGACAGAGGCAGGATTTGTGCCCAGGTCCTTGGATTTTGAATCACCATTCTTTCCATTGTCCAAATGGACATCTTCTTGTATTCCCTATGAAGAGGAGAGATTTGCTCAGCACTCGGGGAATTCTAGACAGGCAGCTTCTCTTTATCCCCAAGAGTCAGCACAGCAGGCTTAGAGTTCAAATCCTGCCTTAGATTCTGTGTGACCCAGGGCAAGTCACTTAACTTCTTTCAGCCTCAGTTTCCTCATCTGTAAAATGGGGATGGGGAATAGGCCATGTGTGTGTATAGAGAGAACATAGATGTATATCTATATGGATATATATACATATATATATATATAATAGGGCACACACATATGGTATATATAATATATATACACACACACATACACATATACACATATACATACCTACATGTGTGTATGTGTGTGTATACATATATACATATATATGTATATGTGTCTCTATCTGTATCTATCTATCTATTTATCTATGAGAAAATAATTGGTGGGAGAGAAAACTCTAAAAACTATGGGCAGGAGGAGAAGCTTTTAAACTTCATTACTTCTGCTTGTACAGTTAGTTCCCTCAGTCCAGAAAGCCTGTCCACCTACACTAGCTGAAATGTTCTCCATTCTTAAATATGTCGAATGTTGCCTTTTCCAAGATGCCTTCCTAAGACCTTCTAACCAAAAAAGGCCTTTTCCTCCTCCAAATTGTCAAAGCCCTTGGGCACTGTGCCACACAGTTCTTTGCACTTAGTAGACTTTTAATTAGCTTTTGTTGTTTAATTCATGCTTGTTGGCCTTACCTCACAGGGTTGTTGTGTGGACCAAATGAGATAATAAATGTAGAATTCTTTATAAAACTTAAAGGACGTTGCCCTGAAACCCACTTAACCTATCCTCTTGAGTGGCCATATTTTCCAGAAACACTGGACCAGTAGCATGCTGAAGGCCCTGAACCAGTACTATATAAATGCTAACTATTTTTATTGCTATCTTGATTAAATTCATCAGCCCCTAAGGGCTTTGTCTTCCTCCCCTTCCTTCTCTCTTCCCCCCTACCCCCTACCTTCCTAGTTAGTGGAAACAGTTATGGAAGTAACCATCAGGAGTTTGGGATTGGTGAGAGGCAATGGCGGGGGGGTCCCCACCTTTCCAAGGCAGGTGTTGGGGCATCCAGTCCCCCATTTTCTTTTTGTTCGGTTTTCCTCTTGATCTCTGCAAGGGAATTATTCCAGCCTCAGAGCTGTGGTCTCTTATCACCTTTCGCAACCTTCAGTAATCATTGAGATTCCTACCTTCATTGACTAAATAACTATGACTCACCCAGACTTAACATGGCAATTAGTGGCAAAGTGAATTGGAATTCCCATCTCCTAACATTTCTCCATTCTTTAAATAATTCCCTTCCACGTAGAATGAAACATTGCTTCAATGAATATATTCAACATTTATCCGGCATGCTATATGCAATACAAAATAGCAGCGTGATATTTATTCATTCACTCATCCAACAAATATTAATTAAATGCCCATTATGTGCCTAAGTGCTCTGAGAGTTTGGAGAAGAAAAAGGCCATTTTTTGGTTGGAGGATCTGGGAAGGCATCATGGAGGAGGTGACATTTGAGCTGGATATTTAAGAATGAATAATGTTTCAGCTGGTGAAGGCAGGCAGGCATTCTAGAATTAGGGAGTGATGTGATATGTGACATTGAGGTTGAAAAGCTTCTCCTTTTGCCCATGGCTTTTAGTGTTTTCTCCCCACCACTGAATTATTTTGTACATTCCTATCTATGCACATGTTCTGTTCTACCTTCCCTTCCCCGCTTCCAGACAATTAGTCTGGTACATTGCTCATGGTTTGCGATGAATGCATTTTTCTTGAGCTGAAAGAGTAGGAAGTGTTCCTGGAGTGGTGAATAGACTGCATCCCTCTTTCTGCCTTTATATCTCCAACCTAGCAACGGTGCCTTGAAGGAGCACGAGCTTGATCAGTGTTTCTTGGATTGAATTTGAGGAGCATGGACAGAGGAGAAATGTGAGATAAGACTAAGATGGGAGGTTAGCGCCAGATTGGAATTGGGTTTGTATGAAAGAGAGAAGGGAGCCTGAGAGAAGTGGGGAGAGAATTGTTAAGTGATTGAAAAGTGGTGTTTCTATGGAAGATGTCTTTTTCTTTCAAGTTGGGCATTTTAACATGGGAGGGAGGAAGGAAGGGAGGAAAGAAGAAAGGAAGGGAGGGAGGAAGGAAGGAAGGAAGGATGGATGGATGGAATGGAAGAAAGAGAGGAAGGAAGGAGGGGAGGGAGGAAAGAAACAAGAATTCATTATGTGCCAAGTGCTTTACAAATATCTCATTTGAGACTCACAACAACCCTGGGAGGTAGGTGCTACTATTATCACCCCCACTTTATAGTTAAGGAAACCAAGGCAAACATATGTAAAGTGACTTGCCCAGGATCACACAGTAAGCGTGTGAGGTTAAATTTGAACTCGGATCTTCCTGACTCCAGCCCCAAAGCTCCCTCTACCGTGCCACCCTTGCTGCCTCTTTGTTCTACGGGAAGAAGGCCCAGGCAGCTACTTCAGTTCCTGTTTTCTTCCAAGTCTTCCCACGGGATCGAAAGTGCATTAGGAGACCAAGAACCTCAAACCGCCAACCCAGGGGAAGGGGAAAAAACGTAAGGAAGGAGGGGAGTGAGGGAGAGTTGACCTGTGGTGGAGAGGTGAGTTCTGACTTGCTGTATCTTCCTCTTTATCCCCTGATATTTAGCCAAACAGTCTTCTAATTTAACTCTATGTGCCCTGACAAAGGCAGAGCACATTAAATCCAGAAAGTCTTCGGCAGTACCAATACCGTTGTTTCATAGCAGAAGAAAGAGTAGGATTGAGTTAGACTGTGTGGGAAAAGTCTTTTTTATTTTCATATGAAAGTCATGTGTGGGTGGGGGAGTTGGGGTGGTAAATTCTCAGCAAGTGCATATTACAGTTTACAAAGGTTTTTTTTTTTTTAAATAATACTCCTGTGAAAGACGTGACATCTATCTAGCTTTGGAGACGGAAAGGCCTGGGTTCAAATCCTACCTGTGACAGATTGTGACTGTGTGACTACAACCTTTCTATGCCTTCAGGGAACTCTCTAAGACTGAAAATTGCTTAACAGTTATCAATCTACATTGGTAGAGACAGTTTACACAAAAGATATTCTCTACACCTATGAAATTATAGCTCTAGAACCCCTCCCCCATTCCCATTTTACAGATAAGGCAATCAAGGCTCTATGTGACTCAACACAGCTTAGTAAATGGTGGCACTGGGGCTTGCGATGAGGTTCTCCTGGCTCTAGGACCAATAATCTAAATATTGTAGGATAGCATTTATTTCTCCTCTAGAAAAAGTCCAGTGGGGAAGATTGTTTTTCCAGTGTCCTCCCTTTGACTTCACTGGCTCTGTGTGTGGGCGGTAGACAGGGATGATGAGTGAACTTGGGTACCTTGGAGGAGGATAGCTGCTCACCAGCCATACTGACTGAGACAAGACGGCAAGTTATGTCCTGTTTCCCCCTCATCACCTCTCAGCCAAATTCTCGTGTTTGTCGGTTTATTATCGCTGAGAGAGAAGAAACAGAAACCATGTGATTGAATTGGACTCGAAGAGGTTGCCTTGGTCCCAGACCTTAGCCTATGTTCAACCCTGATCCCAGGGAACTATTGGGCCTGGGCTGATTTGGGAGGTGATCTATGGATCACCATAGAAATATGGATTTGAGGGGAAATGGAAGGGAGAGGGAAGTCTGATAGGCTTGATTGGAGGGTGGGAAGAAGGGTGAATTGGGGAGGTCAGGGTCCGAGCTGTTCTGACTATGGGGATGGATTTGAGGGTATCTTTTGCCTTGGAGCCTGGGGACCCTGCTTGTCTGCAGACCCCACAGCCACCTCCTTGGGGCTGCCTGCAGTAAGTGGGGGAGTGAGTCAGACCGAAAGCAGAAGCTGCCAAACATTACACAGGGTGAAACCAAGCAGAACCATGTGAGCTATTTTGGAACTTGGTTAATTCCCCCTCTCCTCCCGCCCCGCCCCCCACCCCCTTTCCTTTCCCCTGTTACAGACTGCTGCAGCTTAACTTCAGCCAGCCTTCCTTTCCCCCTCTCCACACTGGGTGGGTGGGTGGGACGGGACACTTGGTTCTCTTTTAAGTGAAATGGCCTCATCTTACTGGGGCATCTCCCTGTGGGCCCAAGGAGGGAGGCTGGAGGAGTGCCAGAGCTCCTGGGAGTTCCAATCGGGAGCTGTCCCCTCCTCTGGACTGGGCAGAAGGCAGGCCTGGCAGGCCTTGGAAAGTTTATCTTTGGTTGCTGTCTACCTCCCTTCTTAGCAACAACTCCCCCCTCACACCACCCCCAATCTGTCTTACTGTCAGCCAAGTTGTCAACTAACCCCCTCAAAAGTGTTAGCTGACAAAGGCTTAATCACCGTCCCCTCCCCTGTCCCAGTCCCTGCACACTCTGGAACACAGAGGGGCCTTCAAGAGGCATCTGCACTGAGCTCTGATAGGTAACTCTCCTGTCCTTCCAAGCAAGAGGAAGTCTTCCCAGTGGGCCCAAAATCATCGATTTGTAAATCACTAGAGACAGAGAAGACCTAAAAGGTTATCTAATCTAACCCTCTCATTTTTTAGAGGAAACTGAGGCCCCAGAAAAGGGAAGTAATTTCCCCAAGGTCCCAGTAGTAATAAATAGCAGAATTAGGTCTCAAGCTGAAGTGTTCTGGCTCCCAAGGTTCTCATTCCTCTACAAACCCATTGTGGTGCTGGCCAGCTACCAAGGTGTGTGAAAAGGAAAGTTCTACCTCCCCCTCCTCGTCCTTGTCTAGTGCTCCTTCAGTGGAGCATACTGACATGGCCTTGGGATGACATTGGCACTTGCTAGACATAAGCTCCCGATGTATACTCTGTGGTAAATAGTGGCTATATTGGACAATTTTGGCTTTTACCTTGTCACCTACCCTATAGCTGTTTTTTCCACTGGGCAAGCGCGCGCGCGTGTGTGTGTGTGTGTGTGTGTGTGTGTGTGTGTGTGTGTGTGTGTGTCTGTCTGTCTGTCTGTCTGTCTGTGGATCTATTTTTGTTGCAAAGGATGGTCTGTGCATGGTTGGAGGTGGGTGTGGTCACAGGGTGTGCCTATTGGATTGTGAGTATTATAGTAATAGGAGGCAGGGGGTAAGGTGATGGAGGAGCAGGCTGTATTCTAGTGGGGGTGGGGCGTGGTGCAAGGTAGTTGTGTTGCCTAGGAGGACAGGGTGTGGTGATTATCTTGTAAGGCCAGGGTACTTGTGAAAGGAAGAAAAGTTTCTGTGGTGGTTGTATTACATCTATATGTGCAGTAGTATGTCCTGCATGGGGGAGGTCGTATATGTATGTGTAATGGTGTGTGTGGGCTATGTAAGTGTGTGTGTAATGGTGTATGAGGGTTGTGTAAGTGTGTAATGATGTAAGGGCTTGTATCTGTGTATAGGTAAATAGGGGGACTAGTGGATAGAGTCCTGGACTTGGATTAGGGAAGACCTGAGTTAAAATCTGGCCTCGGGTTCTTCCTAGCTTTATGATGCTGTACTAGTCACTAGCCTCAGTTGCCTCATCTGAAAGATGGGGATAATATTAGCATCTGCTTCTCGGGGTTCTCATGACGATCAAATGAGATGATATTTGCAGATTTTAGAGTACCGTATAAATGCTAGCTCTAGTAGTAGTATTTGCATCCAGTGCTATAAGGGTTGTAAACACATGTGTAATAGCACGGTGGGTTGTGTGTATATATGTAATATGGGTTGTGTATGTATGTGTAGTCATGCAGAGGCTGCGTCTGTGTGTGGGTTGTGTATATAAATAGTAGTGTGGGGGTAGTATATGTTTTTATAGTGATATAGAGTGGTTATAAATTTGTGTTGTGTGGGGTGAGAAGAGAGTACAGGTATGGCAGGGTGTGTATGTGGTTGGGCAAATCTCTATGATGGTAAAGAGGGCATTGGTGGGCAGCTAGGCGGCTCAATGAGTAGAGAACCAGCCCTGGAGTCAGGAAGACCTGAGTTCAAATCTGGCCTCAGACACTTGACACATTTTCTAGCTGTGTGACCTTAGGCAAGTCACTTAACCCCAATTGCTCTGCCTTCCCCCTCCAAAAAAAAAGAGGGCATTGGTTGGGGGAGGTTTAGAGAGAGAAAATTAAAATGGCATCATGAGATTAAGATCAGAAAAGGGGTTTACACACCTTCATGTCCTCCATTTTACAGGAAAGGAAACTGAGGCCCTTTAGGTCTTCCTTCACCTTATTAGTTCAGCTCTACTTACCTTCATGTCATGTAGCTCACCTGTGAAAGGCTCCACTCTTTGATAACTCACATCTGTAGAGGAAGCCTCACAGTGTGCTGGAATGAATAGTGGACTATGAACCAGGAGATCAAGGTTCCAGTCTCAGAGGGACCAGCTCCTGGAGGGACCTTGGACAAGTTCCTTTTTTTGTGCTTCATTTCCTTATCCCTTTCCAAGCGAGGGACCTGGACTGAATGATGCCTAAGGTCATGAGGTTATAGGATTCTGATGGATTTCTCCAAATGCCAGCAGTTTCTATGGTGCCTAGCATTGGGCCCTGTCCATTCTGGTGATGGGATTTGCTATCCTAAGAACATGAATATACCATTTTATGTAAATGTCTGTGTGTGTTCATACTGCTGATCAGTATTATTATTATTAATAGTAATAGTTAACATTTACACAGTGCTTTAAGGTTTGCAAAGTGCTTGACAAACATTAGCTCATTTGATTTGTACAACGACCCTGGGAGACAGGTACCATTATTATCCCCATTTTACAGGTGAGAAAACGAAGGCAAACAGATTAAGTAACTTGCCCAGGGTCAAACAACTAGTATCTAAAGCTGGATTTGAACTGGGGTCCTCTTGATTCCAGGCCAGTGCTCTACACACTGCACCACCTAGTCAGGGTGAGAATATAATACAGACCAGAATGATAAATGCCAGGAAGGCATGATCTAGAGGCATATCATTTTGCTGTGGTTGTTCAGTCTTGTCCTATTCTTCATGGCCTCATTTGGGGTTTTCTCGGCAAAGATACTGTAGTGGTTTGCCATTTCTTTCTCCAGCTCATTTGACAGATGAGGAAACTGAGGCAAACAGAGTGAAGTGACTTGCCCAGGATCACACAGCTAGTAAGTGTCTTAGGCTGGATTCGAACTCAGGTCTTCTTGAGTCCAGGCTGGGCACTCTATCCACTGTGCCATCTAGCTGCCTACAGTCCTGCTGAAGAATGAATTTAGATATCAATGAATATAAAACCTCCATTTTATAGCTGAAGAAACTGAAGCACAGAGAGATCAGGTGATTTGCCTAGGGTAACGCAGCTAATAAGTATCTAAGGTAGGATTTGAACCCAGATCTCCTGACTTGAAGTCTAGTGCCCTATTCACTTTGCCATCCCTCACCAAGGCTGGATTTGGAGTTAGGATATCTGGATTCACATCTGTGATTGGCCACTAACTACCAGTGTGACCTTGTACAAGTCACAAACCCTCCAGGCCTTGGGTCTCTTATCTGTAGAATGAGGATATCGGACAAGATAACTTATGAGGTCCCTTCCAGCTCTGGAGGGATGATCCTTGATCCTCTGTGACCCTATGGCCTCTCTCATAGGTTTAGGATTATGATAATCATACATTTGGATCTGAAAAGGACCAAGAGGAATCTGGAAAAAGGTCATCTAGTCTAGCACCCTCATTCTACAAATGAAGGAACCAAAGCCCTGGTAGATTAAATGATTGGCCCAAGGTCACGTAGTGTTAGATCCAGGATGTGAGGTCCTGTCCCTTTCCCAAGGACCATCCCTGATGGAATGGTTTTTTTTTTGTGCGTGTAGACAGGTTCACACAAAACCAGCATTGGGAAGGGGAGGGACCAACCACAGAAGAATAAACTCAGAGTCCATCCAGGCTCGGCTTGTCCCCTTCTTCCTACCCCCGCCACCCCCACATCTATCACGCTTGATTGACTGGGCTACAGGTAGGACCCCCACATGTCCTCACATTCTTTCTCTCTCCCAAACACAGGCACCACCTCTGCAGTCCCAGGCTCAATCTTTGATCCATGTAATTGTACTGCTGTCTGACCAGCTTGATTTAATTCTCCCCCGAGGCACTCTCGTGGCATAGTGTTAACCGGCTCAGTGAGAGTCAGATATATTGTCTCTGAGACAGCTCTCTGGTACCCTCATCTTTCCCCTTGGCTGGACTCTGCTGAGGTTTGGGGTTTTTTTTTAATCACTATTAAGGTGGAAAAGAAGAGTGAGAATACAGGTTAGGTTGAGCCAGGGCTGCTGGTCTTCCTTGGAAAATTGGGGTGGGAGGAAGTGCTCCTCCACCTTCCCACTGTGGGTGAGGGCCTTCTGCCTGGACAGGGAATGGATGAGGAAGTGAACAAGCATTGGTTAAACTCATACTACACTTCAGTCGCTGTGTCAGGCACCACAGATCCAAAGACAGCTGTGAGACAGTCCGTGCCTTCAGGGACTTTCCATTCTAATGCTGGGATTGGGGCTAGGGAAGGGAGTTTTGGTCTGGGGGGTGTCATAGAGATGGGGAGAGAAACAATAGGATGGTTGATGGTATCAACCTTTCCACTGATTTTATTACTATTCACAGAACCAGAGCAAGTGATGGAAAGACATGGGAGTGGGAAAGGGGCCTGAGATACCTGTGGGCAGGGCAGAGGGCAAGATGCCTTCAGTGGGCAGACCTCAGTTTGCCAGTGGATGACTTGTTGGGGAATGAAGAACATCGAGAAATTGACTGAATCGGGGACACCTTTAAAAGGGGGTCGGCGGGGATAAGGAATTGAGAAAGGAAAATTCACCAGTCATATTAAGGAAAACATCAGTAAGATGCGAATGTTCTGGGCCTGATTGTAGGGGTCTCTGCCTCATGCCTCCTGTCTGTATTACTTGGAGAAACTGTCTCTGTGTGAGGTTGGCTATGAAAGGGAGCTAATGCTGAATAACTGGCCCAACATTGATTCCTTCATTCAAAATAGCATTTGTCCGTGTGCTGATGAGCTGATGTCGCTGCAGGGAGAGTGATAGAATAGGCTAGGGTCAGGCAGCCTGGGTTCAAATCCTACCTTGACACACTTAACTTTGGTATGACCACAGGTGAGTCATTTAAACCAATGTGAGCCTTAGACAAGGCTCACAAAACTTACAGGCTCCACCTCACGGAGTTGATCTTATTTTTTTGTCCCAAATTAATTAAACTGTTCATCAATTGAAAAGGTTTTATTTTCTTTCCCCTGCTCCCCAACTGCATTGGAAAAAATATCTATAATCAAGCAAAGCAAATTCTCATGGGGGCCAGTTCCAAGATGTACGTCTCATTCTGCCCCCTGGGCCCATCATTCCTCCGTCAGGAGGTAGGCAGCATGCTGCATCACCGGTCCTTTGGAGAGCAGTTGGTCATTGCACCGAACAGGGTTCTTAAGTGTTTCAAAGTTGTTTGTCTTTGTGACCACACAGTTATTTTGTTGACCTTAAAGGGCTAGAGAAATGTGACTAACTGTCCTTTATTGGCAGTGGAGTTGGAGGGTATGATTTTCCTGTTTAGCTGGAGAGACCAAGTATACACCCACAACACTAGAAGAAAGCTATTAGAGGTGGGTGTGGATCTGTGCCAGGAGACCTACTGGAAAGGGCATCCAGATGAGTGTGTGCTGGACGTATGAATGAGAGAAGGAAGCATCCAAAGGGGCTGGGAGGCCAAGGGTGGCCGGCTGTGGGGGCCAGAAGGGCACGGCGAGATCCCTAGGGAAGGAATTCCTGAACATCAGAATGCGATTGTCAGGGTGTGGAATTTTGAAATGCTTTTCAAAGGGCATCTGTGTGTGAGAGATAGAGGGACTTGTGTGTATCTTACTGCGTATGCAATGGACTTGTGTGCGTGCGTGCGTATGAGTGATGCACTGGCATCTATCTGCGTGTGAATGAGGCATCTGTGAGATGTGAGGGACTTGTGGGAATCTGTGTGAAACGGAGAGACTTGTGTTATCTCTGTGTCATAGGGCACTTGTGTTTGTCTCTTTGTGTGCAATGGTCTTCTGTGTATCTCTGTGTATGATGGATTTATGTGTAGCTGTGTGTGTATGAAGGACTTGCATGTATGAATGAGGCCTTGTGTGTACGTGAAAGATGGAGGGACTAGTGTGCACCTGTGTTTGTGTGTGAGATGGACTCTATGTGTAATTTGGATGTGAATGAAGCGTTTGTCTGTGTCTGTGAGATGGAAGGTCTGTAATATCTGTGTGTATGTGTGTGTGTAGCACTTATGAAGATCTGTATGAAAAGGCAGTTTGGTTGAACACTGGATGTGAAGCCAAGAAGACTGGCCTTGGACACTAGTTATGTGGCCTTGGATAAGCCTTTAAGCTCTGTGAACCTTGGTTTCCTCCTCTGTAAATAATAATCAGGGCGCCTAGGTGGCACAGTGGATAGAGTGGGGCCTGGAGTCAGGAAGACCTGAGTTCCAATGTGGCTTCAGACACTTATTAACTGTGTGATCCTAAGCAAGTCAATTAACCCTGTTTGCCTCGGTTTCCTCATCTATAAAATAAGCTGGAGAAAGAAATGACAAACCACTGCTGTGTCTTTGCCAAGAAAACCCCAAATGGAGTCATGAAGAGTCAGACACAACTGAAACATAGTAAAAAGTATTTGCAAACCTTAAGAACTATGTACATGTTAACTATTATTAGCAGCTGATTATATGAGATGGAGGGAGTTACATGTACCTCTGGTGTATTTGAAGGATTGTATCAAGAAAAGGAGTATTGTTTGTAAGTGATTAAAGGGCTGCGTGTGTGTGTGTGTGTGTGTGTGTGTGTGTGTGTGTGTGAGAGAGAGAGAGAGAGAGAGAGAGAGAGAGAGAGAGAGATTGAGGTTAAGAGACTATATCTGTTGTGTGTGTAACAGGAAAAGGGAGGTTTCGGTTTTGTGATTGATTGATTGGTGTAACATTGTATATTGAGGGAAATGCTGTGTGTGGCAGGTGAAGTGAAGATGTGTTAGGTGGATGTTAGCCTGGTGAGACAACCCACTTTATTTGATCAGTTTCAATGTTCCCTCAGAGCCCTTGTAGCCCTGGGGCCATCCAACTGCTTTGTAAGCTCCAGGATGGGGGGAGAAGCCATGTTTCATCTTTCTCTTCCTGGTTTCCAAACTGCCGCCTGCTCCCTGGACTTGGATGCCTACTGTCTTTCCTCTCACTTCCCCCGACCCCACCTCCAACCCTCAGGTCCCATGAGACGTCTGCTTTCTGGGTCAGCATCTGGCTGATCTCCATGGGACTGCCCACTGGTCTTCAATAGCCCTTTGAAGCCTTCCCAACCCTAGCCAAAGGACTGCCTTGACTTGCTCAGGGCTAGAAATCCCTGCCCTACCAGGCACCAACTCCAACAGCGCCTTCCCTGGGATGTGGGCTGTGGGGAGCAAGCATGCTGGGGCATGGGGCTGGTGTGGCTGACCTCTGAGAATTTCAGGGAGGGTGGGAACCAGGCCCGGAGAGCAGCAGACACTTGTTCCTCTCCTTCCTCCCTTTCTTCCTGACTTCACCTGGCTCTCTACTCAGATCACCATCCCCTAAGCTGTTAGATTGGCTGGGGTCATCCTCTCCGCACAGAAAGTTGGGAAGATGATGTTCAAGAGTTGCGTCTTCAGGGCCCAGTTCACTAACCACTAAGTTACTCTGTTTTGTTTTTTCCTTGGGGCTTCTTCCCAGATGAATACTCTACAGGAAGGCAAGGCCTTCTCTTTGATGTTCCCGTGGGAATTCATAAGTGTAACTTCCCCTCTGTGCATCTCACAGAATCTCAAGAGCTGGAAGGGGCCTCAGAGACCAACCTAGTCTGGCCCATATAGAAACAAAACTCCCTTTGTACAACATCCCTGAGAAGTGGGCATTCGGTCTTTGCCTGTGAGGGAGAAGCTGCGATTTCTCGAGGCAGCTCACCCCACTTTTAGATACCTCCAATTCATGGGGAGACTTTCCTTACATAGAACCTCAGGTTACCCTTTGTTTCTTCTACCCATTCCTCTTCTTTCTACCCTCTAGGGCCAATTAGAACCAATCTGATCACTCTTCTTCCTTCTGAAGGTGGCTATTACACCACTGTGGGTCTTCTCTTTTCTAGACTAAACATCTTCTATTCCTTCAACTCTTCTTCATCTCGTATACCCCATGCTCTCAATGCTTTTCTTCTCGCCGGTTTCCTTCTTAAATTGTTCCCAGAAGCAAACCCAATACTCTAGATGTGGTCTGACTAGAGCGAACTAAAGTTGAACTCTCACCTCCTATTTTAACACAGCCTACAATAACATTGCCTTTATTGGCCACTATAGATCATAGTTGACTCATGTTAGATTTTCAGTCGGTCAGGCATGATGGCATATATCTGTAATCCCCAGCTATGGAGGAGGCTGGTGGATCACTTGAGCTCTAGAGTTCTGAATTGTAGTGGGCCAGGCTGATTAGGTGTCTACACTCAATCTGGCACCGATATGGCAAGTCCTTGGGAGCAGGAGAGACCGCTGTCTGTCCTATAACAGCTAGGTGGCGTAGTGGATAGAGTGCTGGGCCTGAGGTCAAATCTGGCCTCAGATACTTACTAGCTGTGTGACATTGATCAAATCACTTAAGCCAGGGGTGGGGAACCTGTGGCCTTGAGAACTGAGTTTGGATTCGGTCAAAGGGCCACACTTGAGGACCTAGAAGGCCACATGTGACCTCAAGGCCATAGGTTCCCCATCCCTGACTTAACCTCTCTCTGCCTTCAGTTTCTTCCACCATAAAATAATAACAGCATCCACTTTGCAGGGTTGTTGTAAAAATCAAAGAAGATAACGTTTGTAAAGCACCTAACACAATGCCTGAAACATAGTAGGTGCTATATAAATAATTAATTTCTTCCCCCCCTCTTAGGGAGAAGCACACTGGACCAGAGTGGAAATGGGACCAGGTCAAAGCTCCCTTGCTGATCAGTAGTGGGATTAGGCCTATGAGCATACACTACACTTCTGGCCTGAGAGTAATAGGGAGACCCAGTCTCAAAAAAATCCAGAAAACAAGCAAACAAAAAAAGAAATTGCAGTCCACTAAATGTCTTTCTCTGCCCCGCTCTCACTGTCCTGCCCCCTGATCTTTTTCAGACAAGCTGGTATTTAGTCATGTTTTCCCCATATTGCATTTGTAAAATTCATCTTTGCAGCCAATATGTAAGTCTTGACATTTCTCTGTTCAGTTTTGTCCTTATTAGACTTCGTCTAGGGTTCAAGATCTTTTCGGATCTCGGATGTCATCAAAGGCATGAGTTATCCCTCTCGACTTTGTGTTATATACCATTGTTAGCAGCAACACTCATCACTCGTAAGAAAGAGAGTGGTGGACCAGTGGAATGGGTCAGGTACACAGGACGCAGCAGTCACTGACTGTAGTGATATACTGTTTGATAAACCCAAAGACCCCAGCTTCTGGGATGAGAACTCACTGTTTGACAAAAACTGCTGGGAAAACTGGAAACTAGTACGGCAGAAACTGGGCATAGACAACATCTTACACCGTATACCAAAATAAAGCCCAAATGGGTATACCATTGTTAGAATCATGCCAACCATACCTTTATCCAAGTCATTGCTAACAATGTCAGCTAAAGCCAGGCTGCGCACAGAGCCAGAGGGAATCTGCCAGACATTTCCTCTCAAATTGACACCGAACAATCAATGGCAACTCTGGGGCTGGCCAGCTCTGAAGCCTCCTAAGTGCACTGCTGTCCAGCACATTATCTCTCCATCTTTGTCACCAGAATAGCATGAGAGATTTTGTCAGGTGCTTTGCTAAAATCTAGGTAAACCATATATACAGCATTTCCCAGATCCACCCGTGTAATAACATGGCTGAAAAGGAAGTAAGTTTAATCTTGCATGACCTATTATTGATGCGGAAGGGGATAAGCATTTGAATGGTGCTGACTGTGTGCCAGGCACTTTGTAAACATTAACTCATTTGGTCCTCACAGTAACCCTGGGAGGTATGAGCTGTTATTATCAGGAAACTGAGGCACATAGAGGTTAGGTGACTTGCCCAAGGTCACACAGCTAGTGTCTGAGGCTGGATTTGAACTCAAGTCCTCCTGACTCCAGGCCTAGCTCTCTACTTACAGTGCCACCTAGCTTGCCTTGTTGATGAAACCTTGCTTGTCCTTTGGGATCGCCACTTCCTTTTCTAGATATTCATTAACTATCTTTTAATTAACGTGTTCTAGAATTTTATTTGGAAACAAAGTTAAGTTTACTTTTTTTGTTTGCAGTCTCCATTTTCAGGAGGTAGTTCATGTGGCCCTTCAGTTCCATCCAGCCAGCTGAGTGTTCTCTGTCTCCTTACTTATCTTGGGTTTCAGCTGTCTAATGGACAATTTTGTTCTGTCCTTTCCAGTCCTCCAATCATTCTCCTGACAGAGAAAAAAAGAAGCAGAGTGGGAAATGGGGAGTTCTGCCTATAAGCATGTTCCCAAGTGGTGGTCACACCCTTCTTTGATCATCCATTCCCCAATAGAACTAGCATAGAGTCTTCTCTTCAGTGACTTGAGTGACTTGGACTAGACAGATGGTCTCTTAGGCCCCATCCATCCCTGACATTCTGTGTTCTGTCTTAACATTCCATGTTCTAAGGCAAAGCACCCTGACATCCTATATTCTAAAGCTCCTTCTGGACCTAATGTTCTACGTCAGAGGGCCCCACCAGCCCTAACATTCTGTGTTCTGTGTTCTAATATTCTATGTGATAAAGCCCCCTGTAACCTTGACATTCTATGTTCTATATCCTAACATTCTGTGTTCTTGGTCCCTTCCCCTCTGACATTTTGTGGCCTGTGTTCTAACATTCTATGGTCTAAGGTTCCTTCCAATTCTGACATTCTGGGTTCTGGGTTCTGACACTCAATGTTCTAAGTCTCCTTCCAGTCCTAACATTCTATGCTCTGTGTCCTAACATCCTCTGTTCTAAGGCCCTGTGCAGTCCTCACATTTTATGTTCCAGGGCTCCTTCTAGCCCTAACATTCTACATTCTGTGTTCTAACATTCTATGTGATAAAGTCCCCTGTAGCCCTGACATTCTATGTTCTATATCCTAACATTCTGTGTTCTTGGTCCCTTCCCCTCTGACATTCTGTATTCTGTGTTGGGTCCAGTTTATAACAGTAATAGTCTAGACTGTACTATTTCTTACCCATCAATCAATCCATCACTAAGCATTTATTTAGCACCTCCTAAGTACTAAATCTTCCTTGCTGTGCTATGCTTTCTATGCTAATCAATGGGCATACTCTGAATATGAAAATGAAGTCATCTCCTTCCTCAGAAAGCTTTGATTCTCTCAGGAAAGGCAACAGGTACCTATAGAGGTCTATTGAAAATGCACACAAAATAAATGTTAAGTTAATGGGGGATGCTGGCATCTGGGAGGACCAGAGAAGGCCTCATCTAAAAGCTGGGCTGGGACTGAACCTTGAAGGAATCAAGGGCCTTTAAGAAGTGGAGGTTTGCCGGAAGTCTGCTCTGGGCATGAGGGACAGCCTGTGCAAAGCCACATAGGGAGGGGATGGAGTGTCATGTGTGAGGAACAGCCAGAGAGCCAATTTGGCTGGAGTACAGGGAGAGTCAGGTGTAATTAACCTGGAAGAGGATGGCTGGGGCCGGATTGTGAAGGACTTTACTTTCCAAAGAGAGGAGGGTAGATTTTATTCAAGATGCAATAGGCAGGCACAGAAGTTTCTTTCAGGGGAGTGACACGGTGAAAGCTATACCAAAGAGATGTTTAAGAATATTGTTTGGCAGTTTGCGTGAAGGATGGATTGGAGAGGGGGGAGCTTGCTGTGGGAGGAGGGGGAGCCTAATTAGGAGAGTCCAGTTGAGAAAGGTGATAAAGACCAGAATGGTTCACTAAATAGCTGAATGATCTTGGTTGAGTCATTTTCCTTCTAAAAAAAATTGATTAATTTGCCCCTGAAAATCAGTGAAGAGGCAAGACCAGCAGCCTGATTCTGAATACTGAGCCCTTGCCACTCTAGGGCCACTAAGTGGCTGAGTGGATAGTGGTACCGGACCTGGAGTCAAGAAAATTGAGTTCAAATCCAGCTCAGACACTTACTAGCTGTGTGACCCTGGGCAAGTCGCTTAATCTCTGTTTGCCTCAGTTTCCTCATATGTAAAATGGGAATGGTAATACTAGCACCTACCTCCCAGGGTTGTTGTGAGGGTCAAATAAGATAGTAATTGTAAAGCCTTTAGCACGGCGCCTCACGCTTTTTTGTGGTTGTTGTTGGTTATTGAGTTGTATCTGATTCTCTGTTGACCCCATTTGGGGTTTTCTTGGTAAAGATCTTGGAATGGTTTGCCATTTCCTTCTCCAGCACATTTTACAGATGTGGAAACTGAGGCAAACAGGGTGAAGTGACCTTCCTGGGGTCACAGTAGGCACTACATAAATGTTGGTCATCATCAATGTCGTTCTTTTGTGGTGGTTGTTCTTTCCATTTCCATGGCCAAAGTCATTTTTGTCTATTGTTTTCTTGGCCCTGCTTGCTTCGCCTTTCATGCCTCTCTGTAGCATCTTGGCCATCATTTCTTATAGCACCGTAATCTTCCCTGTTTATTAGTATGATATCGTAGTGCAGTAAAAAGGGCACAAAGGATCTGAGTTCAGGTTCTGACTCAGCCACTCACTGTGTGACCTTGAGCATGTGACTTAAACTCTAGGCTTTGGTTCATGGCTCACCTGTAAAGTGAGGAAGGCTGGACCAGAGGATCCCTAAGGCTCCCTTCCAGCTCTCCATCTTTGACCCTACTGCTCTTCTACTGGAGGGGGCAAGGGAAACAATATAAAATTCAAGTCAATTCATTCCTGATGCTGACTCTCTTGGAGTCCTCCCAGGCCAGGCCAACAGGTCATTTTGGCCATCTTTCTGCCCCACTGTTTTGCAGGCCCCTGCATTTCCTTTCTGTGCCAGTCAATTAATAAGCATCTATTAAGGAGTAGCAGCTAGATGATGCTGTAGATAGAATGCCTGGCGTGGAGTCAGGAACTCCCATCCTCCTGAGTTCAAATCTGGCCTCAGACACTTACTAGCTGGGCAAGTCACTTAATCCTGTTTGCCTCTTGGCAAAGATACTAGAATGGCTTTCCGTTTTCTTCTCCAGGTCATTTTACAGATGAGGAAACTGAGGCAAACAGGGTTCAATGACTTGCCCAGGGTCACACAGGTATTGTCTGAGGCCAGATTTGAACTCATATAGATGCATGTTCCTGACTCCAGGCCCAGCGCTCTATTCAGTCTGCCACCTGGCTACAGTTAAGTCTCCAGTGAAATCACAGGTCCAGTTCCTATCTTCATCTCTAGTTGGGAGAGCTCTGAGTTTTGGAATAGGAATTGGAGACCTGGAACACCTGGGTTCTAGTTCTGACTCTTTCTTAACCAACCAGCTGTGTGAAGCTATGTAAATCATCTGTCCATGGAGATAATTTGCTTACCTCTCCAGGCACATGGTTGTGAGGATCAGATAAGGTGGTGGATGGGAAAGGGATTAGGAAGAAGCATGCCATGCTCTATAAATGCAGAGGACTTTGGTAGGAGGTTAGTGAATCCTTTAGGATTGGGAGGGAACTCATTGAGGGGCCCCCTTTCTCACAGGCAGTGGGGCATGGTGAAAAGGGAACTGCCTCTAGTCCAGGGGTGGGGAACTTGTGACCTCGAGGCCACATGTAGCCCTCTAGGTTCTCAAGTCCGACCCTTCCATCAAAGGCTGCACTTGAGGACCAAGAGGGCCACATGTGGCTTCGAGGCCTCAAGTTAACCCCCCCCCCCCACCTTGCTCTGGAGTCTCAGAGGACCTGGCTTCAAATGACTCTCCCATATTTAATGCTGAAGCCTTTTAACTTCTCTGATTGTCAGGTCCTCTCCCTCATCTGTAAAATGAAGGGGTTGCACTAGATGGCCTGTGAGGTCCTTTCCAGGCTAAATTTATGACCCTCTGATCCCTCAGCCAGAGTCAGTTAGCCCCTGGGGAGCCTGCCCTGTGAAGGATCGGTGATAGCGGTCACCTTTGAAAGATGCTACCTGGCTCAGCGTTTCCTGAGCAAAATTATGAAGTTGTGTAGAAAGTGCCCTCTGACTTTTTCTTTCAATGGCTATCTCCTTACTTGACTCAATCTAATTCAATAAGCATTTATTAAACACCCTCTATGTGCCAAGCGCTGAGCTGGGTTCTGGAGATACAAAGACAAAGATCAAATAGTCCCTGCCCTCAAGTAGCTTACTTTCTACTAGGGGAAACAATATGTACCTTGAAAACGAGATACAAAACATAGACAAAATAATTTCTGGGAGGAGGCTATATGCATAATATGAAGGGAAGTTTGCTAACAAGATTCCAGAGGGCACAATGGAAGGAGAGGGAAAAAAATGTTAGGAGTACAAGAAAGATGGGACTGATAGGGATGGCTTCTGAGGGAACAGGGGCAGCTAGTTGGCACAGTGGATAAAGTGTCAGGTCTGGAATCGGGACAACCCATCTTCCTGAGTTCAAATCTGACCTCAGACACTTATTAGCTGTGTGACCCTGGGCAAGTCACTTAACCATGTTTGCCTCAGTTTCCTCATCTGTAAAATTTGCTGGAGAAGGAAATGGCAAACCACTCCAGTATCTTTGCCGAGAAAACCCCAAATGGGGTCATGAAGAGTCAGGCACAACTGAAACGACTGAATAACAATATGAGGGAAGGAGAAACTGGACTGGGAAGGAAACTTTACTTAGGTAGCCTTCGGTAGGGGAATCCACTGGAGTCTGAGGAGGGCCATAGGCTCCCAACATAATCTGATTATTCATCCCCAAGCCAGAGCTGAGTTTAGGGGGTGGGATGGGGGGCCTCAGATGGGAAGAAGATAAATGAATCCCTGGGTCCTTGATGTGCTCAAGGCAGGGTTAGTGCAGTGCAGCCTGGCTGGTTATGGAAAGGTGAGCAGTATTTGTGAGGTACTCAACCCTCCGAATACTGGTCAGGCCAGCTCTGCCCCAGTATCCCACGATCCAATAAATGATCTGCCTCTACCTCCAGCACAGGTGTTTTGTGCCCTTCTGCTCTCCAGGGGTGTATCCCTCAGATCCAGCCTCCCTTCGTGTGGTCCCATGTTCCAAAGTTAAGCACCCTTTCTTGCTCACCCCAGGCTGACTCCCAGCAGGGATCTGACCATGACACTTCCATTTAATGGCTTCCCTTTGCTAATATTTAAAGCCCTTCACAGTCTGGCCCTGACCCATCCTTCTATCGAGACTAGTGATTCTACTTACAAACTCTACATTTCAGCTAAATTTACTTACTCTTCTGTACAAAATAGGAGGCAGCTAGGTGGCTCAGTGGATAAAGCGCTGGACCTGGAGTCAGGAAGACCTAAGTTCAAATCCAGCCTCAGATACTTCCAGGCTGTGTGACCCTGGACAAGTCATTTAACCTCTGTTTGCCCTAATCCAGTGGAGAAGGAAATGGCAAACTACTCCGATGTCTTTGCCGAGAGACCCCATGGACAGCTCTGATGTGCCATGGTCCATGGGATCAAAAAGAGTTTGACAGGACAACAACAACAAAACACGGCCATCTCCTGCTTCTCTGCCTTTCCATAGGCCGTCCCCTATGCCTGGAATGCCTTCCCTCCTAACTTCAGCCTCTTGGGATCCCCAGCTCATGTGCCACCTCCTACAGGCTGCCTTTCCAGAAGTGTCCAAGTAGTTACCACTCTTTCTGCAGCTCCTAAATAAACGTTCTATCTGCTTTGCATGTTATTCCTTTGTGACCCCGTTTGGGGTTTTCTTGCAAAGATACTGGAATGGCTTGCCATTTCCAGCTCATTTTACAGATGAGGAAACTGAGGCAAACAGAGCTAAGTGACTTGCCCTGGGTCACACAGCTAGCTTCTGAAGCTGGATTTGAACTCAGGTCTTCCTGACTCCAGGCCTGCGCCATCTAGCTGCCCCACATGCTCTTTTGCATGTTTTCTATAGATTTCTCCCAGGAAGTTATGGTTTCCTCAGTAAAACCAGATCTCCTAGAGTGCAGGGATCATATTGATTCTGTATGCTTAAAGCCTCACCCAGTCGCTGGATGAAGCCAGCAGAATTGAATTCCCTCAGGGCCCTGATTGCTGACTTGAGGGAGAGCTGCTGGTTTAAGTGGAAAAGACTCAGAGATCCAGGAATCTGGCTTCTGCCCTAACTAGATGTCATGTCCCGGGGACTCGGGTTCTCTTTTCTGAAAATGTGAGGGGGTTGGACTACATGAGTTTTCTCTCTTCCTGCTCAGTGGCTCCTTATTGCCTCTGGGAGCAGATACAAAATGGCATTCGAAGTCCTTCATAATCTAGCCCTCCCCTACCTTCCCAGTCTCCTTACACCTCACCCCCCAGCACATACTCCTGGATGCCCTGATTCTGGCCTCCTGGCTCTTCCACTTACAAGGTACTCCATCTCTCAGCTCTGGCCATATTCTCTGGCTGCCCACATGCCTGGAAAGCTCTCCCTCCTTCACTATGACTACTGGCCTCCCAGGCTTCCTATAAGTCCCCACTAAAATCCCTCCTTGCACAGAGTGAATGTAAATACTAAATTGTAACTGTTTCTCTTTTGGCCAGGAACCCTGAGCATCTTTCTCTCCCAGTTTGATTTTTTTTTTTGAGTTTTGATTAAAGGGGCTCGACCCTTGATTAACTTCTTAAAGAGGCCTATTCATTACCTCACTCAAAGTGAGAACCTGAAAAGGCCTTGGCCTGAAAAGACCAGGGTCCCCCATTGCATCCTGGGCCTTCTCCAGTCATCCTGGTGCATATCAGGCCACTGGACCCAGATGGCTCTGGAAGATAAAGTGAGGCTAGTGACCTTGCACAGTCCTCCCTCACTCACATCAAAGTCAAGTGCAAGTCACCTCGTCATCTCCCTGATGTCATGGTCCTCACCCAGAATGAGGAGAGAGGCTAGGGGACTTGACTTCCCCTGTGACCTCTCTCCTCAGTAAGATGGCATCGGACTGGGTGGTCTCAGAGGCCCCATCTAGCTCTGACCCTAGGATTCTATTTGGGTTGCCCTCCCAGACCCATCTTCTTGGACTCCTCCCGCTCCGGATGTGGTTGGTCTCTCGGCAGATGTGACCTCCATGTAGGTGCTAGGTAAGGCTCTTTCCAGAGCAGCCCATTCCAACAGTGCCTGCTTTGCCTCCTTGCCCCATAATTGGCGCCTGGTCCCTTTGTGGAGAAGAACAAGAGCCCTGTCAGTGTCCTGCCATCACACCCCCACCCTCCACCTCTCCTACCCCCAACACCCGGCTGGTGCTGCCAGGCCCCTTGGACTAGCCCCCTCACCAGCCTCCTCTCACAGTAATCAGACTGTCTGTGCACTGGGGGAGGGGGAAAGCACAGGCCAGGCGGGGCTTGGGTCTGGCCTATAGGCCTGGGTCTGGGGTATTGGGGAAGGGGGGAGGAGAGGTTTGTCAGGCGGCCTAGCCAGAGATGCTCCCGGACTCACCCAGACCTCTGGGGAAGAATGAGTGTGGCCGAGGGGCAAGGTGGGGTTGGAATTGTCTCCTCGCTCCAGCTGAACCGGAGGGGCCAGGATTTAGAGAAAGCTGCTAATGAGATTAGCCGCCTGCCCCAGGTTTTCCTCCCCTTCGCCTCTCCCCAGGGTCCAGTCAGATCTTCCTGGGGCTGGGGTTGGAGGAGCCCTTCCGGATTCCACCCAGGCTGGGGAAGGACTTTGGAGAGAGGCTCCTCCCCCTCCCCCTGCCCCAGACACGTGGGTAGATTATGCTTCTCCTCAGGCTCCAGCCAGTGTCCTGATAAACTGCCAGAGCTCTTGTCTCAAAAATACTTGGCAAGTGATCTGGCATATACCTTGTATATGATTCAAAAGGCACAGAAATTCCTCCCCTCTGCAGTAGATCCAGTCTGGAAAAACAGCTCATCCAGTTCCCTGGCATGGGGGGGTGGGTGGGGGAAGACTTATGTCCGTGCCTGCCCTTCCTCCTCTCCCTTCCCCACCCCTCCTTCCTCCTCCACCCTCGGCTCCCTCTTCCACTCCCTCTCCCTCCCATTCCGCTTCCCTGTCCCTGGGGAAAGCACTTCTGTGAGGGCCTTCTGTGTTTGACCACCCCCTCATTCTCTTCATGTCACCTATTGACATTTCCCCAGCCGGAGGTGAGCACTCTCAGGAGGTGGGACTGGGTGAGGGAGCTCGTGTGGTGGCGGTTGTGGTGGAGGTGGCGCTTTGGATTGAAGGTTGGGCTTGGAATTCGTACTCAGCCAGATGACCCTGGATAAGTCACTTACTCACTGTTTCCTCATTTGGAAACCGTCTATAGCAGCTACCTCACCTTAAATGAGAGCTGCTATCACTATTCCTCAAAAAAGGACTGCCTGAGTACTTGAGGCAGTCTGGATTTAACATGGACTTGGAATCGAGACAGACACTTCCGAGCTCGTCACTTAACAATTCTAGACCTCAGCTCCTCATTTGTAAACTGAAGGGACTAGATAGCCCCTGAGGTTCCTCTCATCCCCAAACTTAGGATCATGGTAGTTATGGCATATCTGTTAGATTGAAATGAATTTTATTCCAGAATTTTACTTCGATTTTTAAAAAATGAAATTTCATTTTGGTTTTTTGAAATGGCCATTATTTTTGTAGTTTGTTTAGTAGGGTCTGAATCTTCGTGACTCCATGGACAATATCATGTTGGTACTGTCCAGGGAATTTTCTCGGCAAAGACTTTGGAATGGTTTGCCATTTCCTTCTTCAGTGGATTAAGGCAAACAGAGGTTAAGTGACCTGTCCAGGGTCACATAGCTAGTAAATGTCTGAATCGGGATTTGAACTCAATTCTCCTTGACTCCAGGCCCTCTTTGACTCTATCTACTGAGCCACTAGCTCCCGCCATTATTTTTACTCCTTGGCGAAAAACCAAGATAAAGTGGGAAGAGCAATGGGTTTGGGTCTCAGGATTTGGGTTGCAATACTGGCTTCCCTGCCTACGTGTTGGTGTGCACAGTTGAAAAGGCAGAGTCCCAAATGATAGGGCCCTGGTTCAAATCTCACCCTGATTTTTGCTATGAGTATGACCTTAAGTAAGCCACTTAATCTCTCTGGGTCTCTGTTTCCTCATTTGTAAAATCAGGGGGTTGGATTGGGTGGCTTCTAAGATTTCTTCCAGCTCTTAGAAATCGAACCATAGGCATTTGTTGTTTACAGTGTTCAAAGCACTGTGGCTGTATTCTCTGGAATATAAGGAAATGCAAAAACCAATCCCTGTCTTCTTAGTGCTTAGACTTTACACTCTAATAAGGAACACAACATGTAAATAAACAGATGCTTACAGTTACCTGCAGAATAGATAGGAGGTATTATGGAGGAGACAGCCATAACAACTGGGAGGGGGTGGCTAAGGGAAGGCCCCCTGGGGACTTGAGGCAGGAAGACCAATTAGAAAGTTTCAGCAATATTCCAGGTGAGAGCTAAGGAAGGTCTGAGAGTGAGTCAAATTGAGATAGTTTAACCAGTTAGTCTTTGAGGGTCCTTCTTGGCTCTACATCCTGTGATCCATTGAGTCTAATGCCTCATTGGAGGAGTTTGGGGAAGAAATGGTGAGAAATGTGAATTTCTGTGCCCTATGCCCCAATGAATAGTAGGAACGAGAAATCCCCTTGGTGTGGCAGGATTCGAATTCACATTGCATATTTCTACTGGGCTGGAACCAATGACTCTACTTTACACAATTATAACTCTGAATAGTGCAAATTTGAATACACTCTCTTTAGCCACTTTCCTTATTCACACTAACTGAGGCCTAACTGTGTTTAGTAAAACACTGTACACATGGGCATTTGGATGTTAACCTGGGGAAACATTTCGAATATGGTAACACTTCTTTCATGGCTAAATCATACCCTTGAGTTTACAAATAGAATTTATATATTTTAGCAGTTTGTAGTCACGCAGGTGTTGCCGGTGGAAACATATAGTTGGTGTGAGGGTCAAATGGGATATGAGAATGTTTTTAAGAAAAAAAGTATATATGTATAAAACAAACCAATGTGATTTTTTTTTTTGGCCAGGTACAGGTCGTTATGGTTAATGATCGACTTCTGGGCCCATGTCCAACAGTATTAGCCTGAGGGGATGGTTTATGTTTAGATTAAACCAAAACATCAGCATATTATGTGTGTGAGATCCAAGTGAACCTTCTAACTAGTCGTAGCAAGTCAGATCTGAAACGGATGACTGAGCTCAGTTTTACAGATGAGAAAATTGAGGATCAGTGAAGGGATTCACTGAGGATCACATAATTAATTAGTGCCCCAATCTAGATTCGAACTCAGAACTCTACCCTCCTTTGATGGTGGAAACACAGGCCCTGCTTTGAAGGCGCTCTCAGTTTGATGGGGGTATATTCGGGGGCCTCCCGAAATGGCTGGATGTCACTAGTAACCACCTTCAGATAGTTATTAGCTGTGTGACCCTGGCCAAGTCACTTAATCACTCTCTGCCTCAGTTTCCCTATCTGTAAAGTGGGGACAATTAGGCAAGCACCTCCTAGGACTATTGTGCGGATCAAATGAGATCATATTTATAAAGTACATTATAAATTTTAAAGGACTATATGAATGCTAACTTATTGCTATTTCTAGGGCCTGGTTTGGCACTCAGCACACATTTGGTATTTTATAAATGTTTGTTCAATTGAACCAAATTGCTTATGTATATCCTTTCTGATTGATTTGTTTAAATAAAACTTTCTGCATCTTAAAGAGGGAGTTCTCCTGTAGCTGGACCTACACTCATTACTGAATAGCAGCTAGCCCCTTAGGCCACAGTTAAACATTAGCCCTGAATTAAGCGCCAACATGTGAACGCTGTGCATCATGGTAGGAGGATGAGAAATGACCTGTAAGGGGCCTCAGAGGTTAGCAGTTCCAAGCCCCTTGTTTTATAGAGGGGGAAGCTGAGGTCCAGCGGTAGTGACCCACCCGAGGTCAAATAGGGGAGGAATAGCAGAGGAAGGACTCGAACCCAGGTCCTTTGATGCTACCTCCACTGCTCTTTCCACTACCTCCCATAGACTGCTGAACTTAGAGTCAGAGGGCTCTGAGGCAGCTTGATGGTGCAGCTGATAGGGTTGGACTTGGATTCAGGAAGTCGTTTTTCAGTTGCATCCTACTCTGCACGACCCTGTTTAGGGTTTTCTCGGCAAAGATGCTGGAGTGGTTTGTCATTTTCTTCTTCAGCTCATTTTACAGATGAGGAAACTGAGGCAAACAGGGTGAAGTGACTTGCCCAGGGTCACACAGCTAGGAAGTGTCTGAGCCTGATTTTGAACTCAGGAGGATGAGTCTTCCTGACTCCAGGCCTGGCACTCTATCCACTGAGTCCGAATCTAGCCTTAGACATTTACTAGCTGTGTGACCCTGGACCAGTCACTTAACTTTTGTTAAGTGAATCTGTTTCTTCACCTGTAAAGCAGAGATAATATCAGCATCTATTTCATAGGGCTCTTCTGGGGTTCCAACAAGGGAGTGTCTGTCAAGTGCGTTGTAAAGCACTATTTAAATGTGCATTCTCATGGAGCTGCCCGTTAGGCTGAGCATAAGCTCCATTGGTCCTTTGCTTCTCCCACAGGGATCCAGCTTGCCTTCGGGCACCTGCAGCCAGCTGCCATGGCGTCCCGCATAGGCCTTCGAATGCAGCTCATGAGGGAGCAGGCTCAGCAGGAGGAGCAGCGGGAGCGGATGCAGCAACAGGCTGTGATGCATTACATGCAGCAGCAGCAACAGCAGCAGCAGCAGCTGCCGGGACCCCCTACCCCAGCCATCAACACGCCGGTGCACTTCCAGTCCCCACCTCCTGTGCCGGGAGAGGTCCTGAAGGTACGGCCTGCCCTAGATGAATCCCTTCCACCCTGGGAACACTGCTGGCCCTCCTGGGGCTCGTGACGCCCTTGACACCTTCCCCTTTCTCTTTGGGGCTGTAGGTGCAGTCATACCTGGAGAACCCCACCTCCTACCATCTGCAACAGTCACGAGACCAGAAGGTGCGGGAGTACTTGTCCGAGACCTACGGGAACAAGTTTGCTGCTCACATCAGCCCTGCCCAGAGCTCCCCAAAGCCGCCTCCAGCTGCTTCCCCTGGGGTCCGAGCCAGCCATGTGCTCTCTTCCTCTGCGGGCAATAGTGCGCCCAACAGCCCTATGGCTATGCTCAATATCGGCTCCAATCCAGAGAGGGAGGTGAGTTGGGCCTTGTATTACTACCATGGACCAGTATAGGGCTCCCTAGGAGCATGAGCTAAGCTCTCAAGGAACAGCTAGTCTGACATGGTCACTGTCTCTATCCCCAGGGAGCTTCCAGTCTGATGGGAGAGATGCGGTCTCTGCCTTCAGGTACCCACAGTCTGATGGGGGAATAGCCCCCATTTTGATGGGAGGAACACAGTTCCTAGACCAGAGGAACTCCCAGTCTGATAAAGGGCAGCAAGCAACACAGAGCAATATGATTAATACATGCTTCCACAGCATTGGGTTAATAAGTGATTGAGGATGACTGAGGAAAGTGTAGGAGTGGGGTCCCTTCAAGGTCTTCTGAAAGTCATAATTGTCAGAGTGAAGATGAGGAGTAGGGAAGGAAATGGTAAATTCACCTGGTTTCCCGGCTTCCCTATGATGTCATTGCTGTAACAGTGACTTGATGATGGCATCAGTAGGAGCATCTCAGCAGTAGAAGGGACCCCAGAGATGACATTTAGTCCAAGCTGGGCTTCGACAGGAGTTCCCTCTATATTATCCCTGACAAGTGGGCTCCTGCCCTCCCTCCAGGAATGGGGTACTCATATCTGCTGAGGAACCCCATTCCACTTTTGGGTGGCTCTGCTTCTCCTAGCAGAATGGGTAGATGAAAACAATCTGTTCCAATGGCCATGAAGAAGGCCAGAGTTGGTCAGACATCGGAGTCGCCAAGGTCATCCGCTGCATCCTGGCTGTGTGACCCTGGCCAAGTCACTTAATCACTCTCTGCCTCAGTTTCCTCATCTGTAAAGTGGAGACAATTAGGCAACTGCCTCCTAGGACTATTATGTGGATCAAAAGTCATCCTGACTTTTGTCCTGCCGCTGGGCTCTGATGACTCTGTACAATTCAAATCCAATTCATGCACAAGTCAAGACATCACCCCGTGATGTCGTTGGTCCTCTTTGAAGCAAAAGGTGAACCACAAGGATTTTTAGGAGATTTTTTCCTGATATTGGTAGACAGCATCTCCCGGCCTTTGGAATTCCCTGTATTGGAATATTCTTATATCACAGGTTCAGCCAAAAATCTGTCTCCACATACCCATTGCTCCTGCTTCTTCCTTCTCATGCTAAATAAAACATATCTCTAGCCTCTGCTCCCCAGACAGGTCCTGAGATGCTTGAAAAATGTGGTCAGGTGTCACCTCTACCTCCGGCCTTCTTCCTTCTCACGATCAATAAGCACCCCGAGTTTCTTCAGTTGAGCTCGATGTAGTCCAGGCCCAAGGCCCCTTATTGTCCCAGTCCCCTTTCTTGTAATGACTTTCAGCTTCCAAATGTCCTTCTTAAAATGTCATGCTCCAAACAAGACTGCCGCCGTGACCTGGTTTGGGCCATACATTGTCTGGATGTTGTGTTTCCACTAATGCAGCCTTGGAGCCCATCAGCTTGTGGGGCTGCTGAGTCACACTGTTGAGCTGGGAAGCGCTGCCCACCCCCCCCCCCCCAATTTCATTCAGCAAACAATTATTAAGCACTTACTATATAAGAAAGGAAGGTAACAAGCATTTATTAAGCACCTACTATGTGCTAGGCACTGTAGTACATGCCTTACAAATATTCTCTCACTTGCCCCTCACAACAACCCTGGCAGATAGGTAGTATTATTCCCACTTTACAGATGAGAAAACTGAGGCAGACAGAGGTTAAATGACTTGCTTGGGGTGACACAGCTAGTGTCCCAGGTCAGATTTGAATACAGACCTTCTTGACTGCAGGCCTATCACTATCCCCTGCACCATCTAGCTTGCCTCTAAGCAAAGCTCACCTGGGGGAGATAAAAAGCTAGGAGAAGACAAGGACTTTGCCCTCGTAGAGCTAACTGTCTTCTAGGAGCTGTTAATCAGGATTCCTAAGGGTTGGAAGTTGGTTGCCGTACCCTCAAATTCCCCAAGTCTGTGCCTGTCCCTCCCCCGTGGGTTTCTTAGCTGAAAGAAGCCAGATTGGATGGGGAAAGGCAGGACAGGGGAACAGGCCACTGGCCTAGGTGGTTGGCTATTGTCTGTCCGCCTTTAATCTCTGCTTTTGAGGCAGATCTCTGCCCTATCCAGTCCTTCCCAACCCCAAGTCTATCCACCCTTCCCCCAGGTGGGAGATGCCAAGGACGTATGACTTACATGCACCATTTTTCTTCCAGCTCGATGATGTTATTGACAACATCATGCGCTTGGATGACGTTCTGGGATACATCAATCCAGAGATTCAGATGCCCAATACGGTATTGGCAGCCAGGGTGGGGGTGGAGGGTGGGGTGGGACAAACAGTGAGTGGGTACTAGATCTTTTGGGGGATACAGGAGCAAGACAAGACATAGCCCCTAAGCTCAGAGAGCTTGTGCTCACTGCGGAGATGAGACAGTCACAGAGTTTCCCAACTGGTTCAACCCTGTCATTTTATAGAGGAGGGGACTAGTGTCTAGTGAGGGACATGACTTGCCTAAGGTCACACAGATAATAAGTGGCCAGTGTGCTTCCTCCACTCTATTTACCACACACACACACAAGACAAACAGAGAAAGATACAAAATATAATTAAGTGGCTGATTACATGGCACAGCCTATAAATACTATAAGAATTAAGAGAAGAGGGAACTCAATGAATACTGGAGGAGACCAGGAGGAGGCCTTTCCAGAGGAGGTAGGATTGGAATCTAGCCCTGAAGGAGTGGAAGGAGTGGGAGGGTTTGTAGAGTCAGTGAGGAAGGGGGCAGGGGGAGGGAACTGGGGATAAAGGGGGACAGCAAGAACAAACACATGGAGGCGGTATTAAGCACTGTGTTTCCTTGGGAAGACTGGCCTAGCTGTGTTTTTGGATGCAGAGTGCAGTACTAGCGTTTGTTGTCTCTTCCTGGCCTGGATGGGTGGGTGCAGGTGCTCTTCTCTTTGTGGGAGGAGGGGGGACCATACCCTGCCCAGTCCCATGGGAAGAGAACCTCAGGCAGCTAAGCTGGTGAAAGTTCCTTCAGACATCCAGGGAAGCCTGCATCCCTAAGGGAGGCGATGCAGTGGGGTAAAGTCTGGGAAGAATTCTGGTTTAGGATTTGGGAGACTTGGTTCTAGCCCCAGCTCCGACACTAATTCCCACTGTGACCCTGGGCAAGTGACTCTTTGTAACTCAATTTTCTTATCTGTAAAATGGCTGTAAATCACATCAACCTGCCTAGCCTCCCCCAGAAGGGGTTTGTGAGGCTCCGATGGTTGGATAAAACAGCAACCACTCCAGGAAGGTGAGGTTTTGGGGTTCTCCCCTTCCTCGGGAAGTATCCCTGCCCCTCCCTCACAGGTCTCCCCATCTCAGCCCTGCTGCCTAAGTTTTGGGCACCTGGCTGAACTGGTTGTCCCCAGGCTTCCTGGCCCCTGGCCCATGCCGGTGAAGGGAAAATCTGATTTCTGCTGGAAGTAGTCAGGCTCAGTAGGTTAGCAGCCCAGAGGTGGCTTGGGCTGGTTTGGGCCTGAGCTACAAACTAGGAGAGTCTGAGAAGGCTGGAAAGGGAGGGAGTGAGTGAGAGAGTGCATATGTTTATGCATGTATACATTTATACCTGTTCTGTGGTGTCTGCCTGTCTGTGAACTGCGTGAGCTTGTCGGTATAATCAGAATGCCCCTAAATCTTGGGGTTTAAAATAAAGGCTAGAAATCCAGTAAAAGAGTAACTCAGACACTGACTTCTTTTTTGTTTGTTTGTTTTACTGGTTCTTGTTTTTCACACCAGTTACTTCCTCCTCTACCCTCCTCCCCCATGTACACAGAGACACACCATCAACAGCCACCCTGATGATTTTAGAGTTGAGGGCCTGGAAGGTGACTTAGTTCAAACCCACAGATCCAGAGCTTCCTTTTCTGGGCAGCAAAGACAGGGAGGTCAGAAACAGAAACAAAAGTGCCCACAAGCTCTTCTTTGTGAAAAAGGAAAAATGATTAGGCCAGATGTACTGACACAGCAGAGATGCCTGAGAACATATGCACCATCCTGTTCCTGTAGTCCCCCACCTCTCTATCAAGAGGAGGGAAATGTATTTCCTCCTCTGCCCTTTAGGACCCATATTGGGCATTGCATTTAAGTTGACCTCTGCTGCCTTTTAGAGTAATTTTCAATTTATGATTGTTATCATTTTTCATATTGTTCTCCTGACTTTGCTTTTTTTTTTTTCTGCATCAGTTCATGTTTCTTCCCATGTTTCTCAGGTTCCTCTTATTTTTCCCTTTTTATGGAGCAGTATATTTCTTTTTTTATGATTTTTCTTTTGGCAAGGCAATCAGGGTTAAGTGACTTGCCCAAGGTCACACAGATAGTAAGTGTCAAGTCTCAGGTTGGATTTGAACTCAGGTCCTCCTGACTCTGAGGCTGGTGTTGTATCCACTGTGCCACCTAGCTGTCCCTGGAGCAGTATCATTCCTTTCAATTTGTGTAGCATAATTTATTCAATCATTCTGTAGTCTGGGGACACCTATTTTGTTTTCAGGCTTTTGCTACCACAAAAAGGGCTGCTATGAATATTTTAGTGTACATGGAACCTTTATTTCTGTCTCTGATCTCTTGGTCATTAACGCCTAGTAATGGAAGCATTGGGTCAAAGAGTATGAACAATTTATTCACTTTCCAGGCACTAAATTCTGAAATCTTAGATTCTTAAAGGAAGGCTGAGACCCAGGTTTGGGTTGTTGTGACTTTCCCTAAAACGATCTTGTCTAACTTCTCAATCTCTCTCTGTCTCTCTCTCTCTCTCTCTATCTCTCTCCCTCTCTCTCCCCACCTCCTTCCCTTCCCCCATGTGTGTCTCTGTCTCTCATTGTCTCTTTACTTTACTGATGTTCTTTTCTTTTTTCCTTCATCTTTCTTTCTTTCTTTTCTTCCTTCCTTCCTTCCTTTCTTTCCTTCCTTCCTTCTTTCCTTTCTTCTTTCTTTCCTTCCTTCCTTCCTTCTTTCCATCTTTCTTTCTTTCTTTCTTTCTTTCTTTCTTTCTTTCTTTCTTTCTTTCTTTCTCTCTCTCTCTCTCTCTCCCTCTCTCTCTCTTTCTTTCTTTTCTTCTTGTAATACATAAGCACAGTTAAGTAGAAACAAATCAACACATTATCCATGTCTGAAAATGTGTGCCTCATTCCATACTTACAGTCCACCACCTCTGTGCTGAGAGGGCATGATTTTCACCATTGATTCTCTGAAGTCATTGCTGGTTACATCCAGCTTACTCCTCTCCTTAACTGGCCTCCCCAGGGTAAAGAGCACTTTTGATAGCTATGCCTTCCAGAGTCTCTGATGAGGGAGGTTCTCACCCAGACCTTTCTTTCCTTTATCCCACAGCTGCCTCTGTCCAGCAGCCACCTGACAGTATACAGTGGAGACCCCCAGGTCACGGCCTCCCTTGTAGGTGTCACTAGCAGCTCCTGCCCTGCTGACCTGGCCCAGAAGAGAGAGCTCACAGGTTTAAGACCCACTCTTCCTCCTAAATCCCTTCCCTACCTTGTCTCTCCCCTCCTCCCCACCCCTGCACCCGTGGTCAGTGTTGCTGCTGATTACCGTTGTCTCTCTCCTCTCCCATCTGGTTATAGACGCTGAGAGCCGGGCCTTGGCCAAGGAGCGACAGAAGAAAGACAATCACAATCTTAGTAAGTCCTGCTGACCCCTTCCTTACTCTCCGCTACCCTGCTTCTTCCCCCATTCCATCCATCCAGAAGCATATATCTCTACTTCCTGACGTTACTTCTGGATGCACTCCTTCAGTCTGGCCTGTGGTGGGAGGCTAGCTAACGTCATAAGCTGTCTAAGTAAGTTTATAAGATCATAAGATCACACATAGGTCTAGAGTTGTCGGGGACCTCAGACTAGCTAATCTAACCTCCTCATCTTACAGATGAGGAAACAGGTCTAGGGAGTGCCTGAGGTCGCAAAGCTAGTAGGTACCAGAGGCAGGATCTGAACCTGAATCCTCTAACTCAGAGGTCCTTGTCTATTGTTCTCTGCTATGCTCTGTGATTTGATTTTTATAAAAAAAAAAAACCAAAAAAACAAAACAAAACAAGAAGCTCCCTTTCCTGCCAATTCTCTTCCCCCACCAAGGCCTGAAATCTGAATCTTCACTACAGCCTTGGGGCTCAGCATTGCCCCCTCTCTCTCTCTGGTCCTTTTTTTTTTTTTTAAGGCCTGTCCCTTTGAGGTGTGATAACTTAAGCCCTTTATACTTCAATTCAAATTAGACTGTCAGATGACTTCCTCCTATTTTAGAGGACAGAAAAGAGGCAGTAACACGAACATCCTGGGTTTCATGAGGGAAGGGCTGCTGTGGGGTGAAAAGCATTAGGTTGAGAGTTAGGAGGGCTGGTTTCTAATTCCATCTCTGCAATTAATTACCTGTGTGACCTGGGGCAAGTCACTGCCCCCTTATGGACTTCACTTATAAAATGACCAGATGATGTTCAAGTTCTCTTCTAGCTCTGACATTCTTTGAGTCTATGCTGAGAGGGAACGAAAGTACACTGAAGTAAGGGGTGGGGGCATGGGGGTAGCTGAAGATACGTTAGCTGTTAAACAGCTTTGACTAGGGCCAGCCTTGCCTCTGAGCAGCTAGGCAGTATGGTGGGTAGAACACTGGGCCTGGAGTCAGGAAGACTCATTTTCATGAGTTCAAATCCAGTCTCAGACACTTCCCATCTGTGTGACCCTGGGCAAGTCACTTACCCCTGTTTGCCTCAGTTTCCTCATCTATAAAATGATCTGGAGAAGGAAGGGGCAAACCACTGTGGGATTGGAGCATTGGAATATGACTTCACTCTGAACTGTGGTCCCCTCCTTACCTCTGCCCCTACTAGACTCAGGCCTGAGACTGGAGGCCAAGGGGAGAAAAGAGAAGAAATATTTCAGTTCAGATCAGTGTAAGCAAAAACTTCCAAAGAATTAGAGCACTGTCCAAAAGAGGAATTGGCTGCTTCTGTGTCAAGGTAATGAGTTCTCTAACTCTGAAGTATCATCATGTTAGTACCAGGAAAGGAGCATTGGCTCTGGGAGCAGAGATCCTGGGTTCAAATCCCACTTTTGATGATTGCACCAAGGAGCCTTGAATTCAAATTCTGCCTGAAAAACGTTTACTAGCTATGTGACTTTGGTCAAGCTACTTCACCTCTCTCAGACCCTGTTTCGTCACCCATAAAGTAAGAGTATTAGACTCAGTGGCCGCTCCAAATCCGTGAACCTGTTATCTGAGACATGGAGATTGGCTGTGTCTCATCTGGGCCTTAGGGCTATGTTTCCTCTCTGGCTTCAGGGATTCCCATGAACAGATCCTGGGGCCTCAGGTGAAGGTAGGTGTCCTGATTCTCTTTAACTGTCGTTCCCTTCCCCACCTCCCATCTGTCTTTCACTCTTAGTTGAAAGAAGGCGAAGATTCAACATCAATGATCGAATCAAAGAGCTGGGCATGCTGATTCCCAAGGCCAATGACCTGTGAGTTCAGACTTCGGGAAGTGGGAGTGGGGTGGGCAAGGAGTGAAGTTAGGGAAGTCAGGAGTTAGGAGAGCATCGGCTGATCAGGAAGCTGTGATGTCTTATGGACCTACTGTGTGTGTCAAGGCCTTGACCTTGTATGGGTGCTGCATGGGATAGAAAGGCCTAGGATCTGATTTCTGATCCTAGATCTGCCTATCACTAGTTGGATAACCTTAGTTAATTAATTCTATCTTTCTGATAAAGGCACCTCAGGACTTCCCTGACCCCCTGGGGCTCAAGCATGCTATCTTTTGGAGTCTCATTTTCCTTTTTTGGCAAATGAAGACTATATGCTCGTAGGATTGCTGTAAGGAATGAATTTTATAAATAGGAAAATCCACAAAAAATCATGACTTCTCAAGGATTTTGTAAAAAGAAAACTAAAAGACCAGGGAACAAGGCCCAGATCTGAGTGGGCCAGGCAAAGTCCTGGGCAGGTGATAATGACCCTCGACAGTGTATGTTGATCAAGGGTGAGCTTAATATTATCATAGCAGTAAGATTGAGGCATTAAACCGTCATCGATGAAGCAAGGACTACGAAGGGCAGGCTGCCTGATTATGGAGAATACAAAGAAGAATAAGGTGTCCTCTCTGCCCTCATGGAGCTTATAGCTTAGTCGGGAGAGCCAACACTCACTCCAAATTCCAACCATCCATGCATTCATACCATAGTGGAAGCTCGGTGCCTAGAGCATGGCACCCAGCAAGTTATAGGGGCACACTAGTAGAGAAGTGGATGGAGTCAGGAAGGCTCCTCTTCAGGAGTGCAAATCTGGCCTCAGACACTCACTAGCTGTGTAACCCTGGGCGAGTCATTTGCCCTGTTTGCCCCAGTTTCCTCACCTGTACCATGTGTGTAATAGCAGTACCTGCTTCCCAGGGTTGTTGCTCACAACGATCAGGTGTGATAATATTTGTAAAAGTGGTTGGCCCAGTGCCTGGCACACAGTGAGTGCCATGGAAATGTTAGTGATTATTCATTTTGGTCACAGGAGAGAGAGAGCTGGCAGGGTAGTCAGGGAAGGCTTCATGGGAGGGGTGGGGCTTGGAGGAATGGCAGAAGGAGTTAGGGTAGGAACACTCTGAGCCAAAGTGAAGGGGCTGGAATGCACAAGGCCAGTGTAAGGTAGGACAGTAATGGGAGGAAAGACTGGAGAGGGAGTTTCGAGCCAAGCTCTCCAGGGCCTTGAATGTTTGGCCTTGATCTTAAAGTTGGTAGGACTTTGAGAAAGAGGCTGACAAAGTCAGAGATCTCCTTTAGGAAGATGAAACAGGCCACTATATGGGGAATGGTTTTGGGAAGGAAGAGATTAGAGGAGGGGAGACCAGGTAGGAGGCTATTACAGCAGTTTAGCTGAGCAGGGGCAGGGGCCTGGTTCTTTGCCCCTCCCCAGGGATGGAGATTAGAAGGGTTTTCTAGAGAAGGCTCACTCTTGGGGCCAGGGAGGGACAAAGTGGTGGCACGTAACTGTCTCTTGTTTCAGGGACGTGCGCTGGAACAAGGGGACTATCCTGAAGGCCTCAGTGGATTACATCCGTCGGATGCAGAAGGATCTGCAGAAGTCCAGGGACCTGGAGAACCACTCTCGGCGTCTGGAGATGACAAACAAGCAGTTGTGGCTTCGCATCCAGGTCTGACCTCCTGACCTTTAACACTGGAGTGGAGCATCTCATGATCTCCTTTAGCCTTTAGTCTTCAACCTCCTGGGAGATGCACAGGCCAGCTGGGTGGGGGTAGGGCAGGCAGGTGCCAGGCCTAGAATTTGGAGCTGTGGATTCTAGTCCTGGCTCTGGCACTTAGTGGCTATGTGACCTTGGCCAGATCACTTTCATTCTCTGGGACTCCGTTTTCTCCTCTTACTTAAACTAGAATCACATGGACTAGAATCACATATGTAGAGAGTGGAGGAGACTTCACAAGCCCTGTAACCCAACCCTTTAACTTTACGGATAAGGAAGCTAAGAGAAGGCCAGGATGACTGATGATCTGTCCAAGGTCTCACAGATAGTTAAATGTCCAAGATGGGATTTGAACCTGTGTCCTGTGAGTCTTTCCGTTGTACTCATCCTAAGGCCTCCTCTATCTCTGACAATCTGTGGAGGCCAGGACTGGTGTCTTGGATGTGCTCCCCCCATCCCACCACTCTTTCTCATTTCTCGCAGGAGCTGGAGATGCAGGCCCGAGTCCATGGCTTACCCACAGCTTCCCCATCCGGTGTTAACATGGCAGAATTGGCCCAGCAGGTGGTGAAACAAGAGCTCCCCAGTGAGGAGGGCCTGGGGGAGCCCTTGCTCCCCACTGCTGAGCTCCCTGACCAAGAGCCCTCTCTGACCCTGCCTCCTCAGCCACCACCACCACCCCCGCCACTGCCGCCACAGTCTCCGTACCAACTGGACTTCAGCCAAAACTTGAGTTTCAGTGGGGGTGAGGGGCCCCAGGGTTTCCCCGACCCCCTGGGGCCTGAGCATGGCTCCCTCTTCCCCTCCCTGTCTAAGAAGGAGCTGGACCATCTGATGCTTCTGGACGACACCATGTTGCCCTTGGCCTCTGACCCTCTCTTCTCCACCATGTCACCTGAGGCCTCCAAGGCCAGCAGCCGGCGTAGCAGCTTCAGCATGGAGGAAGGGGACATGCTGTGACCCCAGCCACCCCCCTCCCACCCTCTAGAGCTGGGGAGGAGGGACAAGCCCTGGGGGGTTGGGAGTTAGGGATGTGTGATTGGGGAGTCCTCCCTTCCTCTCACCTCCCTCCAATCTGCACTCGTGTGTGATTAGCGACCTGTGTGGACACTGGCTCCCCCACTCCTGTCTCCCCCACTCTTCCAAACCCTGTGCTCCCAACTCTAGGCCTCCCAGCCCAGCCAGGCCCCTGACATGCAGGACGTGCTTCAAGGGACTGGGAGTTGGAGCTCTCACGGGGCGCTGGAGATCTCATGGGGTGCCAACCTGGCCCCCGGGACCCCATAGTTCCCCATAGCACTCTTCCCCTCCCATTGCCCCTCTGGGGATGGAGTAGGCCAGAATGGGCAGGAGTCTGTCTGCCTGGCACAGAGAGACCTGAAGGGCTAGGCCCTGAGGACTGAGATCAGCTTGGATGGGGTGGGGTGTCTAGTGAATAGGCCCAGCCATGCCAAGTGGCAGCATGTACCAGGTGTTCTGAAGGGGCTTACAGCTCCTATCCTGGCCCCTTCCCCCCAACCAGCTGCAAGGGGAATGTGCATATGTAGAGGGAGAAGAGCAGAAGCATCTCCTGGGAGGGTCTCCTTATTCCCCACCCTTAGTCCGCACCAATGGTTCAGCAATGCCCTGGTTCCATGGAGATCAGTAACTTGGGACCCCTGTAGAGAGGGACTGGAGCCCAAGGCTCCCCTTACCTCTTGCCACAGACCTGGAGTGGCCCCCCTCTTTGGTGCTAACTGCCTCCTTTCCCAGGACCTTGTGAGGGCGGGCCACAGGGGTGACCAGTGGCTGCACCTCTGCAGGGGCAGATCCTTCACCGGGGCTGGTACCAGGGCAAGGGGTGGGGTTGGGGCGAGGGTCCGATGTCAAAGGGGGCAGCCAGGCTCTGGCCTCCTCTGCCTTGTGCCTTAGTAAACACTTTGCTTTGTATATCCCCTGTGTGCTGTGTCTCTGGGGGCCTTTGGCAGGACAATATCTGCTCCCCATCTCTCTGGGCCAGGGCTGGGAAGGAAAGGAGGAAAAACTGACTAAAGAGGAGGGTGGGGAATTTCCTCTTCTGGGTATTGGACTTCAAACTCCCTTTTATGAAAATGGGGGTGGGAAGGGGAGCCTTCTTAGGACAGAGAAGGACAGGATCAGTGGCCCATGCGACCTTCCTTCTGTCCTATGTCCAATCCTTTCCCATCCTCACTCCCCAATTCTCCAGCCATGCCATCACCCTATGACTGGCAGGAATTTGAGAATAGTGGATGCTTTCCCCCAGTGTAGCCACAAGATGGCGCTACTTCTACGTTAGTCTTGCAACTCCAGATGTTGCTGGAGGGGATAAAGAGGAAAGGGGGGGAGGATGCAGGATGCAGGATGCAGCTTGGGACCATGCTAAGCTAATTCTACCCTCTGATTCTCCTTTACTGGGAAATCACTGACGCAACTCAGTTTATCTTAGGGGGATGTGTGGAGGGATAAGGGGGTGGTGGTGGGAAATCACTTCTCCCATTGAGCCCCTTTCCATAAGGGGAGGGGGGGAGTAGATAGTGTTACCCCAGTACCAGTTTCCAACTGGAAATTTAAGGCTATCAATCTATTTGAGATTTTCCCCTCCGCCCCACCCCTCAAGGATAGGTCATTCTTGGTTTCCTCCACTACCCCCCACAAAAAAAAAGACCACTAACGCTTCATATAAACTCTTCTGGAGGAGATATTTTACCCACTTTTGGTCCCCACATTCATTCTTTCATAGAGAAAAATCCTCGAGTTTCCTCCTAAAACAACACCCCTCCCCCAATTATGTCAGAAACAAGGGAGCTGCCTTGATTCCCCTGAGGAACTAGGGGAAGGATTATTTGGGTAGGAAATTTGGGTCTGTCCGAGGGGACTGGGAGAAGGATGTGGGGACTATGGAGACTTGACCTGGTCCTGGATGTGATGGGGAGCCTCTGGCCATATTTGGGGAGGGGTGGGTTGTCATGAAGCCCATGCCTGGGGCCTCCCTCATTCCGCTCTACATACTTTATCCAGGAAAGATCAAAATGTCTTCCTCCCTAAAAACTGCACCCCACCCCCCATGTCCCTTACCCCCACCCCTCCCCAAGCTGGGTCCTGAGAGGCTGAGGGGCCTAATTAAAAAAAAAAAACCAGGAGGAAAATGGAGCAATAAGATGACAATTTCCTCTGTGCGGAATAGGGAGATCAAATCAACGTTGAGCAATTAATGTGCATGGGGAGAGAAGAAAAGGGGGCGCGAGGCGGGGGTGGAGGGATGGGGCGAGGAGGGGGAGAGCCGGCGGAGGAGCCTGTGCTAATGACGGCTCGGGTGGAGGCTCCGAGGATTAGTCTGAAGGTCAGATGGAGATGAGGATGACCTTGTGGAGCCGGAGTGAGGGAGCTGAAGCCTCCCAATTAGCGCGCCTGGCCCGGGCTCCACCAACACCTGCTGCCGGGGTCCAGTCCCTCGGAGCCAAGCCTTGATGAGGGTGCAGGCGTCCAGTTCGGGAATATGGCTCAGGCTCGGAGGCTGAGCAGAGGAGTGAAGACAGGTGCATTTGTGTCAGGACTAAAGGCTGGGTGGTGGGGGTGGAGGTTGGGGTAGCCCTTAGATTTTTCTGTAGCCTGCTTTTCTGCTCCTTTAAGAATCTAAAGCTCTTATGTCTCTTCCCCACTGCTTTCTGTCTCTGTCTCTGCCTCTGTTTCTGTCTCCGATCCTATCTCGCACTCTCTGCGCTTGCCCTGGGTACCAGTGGAGTTCGATAAGACTCTTCCTGGATAGAATCTGAGCTGACAGGGGTTCTAGTCTGTGACAGATAGAGGAGATGGTCCCAGAAAAAGAGACATAGACTAAGTGAATTACCAGAGAGGTAGTGTAGTCCTGGGAAGGTACGTGGGTCCGAGACTCCTGAGGCCGCCGCTACCTATGTGTGATCTTGAACGAGTTACTGGCCTTCTCCCGGCTTCAGCTACTTCAACTACAGAATGAAGAAATTAGGTTAGCTAATCTCTCTTGCGTGACCACAGCCTCCACCCCTCCTTGCTCCACGCAGCTCCCCCACCCCCACCCCAAGCTGATTCCTCATCCCTCATCCCTCTTTCCCTTCTCTTCACTCTCTGGGGCATTTCCCTGTAGGCATCCTCTTTTAGGGGTTTCTAGCGGTAATGATCTGACCCTGTCCTGCGCCTGCATAGTTTTTCAGTTCTGAACTCTGGGTGGAGAAATGATGAGGACACAGGGCAAGAATGTGAAGCCCTGAGAATGTCTGAATGCTAGGCGTGAGGGACCTAGTTGAAGTGTGTAGCGTTAGATTCTTCCCACAGGAGGGTGCTGCCGGCTCCCGATCATTTTATAAAATAGGGCAGAACCAGAAAGAGACATTGGCAAAACTAGGGAGTATGCGATGCAGTTCCTTCTGGCTCCATCAGGGGGAAGCACAATCCAAATAAACCAAGGCAAAGTGGGAATATGTGTTTGTGGGGGGGGGAAATCCAAGCCCTGGTCTCTTTTCTCTTAGCATCACCACTATCTCCCCACTTACCTGTCACCTTCTCTCCATCACTTCAGCGCACTTCTTTTTCGACCTATGGATATGCCCCTCGCCTCCACATATGCTCTATCCCAAGGGAACTGGGGTCTTAGTCAAGCTTCCCTGGTCTAGAAGGAGAAGCTGGGTCCTACTCTTAGCTCTGCAGGATAGCTCGCTGTGTGACCTTCAACAAATCACTCTCCCTCTCTGGGCTTCAGTTTCTTTAGTAAAATTGAGTCACATGTTCTCTAAGGTCTCTCTCAGATCTAACATTCTAAGTTCCACGCCTAGGAAGTCAGTTAACCTCTCTGTCGTGTACAACCGTGCCGGACTCCTCGGCAGCTCACCATGTCTCCTCCAGGTCAAAGATGAGAGCCCAGCAGTGTGTTATTGGCCTACAAGTATACTATTGGCCTTGTGGTCCTCCCAGCTCTAATGAAAACAGCATGGGATTGAAATTAAACAAGAGGCTTTCAAATGCTGAAGCTTTCAGATTTGCTGAGTCCCACATGGAAGAACTATTAGTTAAGCTGGTCTGTCTCTGTTGGGGTTGCCTCAGTTAGAATAGGAAACACCCCAACAAGAGTGTACTGGTAAATGTTTAACAACCATCTCTCCATATATATAGTAAATATGATACATATATATGACATATGAATCAGCATTATTAATATTTTATCTATTGCTTGCTTAAGTCTAAACAATCAACAAAACAATAAATCAAACAGTGATTTGTAGAACTGAGGTGTAAGTGCTCACCCTGAAAATATAACACTCAGCTATCGAGGTTGAGCTGCCTTCAAGGTGCCCTTCAAGGACAGAAGGGAAGCAATAGCTTATCTTTTCATAGAATGTCTCTGATTCTGGAATAGGGATGCCTTCCTCCATGCTGCAGTCTCCATGTGGGTCAGGCCCATGCCCCCAACCCCATCTTCCCCATCCATTCTTCCAACTCCACTTCCACTTTAGTCACAGATTTTAAAGGTTGGCAGGGAGCTTGGAGGCCAACTAATAGAACCCCCCAACTTGAAGCACAAATTGAGTCATCATCTGGCTCAGGGGTGGGGAAACTGTGACCTCGAGGCCACATGTGGCCCTCTAGGTCCTCAAGGACAGCCCTTTGACTGAATCCAAACTTCACAGAACAAATCCCCTTACTGTTCCTGAAGGCTCCCCAGTCCTAATCTGGGCTTTTAGAGGGGTCATAGATTTATAGCTAGAAGACACCTCACAGTTCATTTAGATCAACCCCCTCCTCTTAGAGAGGAGGAACCTGAAGCCCAGACAAGTAAAGTGACCTCCCCAGGGTCACACATGGAAGGCATAGGGACAGGACCAGCTGCTATATCACTGGTAAACAGAATTCCTGGGTGGAGAAACTCCCTCTCCCAATCCAGGTTAGCACCTTATATTCTTAGACAGTTGCCTAGAGCTCTGAGTGGTCAAGGGACTCGCTCATATATACAGTTAATGTGTCTCAATCAGAACCTGAAGCTGGAGCTCTATCAATTATAATGTTTCCTGCCCAACCCTTCCCGCCCCCCCTCCCCCACCTCACAACTCTCCAAATCCTTCTACCTGTCCCTTTTTTCTCAGCACCCTCTCTCCAAATCCTTGTTCACAGCCTCATCCCAACCCCGGAACCTCTGCCTTGTCTTCCCAGATCAGTCTCCAGGGACCATGACTCTTTGGCAGGGAGAAAGAATCCCCCTCAACCAGCACCCCCATGTGTCTGACCCTTCACCCCAAAGTACAGCCCAGATCTGGACCCAACCTAGTCCTTCTCCTTCCCCACCCCCACCCCCCCCACAGACTTGGGCTCCCTCTGCCTCTCTCTTTTTCTTTGCTCTCTCTTTTCCAAGGGGGCAGTGGAATTTATACAATATTTAAGCAGCCAAAGCTGAGTCCGGGAAGATATTATTAATGTAAAAGGGACGGGCTGAAAATGCACTTGAACCTGGTTACAATTAGAGGGTGATTTTTCTAAAGGTCAATGAATTCAGATAATATCCACAGGGGGGAGAGAAATTTAATACCTTTTTAGTGAATTAATTAATTATAATATTATATCGGCTTGGGGTTCTTTTCCAGAGTGATTAAGGGAGCGATCTGTCTTCTGAGAGGCCAGGGGGAGCTGGCGCCGGGGAGCCGGCCTGACACCAAGCCAGGGACAGAATAGGGCCCTTTTCATTCTTTTCAACCTGCTGCCCCCCCTTTCTGGCCCGGGCTCCTCCTTTGCAGTAGATGAGAGATCTAGAGGGACTGGCTTTAGGGAGATGAGGGGAAGAAGATGGGGAGGAATAGAAAAATGGAAAGAAGGGGGGGTCAGCAAGGAGGACTGACAGCTTTAGGAAGGACAAGGTATATTCCCCAGCCATCTTAATGAGTCCTCTATAGCATCAGGATTCTGCCCTCACTTCTCCATCCCCCACTCCTCCATTTTCAGGTTCAAAGATGGTCTAGGGCCAAGTGAATGCTCCAGAGCCGGGAAGACGCCCCCTTCCCCAGCACATTTGTCTCACTAGCCTGAAGCACCATGATTAGAAATTCATTCTTTTGGGCCTAAGACATTATTACTCTTTTCTGGCTCCTGTAGTATGGTGGAGAGAGCCTGAGAGTCAGGAAAACTAGCTTTGAGATTGAATGATTGTGTGGTCTTTGACAAAACATCCCCCCTTTTCTGGACTCTGGTTTCTTCATCCCATAATATGAGGGGATTGGAATAGATGGTTTCCAAGGTCTTTTTCAACTCTGATATTCCATATCCTTTGTTTTTATACTCTATGGTTTGATGTCTTTCTATGTCTGACACCTGTTCTGTGCTCTAGGCTCTCATATTCTATGTTCTAAGTTCCTTCCTAGCCCTGACATCCTCTGTTCTATGTTCTCACATTCTATGTTCTCTAAGGTCCCTTATATACCTAAGTTCTCATATTCCAGGTTCTAAGGTCCCTTCTAGCTTGGGCATTCTCTCTTCTGTGTTCTCATTTTCCATGTTCTCTAAGGTTCCTCATACATCTGACATCCTATGTTTATGTGTTCTCATATTCCAGGTTCTCTAAGTTCCTCATACACCTGACATTCTATGTTTTATGTCCTCATATTCCAGGTTCTCTAAGGTTCCTCATATACCTGACATTCTATGTTCTATGTTCTCATATTCCAGGTTCTAAGGTCTTTTCTAGTTTGGAAATCTTCTGTTCTGTGTTCTTAATTCCATGTTCTCCAAGGTTCCTCACATACCTCACATCCTATGTCCCAAGGTCTCATATTCCATGTTCTAAGATCCATTCTAGCTTGAAAATCCTCTGTTCTGTGTTCTCGCATTCCATGTTCTAAGGTCCCTTATATATCTGACATCCTTTGTTCTGTCTTCTGTTCACATTCTATGTTCTAAGATCCCTTCTAGTTTTAGTGTTCTCTGTATTATGTTCTGACATTTTGTGCTCTTAGGTCCCTTCTAGTTACCCAGTGTTCTGAGGTCCCTTCCAACTCTGACATTCCCTGGTTCTCCTTTTAAAAATGTGAAGGTCTCCAGGATCAGTAATGCTGAAATGTAGCATGAATGGGTTTTTCAGATTCTTTATTTTCCCTCAGAAGGCACTGGCTGGGCACCCAGCACTGGGTACTGGGATGACGTGGTGAGGAGAATCCAGGGCACTGAAGACAGACATTCCTGCTTCACAGTTCCTCTGGGCCTGGCCCTAACCAAGCACACAGACCTTACTCCCTCCCACAGCTGGTGTTTTCAGATTTGCTCTCTGCTGCCAGGATCTGAATCCCACTGACCAGGAATATGTCAACTCTCAGAGTGGGAAGGGTCTCAGAGCAAAACTGGGGAGATTATCAATGATTTAGAGCTGCAAGGACCTTGGAGGTCATTTAGTCCAAACTCATCATTTCGTAGATGAGAAAACTGAGGTCTAGAAAGATTAAATTACTTAAACAAGACCACATAGGTCTTGAGTGGCAGAGGAGGGATTTGAACCCGGGTCCTTGGACTCCAGATCCATCTCTATGCTAGGCCACATTACTATTTAAATAGTCTTTTGATGATGTTTCATTATTCAGTCGTGTCTGACTCTTCATGACCCCTGTTTGGGGTTTTCTTGCCAAAGATACTGGAGTGGTTTGCCATTTCCTTCTCCAGCTCATTTTACAGATGAGGAAATTGAGGCAGACAGGTTAAGTGACTTGACCAGGGTCACACAGCTAAGTATCTGATGCTGGATTTGAACTTAGGAAATTGAGTCTTTCAGACGCCAAGCCTGACACTATCCACTACGCTACCTAGCTGCCCACATACGTACATACCTCCTCTCTCTCTGTCTCTCTCTGTCTCTGTCTCTCTCTCTGTGTCTGTCTCTCTCTCTATATATATACACACACATACATATATACATACATATGTATATATACATGTATGTAAAATAACACACATAGCATTTACATAGCTCTTTCAGATTTGTAAATGCTTTACATATGTGATTAATCCCTACATCAACCCTGTGAAGTGGGTGCTATCATTATCCCCATTTTATAGATGAGGAAACTGAGGCTGAAACAGATTAAGTGACTTGCCCAGGGTTATAAGCTTGATAAATGTCTGAGGCAGGATTCAAACTCAGATCTTTCTGATTCATATATAGAGCCATATATATATATTTTGCTATGTGATAAATCAAGTTATAAAAAGACATTCCAGTTGTGGATTCAGAGGCCCTACCTTCAAATCCCAGTTCTGCTCCACACCTACTGTGTGACCCTGGACAGCTCACTTCACTGGTATTAGATAGATGGTGCAGCTCAGAGTGCCAGACCTGGAATCAGGAAAACTAGAGTTCAAGTCCAGCCTTAGATACTACTAGCTGTGTGACGCTGGGCTCACCTGCCCCAGTTTCTTTCTTTATAAAATGGAGCTGAGGAACACCTAGAGTTCTCCAGAACCCTGGTTCAGGGACCTTGCCTAGCTCAGCTAGAAAATGAAAAAGCAAACTGGAGACCACGATGAAGAGGAGCTGAAGAAAATGTGGTCTCATGGTGGTGGTTTAGGGCTAACCTGGGCTTCCTGGGGACTTGTGGATAAGGCCTGGGATCTCTAGGACCCCACTGACCTTAATATATGAGAGCTGGAGTATCAATGGATTGTCAATATCATGCGTGGCTCTGGATGGTTCTCAAACATGGTGGGATCAATACCCTATCCCTACAGTTGGATCTTGTACAGGCAGTACACACACACACACACACACACACACACACACACACCAAATACACACATACACAGATTCATGTTCCTACTGTCTGAAGAAGGCACTTAAGCTGATTCTTAATTTTATTTTGGGTTTTGTGATTTTCTTTTTCTTCCTTTCCTTTATCACCACCCAGGATGTGGAGTGGTAGAGGGACCCTGGACCTTCACTTGGTCTGGCTTAGGGAGGCTTCTTGTAAGGTGGGGTGGGGGGGTGTCACTTGGGAAAAGCTTTGAATGGGGGAGGGGAAGAGGGATGTTTTCTCTCTTCTGAGTCAGATCATAAGATTTAGGACTGGAAATCATCCTGTCTGCCCCTCCCATTTTACAGGTGAGAAAACAGGATGGGAAAGTGAAAAGGGATTTCCCCAAGGTTACAAAGGCACAAAGTAGGAGAGCTGCAATTCCAAAGCAGGTACCTAGCTTCTTGAAACTTCCTCTCTCCCCCTCCTCTTCTCCTTTATCACCTGGCCTCGCCTCCTGAGTTTCCAAATGCCTCCTCTCATTTTCTTCCCGTCTCTTTTCACTCTCCTTCTTTGGTTATTCACTCTGATACTTTTCTTCTCTCTTCTGATTCCCCCTTCCCTCCTGATTCTTTCTCCTTGTCTCCCAATACCTCTCCTCTTCTCTCCCCATCTTCTCTTTTCTTCCTCATGTTCTTCCCTTCCCCATTTCTCCCCTTTCCCCTCCTCCCTCTCTCCTCCTCTTCTCTCTCCCTCTCATTTTGACTCTTCCTTACTCCTTTCTCTCTTCACCTCCATCCCCTTCTTTGTTCCTCTCCTTGACCCCATTTCCCCCTTCTTCTTCTTGCCCACTCTCCCCTTCACCTCATCTCTCCCCTCCTCCCTCTCTCCTCCCTCCTCTGACCATTCCCTCATACCCTCTTCCTTTTCTTGCCTCCTTCTCTCCTCTTCTCTCCCCCTCCCCCTCCTCCTTTCCCCTCCCCCTCCTTCTCTCCCTCCTCCTCTCCCTTCCTCCTCCTCTTCACCCTCCCCTGCCTGCTGCCTCATCCCCTCTTTCCTCCTCCCTGCATCCCTCTCCTCTGCCCTGTTCCTCTCCTCCCTCCCGCTCCTCCCTCTCCGTGTGTTCCTTGGCTGGAGAGTGCCTTCCCATTGTACTATCTTTGGGCCTTAAATTAAAATTGATGACATCTTGAAATGAGCAGTGAGGGTAATTTTGCTCCTGAGCCTGGATGCTAATGAGGCCCCTTAATGGCGTGAATGAGGAGCTGACGGGTCGTGTGTCACGGTGGCGGCTGCGCTGAGTGTAATGGCCGCGGTAAGTGGCGGTAATTACACCCTGTCTCACTGTATTTTGGCAGGCATGGTGGGAGAGCAGGGGCTCAATCACAGCCGGGAAGGAGGGGACCCCCCCCCAACACCCCCCCTGGCTTCACTGACAGAGCCACCTCCCCCATCCAGGCCCAGCTGGGGCCTGGGCGTGGGCCCCCCACCCCACCTTGCACCTTGCAGGGCCCCAGACCTGTGCTTCATGCGCACTCCCCGCACAAGCACTTGTTCACTTATGCACCCTGGGGAAGCACTCAGCACACGCACAGTGCACATACAGACACACATGCACTCTGAACATACATGCACATACGTATGCCTGTAATACAGGAAAACCACTGTGCAAGGAATATAGAACATGATGAGCATCCATATACGTGTAGATGTATGCGAACATTAAAATGTTACACACTGTGCACAAAATGTACTCGGACCACATGTATACCGTACACAAATATCCCTATACACACCCTAAGAAAATACATATCTACAGTGTGCACAAACAGGAACACATGTATACTCTGTGCTGTACACACAAACACATGTATGTATATACTGTGCTGTACATACAACACGCATATATTGTACTGTACATACAATACACACATGTACACACCGTGCTATATGTACACACATGTATATACTGTGCCGTACATACAAATACACATGTGTATATACTGTGCTGTACATACAAACACACACGTCTATACTGTGCCATACATGCAAATACACTCGTATATACTGTGCCGTACATACAAATACACATGTGTATATACTGTGCTGTACATACAAACGCACACGTCTATACTGTGTCGTACATGCAAATACACGTGTGTGTATACTGTGCTGTAATACAAATGCATATATGTATATACTGTGCTGTACATACAAATACACATATGTATATACTGTGCCGTACATGCAAATACACACGTGTATATACTGTGTTGTAATACAAATGCATATATGTATATACTGTGCTGTACATACAAATACACATGTGTATATACTGTGCCGTACATGCAAATACACGTGAATATACTGTGTTGTAATACAAATGCATATATGTATATACTGTGCTGTACATACAAATACACATATGTATATACTGTGCCATACAGACAAATGCACACACATGTATATACTGTATGGTACATACAAATACGTGTGTATACTGTGCTGTAATACACACTGTGCTATACATACAAATACACATACTAATGTACACATGTGTATACTGTACTGTACATAAAATACACGTGTGTATATGCTGTGCTGTAATACAAATGCATATGTGTATATGCTGTGCTGTACATACAAATACACACCAAGGACATATTTTAGCACAGTGGAAAGAGCCCTGGAGCTGGAGTCAGAGGACTTGGGTTCAAATCCTGGCTCTTTCTTTTTCGATGTGTGACCTTGGGGAAATCACTCAACCTCTGGGAGACTCAATTTTCTCTTTATACGACGAGGGGGTGGATGGCCCAGTGGATGGAGCACAGCAGTCAGAATTAGGAAGACCTGAGTTAAATTCTTGTTTCAGACCCTTACTGGCAAGTTACTTAACTGATCTCTGCCTCAGTTTCCTCATATGTAAAAGGAGGATAATAATAGTAGCGCCTGCATCCTGTGGTTGTTGTGCGGATCAAATAAGACGATATCTGTCAGATGCTTTGCAGGCCGTAAAGTGCTTTATTATTATTATTATGGAATTATTGTAATACAATCTTATGATAGATCTGCACACATAGAAGGAAAGATATGTGTATGTATGTGTGCGTATATATGTGTACATATGCACACACATATATGCACACACATATACCCCTATGAATTTCCGACTCTGCAAAGGGAGAGGGTTATTATGCCAGATGCTTTTTAAGGTCATTTTAGCTCAAATAGTCTATGAGTTTCTGGGTGTTCCGTGGTTATGCACACACCATTTTTCTGTGGATAAATGCATATACTCAGTATGTATATGTTTACACATTTACATATATACACATACATGTATTGCACACAGAGATCCACATGGTACACAGAGAGACATTGCACGTGCACATGCATGCACACAATGAAAACACACGGATATATACGGCAGCCTGCGCCAGCACCCTCATATTGCACACACTGATTCACAGCATGGCACAGCGGTTAGAGTGTTGGACTTGGCATCGTGCAGACCTTGAATAGAGTTCTTTGTCCGGTACTGACTAGCTGCATGACCTTGAGAAAGCCCTACGATCAGAGCACTAGAGCTGAAGGGGTCTAGAGGCCATCTGGTCCAAATTTTTCTTTTTATGGACAAGGAAACAGGCCCAGGGAGACTGAGAAATTTACCCACGATCACAAAGGTAGTGTCAGAGGTGGAATTTGAACCCAGGTCTTCTGCCTCTGGAGCCAGTGCTCTTTCCACTGCATTAAGTCCCTTAACCTCTCTGATCCTCAGTTTCCCTCATCTGTAAAAGAGGGATAATACCTATCTCACAGGGTTTTGTGAGGCATAAATGAAATAATATACCAAATCACTTTGCAAACCTTAATTTGCTATATAAATATGTTATTATCATTATAACTATACCTAGTGGCATACAATAACACATTATATACATACTGCACACACGTGACTATATCCACATAGCATACACTCATGGATATGCGTACATATGGATGTGAACACGCGCACATGCACATAGACACATGCTCACCCCCTTGCTCAGCTTACACATCTAGGTACACTTAAAACACACACAGTGCTGCTCACAGTATGGCATTGTGTGGAGAACAAAGGACTAGCGTTAGCAGGGCAGGTACAGGTGACAGGCTTGTGAGCTTTGCCCTGCCCTCTGTGATGGGATGTGCTCCTTCCTGCTGTGGATCTCAGACAGGAAAAGAGCCTCCGGTACCTCAGAGGTCTGTTCCATTTAGGGCTAGGCTTTGGGGAGGACTGAGAACAATGAACTGTCAATCAAGACTGGAACCCAGGGATCCCATAGAAACATGGTCTGAGAGGTTCATCTAATTTCATCTGCCAGAATGAGACTTCTCCTGACTCTCAGTCCAGAGCACTTATTACACCACACTGCCCAGGTTCTATGTCTTCCTCCTTCATTTAATACTCACTTTTCCTTGTTCCCCATTCTTCCTCTAGGAGGCAAGAACCTCTTAGAACCAGACTTGCCAACTCTCTGAGTTCCACTAGGAATCTCCTAGAATTCCCCAGGGTAGTCCTAATTCCCAAGATTATTTTTTTTCCCTGGGGCATAAAGTTAGCCAGGTATTAGAGCAGACCAGGGAATGAAGGAGCCATAGATTCCTCCATAATTGGAGTCTGAGGATTTGGGTTCAAATTGGCCTTTGTCATTTATTACTTGTATGGCCTTAGAAGAGTCAACCTACCTGAGTGGACTAGATGGCCTCGGAAGAGCCTTCCAGTTCTAAAACTATGGTTCTCTGTTCTTATGATCTTATGATTTGGTTAGCTAGCATTCTTGGAAGGCTGGGTGCCCCAGCAAAGTAGGGCTCTATCAATCAACAAGCATTTATTAAGCACCTTTTATGTGCTATCCACTGAGCTAAGTACTGGAGATCCAATACAAAGAATGAAGCAATACCTATTTTCAAGGATTTTGCATTAGAAGGGGGAGACAACAAGCAACATGTAAGTATATAGAAAATAAATATAAAGAGAATAAATGAAAGTAGTTAAACACAAGGTAGTTTGAATATTTACCTACTTTTCCTGGGGCAGGAAGTTTCTCAGGACTCCAGGTCCCAAAAGTCCCACCAGATTTGCTCCAACTTCTCCTAAGAGTGGGCCTAAAAACTCACCTTCAAGCCCAGAGGCCAGGCCTTTCTGAAAAAGAAGCCAGGGTCTTCCTTCTAGATCAAGAATTGTCTATTGAGGACACTAAATACAAGATTCAGGTTTATGACTTTGGTGGGAGAGGTTGGGGTGGAAGGATACATTATTTGGAAGGCAAGGATAGAGACACAGCCTGGAATAGTTAATAGTTATCTTTTCTAGAGTTTGTGTTACTAAAGTCCTCCTCTGATCTCTCATCCTGGGTCAAAGGTGACCCAGGGTTCTGGAAGGCTATGTTCAACAATACAAGTCAATGAATCAGTCAATTAGAAGCATTTATTAAGTGCTCATTATGTGCCAGGCACTGTGCTAAGTGCTGGGGATACAAAAAAGGGCAAAAACAGTCCCTGCCTTCAAGGAGTTTACATTCTAATGGTGGAGGTAACATGCAAAAAACTCTGTACATATGAGACATGTACAGGATAAATGTATCCTGTAGGAGAGCTGATCTCAGAGGGACAATGTTAGTAATGGTGGGAACTGGGAATGGTCCGTTGCAGATGACAGGATTTGAGCTGAGTCTTGAGGGAAACCAGGGACAGCCAGGCAAAGAGCATGGAGTCAGAACGGGAGTTTAATGTGTGAGGAATAGCAAAAAGGCCAGTGTGGTTGGATCATAATGCATATAAAAGCTGATCAAGTATAAGATGACTGAACAGGTAGAAAGAGCCAGGTTGTGAAGGTCTGGTAAATCCTTCCAAGCTAGGAAGACTTCGAATGATGGATTGCAAGTATGCTATCTGACAATCAGCTTAGCTAAGTGTAAGAGGCTTCTCTCCAGAAAGTTGGCCATTTGGGAGTTTAAATTTTTTGGTCATGGCAACCCACGAAGACCACCTTCATTGAAGGGAAAAAATTCTCAATTTTCAAAAAGATCTCAGTAGGTTAGAACAATGAGATGTCCATAGGCTGAAATTCAATAGACATAAGTGTAAAATCCTACATATGGGTTGAAAAAAAATCACCTTGACAAGTACAAAATGGGAGAGATATGGCTAGATAGTGGTTTGTCTAAAGGGGATCTGGGAGTCTTAGTGGACTACAAGCTTGGTAGGAGTCAGAGGTAGACCACTAAAAAAGCAAATGAAATTATCAGCTGTAGTAAATGAGGCACAGTATCTGGAATGAAGAAGGTGGTGGCCGCATTGTCCTCTGCCCTGGTCAGATCATATCATATCTGGGGTATTGGGTGTTCATTCCTGGGCGCCACGTTTTAGGAAGGACATTGCCAAACTGGAGCACATCCAGAGGAGGGGGAAGTGTATGGTAAGGAACCTCAATACCTTTCCATACCAGGATTAGTTGAAAGAGCTGGGGATGTTCAACCTGGAGAAAAGAACATTTAGTCTTAGAGGGAGCCTGATGACTGCATCAAAGTATTTGAAGGCCTGTCATGTGGAAAAGGGATTGAACTTATTATATTTGGCCCCAGAGGGCAGAACTAAGAGTACTAGGTAGAAGCTGCATTTCAAGTTAAGCTTAGTACCATGAAAAAGTAACCTAACAATTTTTTTGTTGTTCAGTTGTTTCAGTCATGTCCGACCCTTTGTGACTCCATTTGGGGTTTTCTTGGCAAAGGTACTGGAGTGTTTTGTTGTTTCCTTCTCCAGCTTATTTTATTACAGATGAGGAAACTGAGGCAAACAGGGTTAAGTGACTTGTTCAGGGTCACAAAGCTAGTTGAAGCATCTGAGGCTGGATTTGAACTCAGGTCTATTCTGATTGCAGACCCCTCACTCTATTGATTGAGCCATCTTGGCTGCCTCACTTAACGATTAGAACTACCCAAAGGTGGAATAGGCTGCCATAGGAGGAAGTGGATTGTCTTGTTTGAGATTTTCAAGTAAAGGCTTGCTGGGGATGTCACAGAGAGGATCTTTGTTCAGGAAGCAGATGGACCATCCAACTTCAATTCTGTGAAGTCAGAGATTTTTTAATCAACTGATCAGCAAGCATTTACTAAATGTCTCCTATGTGCCAGGCACTGTGCCAGGCACTGAGGATACAACACAGAGATTAAACAATTCCTGTCAGAGGAAATAACAGGTACCTATATACACATACATAAACATAAACATATACATATATATACATATACATATACATATACATATACATATACATATACATATACATATACACACACACCCAGGATGTGTACAAAATACAAGGTAATTATGTGGTGATTGGCCTCTCTAGATGGCTCAGTGCATAGAGTGCCAGGCTTGAAATTAGGAAGACTCATCTTCCTGAGTTCAAATCCAGCCTCAGACACTTACTCCCTGTGTGACTTCGGGAAAGTGACAACCCTTTTGCCTGTGTTTCCTCATCTGTAAAATGAGCCAGAGAAGGAAATGGCAAGCCACTATAGCATCTTTGCCAAGAAAACCCCAAATGAGGTCAAAGAGGGTTGGGCATGACTGAAACAATTAAACAACAACAAAATTGTGTGTGTGTGTGTGTGTGTGTGTGTGTGTGTGTGTGTGTGTGTTGGGAACAAACAATATCCAACTCCCCCCAGCAAGTCAGGCTAGTTTTTCCTCAAAAGGCATTGAAATCTTCTTTGAGACTTGATTGGCTCAGTCTGTTTTTGTTATTTTCTCATCACCCGAGTACAAAGCAGTCACAAGGAGCTCCAGACACATCCTTTAATGCTTTGCTACCTGAGGTAAAGGAGCATTTCTTAGCTGAATCATCTTGAGGTGTCTTCAATGTCTGACCTTGTTGAATATTCTATATGGCTAAGTAAATCTCTCCCTGTTAACTTTTGAATAATCTATGAGTGTCTCATTTTATTCCAATATTGAACTCAAATTGCCAGGGGACTAGCCCAGGAAAGGCCAGCCCAGAGCGGGGAAGGGAGTAGGGGCAGAGGAAAGCCTAGATTCTCACATCTATGCTCTTGATGTCTCGTTTCCACTAACGCAGTCTTGGAGCCCATCAGCTTGTGGGGCTGCCGAGTCACACTGTTGAGCTGGGAAGCCACAAAACCCCCCAATTCAATTCAGCAAACAGTTATTAAGGGTTTACTAAGTGCAAAGAAAGGAAGGAAGGGAATAAGCATTTATTAAGTGCTACTGTGTGCTAAGCGCTGTGCCAAGTGCCTTACAAATATTATCTCATTTGTTCTTCACAACAACCCTGAGAGATAGGTGCAAGGTGAGGCACTAGAGAAAGACCTGTGTAGAATGTGGCGCTTGAGCTGAGTTCTAAAGGAAACTAAGGAATCGAGCAAGTGGTAGGTGCAAAGGCAGCACGTTGCTGGCCAGGCAAAGCCAGTCTGGCTGAAGCAGCAGGGCCCTCTGAGGGAGAGACAGGAGGTGGCATTGCCAGGCTGCCCCTACCAGTTTGACCACCATCCCCCATCAGACCCTAATGGAGGTAGCCCAAGACCCTGAACCCAAAAGTCTTCGGAATAGCAATGCTTCCAGCCCAACCCCCTTCATCCATCACCTTGGGAAGCAGCCCCTGTGGAGATGCAGCCCAGTCACTGCTCAGCGGAAGACCCAGGAAAGAAAGCTCTTGTCACCAAAGTCCTTGGCATTGTCAAATGGTTCACAATCAGAAACTGAAATGATGTTATCAGTGTAAAAGGCATTAACCAGGAGGCATTAGCATCTGCTTTGTACCCTAAGGACCATGAGATCTTTCCATCTGATTTACAGTTGAAATGTTCCATATGTGTTGTCTCCTCCATTACAGTGTGAGCTCATTGAGGGCAGGGCCTAGTTCACTTTTCTGTTTGTGTCCCTAGCATTTGGCACAGTGGCTTACACATAGTAAATGCTAATAAATGCTTCATTCGTTTATTCATTCATACATTCATTCATTCATTCGTTCATTGTATGGGCCTGTGCAAAGATACTGAGACAGGAGATGGGAGATAGAATCATTGTGAAGATTAAATGAGATAATATTTGTAAAGCACTTTTTACAGTGCCTACTACATAGTAGACATTTAATAAATGTTTATTAGGCAGCTAGGTGATACAATGGACGGAGTGCCGGGCTTGGACTTAGGAAGACTCATCCTCATGAGTTCAAATCTGGCCTCAGACACTCACTAGCAGTGTGACCCTGGGCAAGTGACTTAACCCTATTTGCCTCAGTTTCCTCATCTGTAAAAATGAGCTGGAGAAGGAAAATGCAAACCATTCCAGTATCTTTGCCAAGGAAACTCCAAAATGGAGTCACAAAGAGTTAGACATGACTGAAACAACCAAACAACAACAACAAAAACCTTATTTCGTTCTCTTCTCCTAAGTAATATAAAAGAAAGCTAATTTGGCCAGACCAGAGAGTTTATGAAGAGGTGAAATATATAATAAGGCTGGAAAAGTTAGTTTGGAGCCAGGCGGTGAAATAACTTAAATGTTGAACAAAGGAGTTTGTATTTGACCCTAGAATAATAGGGACAAAACAGAGCAGGAGTGTGATGTGGTCAGACCTGTACTTTGGGAATATTTTTGTACATGTTGGTTCTTTTCCCTTTTTTATTATCTCTTTGGAATGCAGACCTAGAGTGGTATGGCTAGATCAAAGGGTATGCCCATTTTTATAGCCCTTTGGGCATAGTTCTAAATTGCTCTCCAGAATGGCTGGATCAGTTCACAGCTCCACCAGCAGTGTAACAGTGTTCCAATTTTCCCACATCCTCTCCAGCATTTATCATTTTCCTGTATTGTCATTTTAGCCAATCTGACAGGAGAGATGTGGTACCTAAGAGTTGTTTTCATTTGCATTTCTCTAATCAATAGTGATTTAGAGCATTTTTTCATATGCCTATAGATATCTTTAATTTCTTCTTCTGAAAACTGCCTGTTCATATCCTTTGACTATTTCTCAATTGGGGAATGACTTGTAGGGAATATCACTTTGGTGGCTGGGTGGAGGATGAATTGGAGAAGAGAGAGATTTAAGGAAGAGAGATCAGTTGGGGGCTGAGAGCCTGAGTTATGGGGATGGTTGTATGAGTAGAGGGAAGTGGTCAGACATAAGAGATAATGTGGAAGGAGAATCAACAAGATTTGGCAACTGATTAAATATATGGGATGAAGGAGAAGAAGAGGTGGAGAATGATACCGAAGTTACAAACCTGAGTAACGGAGAGAATGCTGATGCCCTCAACAAAAAGAGACAAGTTAGGAAGAAGGGACCATTTTAGGGGAAATATAAGCTCACTTCGGACAATGTTGAATTTGAGGCATCTCTGGGGCACACAGATAGAAATATCCAATGGACAATTGCTTATATAGAACTAGAGCTCAACTCTTTTTGTGCTGGCAAAGAACTGGAAACTGAGGGGATGTCCATCAGTTGGGAAATGGCTGAGCAAGTTGTGGTATATTAATGTAATGGAATACTATTGTGCTAAAAGAAATGATGAGCAGGCAGATTTCAGAAAAAACCTGGAAAGAGTTATATGAACTGATGCTCAGTGAAGTGAGCAGAACCAGGAGAATATTGTACATAGTAACAGCAACACTGTCCAATGACTGACTTTGATAGACTTAACTCTTCTCAGCAATGCAAGGATCTAAGACAATTCCAAAAGACTCATGATGGAAAATGCTGACTACATTCAGAGAAAGAACTATGGAGTCTGAACGCAGATCAAAGCATACTGTTTTACCTTGTTTTTTCTTTCTCATGGTTTTTGTTCTGATTTTTCAATTTCACAACAGAACTAATGTAGCAATATATCATATATATAAATATATATGTATATGCGTGTATATATATATACATATATATATATCTGAGATTCAATGAAGTATGGACCAATTCTCTGCTGCTTGTGCTAATTTTGGCCTAACAATTAACACCAAGATAACATAGATGCTCCATTGGCCACCACCACACCATGCATACATGGAACCATGAGTTACAGCAAAAGGAGAAATTTTGAATGCTATGGATAAATTCACTTACCTTGGTGGTGTACTTTCCAGAGATATATACAGTGATAATAAGGTTGACCCAGCAATTGCCAGAGCTAGCTCAGTGTTTGGGAGGCTCCGAAGGAAAGTATGGTAGAGAAGAGGTATTAGACTGATTACCAAACTGAAGATCTACAGTGCTGACCTCATTGTTGTATGCCTGTGAAACCTGACAGTCTACCAGCACCACACAAGGAAACTGAATCCCTTCCATTTGAATTGTCTTCGGATGATTCTGAAGATCACCTGGTAGGTTAAGGTACCAGACACTGAGGTCCTTACTCAAATTAAACTGCCAGGCATTCAAACTCTGCTTTAGAGAGTGCAGCTCCAATGGGCTGGCCACGTTGTTTGAATGCAAAATGTATGCTTGCCAAAAAGACTATTTTATGGAGAACTCCTACAGGGCAAACATTCACAAGGACACTCTCAAGGTCTCTCTCAAGAACTTTGGAATTGATTGTTTGACATGGAAGACACTGGCCCAGGACTGCTCAGCATGGTGTGCCCATATCAGAGAAGGTTCTGTGTTCCACGAGCAAAGCAGAATTGAAATAGCTCAAAGGAAATGCAGGATGCACAAGTTTGGAGTATCCACCCCAAATGTTCACGCAGACTATGGTACAGCATTCTGAGTTCATGTTGGTCTGATCAGTCACAGTCGGACATATTGAATCTTGACTCTAGCATAGTGATGTCATTTTGGTCCTCTTCGAGAACAAAGGACAACAACCAACCAACCATATATGTATATATAAATTATATTATATTTATTTATATATTTATATTATATATAAAAATATAAATAGCAGGTGGTAGGCACAAATATATACATATTTTTATAAATATATTTAAATATAACTATATACAAATATAAATTAAAATATATAAATAATATATATTAAATATATGTGTATATATATATATATTTAAAAAAAGAACTAGAACTCAAGAGAAATATTGGTTGGATACATGGATCTGAGAGTTTTCTGTACAGAAATGATGATTAATCCCATGGGATCAGATGAGGTCACCAAGTGAAAGAGTGTAAAGAGAAGAGAAGAGGACCTAGGACAGAGCCTTGTGAAATGCCCATAGTTAATAGGCATGACATGGAGGATGAAATAACAAAAGAGACTGAGAAGGAGCAGGCTAATAGGGAGAACCACTGTCACAAAATGCCGAAAAGGAGAAAGTCACCAGCCCGAGAGTTGGCTCAGTGATAGATTTCTGGGCCTGGAGTCAGGAAGACCTGAGTTAAAATTCAGCCTCAGACACTTACGAGCTGTGTGACCCTGGGCAAGTCACTTAACCTTTGTTTGCCTAAATCCACTGGAGAAGGAAACAGCAAACCATCCCAGTATCTTTGCCAAGAAGACCCCATGGACAGCGTTGGCATGCTATGGTCCATGGGGTCATGAAGAGTCAGACGCTACTGAACAATTCAACAGAGACAACCAACAGAAGAAGATGTTTGGCAGTGTCAGATGCTTCAAGAGAGGTCAAGAATAGTGAATGATGAGAAAAGCCCATCAAATTTGCAGTTAAGAGACCACTGGTTTCCTTGAAGAGAACAGTTTCAGCTGAATGTTGCCAGTGAAGCCAGATTCCAGGGGAAAGTTCAGAAGAGAGTATGAGGAGAAGTAGAGGTAGCAGGTGTAGAGAGCTTCGAGGATTTTGTCTATGAAAAGGAGAAGAGATAGAGGATAATAGCTTATGGGGGTGGTTTAGCCTAATGAATTTTTTTTCAAAATGGGGGAGGCCCGGGCATACTTCCTGGCCGCAGAGAAGAAACCAGTAGATAGGCAGTTGTTGAAGATTAGAAAAAAAGAAAGGATGATGTTGGGGGCAATCTAATGGAGAACAGAGAGAGACTGGAATCAAGGGTACATGTACAGGGATTGGCCTTGGCAAGGAGAAGGGTCACTTCTTAATCAGAGAGTAGGAGAAAGGAAGAGAAAAGGTGGGATGATGTCAAGGGGGTTTGAGATATAGAGAAGAGGGAGCTCTGGGCAAACAGCCTCTATTTTCTCAGTAAAGTGTGAGGGGAGGTCAGCTGAGAGTGTGGAGGGAGAGGGGAAGCACTGAGAACCATTTAGGAAGAAGTAAAAGGATTGCCTTGCTGCTGTGAGGGCCCAGTTGAGATTGTAGTGATCTCAGTCATGTTTGTGACTTCCTCCAGCTCCATCAGCCACACATGCAGGAGCTGAGGAGGTAGATAATAGGAGTATTCTAGGGGTTTGACAAGACATAAGTGGCAAAAAAGCCAGGGGGCAAGGGATTCAAGAATACTCAAGGAAGAAAAGGCACTATTATCACTCAAATACTGTATTGCAGGGGCAGCTAGGTGGCACAGTGGATACCTTGCCAGGCCTGGAGTCAGGAAGACTCATCTTCTTGAGTTCAAATCCAGCCTCAGAAATATACTAGCTGTGTGACTCTGGGTAAGACATTTCACCCTGTTTGCCTCAGTTTCCTCATCTGTAATATGAGCTGGTGAGGGAAATGGCAAATCATTCCAGTATCTTCACCAAGAAAACCCTAAATGGGGTCATGAAGAGTTAGATACAACTAAGCAGGAGGATTTGTGATGGCAGGGATTCTGGGATGGGATGGGAATTCTTTTTCCAAAGGACAGATCTGTGCTAGGGGGTTAGTTAGCGGCTTGAGACATATAAAGGTTATGTGACTCCCCAGGGTCTCACAACAGTGAATCCAGGTCACTCTAACTCCAAGTTTTGTGCTGTATTTACTTTGCTTTATTATTGTCACCAAAATGTAGTAACAATAATTCCTTGCATTTTCTAAGATACTTTATGGTTCACAAAGCACTTTCACATCCTCTCTCTCTTTTTATATTCAAAAACCTTTGTGAAGCACTCAGAGAAAGAGATGTTTTTCTCATTTTGCAGATCTATGTAAGAGAACCATATTCAAGAGAAGCTGAGGCCTAGAGGTGAAGGGTCAAGGTCACAGAAGAGCCAGATCTAGAATCAAGGGCTCTTCCTGCATACCTCTCATGGGCAAAGATGCAAGAAACATAAGAGAGTTACTGCCCTCAAGGAGCTTTTAATCCAACTAGGAATACAACACTTCCACAGATAAACACAGCAAACCACGCAAAACATTACATGTTGGACACCCAGCAAGTGATGTAGGCAGTCTATGCTCCAGGAGCTCAGAATAGGGAGAGATTCCTGTCAGCCGGGGCAATCAGGGAAGGCCTCAGGGAGTTGATGGGACTAGAGCTGAGCCCCAAAGGGTGAGAAGGACTCAGATAAAAGGAGAGAAAGTGGAGGATGCTATGGAGGAGGGGAGGAGGAAACAGCATGTATCAGAAATGGAGCAACAGACAAGACCACACACACACAGATGCCTCACACCCAGAGGACTCTGTGCACTAGACTGTAATGGTTTTCAGATAATGAGCAGGGGGTGGGGGTGAGGATACTGACCTAATTGACAATGTCTCTTTCATAAATACCTAGGACCTCACCAAGGGTTTGGGGTGGAACACTGACCAAGGAATGGGCGTAGATGGAGGTGTCCCAAGGCAGCAGGGGACACTCAGTGGACTTCAGTTCATTTCCCCACATCCCCTCTTTGCCTCCCCCATTCCCTTCCTGTCTCAGAGCTCGGGGCAGAGATCTGACCTACTTAGAAGAGGGCTGGCATCCTGGTTTAGAGCAGTTGGGCCTGAGGGACCAGGCACAGTTCTTAGAAGAGGACCTGGGGAGATGAACAGAAGAGGGGAGGGAGAGAGAGCAACAGTGGCATAGGAGAAACCGTAGGAGGAAGCAAGCAGGGAGTCAGGAAGACCCAAACCCCTAGTTCTGTTCTGGCCCCTTTCTCCAGCAGCAATTTCTATTGTCCCTGGGAGCACCAGCATGATGAGCTTGCAGTGGGATTTTGAGCTGGTCAGACTTAGAGATCATATAGTCATACCGCTTTATTTTTTTTTAATTTAAAAAACGTTTCATCAATGCGCTTTTCTTAAATCACTTCCCAATGACTCTTCCCATTCTAGAATGGTCTCTTTGTAACAAATAATAAGAGGTAACATTTATGTAGTACTTCCTGGGTGCCAGGCACTGTGCTAAGCACTGGACAATTATCATCTCATTAGATTCTCACAGCCCTGAGAGGTATGGGATATGATTATACCCATTTTACAGGTGAGGAAACTGAGGCAGGTAGTGGTTAAGTGTTTTGCTCAGGATCATACAGCTTATAAGTAGCTGAGACGGGATTTCAACGCCATTCTTCCTGGTGAGCAGCTAGGTGGTACAGTGGATAGAGCACTGCACATGGCGTAAGGAAGTCTCATCTTCCTGAATTCAAATCTGGCCTCAGACACTTTCTAGCTGTGTGACCCTGAGCAAGTCACTTAGCCCCGTTTGCCTCAGTTTCCTCATCTGTAAAAATGAGCTGGAGAAGGAAATGGCAAATCACTGTAATATCTTTGCCAAGAAAACCCTAAATGAGGTCATGAAGAGTTGAACACAACTGAAAAATAACAACAGCTTCCTTACTCCAGGCCCAACACTCTAAACACTGCACCATCTAGCTGCCAAATAACTTCAGTTAATCAAAACAAATCAAACTGACCAGCTCTGAAAATGTATGTCTCATTCTGCACCTACCGTCCACCACCTCTTTGCAAGGCAGAAGGCATGCTTCACCTTCAGGTTCTCTGAAATAAAGATTCAAGACCTTTATTTTGCAGAGGTGACACAGACAGTAGAACTAGAGTTCTCATTCAGATCTTGTGAATCAAAATCCCCTTTTCTTTCCCACACATTGTGCCCTTAGCACCTGACACTGAAATGCCCTTGAGAGACTAGGAGTTGGATCCTAAAGTTGCTGCCAAGGTTGGTCATGACCACAGTTTTCTTCTCTCTCAACTCTGTTTTATACTCAGCCATTCACTCTAGGCAAGCAATTGTTTCACGCGTGAGTTGTTTGAACTTAGCTCAATCACGTTTCCAATCTGCATTCCGGTTTCCCCTTTTCAAAAAATTAATTAATTAATTTTTAATTTTCAACATTCACTTCTATAAGATTTTCAGTCCTAAATTTTTCCTCCCTCCCTCACCTCCCCCCTCCCCAAGATGGTATGCAATCTGATATAGGCTATACATGTACAATTATATTAAACATATTTCCACATTAGTCATGCTGTGAAAGATGAATCAGAACAAAAGGGAAAAACCATGAGAAAGAAAAGAAAAAGAGAGAGAGAAAACAGTCTGCTTCACTCAGCATTCCGACTCCATAGTTCTTTCTCTGGATGTAGATAGCTTTTTCCATCATGAGTCTTTTGGAATTATCTCAGATCATTGTATTGTTGATAAGAGCCAAGTCTATTGAAGCCAATCATTGCACAATGGTGCTGTTACTGTGTACAGTGTTCTCCTGGTTCTGCTTACTTCACTCAGCATCAGTTCATGCAGGTCTTTCCAGGTTTTTCTGAAATCTGCCTGCTAACTATTTCTTATGGAACAATAATATTCCATTACATTCGTATACCAGAACTTGTTCAGCCATTCCCCAGTTGATGGGCATCCCCTCAATTGCCAATTCTTGGCCACCACCAAAAGAGCTACTATAAATAGTTTTTCTTTACATGCGGGTACTTTCCCCATTTTTGATCTCTTTGGAAAACAGACCTAATAGTGATATTATAGGGTCAAAGGGTATGCACAGTTTTATAGTCCTTTATAGTCCGAATTGTTCTCCAGAATGGTTGGATCAGTTCACCCAGTTTTCCCTTCTTTAAAATGAAGAGGTTGGATGACATGATTCCTAAGATTTCTTCCATCCCTCCCAGAATATGAGTTGGGTTTTTTCAGGCCCATGATTTTACTAGGGCCAGAGAATTCCTAATGAGAAAACTTCTTCTCTCAATGCAAATGGGTACCTGCTTTGTAATTTATAGTCCTGGAGAATTGTCTGGAGGCACAGAGAGGTTAAGTGATTTGCCCAGGGTCACACAGGCAATATGAATCAAAGGCAAGACTCAAATCTAGATCCTTCTGACTCAGAGGCCAACTCTTTATCCACTATACCACATTGACTCTCAGCAATTGGAGGCCTATAGACAATAGCTACCAGAATTTTAATTGAGTAGTAGAGATGAATAGCAGGAACCTCAAAGGAGGAGTATTACTGAGTGATGGAGGTAGAGAGAGAACCTAGAAGTGGAAATGGGGAACAAGGAATAATACAACACCCTTACCTCTACCACTGAGCCAAGGAGAATGAGTGAAAGTAAAGCCAGGACTACAAAGGGTAGCCAGGAAGGCTGTGCCATCAGGGAGCCAGAACTTGGTGACTGGCAAGTCTATCAAGATGGAGTTAGAGAGGAAAAGATTTGGGATGAAGGAAAGTTTGTTGCCTATGGAACAGGCATTCCAGAGGGCACGGTGGAAGTGGATGGTGGCTTTTGGTTGGAACTTTAGGATGGGAGGGTTGAAGGGGATGGGAGTTAGGGATCAGGTGGTGAGGGATGGGGAGTAGGGTTTGGATGATGATCTACAGCAGTTAAGAATCACTGGTGTGTGTAGGTTATGACCAGATGTGAGAATGTTCATCGTCGAGTGGAAGGCACTACTCCTTTTCCCAAAGGAGACTGGAGACAAGTGCAGCATGAGATGGAATGCACCCAATCAGATGCTCGGATGGGATACCCTGTTTCACTCTTCTTTTTTCCCTCCAAAGCCTGGAAATTAAGCAAGAAACAGGGCAGCAGGAGGTGAAAGTAGAGCCTGCACAGTATGAGAAGGAAATCTTGCTCCTCTCAATTTCCCTCTTCCTCTTCCATCAAGGGACTGGCACAGCAGGAGATAGAAAGCCCGAGGTCAAAAGGAAGGTTGCTCCTCTTTACACCAGGACTTTTCCACATCACTTTTAGGAGACCAGGCTGGCAGCAGGAGGTGGAAATCACCTTGTGTTAGCACAGATGGAAGTCAGTCCCACTTGGCCCCTTGCCACCTTCCTCCAGGGGACACAAGTGAGAGATAGAAAGCGTGTGGTCAGAGGAAAGTTTGATTCCTCTTCTGGAAGCTCAGGAAACAGCTAGTTCTCTAGTTTGGCTGGAAAGAAAAGTGCATGGAAGGAAGTAATGTGAAATAAGGCTGGACAGAGAGATGGTGGAGGGTCTTAAATGTCAGTCAAAGGAGTTTGCACTTGATCCTATGAGCAATGGGGAACTACTGAATGTTTCTGAACTGTGGCACCACAAGGTCATTCTAGTCACTTAGAGAGATTATTTTGGCAGCTTTGTGGAGTACAGATTGGAGAAAAAAGACACTAGATCCAGGGAGGCCCATTAAAAGGTTTCTAGGGTTGTCTAGATCACAGACATAACTAGGAGATCTCACTTTGGTCAAGGACCACAAAATTCACCTACGTCAAACAGTAAGGACTGGGGAGAGAGCAGGCCAGGCCAGGCCAGGCCAGGGGAAGAGTTCACCTGGAGTGTTACAGGAAGCTGGGAGGGGGAAGGAAACCTGACACCTGGTAGCTTCCTATTTTAACTAATTATTCATGCTAAATAGGTGCTAATCTCAGTTGTCTGTAATACAAACCCCTTAGCACCCCACAGCCCAGTATTTAGAGCCTTCTACAGTCTGTTTCGGAAATACCTTTCCAGTCTTTTTTTGTATTACTTCTCTTCATGTCCTTTCTGTTCCATTCAAACTCATCTGTTAGCTGTTCCCCAAATGCGATATTAAATCTCCAGCCTCTTTGTTTTTGCATTAGTGGCTCCTCCATGCCTAGAATGCCCTTCCTCCTCATTTCTTTCAAAGCATAGGTCTGGTGCTGCCTCATACAAGAGGCCTTTTCTGACTTCCCCCTCACCCTCTCTCCCTCTTAAAACTACTTTGTACAGAAAAGGCACTGTGGCATGGTGGGTAAAGGGAGTTAGGAAGAACTGGGTTTGATACCTGCTTGTGACACATAGTGACACACACTAGCTATGTGAGCATGGGCAAATCAATAAACCTCTTAGGAGAGATGGGGAGAGGAAATGAATAAGCATTTATTTTGCACCTACTGTATGCCAGGCACCGTGCTAAGTGCTTCACAAATATATCATTTGATCCTCACAACGACCCTTTGAGGTGGGTGCTATTATTATCCCCATTTTATAGTTAAAGAAACCAAGGTAACAGAGGCCAAATGACTGGTCACACAGCTAGTGCCTAAAGTTGAATTTGAACTCAGCTTCCTGACTCCAAGCCCAGTGCTCTCTCTACTTTGAGATCTACCTGCCTTGGAACGCCTAGATAACCTTTAGAACTCTAAATTATGAATGATGTCCATCTACATCAATGGAAGAGGATTCTGCAATGGCACTTCCCTATGCCAATTAAAACTGAAAAAAAAAAAACAAAACACAGAGACCCCCATAGCTTGGTATATACTTTGTACCTTGCGTTCTGAGTAGGACATAACCTACTTGATGGTAGGAATGGTTTTATTTGTTTTTTTGTTCTAGATGCTTAAATATATGGTTAATGAATCACTGAGTTGAAGGAATTTAAATGTTTTTGGCACCCTCTAAATTTTGGTGCCCTTAGGCAAAGCCTTGTTATCCCTACCCTCCTTATAACTCTTGTCTAGGCTAAAAATAATAATGGCCTGAACTAGGACAGCAGCCGTTCTAGTGGAAAGAAGGGATGGATGGATGGATGGAAGACGTTATACATATGAAATTGAAACTGCTGCTACCTAACAAGGATGACTCCAAAAATCTGTGTCTCTAAAATGATGGTGGTGCCTTCAGTAGATGCAGAGAAGTTTAAATGGGAAATAATGAACTCTGCTTTGGAGGAAATGAGTCTGAAGTACCACGAGGTATCTGAGGGAAAATATCCCAGAGGAAGTTGATTCCTGACTGAAATTCAGAGAGAGATTAGGGCTCGATATGTAGACTTGAGAGTCATGAGGAGATCATTGAAAGTCTACAGAGAGAAAAAGGTCTAGCAGATCTGTACAACTCAGCAATAGGTAGGGGCCAAAATTAAAATAGGCTAAACTTCTTCAAGCAGTGGATAGGTTTTTAGCAGCTCACTTTCCAAGTAAAGGTATAATTAATGATTAAACTATTTTTCAAATAAACAATATATTTAAAAAGAGAAATTTCAAGTAATATCAATTAATCGCCCTTATTACTTAAGATTTTATTTATCATGAAATCACACTAATGTTAAAAAAATTACTTTACCAAGTGGTACAAGTTTTAATCCATTTTTCAGGTTTTGTTACTGTTTACATTTAGTAGCAACTGCTCCTCTCAGACTAGAGACAAACTTACGCTGGTTGAGTCATGTGACAAACAAGAGAGGGTACATGGTAGCAACCCATCCACCAAGTTACATGATGAGCACGATAGTGACTAGAGGAAGGCAGGTTAAGCGGTGCATGGACAAAGCACTCTTTATATCTTTACTTTCTTTTACATCCTCTACATTTTTTTTCGGGCCACCCAAAATCCTTTGGCAGGCTACAAGTGACCCACAGGCCATATGCTGTGCAGGCCTGGGATCTAGAATAGAATTCTGAGGAACACTACAAAAGTATAGAACCTGGGTGATGATCTGGCAAAGAATATTGAGAAGAGTTGGCCAGGCAGGTAGGAGCAGAACCAGTAGGGGTTAGTATCAAGGAAGCCAAGGGAGGAGAGGGTATCTAGGAGAAATGATTGGTACTGAAAGCTACAAAGAGATCTGGATAATAAAGGATAACTTTGGAGAGATATAGTAGAGAGGTGGGATTAGAAGTCAGATTATAAGGGATTGAGAGGTTAATACCAGGTGATAAGATAGTAGAAACAGTCAGTGTAGATAATTCTAGGAGTTTGACAGTGAAAAAGAGAAATACATGACGAAGGATGAAGTGAAGATTTTTTATTGATGGGATAAATCTGAGAGTATTTATAGTGGTTGGAGAAAGAGCCCGTGGTTAGAGAGATATTGACATTGGGAGACAAAAGGAATGGTTAATTGGGTAAACTCCTGTACGGGAAGAGTTGGGATTAGGGACACAGATTGGCTTTGTTGAGAAGGGCCACCTCTTCCTAGGAGACAGGAGTTAAGGTTGAGGACAGGCAAAGATGTGGAGACCTCTGGGGGGTTTGAGTGAGGGAGAAAACCATCATGGATGATGGCTTCTACTTTCCCAGTAAAGTAGGAGGCAACAACATCTGCTGAGACAGTTGAGGCAGTTAGGTGGCACAGTGGATAGGGCACCAGCCCTGGAGTCAGGAGGACCTAAGTGTAAATCCAGCCTCAGACACTTACTAGCTGTGTGACCCTGGGCAAGTCACTTAACCCCAGTTGCCTGCACCTCAAAAAACAAAACAATAACAACAACAAAAAACCTATCTGCTGAGAAAAGCATGGTGAGGGAGGCACTGAGGGCTTAAGGAGAAAAGGTCTGAAACAGTTACTGAGTGGAATTGAGGAAGAATAAAATATTTGCCATGTATCAGTGAACACCCCATCAAGATGAAAGAACATTAATCCACGGAGGATCCAGTATGAGCAGAGAAGGCAGATGGTGGGGTGAGCCAGGGTTGGTCATGCATGACAGGAGGACCAGGTAGTCAGGGCTGGTTCAACTGGCCAACTATAGAGGAACAAGACTATGAAGAATGGAGAGTGAGGTCTGCCAAGAGATCATATTACATCTTTTCCTTAGGAGGAAGGGATGACAGGGGGACACAAGTGATATAGAGAACCAAGGGTTCCGTCCTTCCTTCGCTTACAGAAAGTAGAGACAGAGGCGTCTTCAAGGACCTCTATTTCTACCCTTGTAAAATTATAGAACAGAACGATGTGGTAGAAAGGGTTCAAACTACAGAGCCACAGTACCGGATTTCAAATTCCATCTCTATTACTTACTGGTATGATCATGGGCAAAGCACTTCAGCTCTCTGGGCCTCAGTTTCCACATTTGTAAAATGAAGGAGTTGGGCAAAATATTTCCTAAGGCTCCTCACAACTATGACATTTTATAAAAATCCAGGGAAGCACATGAATAAATAAGCAGTGAAGTGATGACCTTGTTTATCCAGGACATAAAAACTTCAAACCTTGGCTTTCTCATCAGCAGAAGAAGTAATTTAGGGCCACTTGACTGCAGCAACTTGAATGACATCTCTCTGTGTGAGTCTGATCTCCTCTGTGTATGTATCTAATTATTTACAAAAATTTACAGTTACTTATTCACAGTTATTTATTTCTTTATTTATTCTACACCTCCCCGCCCCCCCCCCCACTAGAGTGTAAACCTCTTGAGGACAAGAACTGTTTTTGCACTTCTCCTTAAGCCTGTTGGACCTGGCATATAAACATATATTGATTGGTGACTGATTGATCAATTTCTCCCAATCATTTCAATTCCTACCTTTGGGGGCAAAGGTCTTTCCAAACGATGATTACGTGTTAATTCAGCATTGGCACAGCAAAGAAGAAAGGAGAAAGCCTATACATTAAGACTTATAAATCCAAATGAGATTTATTAGAGGTTATTCTGTATAGCTGCCCATGGCCTCTGGAGGGCTAGAGATGGGAGGTGAGTGCTAAGGTCCTCCAAATCTGAGTCCAAACTGACTTGGGGGTAGTGTGGCAGCTTCAATATGGCTCCCCACCTTTCTCTTTTGTACAGGAAAATTCCCATCTCTGAATTGTGTTAGGAGTACTCCCTCCTTTTAAGGGGGGTTTCAGAATGGTAATTGGTGGAGGAGCCAGGTATTATGTTATTTCTGGTTCCAGGCCTATGTTTTGGAATCTTTATGTTTCACTGAAGGAATATAAAAATATAGGATTGAAATGTTTCCTCATCTTCTTGAGGTCTAAACAGGGGGATGTGGAGAATCTTATCTATGATCCCTGGGGCTATGGTGCCATTTGCCCCCAGGTGGACACTTACCTACTAAGTTATAATTGGAGTCACAGGAAAAGACCTCTTAGCTGGTTTTTAGGGGGAAAAAACCCCCCAAAAAACCCACAACAAAAGAAAATGAGAAGCAATTAAAACTACAGAGGTATACAAGATAGAAGCAAATTAATATGGCCATGAATCTTTCCAGGTAGTTCTGCCTTTAAATTGCCTGGCCATTATTAGGTGGATGGCCTTGGTTTGTTCTCTCAAGTCAGGATCAAAGGCCCTCTTGTGGAGGTGCTTAGACTTCTCCCATGAAATTCTACATGTGAGAATGCTAACTCAGATTTTATAGGGGGGGGGGGAGCAGAGAACAAATTTCCCATACACCAAGATCCTAACATCCGGGAATAGGTCTCAGTTACGAATACAGACATGTATAAATTTGTGTGTATATATTTCCTAGTGAGCTAAATATTAGCAGTTTATATTCTCTAGAAAAGAGAACACTCAAAGTTACCAAATTCTGAGAGACAAGCATATCCTCATATGACTCGTCAGAAAGGCCGTAGAAACCACAAACCAGACACTATGAAATGAATCTCCGCAGTTACCGTTTAATGGGGCCCTGCAAGAGGGTGGTGTATGCAGTGAGAGGATAAGAATGCCAGGGGAATGGGGGATGGGTTTGGGAAGCCACTGCCTCTTTATCTGATTCATAGTAGTCCAGAAAGACTTCCTAGACCAGGGGTGGGGAACCTGCGGCCTTAAGGCCACGTATGACCTTCTATATCCTTAAGTGCGGCCTTTTGACCAAATCGATTCAGTCAAAAGGCTGCACTTAAGGATGTAGAAGGCCACATATGGCCTTTTGGTCCGTAAAATTTGCACTGGCCCTCTTCAAAAGTGAAGGACAAACAACACACTAGGCCTAGGGTCTTCTGACTTTCAATTCCATGTTCTTCATGTTTTTCCTTACTGAATTGGTGCCTTTCTCAATCTTCCTGGTGACCCACTATAGCAGAAAGGCAAAATTCATGACCTCAGAGAGGACCATGGGCATGCCTGAATGGTTCGGAATCATGAAATATAAGGAATTCTCTAGGTAGAAGGCAGAAGAATAACATTTATTTATGATGAGGGTTTGGGGGGAGAAGTACTCGACACCCCAAAGTACTGACACACCGGGTCCTGCCGAAAGAATTCGACTCAAGCTTTCTCAGCCAAGGGAAAAGATAAAGTTTATTAAGAGTTAGCCAAATAGGCCTGCCCCAAGACATCCCACCCCTTGCGATGCCTGTAAGGAAAGCAGGGCAGACCAATCTGAGCTAGGAGCATGGAGGCAAGATGGAGATTATATACACAAAGGTTGTGGGAGGGATTGAGGGGTGGTCTGGGGTGACCAGAGGAGGGGTCTAGGGAGGGACTTAAGGAGGAGTCTAAGGAGGAGCTTGAAGGGACTGGGATGAGGTCAGACTCCAGGGTGGGGGAAATAGCTGAAGGCTAGAAGGCTATATGGAAATGACAGACCATAAAGGGCTGGGGTAACAGAGCTCGGGTATAGATATTTTGATCAGGATTAAGGATGGGAAACAGGATTAAGGGTGGGAAACAGCTGGATAATAGAGGACTGGGCAAGGTAGGCATTTGGGCTTAATGGTTATAGCCTCAGGCCAAGGCCAGGTCGAGTGGGAAGATTCAAGGAGAGTTCAAGGGTTCAAGGGATTCCCAGAGACTGTGCCCTCCTCATTTAGACTCCACAGGATCAGATTCAAGGACCAATGCCCCCAATTTGATATTGTGGCAATAATATTCTAAAACCAATAAGCCCACCTCACTGTAGCAACAAGGAAATTATAACAAAATATTATAGCAAGAAACCAAGCCATACTGTAGTTTTCCCTCGATGCTGGGGCCTCCCTATAAAAAGATCACTCATGAATCCTAACTCTCTGCTCAGCACTGTCTCCTGCAGCTCTGCTGACTCTGAGTTCCTTGATCTCTGCCACTCCCTCTTGTTCAGCACTCTCCGCTCTGCACTTTCCATGCTGGCTCTCTGCTTCTGAATCCTGCCACTCTCTGCTGCTCCCAGTTCTGTTCTGTTGCTCCCAGTTCTGGGCTCTCTTGTTATACAGTCATAGCCGTCATCTGATTGACTAGAACTCTGTGCACATGCCATTGGCTCTGGTTTTAGCAACTCCCCTTAGGGCCACATCGGCTTAGCACCTAGTAAGTAGGGGTTTGGGGCCTATATATAATCAGGCCTTCCCACCTAGGCCCACCTGAGCCCTATTGAATGGGTGGGTGTAAGAAATGGGAGGAGGAGTTTTGTTTCCACAGAACTAAAGGTGTGCTTCCCTGCCCTCCCCCACCCCAGCTTTAGCAGAGACCAGGCCTCAAGGTCGGTCAGGTGAGAGGTCAGAGGCTTGTATGCATGTGCATACTTTTTGAGAAGGCAGTCTGGGGAATTAGAGAGGCCAAACCCACTTGAACCTGTTCAAGCTTATCTAGGGTCTGGTCTTGGTCAAGAATCCAGGCCTACTGATTTGCATAATTTGCATATGTTAAAGAGGGAAAATAGGGGAAGTAAAAGAATATAGTTTAATCCTAAACTAAGACAAGGAAAATCTAATTAACTTCACTTTTGCTTCTGTATCCTTATTATCCTATTTATATAAACTATATAACCTAGGAAAACTATGTAAAAAACAAAGATTGTAAACTAACCATGACTCTAGCAGGAGTGGAGGGAATGGTTACCCCTGCTCCTGCAGCTGTATCAGTGTGAGTGTTCCCGCGAACACTATACCCGCTCTCCCGCGGAGCGTAATAAAATGCTTCCCTCTGCCCACTCTGGTCCTGAATTCTTTGGGTGTGAATGGGCAAATCACATGGATTTTCCTAAGGTCAGGTGAAGGGAAGCAACAGGCAGCGGAAGCTCACCAGGCTTACTCCTGGATCTTGTCTTGGGGTGTCCTGTGATCCCCACTGCGGTGTTAAGAGGGCTACCACTCTGGATTCCCTTGGGGAACCCTGTGGTCTGCATGGCCTTCTTAAGGGGACATCACATGGGACTTCCGGCCCTGTCTCGGGAGCCTTGTGATCTTACTGCCATCCTAAGGGGCCATCACTTGGGTCTTCCTTAGGGTCTGACCCCTAGGAGGCCCTGTGATCCCCACAGATTAAGGGATGGCTACCACTTGGTCTTCTTCTGGGAGTCCTGTGATCTGTACAGCCTTCCCTAGGGATTATCACAGGGTTCTTCTTCAGGACTTTGGCCCTGCCTAGGAAGTCCAGTGATCGCCAAAACCACGTTTCTCACAGTGGGGAAGATCTTTGCTCAGATTAATATTACACCCAGGAGTCCAGAAATCTGGGTTCCAGCCTGAAGTCATGCGGTGGCATCTTGGGTTATGTTGGACAAGGCTTTGTTCTCTCAGGCCATTTCCTCATCTATAAAATGGAGGAGTTGAACTAGATAGTTCGGAAGGTCCTCTTCAGCCCTAACATTCTAAGCTCTCCATCCTAAGTTGCCTTTCAACAATATGTATGTTCTATGTTCCAAGAATCCTTTTCAGCTCTAACATTCTATGTTCTATAGGAAAACAATGAGGTTTCCCTTAAACAAAATACAGCTCCTCCTCAGCGATGGTTTTTGCAGTTGACAGATATGCATAATAAAGGCAAGTACACTGACTAGAGAAAAATGGGTGGAGAACCTTGCTTCCTTAGATCATCTTTTGTTCCTTGACCCTCTTCCTCTTCTCAAGGGAACCCAGATTCTGCCCCTGGTACCCTAGGCTCTAATAAGTGAGCTGTCCATTTGTCATTCCTGGAGCCAGGCCACTATTTCATTTGACCATCTCCAGACACATTGCCACACATGGACCCTCACTCACCTTCCCCCCTTTCCTACTCTGTTTTCCCTATATGTACTGCCTTTCTGTATTAGTGTGAGCTCCCTGAAGACAAGGGCTGTCTTGCTTGCTTAAGTTTGTATCCCCAGCACTGAGAACTTAATAAATGCTTTTTCATTCAGTTAGTCATGGTTATACCATAGATATATTTGCATGCTAATCCTGAGAGAATCTTTAGAATTTCTAACCCTTGGTGAGGGAGTTATCTGGAACAGAGGGATTTAATCACTTCCCAGACATAGGGACAAAGAGAACACTTAATCTTAGCCCAAGATTTTTTTTTTTTAAACTGGGTGCAGTGACTAGCAATAAAGAACTATCTGTATGACTTTTATTAGGGAGTGTTCTAACTAGCAAAGTGGAGCTAAGATGTCTGGCAGATTGCCCTGAAGAGATGAAACCCACAAGCTGGTAACAGGAAGCAACACCCAGCAATTGCTACCACGAGGTTAGCAGAGCCATGCCCAGCGAGATGACCACCAGAGGGACACCATACCCATTGGGGAACAGGTCCAGCGAAAGCAGCACATTGATATCAATAGAAGAAGCCAAGGACATAAGAAAAGACTACTTCAGGAGGCATGAGTCGCCAATCTCCCTGGAAATAGGTGTTCCCTTAGCATGATTTTGATGTGTGTCCACTCTCTGCACTGATAATTTGTGTAGGGAAAGTGAGCCCTAAGGTTATGGGGAGAATGTTCTGTAGTTAGGCAGGTGGTATCAAACTCAAATAGAAACAAGGGCCATTAAACTGAGAAAAAGGATTCCTTTGGGCCACATATTGGCTTAGAAAACTACACCTTTTGGCTCCCAGCTCATGGTGGTGAAGGTGCAACTTCTTTCGGTCATCCCGAATCCGGGTTCATCTGACAGCAGCAGCCACCCCGTAGCGTCCAGGCCAAGCCACCACATTCATCGCCGCCGTGCTGCCCAAGTTTGACCCTAATGAAATTAAAGTTGTGTTTTTAAGGTGCATAGGTGGTGAAGTTGGTGCCACATCAGCTCTGGCCCCCAAAATTGGTCCCTTGGGTTTGTCTCCCAAAAAGGTTGGTGATGACATTGCCAAAGCAACTGGTGACTGGAAAGGACTAAGAATCCCAGTGAAACTTACCATTCAGAACAGACAGGCCCAGATTGAGGTTGTGCCTTCTGCCTCAGCCTTGATCATCAAAGCCCTAAAGGAACCTCCTCGGGACAGAAAGAAGCAGAAAAATATTAAACACAGTGGAAACATCAGTTTCGATGAGATTGTCAACATTGCCTGACAGATGAGGCACCAATCTTTGGCAAGAGATCTCTCTGGAACTATTAAAGAGATACTTGGAACAGCCCAGTCTGTGGGCTACAACACTGATGGCAAACACCCTCATGATGTCATTGATGACATCAATAGTGGTGCTGTTGAATGCCCAGCAAGTTAAAAACTACAAAGGAGACTATTTGCAATAAATTTAACATTTGACAACAACAACAACAAAAAAAACCCTACATTTTAGGGGCCGCTAGGTAGGGCAGGGGATAGAGCACTTGCCCTGGAGTCAGGAGGACCTCAGTTCAAATTTGGCCTCAGATACTTACTAGCTGTGAGACCCTGGGCAAGTCACTCAACCCTGATTGCCTTGAAAGAAAACTCCATATTAACATTATCCATGTTTAAGCATATTTTTATTTATTTTGTTAAATATTTATTTCCCAACTATGTTTTAATCTTGACTGGGCAATGTTGTGGTGCTGTATGTGATACCTTTGGTGTACTGGATAGAGTTCTGAACCTGAAGTTAAGAAGATCTGAGTTTTAATCCTGCCTCCCTCATTTTCTAGCTATGTGACCCTGCCCAAGTCACTTAAACTTTCTGAGCCTCGGTTGCTTCATCTATACAATCAGCATAATAGCTCTTAACTTATAGAGTTGTGAGGATCGAGTGAGATCATACACATACACACACACACATATATACACATACATATATATATATATACACATATGCATACATATAATATACACACGTATATGTATGTATTGCTTTGCAAACCTTCAAATGTTCTCCATTTTAGCTGTTATATTATTGCAGCTTTTCTTACTAAGGCCTTTCAGAGCCTAGCCCACCCCCATCTTTCTAATCTTCTTATACCTGATAGCCCTAGTGTTACTGGAGTCCTTGCTGTTCCTCAAATAAGACACAACATCTCTTGGATCCAGGGATTTTCTCTGACTGTTCCCCATGCCTGGAATGCTCTTCCTCCTCACTTCCGCCTCCTGGCTTCCCGTAATCCCCACCCCCCAACAACCTCCCCCTCCCCTCCCTACAAGAAGCCTTTCTCAATCCCTGTTAAGCATAGTGCCTTCCTTCTGTAATTATTTCCTATTTCTCTTGAATATAGCTTGTTTGCACATAGCTGTTTGCATGTTATCTCCCCTCATTAGACTGTGAGCTCCCTGAGAGCAGGCTTGTCTTTGCTTTTCTTTGTATGCCCAGTACTTAGCACAGTGCCTTGAACATAGCAGGCATTTAGTACATACTACTTGCCCGACTGACTTTTTTATTTCAATGAATGCCTCTGCTCTGAACTAATTATACCCTCTGACCAACTGGAGAACAAATTTAAAAAAAAATTGGTTGAGACTCATAAACTATGATTTTCAATGGATGTGGACTCGTAGAATATCTTGAATGAATCTGGAGCCCCACGAGGGAAAGGGGTGTGCCCTTAGTGTTACATATGTTCTAAGGCCCCTCCTAGGTCTGACATTCTATGATCTAAGTGTATTAGAGCCTCCTACAAGAAAGCTGAGTCAAAAGCATGACCAAACAGTGGGTGGGGTACTTAACGGTTTGTCTCTCCAAGACGCAAGGAAATGAGGTCATCTAGGGCAGCTAGTCTCAGGTCTAATCTGAAGGTTAGAATGCAGGGCAGGGGGGGGGGGGGGGGAGGTCACCACCTAGGATGATTGAGGGATGTTTTAGTTCTGCCTATTTCCAAGTCTCTCCCTTACTGTGGCAGCACCTTAATCTCTTTGTTGTTGTGAAAAGCCCACCCCTCTCTTCCCAGTTAGTGTCATAGGATTCTGGGATTTGGGGTCAGAAGCATAGGTATGCTGGAGCCAGCTCAAACTGGCTCCTGAGAGACAATTGTATTTACACTCCAGAAATAGGCAAATGATACAAATCAGGGTTTGATTGATGTGTCATTGGTTGTCTAGATGTAAGAAAATATAGAGAAAATGTACTGCAGATTAAACTTAGAAGTGTGTCATGCATCTATCTATCTATCCATCTATCTATCTATCTATCTATCTATCTATCTATCTATCTATCTATCTATCTATCTATCTACCAGCATACCCCTGGTGGAAATGACCTATTTCCAACATCTTCATACTACATAGGAGGATACTGACTCTCAGAGAGGTTTACAATGACTTCTCTGAGGCCACAGAGGAAGAACAGGACTTAGAATCTAGTTCATCTGATTTCAGTGTACTTTTAGGGGGACGACAAAGGTGATGGCATTATTTCCTTAAGGAAATCATTTCCTTAGTGTAAGTAGATCTAGTATTCCTCAGTACCTAAATTGCATATATTTCCTTCTCAGCTAAACTTCTTGAGAAAGCCAACTACAATCCACGCCTAGACTTACTCCCACATCTTATCACTAAGGATTTTTTATGTTTCCTCTTTGTCTCCCATAGGCCTCATTAAAAAAAGAATATGCATTTTAATGTGTGCTGCATCATTACCAGTGAGCATTTCATGTGCTACCCTCACAGGGGTGGGGTCCTTCTCCATTCCCCTCCTCTACAACATATCCCTTTGCACTTTTGAACTGTCATGGGCCATGGACATCACCCAAGTCTGTGCTTTTCAAGAACTAAGTTACTGTTTTATATAGTCCTATTTCCTGTATCACTAGTTGTCTTAATCTTATTCCATCCCTTCCCTTTCACCTTCTCCCCGCTGCGCCCCACCCCCCCCAGTTCCAGATATAAGCTATAGTTTTATTTGATTCTTTTGGTTTCTTATCCTGCCCAAAGCCACTATCAAGAAGAGAGAGAGGGGCAAGCAGGGTAGGTTTCAGAGGGAAAAAAAAGAGTGAACAGGAAGCTAGAGGGCAGGCCAAGCCTTTCGAGGAGGCTTTTGGGCCTTCTCCTCTTCATTTTCTGACTTAATGATCTCATCAGCTTCCATGAGTTCAATTATCATTTCTATATAGTTGACTCCCAGATCTATATACATGGTCCTAGTCTCTCTCCAATTTGGTTGCTAAGGACAATGTTGATGACTCTTTTGACCTTTGAAGATCCCAGGGTCTTAACCTGGTTCCAGACTCATTCACAAAAATATAGTAGAGACAGAAGAAACAGATATAGCCATGTGTTCACAGTCCCATGGTGGCCAAGTGGGAGAGAGGGCCCAAGGCTTGTCCTCTATCTGAGGGCCCATAGCCATTCTTGTCTTGTGTATCACCAGGGATAAGCCACCAACTGCCAATGAACATTTAAAATTGGATGCCCCATAAACATCTAAAAGAAATTATGAAACTGAACTCATTATGCTTTCCCTAAACTTATCCCTCTTCTTTTAAAAAAAAAATTTTTTTTATTTTTGGAGGAGGAAGGCAAGGCAATTGGGGTTAAGCGACTTGCCCAAGGTCACGCAGCTAGTAATATGTCAAGTGTCTGAGGTCACATTTGAACTCAGATCCTCCTGACTCCAGGGCCAGTGCTCTAACCACTGCACCACCTAGATGCCCCCACTTACCCCTCTTCTAAACTTCCCTATCACTGTCAAGGGCACCACTGTCTTCCTCTAACCAGGTTCACAACCTCATTGTTATTTTTGTCTCCTTTTTTCTACTCAGTCCCTTACATCCAATTAGTTGCTAAATCTTTTTGTTTCCATCTCCACAGCTCTAGTGTATATTTCTTTCTTTCCAATAATTCAACCAAAATCTCAGTTCAGACCCTCATGCTTAGACCAGAGATATCAAATATGTGGGTCACATGTAGCCCACAATACTCCCCAAGTATGGCCCGAGCCAGATTAAAATGTAATTGGGAAATACTTAACAAAATAAATAAAAATACAACAGGGCATAGATAATGTTAATATGTGGTTTTCTAAGTCAATACGCAACCTACAGAGATTCGTATATATGGTTTAGTGGTCCCTGTTTCTATTTGAGTTTGACACTACTGAACTAGACTTTTGGAATAGTCTGAATTTCTTTCTGCGCCAAACCATCCTCCACATAACCAGACAGTGATTTTCCTCAAGTATGGGTCTAATCATATCACTCCCTAATTCAAAAACATTCTAGTGCCTTCTTCTTACTTTAAGGATCAAATGTCTTGGTATTTAAAAGCCATATACCAAATATACTGGCATTTAAAGTTCTTAAAAACCCATCTTTCCTGTCTTACACATTAACTTTCCTCCCATACTCTGTGGTCCCACCGTATTGGCTTATTTGCTGTACTTCACATAACAGGCCCGTCTCTTATCTCATCATCTCTGACTCTTAGAATGCCTGACTTCCTTTGAGACTCAGTGTAAGCTCTACCTTCTGGAGCAGGGTTTTTACAATCCTTCCCAGTGGCTAGTGCCTTCCCCTCTAACATTACCTTAGAGCTACTTTGTAGGTATCTTGTACTGTAGAAATCTGTGTGAGTACGCATCTCCTCCATTGGAATGCAAGCTCTTTGAGGGAAGGAATGATTTTGTTTTTATTTTTTATCATTAGAACTTAGTGGGGCATTATCTGCCTGGCAAATAAAAGCTTGCTGATTGCCATATTCTTGCTCAGAAAAACAGCAACAGGGAAAGACCTGTCTTTTTAGCACGTGTGAGTTTATCACAGTAGGATCATAGGATTTCAGGTTGGAAGTTACCTTAGATATGATCTAGTGAAACTCTCTCATTTTACAGAAAGAGGAAACTGAGGGTAGAGAGGTAAAATGACAATTCTTTATACTTCTCTACTTTCATCTCTCCTCTGACTTACCTAACTTACCTGACTTACCTGTAATCTGATTTCAAAGCCAGCGTCCTTTCCAGGAAGCAAGTTTGAAAGGCACAGAGTGTGGATTCCTGTGTAGGGGATGAAACACAGTACCTGGCATAGGGGCTTATATGTAGTGAGTCCTCAATAAATGCTTGATGAAGGAATACAGAATTTTTAAGTTTTGATTTGGGTGGATGAGGAGGAGGCTCATGAAATATGACAGGACAAGCCCTAGGAGGCTGTTGAGGAGAAGGATGTGGTATGAGATGGAATATCCCTCCTCTTCCCTCAGGGAAAATTACAATTATGTCTCATAGTTATTATGTATTTAGTCAGTCAATAAATATTTATTAAGCACCTACTATGTATCAGACACTGTGCTAGGGATACAAAGAGGCAAAAGACAGTCCCTGCCCTCAAGAAGCTCACAATCTAATGGAGGAGACAACAAGCAAACACATATGTACAAATAACCCATATGCAGGATAAAGAGAAAATAATTAAAAGAGGGAGAGCGCTAGAATCAAGAGGGGATAAAGGTTTCCTGTAGAAGACAGGACGGGTATCCTTTTAATGTTAACATTCTTCTGGTGATGCTATATAATGGTGAGTCACAGAATACCACATTCTTTGAAGAATTAAAGTTGGGAATGACTCATGGGGCAAGGAGGAGCTGCATGGGAGTCATACAGCATGTTACCAATGAAGAAATGCGCAGAGATGTTAAAACCAGAAAAGGAGGTGGACTAGTCATGTAGTGATAACAAGGAGAAGCCTTTGGACATCCCACGTGCTCCATTGGTATTCTTCCAATATTGAAACAGCTCAAGCAAGGGCTCTAGCATGTTGGGTGGCTCCCCTGTGGAAGTGACAAGAGGTTACGGATTAGAGTTTAGTGGATGGGCTGGGAACACAGATACTTTGAAGTGTCAAAGATGACAGTGATTTGATTCTGGGAAGCTCCTCCCCTGTAACACTCAACCAAGGGATGAGTCAAACCAAAAATCTACAGCTGTGGTTAGAACTGGTAACTTGAGGCAGGAAAGGCTAAGATTCATAATTATTGGCTCCAACACTTCACAGTGATTTATGAATGCAAGCAACTTTATTAGCTGCCTCTTAGACATAAGGCTGATTTCATATTTCTTAGCAGAAGGTATCACACTTCTATTCTCAGAGGACTGTTATGACACCTAAAAGTATATGCCAATCATGTATTTATTTACTTTGTAATAAGCATTCAGATGTATCACAAAAATATATAAACATATGTATCACAAAAAACCCTATAAACACTGAGGAGAAAATAACATATCAGATGAGGAGCAAAACTGGTATTTCAAGGTAATGTAAAGAGAAATATTATTGATTTGATAATTATTGAACAAGCTGCCTGAAAGCTCCGTAACATATACACTTTTCTTTATTGATTATTGCAAAGCTTTTTGCTAGTTTGAATTTTGTGGCTTATTCTTGTACTGCAAATACGCAAAATAAATCTCGGTATAGTGAGACTATTAGAGTATTTGATGTCCACATGGAAAACTATTCTTCCTTTAAAACATGCCACCAGCACAATAATGTTAAGAATAATTCATTTTTTAAAAATGTAATTTTCAAGGAGATAACTTAAACCCATTATGCTTATTAAAAGAATACAGCAGGGAGGGACTGAACAATGCCTGCTCAGAGAAACTGCTGGAACAATAAAGAATTTACTCTATGCTTATCCCATCTGTTTTATTACTACACACATTGGACAGCATTGTTGATTACTAAATGTTCCTCTCTTCTAAATTTGCTTCCTGGTTATAATTTTAATGATAGCTTTTCTAGATAAAGATCATTTTTATTGTGTGCCATGTTAGTGTCTTTGATATAGACAGTGTGGATGGAGGATGGGGGAGAAGGCTACCTAGAATCTAATTGGCTGGGAAATCTCATTTCTAAACTGATAGCCAAAGATCACCTGAGGGTTCAGAGCTTTAAGTTAATATTATGGATTTTTAAACTTTCTAACTTTGTCGCAAAGACAGTACTTTGAACCAGGACCTTTGTCCAAAATTAACACCCCCATGAGCTATTTTTTTATTTTGCAGGGGGGAAGGCAGGGCAATTGGGGTTAAGAGGCTTGTCCAAGGTCACACAGCTAGTAAGTATGTCAAGCGTCTGAGGCCGAATTTGAATTCAGGTCCTCCTCACTCCAGGGCCAGTGCCCTACTCACTGAGTCACTTAGCTGCCCCCATGCAATAATCTTTTAATCTTCCAGATAGCTAGTTGCTTTGATTTCAGGTTTTCTCCCCCCATTCTGCCCCTCCCTCCCCATAGGAGAGTAGGGAGTGGCAGTAAGGGTGGGGACCTCAGGAGAAGATTACAGCCTAAGCCAGTTCCAGTGGATGGAGATGGGCAAGGCCAGGAATTATCTGTTCCACTCACTCCTCCTCAACAGAGGTGGGGAAAAGTGCTCCCCAGTCAAACCACCCTGCACAGTGACATCTGCTACGTTATAGACAGATGAGGAAACTGAGACCTAGAGAGAGGAAGCATCTTGCTTTAGGTTACACAGCAATAAAGCCAGGATTAAAACAGAAGCCTGATGAATCCAAATCTGATGACTTTCCTCACTACACCACTTTATTGAATGAATGTTGTAACCTAGCTGGCTTCAATTATTCAACAAACATTTATTAAGCACCTCATACAAGTGCTAAGGAATGATACAAAAATAAATAAGACTTATCTATCATATAGATAGTAGGTAGAAGAGCCACTATTAAGCCAGTGCCTAGCATAGTGCCTGGCACATAGTAGGCACTTAATAAATGCTATTTGACTGACTCGTTGACTAGTTCCACCTCAAGTCCTCCAATTCCAAATCTAGTACTTTCTCCACTACATCATACTGCCTTTGAGCAAATGCCTGAATGACTTCAAGGAGAAATTCCACCCTGAATTAAGCTGCAAAGCAGCCCCTCCAGTTCAACAGTCCCTTTTCACCAAAGAGAAACGTTGAAGGGTTGGCCTTTCATTCAATGTTCATTCATTTGGCAGAAATTTATTAAATACCTACTATGTGAGAGGCATCTTGGAAGGTACAAAGATAAATAAGAAAGGATCTCTGGCCTCAAAGATAGTATAGTCTGTCTAGGGTAAGAGAGGGGAGGGGGAAAGGGAATAAGGCATGTATACAGATGGAACACGTAGTTGGGTAGATTTGGTTCACAGACCCAGACTACCTTGTATTTAACAACTTTATATTAATTTTTATTTACTCTTTTTATAGGTAACCAGGTGACATGGTGGATAGAATTCTGGATCTGGAGTCAGGAAGAACTGAGTTCAAATCCAGCCTCAGACATTTACCAGCTGTTTGACCTTGGGCAAGTCACTTAACCTCTGTGGGGCTCAGTTTCTTCATCTGTGAAATAAGGTTAATAACACCTACCTCCCAGGGTTATTGTGAAGATAAAATAATATTTATACAGCATTTTATGAACTTTAAAATGCTAAATAAATGCTGGTTATAGTTAGCTATTATATTTATTTTGTAAATGTTTATATATGTTCTTATCACCTCTATTAAAATGTAAGCTTCTTGATAATAGGGATTGTTGTGTTCTTTGTATTTTTATTTTCACCCAGACCATGGCACCAAATGGAAGCTCAAGGAAAGCTTGTTGATTGATTCACTGACATTGTTAGGTGTGACCCGAATGGGAGTTTTTTCACTTGCTAAGATGTACTTGGCTATCTATATTGGCAAAAACAAATGGATGAAGAATACCTATTGGCTAGATTATGCCATGTAGTTAGGTGGATACCCCATCGAGTTAGTCTGATAATATCTTTTGGATAGGTGCTGCCGATGGACAATAAGATAGGCCCAGAACTGGATGGAAGGAGAAGGAGAGAGGGTTGGTTTATATTCTGAGAGATTTGTGAATGGGAAGACTGATGGACATGTCACATATCATAAAAGATGAGCAGGCAGGGATGGGGTTGTAGTCTGCCCTGGAGGAGGGAGTGCCCACATGGATGGGATACCTTCGAACTATTGAAGTAAACATGACTGGCTAGTGAGCTGGTGCCATCTAAGCAGGAAAGGTGATTTGTGGAAGGTAGACAGTGAGGAAATGTAGAAAGCCCCTGAGGTTCCTTCTAATTCTGAAATCCTGTGATTTTGTGATAATGGGGGTAAATGTAAAGTCTTACACTTGGGTTCAAAAACTCAACTTCATAATGCAGAACGTTATGAGAGACAATGCTAGGCAGCAATTCGTCTAAAAAAGATGGGGGTGGATGAAGTATACGGTTTATAGGATGGGTGAATGGTTGGGTCAGCCTGAATCTACAATGTAATTTTGGAGTCAAGAAAGTGAATACAATCTGAATCTGAATCGAAAGGCATAGCACTGGGGAATATGGAGGTGAAAATCATGATATATTCTGTTCAGGTCAGATCACATGGATTACTGTCTTCAGTTTTAGGTGCCACATTTGAGTAAGGACCTTGAAAAACTAGATAGTTTCCAAAAGACGACAAACAGGGTGGTGAAGGTTATTACATTACTGCAATCTCAGGACAGACTGAAGGAACTGTGTATGTTTAGCCTGAACAAACCAAGATAGCTGTCTTCAAGATTTAAAGGGGTATCTTATGGAAGATAGATTAGATTTGTTCTGCTGGAATTAGGCAGAATTAGGAAAAGAGTATACACAATGATTTGGGGAAGCTAGGTGGTGCCAGGCCTGGAGTCAGGAAGACTCGTATTCTCAGTTCAAATCTGGCCTCAGACACTTACTAGCTGTGTGACCCTGGGCAAGTCACTTAACCCTATTTGCCTCAGTTTCCTCATCTGTAAAATGGAGAAGAAAGCAAACCACTCCAGTATCTCTGCCAAGAAAACCCCAAATGAGGTCATGAAGAGTTGGAAATGACTGAACAACAACTGAATACACCATGACTACTATAATGTAAACAAAAATAACAACAAAAGTAAAAACTGATTTTAAAAATTCAATTTTATTTTTATTTCCTGATTCTCTTTCTCCTACCTTCCCCTTTCCTACTCATTGAGAAATCAAGCAACACAAAACTTGTTACAAATATGGACAGTCAAGCAAAAGAAGTTCTTGCATTAGCTATGTCCAAAAAAAAAAAGGAAGACAGAAGGAAAAAGAAAGAAGGAAGAAAGGAAAGAAGGAAGAAAAAAAAGAAAAGAAAGAAGGAAAAAAGGAAGGAAAAAAAAAGAAAGAAAGAAGAAAAGAAAGAGAAAGAAAAAGAAAGGAAGGAAGGAAAGAAGAAAGAAAGAAAGAAAGAAAGAAAGAAAGAAAGAAAGAAAGAAAGAAAGAAAGAAAGAAAGAGAAAAGGAAATATGCTTCAAATTGCACTCTGAGTCCGTCAGCCCTCTATCTGGAGATAGATAGCATTTTTCACCACAAGTCCTCTGGAACTGTGGTTGCTTTCATTATATTGATCAGTTCCAAAGTTTTCCAAAGTTGTTTGTCTTTATGATATTGCTGTTACAGTATAAATTGTTCTCCTGGTTCGGTTCTTTGACCTGTTTGGGGGTGTAGGCCTAGTAGTTCGGTAGCACAATATAGTAGTTCCAAATTGCTTTCCAGAATGGCTGATCCAGTTCACAGCTCCACTAATAGTGCCTAACTACCTGCTTTCATGCCTGTTTTCCCATAGGCTCTGAAGCGTTTGTAATTTTCCCTTTTTTGGTGGTGGTGGTGGTGGGGGGCAGGGTACCATTTGCCAACCTGACAGGTTTGAGGTGGTACCTCAGAAAACTTGAACTCTTTGCTATCATAATAAACAAGTTTTGCCACAAAGAAGTGTGAAGAGTTATAAGAAGGCATTTTCCTCTCCTTTGCAGAGGTGAAGAACTATGGGTATTAAACACTGCATATAATTCTGTCTGGAATGATGTTAGTTTTGTTAATTTTTTTTCTTTTTTCTTTTTTTCTAATTTGTTATAAGAAATGGCTTTCTGGGTAAAGAAGAAGGAAAGATATATTAGCAAATGAAGGTGATTTATAAACAAAAGATATCAATAAACAAAAGATATTAGTAGTTTTTTTTTAAAAGAAAATACTTGAGAAATATCCAATCTTGTCTCAGTTTAATTAAATGAAAAACGAATATTTTTGCATCCAGACTAGCTGAAGGGGGAATGTGTGGAACCAGAGAATCCTGAGAAACCACAAAGCAATAGCCGTACTAGTTCCAGAACCCAGAAAAAGTAGGTGGAGCTAACCAGGAAGAAAAATGAAAACCCAAAAGGAAGAATTATTACATCCGTAAACTCGTAATAATAGTATTTTCACAAGCATCATAGATTTGGAGCTAGAAGAGACCTCAGAGGTCATGTAGTCCAAACCCCCTCATTTTGCAGATAAGGAAGTCAAGACCCAGGGGCCCCAGGTGACTTGCTTCAGGTGATACACTACTTGTTGCACATGGTTGTTTGGAGGATGGTGCTTTGTTAACATCAAAGGGCTACAGAAATTTGAACGGTTTTCATCATAGAAACCACCAGCCCCCAATGAATGAAGTGCCCACAGGGGTCAGAGGTGTACCTGAGACCATATGTAACAAAAGCTACAGGGTAGTTAGAAATGAATGAGGCAATTTGGGAAAATAGTGGGATGAGTTCCTAGAGGGGTTTGGGAATAAGGGGATAGGTAAGACATCTGCTCCTAGAATTGGGGACAAGGGAAGTTAAGTAGGAGAAAGGATTGGCTCTCTCTCTCTCTCTCTCTCTCTCTCTCTCTCTCTTTCTATCTCTCTCTTTCTCTCTCTCTGCCTCTTTTCCTCTCTTTGTCTCTCTGTCTCTCTCTTTGTCCCTGTCTCTTTCTATCTCTGTCTCTTCCTCCCTGCCCCTCCCTGCAGTAGCCTCCCCACTCCAAAGTCCTTCCATTTCAGAAGCCTTCAGCATGGGGGTCTTTCAAGCTTCCCTGACAAGGGGGACTAATTAAATCTTAACTGACACAGCACTAATTAGCTTCTTAATTACATGGAACCACATAATTAACTACACAATCTACACTAATTGTTAATTAAGAAACCAGTCACCCCCCTCCCCACCCTGATTCTCTCCTTTCCCCCTCCTCCTCTCATATAAGGATTACTACCTGAAGGAGTCCAAGAAGGAGGCAGTAATATCTGGGATCAGGCTTGCTACCTATTAATTCCCTCCTGTGCCAGGTTGTGGAGCCCCCAAATCAGTGAGGAAGGATGGACAGTTAGTCCCTACTATGTTGGGCAACACTAATTCTGCCAGGCCCCATTAGCTCCAATTCCTTAGTTTTTAACCCTAATTCTTGACAGACTGAAAGCCAACTCTAATAGTCCTGAGCCTCTGAATTACAGCCCATAATAATGGTGGTCTCTGAAGGCTTTTCCATCTGTGGTACTTAGGTCTGGGATTTCAAGAAACAGAGGCAAAGTTTCAGTTAACAGCTACAGGCCATGGCATAACCTCTCAGTCTGAGAGGTGGCAGCCATGGAGAAGAAAGGAGAACCATTTGGTCCAAAGGGCAGGAATTCCCAAGTTCTGAAGGACTGCTGAGAGTCCTGAACCGCAGCCTCTTAGATGGCGAAAGGGAGAATTCTTGCACAGCACAATTCCTGAACACAGCCATTTAGAGAGAAGAGGGGAAGTTCATGTGCAGGGCTAGTTTTGGGTTGTCTCTCGAGTGACCTCAGGTTTGAGAGTTCCACATGTCTGTCTTCTAGAGAGAGGAAAGAAGGGTTCCTGAGCAATGGTAGGGAGGAGATGCTGCTCTAGGGGTGTGGAAGAGCAGCAAGGGACCATGATCATGGCATGGAGATGGCAAAGGTAGGGATTTTGGTCTTTGCTATTTGAAACTATTTGAACGGAGCAGTTCTGATGAGAAAAGAGGGTGCCTTTCTGGCAACCTCAGGTTAATTTCTTTGGGGGGGTCTGTTCCACCAGAAGAGTCCCATAAGGCTGTATCAATCTCTTACTTGTATAAAAGTGGGACTCACCAGAATGTCAGGCAGTTTCCTATATAGAATTCTTAAGTTTATTTCTCTTCCAGAGGGAGTCCGAGACTATAAGCCCATATGAGTCTCTAGGGTGCAAGTGGAATCTACTAGATTATTGAGTGGTTCACCCTTTATCGATGTAAAGTTTATTTCGCTTTTGTAGCAAGGTCATAGCATCTGATCCACCTCTCTCTTCTCTCCCCTCCTCCTCCTTCTTCTTCTTCTTCTCTCTCTCTCTCTCTCTCTCTCTCTCTCTCTCTCTCTCTGTCTCATACACCTTAATAGCTAAGCTCCCGCTCGTATGATTCCCATTTAGCAAATCAGCCACATGAATTGCATCAAATCATCATCAGAAACATTTACCAAACAAAAGGCAATCCAATAAACTGAGACTGTAGTCTCCCACTGAAGTCCTCAGTTTCTTGGGTTGGGGGGTGGGGAATGGACACAAACTGACAGAACCATAGCAGAGAGACACACATGTATAGGGAATGCATGTGCCCAGGGCAGCTCCCAACTTGGTACTACAGGTCCTAATGTCCTTTCTTTCTCTCAGGCAGGGTCTATGCAATGACTCATTGATGGGTGGGGCTGCTTCTCTGCTGGCTGCTTGGGCTGTGTTTTTTTTTTTTTCTTCTTTCTTTCTGGACTGTTGAGGTAGAGTAAAAGGCAGAAATGCTTATGATCTGCCTGGGAACGTCTCCAGGTTGGCTCTCTTGGCTGGACTCTGCACAGTTTCTACACCAGGCAGTATGTGGCACTGCAGGGGAAAAGAAGCAAAATGTAGGAATTTGTTTTGCTTGACTATGCATGTTTATTTACAAGGATTTTTTTTTTAATAATGGGGATAGGGGTAGCTGGGAGGGGTAGAGGGAGATGGGGGTTAGGGATAGGATTTCCAAGGGAAAAAAAAGAGAACAGAAGTAAGGCAAAGAGGAACCACAGACAAGCAGGACAGGTTTGAAATGTATGTGTCAAACTTAAAGAAAAGTGAACTCTACGTAATAGATTCACAGTTTCAGGTACAATCCTCTCCTTTTCTACTTACTTATATGGAAAAACTCATTTTATTAGCATTCATTAAATTCAGAATTTGAAAAAATAGGATGAAAAAACCTTCATTTTTCATTCTCTTCTTTTAAAATTTAATTTTAAATTAAAAACTTTTGTTTTTAAAAAAGGAAAGCCCAAAACCTGTTCTTCCGCCAGTCAGCTTTTCTAAGCAGCAGGTGGCAGTGTAACCTCTGAGGTCTCTTCCTAGACTTCACAGTTTCTCCCTAGATCAGCATTTAACTTTGAGCTTTTCTCTGGGCTCTGAGTTTAGTTTAGCTCAGCTCAGCCAGTGCAGCCCTAATATTTCTAAAACAGCGTTTCTTCAGTGAAATGATTCACCCCTATCTAATAGTGATAAATAAAAATCTAATTTCTCTAATCTACAACATAACTAGGCAATATACATTTGTCCCACAGTCACCAAACCATTCTAAAAATCAGGGTTTCATAGATACTGTCTTTAAAGTCCTTATGTCAGTGTATGCAAATTAGACAATAGGAAACAGAACACTTAGGCCATCTTTACCCTAAGTGCCTTTTTAAGTTTCTTTTTTTTCAGTGTTTCTACCATAATTATTCCTGTATATTCCTCTTGTCCACACCTGGACGGGGTACCCCATTATACTTGCAAGCGAGATTCAAAGCACAGGGTATTGCTGTAAGTCCAAAGGATGGAATAAATTCTGAGGGGAATAATGAAACTCACTGGAGAGAGAAAGTGAATAATGTGAATAATAAACTGTTAATAAATGAAGTGAATAATAAACTGTTTACAGACTACTGTGCATTATAGCTTCTACTCATCTACCCTCATCAGCACAGGTATTTCCAACTACAGCCTAGATTGTTTCTTTAGAGTTAACAAACTCCCACCTCCCTTTCCTCTCCCAATCCTAGTGATATTGAATCTTTAAGGGCTTAAGAGTAAAACACTTCCCTCTCCAAGAAGCGCTTCCTGGTCTCTCATTTTCATTTACTTCAAACCTATTGCACCAATGATTCGTTCCAGTTCTGTTCGCCACCTCTACTATGCCCTCTGAGATTCCCCATTCACAATTTTTAAAAAATGACAACAATAACTTCTTTTCATCTTTAGACCTCTTCCTTTTATGACCCTACCATCTTCTGGCATTTACTGAGACCTGGGTTCTCTGGATGACATGATACCCTTGGTCATCCTTTCCAGGACTCAGAGTAATTTATATTTTGTTGCTGTTTAGTCATGTCTGACTCATTGCAACCCCATTTGGGATTTTTTGAGGGGGCAAGATACTGGAGTGTTTTGCCATTTCCTTCTCCAGCTCTTTCTCATATGTTGTTGTTGTTCACTCATTTCAGTTGTATCTGACTCTTCTGGGTTCTTCTTGGCAAAGATACAGAAGTGGTTTGCTATTTCCTTCTCCAGCTCATTTTACAGATGAGGAAACTGAGGCAAACAGGGCTAAGTGACTTGTCCAGGGTCACACATCTAGTAAGTGTCTGAGATCAGATTTGAACTCAGATCTTCCTGAATCCAGACCCAGCACTTTATCTACTACACTGCCCAGCAGTCCAAACCTCTCACATACCCCTGACATATCTATCCTAGACAAGTATTCAACGTGTTCCCCACTGCCACTTTCATACTATTCGCCACAACGACTTAGCAAATTTCCCTTCTTTGGGATTCACTGTCTCCAAATTTGTCACCTAATTCTGCTCCTTGTGTTAATTTGTCTATTGGCCCTTCAGCTCATCCTCTCTCTTTTGTTATGAAGTTCACTGCCTGTCTCACAGGCTTTCTCTCTAGTTTAACTCCTGTTCTCATACTAAGCTACTTCAGCCTGTATGTTGATGTTTCCTCAAACACACTAGCCTCCCAGTCCCTCAGACTGCTCAGTTCCTATTGAGCTCACCTACTCTCCCACTTTGCCTCAGCTACCCCATGGATGTTGTAATTTCATGATTAAAACCTCTGAAATTCTTTATCTGATCATAACCTCCTATTTCGTCTCTCCCCTTATTCCCCCTAAACCATAGCCTCTAATTCTCTAACCCTTTGCAATCTGGCTTTCCACTTAATCACCCAAGTGAAACTAATCTCTCCAAAGTCACCTATGCTCTTTTAATCACCAAATCTGTTGTTTTTTTTCTCAATCCTCATCCTTCTGGCATCTCTTGACCACGCCCTCCTCCTGGACACTCAATCTTTTCTGATTTTTTGTGACACTGATTTCTCTATATGATTGTGCCTTCTTTGCATCCTTTGCTTAAGCATCCAAATCTTGCCCCTCAACTATGAGTCTAGGCTATGTCCTAGAACCTTTTCTTTTCCCTTTTCATACTCTCTCTTAGTGATTTTATCAGCGCACAAGGTTTAATTATCATCTCTGTACAGAGATGGGCAGATAGGGGGTGGCACAGTGAATAGAGTGCTGAATCAGGAAGACTCATTCCTAAGTTCAAATCTGGCCTAGTTGTGTGACCCTCAGCTGTAAAATGAGGTGGAGAAAGAAATGGCAAAGCACTGCAGTATCTTCCCCCCTCCAAAAAAAAAATCCCAAATGGGGTTACAATGAGTCAGATATGACTAAACAACAACAAAATATAAATTACTCTGAGAACTATATATTCAGAGCTAGTCTCTCTCCTGAGCTCTAGTCCATCACAAACTAACGAGAGGACATTTTGAACTGAATATAAAGTTTTTCACCTAACATGTCCAAAACTGACCTCATTATCTTTTCCAAAAAAACCTAACCATCTTCCAAACTTCACTCTTTCTATACAGGGTGCCTCCCTCTTTGCAGTTGCCCAGGTTTGCAACTTCAGTGTTTCACTCATGCCTCATAGCTAGTTAGTAGCAAATCTTGTTATTTCTACCTTTGTGACATCTTTCACATCTCCCCAGTCACACAACCTTCTCTCCAGTCACACAACCAACCCTCTAGTTGAGTCCTCACCTCACCGCCTCTTTCCCACCTGCCTCAAGTCTTTTTCCACTTCAATTTATTCCTTTACAGCTGGCAAAGTGTTTATTTTAACTAAACGGTAGGCATTACTATATGTTCCTTTGTCAACCACAGTAGCTCCCTATTACCTCTAGGGTCAAATACCAACTCTATTTGACTTTTAAAGCCCTTCAAAATGTCACCACAACCTACCTTTGTAGTCTTTTTATACTTTACTCCCCTTTACTTACACTATGGCTCAGGCTAACTGGTTTTCTTACTGCCCCTCACATATGGTATTCCATTTTCCACTTCCATCCTTTGCATTTTCTGTCCCCCAAAGCTAAAATGCCTTACCTTGAGCTCTTAGAATCTATCATGTCCTCCCAGGCTCAACTCAAACACTACCTTCTCCATGAAGCCTTACCTTATCCCTTCAACTGCTAGTATCTTCTCCTGAAAAATCACTTTTAAATTAATTTGTATAAGTTTTATATGTATTTTGTATGTGTACACATTGTTTCCTCAAACTTTGTATCCTCAGTATTTAGCACAGTGCCTGGTACATATTGGGCACTTAATAAATTCTTGTTACTTGATTGATTTTCTTCATTTGCAAGAGGGTAAAATAAAGGCTGTCCTATATCTCATATGCATTACTTCCTTGAGTGCTTGTTTAGGTTCTGGGCAACAAATTGACATTATGGGTAGAGTACTAGCCTTGGAGTCAAGAAGATCTGAGTCCTAACTATGTCTCAGACATTTATTAGCTTTTTATCATGAGCAAGTTACTTACCCTAAATGTGCCTCAGTTTCCTTGTCTACTAAATGAGGGAGTTGGATTTAATAGCCTGGAGGCCATTAAGTCTAAAATTCCTTCCAGCTCTAAATCTATAACCCTATGACATTTTTACTCATATCTGTGGTCATCTAGACACAAGATTTATTCTGTGATTTCCTAACAGAAGTTCTGGGTAGCAGCCAAATGTACCATAAAGCTATGATTTGGGAGAAGTCCCCTAAAATTGGACCTAATTCATATAAGCTTAGAGTCTATTGTTCTGGAGCATGGCTTATATATAAGCATACCTACCTTTGATCCTCACAATGACCCTGCTGTGAGGTAGGTACTATAAACATTATTTACCTCATTTTACAGATGGGGAAACTGAGGTTGAAATGTTAACTAAGTGTTGTTTCTGGGATTTGAACCTTTATCTGTCCTGACTCTAGGTCCAATATACTTCCTGACATACCATGTCATTTCTCTCTAAGCATAGCATGAGGTTTCATAAATGTCTGCTCTTACTCTGATGTTTCCTGAACAGAAGTAAGGCACTCTAGATCCTCAGATTGCTGCCTGGGACAGCTATGTGGCACAAAGGATAGAGTGCTGGGCCTGGAATTGGGAAGACCTAGGTTCAAATGCAGACAGATAATTATCAGCTGCACCACCCTAGGCAAATCACTTAATCTTTGACTCAGTTTCCTCCTCTGCAAAGTGGAGATAATAGTAGTACCTGCCTCTCAGTTTTGTTGTAAAGATCAAATGATACAGGCATACCTCACAGATACTGTAGGTTTGGTTCCATTCTACTACAATAAAGTGAATATTGCAATAAAGCTAATCACATGAACTTTTTGGTTTTCCAGTACATATAAAAGTTATTTTTACACTATACTGCAACCTGTTAAATGTGTGATAGTATTATGTCCTAAAAAATACATACATCTATCATTCACTTAGTTCAGAGGGAAAAGTCAGCACCCCTGAACTTTGTTGATGGCTCTGTCGATGGCTGCTGACTGATCAGGGTGGTGGTTGCTGAAGGCTGGGGTGACTGTGGCGATTTCTTAAGACAAGACAATGAAGTTTGCCATGTGGATTGACTCTTCTTTTTATTGGAACACTTAAAGGCTATCTTGGGGTTATTAATTGGCCTAATTTCAATACCATTGTGTCTCAGGGAATGGGGAGACCTGAGGAGAGGGAAAGAGATGGGCGAACTGCCTTTGGAGCTATCAGAACACACAATATTTATTGATTAAGTTCTCCATCTTATATGGGCACAGTTTGTGGTGCCCCAAAACATTTATAATAGTAACATCAAAGATCGTTGACCGCAGATCACCATAACAGATATGATAATAATGAAAAAGTTTGAAATATTGTGAGAATTACCAAAATGTGACATAGAGACAAGAGGTGAGCACATGCTGTTGGAAAAATGACTTGCTTGATGCAGGGCAGCCACGAACCTTCGATTTGTAAAAGAATGCAATATCTCTGAAGTGCAATAAAGCAAAGCTCAATGAAATAACGCATAGCTGTATAACAATTGTAAGGCATTAGGCATAGTGCCTGGCATAAATGGTAGCTATTTATTATTATTATTACATTGAAGGGAGAGGAGAAGGAGGAAGCAGGCCCATCTAGCATGCTCCAGAGTTCCTGTGCTCCTGTCACTGGACAACTGAACCATCTGTGGGTATGAAGTCAGGTGGTCATGGTATATCACACTCTATTTAAACCATCACTGGTGGATGATGATTGACAGCTCAGCCAGCTAGTGGACCTAACTCTTTCTGGGTGTCCATTAGTGCAGAATCCCTTCATACAGTCCCCATTGGTTCTTCATTCTTTCTGATGGCTTCTTGGGTGCCAGGCCTAATAGTAGGCACTGTGAGGGACGCAGAGAAAGAAAGAGACCCTGATTCCTGCTCTTAGAGAGTTTTTAGTCATATGGAGGAAGAGGCAGAATGGATACTCATTTGCTCATCTCAATCTGGTGAATGAAATGAGATATCATATGTAAAGCACTTTGCAATCTTTAAAGTACTATATAACTGCTATGATTATTCTGTTACCACAAGGAAATGGGAATGTATGTTCAAAAGATTTTTAAGGTGGCTTTCCTACACATACCCCAATTCTTTCCCCTGAATTTCTGTGGGTTTCTGGGATCCATTTCAAGATGAATTAAACTACTTAGACCTTGGCTTCTCTACTCAAATGAACAGGTGTGTGTGTGTGTGTGTGTGTGTGTGTGTGTGCGCGTGCGCGCGCGCGTGCATGTATCTGGGGGAATGTGAACATGATACATAAGTGTACACATATATGTATGTATATGTGTGTGTATATGCATATACATATATGCATATTAGATACATATATACATGCATGCATACATACTGTAATGGTAAATAAAGTAGGACTTTTTGTTGTCTTTTGTTTTGGAGTGCTGCTCATCACTTAAGGCACTCAGTGCTTTTGAGTCTTGCCTTTCTTTGAATTAAGCAAGTGGGACTTTTGGCTATCTTTTGTTTTGGAGTGCCTCTAGGTACGAAGGCAATTAAGTGCGTTTGATGAGTCTCCCTTTGTTTGAATCAAGAGTCATTGATTGGAAACAATATATATGATGTGGTGCTAGTGATTAAAGATCTTCCCCCCCCCCATATATATATATGCTCTGAGATTGGCATTTTGCTTTTGGGGGTTTCACTCATTGGTCACATGGTTTGGCCCAATGAGACTCTAGGTAGCCATTAAGAGCTCCCCTGGCTTTGAAAACCCAGATGTTGGTGCTTCTCTCTCTGGTAACTATGTATTGTGATTTGGTCAGATGGATAGAAGCTGCCTGTTGGTTTCTGTTATTCTCTCTGCTCAAAATTCCTGTTTTCAATTTCTGTTTGTATTTTCTCTGAAAGTTCAGGGTGCTGACTTTTCCCTCTGAACTAAGTGAATGAAATATGTATGTTTAATTAAAGTAACATTGTTAACCCCTTAAAGTTGCTTTCCTCAGAAAAGCAGATCAAAGAATCTGTGCTAGCAGCCCTCCGGTGTGCTGGTGTTATTGGCCTTACACAGCCGTAGTAGTGGCAAGTAGCATCGTTGTTACACATATATAATAGACATGCCTCTGGAGGAGTTCTTCAGCTTCCTTTCTCTCATGTCCTCTTCACGAGGTCTGAATTCCCTAAAGAAGGTATAAATTTCCCTTGTTTTAAGTGCCCCTTTGACGAGGTCTTTGTCTTGGCACTGACTCAAGTGACCAGCTAGTTCACACGCCTGAAATATATCCTTAGACTTGACTTGGAAGATGGGGCTACAGAGATTCAGGTTTGACAGAGAAGCAGGGAGAAGGATAGATACTGGACCCATGCTTTCATTGCTAAAGGAAACTCCCAGAAGAGGAAATTTCTTTTGAGAAACCTGCAGCCAAAATGTATTTCTCTGAAACTTGTAGTCTTTGAGAGCTGTCTAGAGTACTCAGATATTAACTGACTTGCTCAGGGTCACACAGTTGGTATGTGTCAGAGATGGGGATTGAGCCCAGGCCTGCCCGGTTCAGAGGCCAGCTCTCTAGCCACTATATTGCATTGTAGAGGATAACAGACATATGGGTAAATGTGTGAATCTCTCCGTAGAACCACAGGGAATCCTAGAAAAGAAAGAATTCTCTGGCAATAGATAAACTGACCAATTGAGACAGGCCAAGAGGAGCCAGAGACATGGAATAAGAGAAGAGATACTATTGCCAGATGCTAGAAAGGGATGAGAAGAATTTGGTGGAAAAAGAAGCCATAATGTGAAGAAACCACTACAATATAGCCTTTTGCTGGTAGCATGAGTCATGTGGACTGACTATGTACTGAAGATCACCAGAGAGGGGGATTTCTTGACCTCTTAGCAATGGTGAACTCTTTTTCCCTTGCAGGAGGGGCCCACCCAGGATAGGATTTTCATGTCTGGAAGACTATATAGGTCAATGGAGAAGGTGAAGTTCACCATTCAGGAGAGTTGCTTGACCCCCTACCAATCCTGAGTTCTTCTTCCTCATGGGGAAGACCCAACCATGGTAATACTTAAAGTCTGGATGACTGCTTAGATCTCTTGGGAAGCAAAGGCTCAATGGATATGGAAGGTGAGTTGTAACTGCTTATGGGTTCAGGTGTAAATCCTTCATCTTTTTTGGCTGGGCTAATAAAATCTGTTCTAGATTCAATATTTTGTTATCCTGGCTGCTTGCATGGTAGCTTAGGGCTCTTTTCATCATAAGCCAAATTCTAATATTCACTTTAGAAACCCTGAGTAGATAAATGAACCAAAGAGGATGATTAGTGAGAAACCTTCAGAACTGAACCCGTTGGTATGAGCCCAGAGGTTCCAAAATGGACCATAAGTATTGTCTTTATACCCAAATCATCTCCTGTTGGGATAGGATATGTTTGTTGGTGCAGATACTTGTTTACACTCCACCCCCAATTCCATATTTACAGAAGGTCAAGGGCATACCTGGGCACAAAATAATGAGAAATTAGGGGAGGAAAGGGACAAGAGGGGTTTGCTGAGGTAGGTGGGTGTGGGGACTTTTAAATTGTAACCAACAGAACAAGTCTGTGACTGATAGGATACACCATACTTTTTGAGAGAGATTAGGGAAAGGGAGGGCAGCTAGGTGGCATAGTGGATAGAGTGCCAGGCCTGGAGTCAGGAAGACCTGAGTTCAAATTCAGCCTCACTTTCTAGCTGTGACCCTGGTCAAGTCACTTAACCCTGTTTGCTTCAGTATTCTCATCTGTAAAATGAGCTGGAAAAGGAAATGGCAAACCGCTCCAGTATTATTGCCAAGAAAACTATAAATGGAATCACAAAGAGTCAGATATGACTGAAACAACTCAACAATAACAACAGGGAAAGGGAAGAAAGAGGGGACTGCTGCCAGCTACTGGGTGGTACCCAAAGCTCATCTCTCATTGACGTCACAACTTCTTAGCATAATGAAAAGGCAATTGAAGATGGAATCAGAGGAGCCAGGTTTAAATCCTGGCTCTCCTCTTTATAATTTATGTGACTCTGAGTGACTCACTTTCCCTCTGCGGGCCTCAGTTTCTTCCGCTACAAAATAAAGAAGTTGGTCTGTAAGGCCCCTTCTAGCTCCAAATCCTTGGGACCCTATTAACCAATAATACTCCAGTTCCAACCCATAGGAGTTCTTCCCAGTGACCTACAGGTTACAGTGAACATGATTAACTCTAAGGAAGCAGCTTGGCGTGGTAGAAAGAGCACTGAATCTATGGTCAGAAGATCTGGGTTCAAATCTTACCTCTGACATTTGCTACCTGTGTGACCTTGGGAAAGTCACTTGAGGCAAGCCCACCTCAGTTTCATCACTTATAAAATGAAGGAGTTGCACTAGATAGCCTCTGATCTATAATCCCAGGATTCTACTGGTTGTGGCAAAAAAAAAAAAAAGAGAAATTAGGGGAGGAAAGGGACAAGAGGGGTTTGCTGAGATGTGGGCAGTGCCTTTTAAATTGTAACCAACAGAATAAGCAGTGTACAGATCTTTTCAGCAATTAAAAAAAAAAACTCAACCAAAGCAGGAGGGGGAAAAGGCCTTTAATCTCAGAGCTGACCAATCAGGCAAGTGGTCGGGGGCTGAGTCCTGCCTCTGCTCTTCCTTATCTACTAAAAAATTCCACCAATGTAGCTTAATCCCCTACTCCTGAGTAAAAATTCTAATTCACACTAAGGTCAAACTACTCTGTGCCAGAGGAAGCTTCAGCCTCTCTTTCCCTCAATTACTCCAAGAATAAACAAGGGTGGACAACTCTAGGTCCACTGGATAGTATTTTCTTAGTGGTTCTCTGAACCGTCAAACCTCACACTGTAATCAGATGTCTCTGTAATCTATACCCTTACCAAATTTTGATGACATTCAGTAAAAATCACAGGTGATCTGCTCCTTTGACAATTGTATATCGGCTGCCATTTTGTCAAAACTAGATTAAATTTAAGAGTATATCTTTGGATTCTTCAGTAACATCCTAAACTTATTTGGTCTTTCAGAATTTAGTTAACTCTTCTGAAAGTGTGAATCAAACAGATGTCAGCTATTGGAGCAGTCAAGTTAAAACAGAGAGCTCACTGCCTCAGTCAATTATGCTCCTACTGTGCTAGGCACTATGGGGTTTATAATAAAGGGACAAGGCATGGTCCAAGGAATTTATAATCTCAATGGGGAGACCAGGCACATACACAGGAGAAAGAGAACAAGACATTATATATGATTAAGTGCTAAACTTAAAGATGCATATATTGAGTGGTTCGGAAGTCTAGAGAAGGAAAAAAAATCAGTAGCACCCAAGGGGTCCAAGAAGGCTTCAGGGAGGAGATAGAATGTGAGTTGAACCTTGAAGGGTGGATGAGGGAATACAAGAGGAATGTGTGGGGTAAGAATAGTGTGGGAAGGGGGAAGAGCAAAAACAAAGACATGGGAATAGGAGTAGGTGTGATACATTCGTACAGACCAGGAGAAGACCTCCTATGCTCAGGGTAAAGGCAGCATGGAGGAGGAGCTAGAGGTCAGGCTTCAGAGCCAGGAAAACCTGGGTTCAAGTCCTGCTCTGATACAAACTGGTTGTGTGACCCAGGGCAAGTCACTTAATTTCTCAGTGCCTCAGACAACTCTTTAAAACTGTAAGTTACAGAAGTGTCAACATTCATTAATGTAAGCAGTTTCTCACCAAGAATCATGAAATCTCAGTCTGGAAGAAAAAAAGATGCCAAAGATAGCCAGGGGTGAGGAACCTGCAGCCTCAAGTGTGACTTTCTAGGTCCTTGGGTGTGGCCTTTTGACTAAGTCCAAGTTTTACAGAACAAATCCTTTTTTTCAGGGGATTTGTTCTATGAAGTTTGGATTCAGTCAAAGGGTCGCACTTGAGGACCTAGAGGGCCACATGTGGCCTTGAAGCCACAGGTTGCCCATCCCTGAGCTAGACACTAGTAATGCAAAGACAAGGACAAAATATCACTTGCCCTCAAGAACCTTACATTCGACTAAAGGGATACGATATGTATATAAGTAAGTAAATGCAAAATAATTTCAAGAGGGAGAGAATACTATTAATTGTGGGAATCATAAAATGCCTCTTATAGGAGGTGAAGCTTATGCTGATATTTGAAAGTAGCTGTAGATTATACCAGGAAACCAACTGGATTGGACTACAAGGGCACAGTGAGAAATTGGGGCCAGGGGATGGAGATTCTTGAATGCAGTGTGCAGCTTCTCCAAGAAATAGAGGGATGCAATTCTCTTCTCCTCTTTCCCTCCCCTCCCCTCCCCTCTCCTCCCTTCCCCTTCTCTCCTTCCCTCCCCTCCCCTCCTCTCCTTCCCTCCCCTCCTCACCCCTCCTCTCTCCTCCCCCACTTCCTCATTCCTTCTCTCCTCTTCTCCCCCCATCCCTACCCCTTCTCTTTCTTCTCTTTCTCACTAATCCTGTCCTGTCCTGTCTTGTCTTCTCCCTTCTTTTCCCTTCCCCACTCCACCTCTCCTGTCCTTTCTCTGTCTCTCCCTTTTTCTATAGTTATATAGAATCCTGATGGAGATTCTGATGTGAGTACAGATAGTCTGGAGTCCACAAATTTGGATAATAACTAGGATGTAGCTGTTGGTTTTGTCATTCATAAACATAGACACTAGAAGGTATCTTGGAGACAGAATACTTAGTGTAACCTACTCATTTAAGACACTGAGGCCCAAGGAGATGAAGTGACTTGTTTAAGGTTATGCTGCATAGTCAGTCATGGTGGTAGAGTCAGTACTGGAACCCAGCTCTCCTTAATTCTAATCCAGTGCTTTTGGGGAGCACTTGTCACTGCTCTACACCTTCCTAAAGGATCAAGTACTTTGTGGCCTCTGAGTCCTCTTAGCACTGATGCTGTCTAGACTAAAGCCTTGGTCTTCTGCCTCTTCTCATCCCCACTCTGGCTCCAATTGTTCAAGCCCTTGGGAAAGGAGGAAGGCCATGTGTGGGGAAAGAAAGAAAAGGAAGAGATTTAGCTGGAGGGGAAGGGAGAAAAATAAAATGAGGATAAGTAATAATTTTTCTTATTTGATACGTTTTTTTCTAATTAAGGTTCAATTATGTCCTCAGATGTCTAATTGGGGTCTGGGTAGATTCTCTGACAGGCTAAGTAATTACTGGCCAGGAATTCTATTAGGATGGAAATTTGGAAGAAACACCTTATTATCACATTTGAATTCTAGCATACAGGGCTAGCCCAGGATCAGGGAGCTAGCTGCTCTATGCAGGAACTTTAGAGGGAAGAGAATTCACCACCTTGTCTGTCTGTCTGTCTCTGTCTTTCTCTCTCCTTTTTCCTTCTCTCATCCTTCTCTCTCTCTGTCTGTCTCTGTCTGCCTCTCTCTCTCTCTTGATCAGTGCATTCGCTATTTAGTTTTTGTCTGTTTCTCTGTCCTCTTTTCTCCTACAGGTACATTCTTCCTTTCCTCCTCATAAGATCATAGATGAGGCCTGGGTGGATGGGTGGAGACCTTGGAGACTAGAGAATCCATTACTCTCCCTTCTTATGAGAAAACAGGTTCAGAGAAAAGGAGGGCTTAGCAAGGCTCACACAAGTAAAAAGTAAAGAGCCAGGATTTGAACCCAGGTTCTCTGAATGAATCCAAACCCAACCTTCTTTCTCCTCCACCATGCTGAATTTGCCTCTTCTTCACCCTCTTCCTCATTTCTTTCTATCCGTCTGTCTGTATCTCCCTCTTCTTCTCTCTTCCTTTAATGAGTACAAGAGTACCTGCTGTGTGCATGGCCCTGTTTAAGCAGACTTCCAACCAAGCCTGGGGCATTTTGCTTGTGGCTTCATATCCAGAAGGAGCAATAACTCCAGACTGGTGGACGCAATGCCGGGTTCCATGTTTAGTGCTTCATAAGACACTAAAGGAATTGGTAGCAGAGCTTCTTGGGGCAGAGACATGTGAGTTTCCAGTGATTCTTCAAGAGAGACAAGCTGCAGCCATGTAGGGGGAAGCCAGCTCATCAATACATCATTGATTTCTAGCTTGCCTCCCTAGAGAAAGGAATCCTAGGTCTAGTTTTTCTCCTGGACATCAATTATGGGCCTCAGTTTCCTTATCTGTAAAATGAGAGTTTGACTAATTAGCCTCTAAATGGCCTTTGGTGCTAAATCCTTACGAGTCCGTGAGCTTATGACTCAACTCACCTGTATAGAGTTTCTACCCAAGATTACCAAATGGGAAAGCTATACGCTTTGGCAGAGCATGCATACTGGATTGCAGTGAGCAGATTGAAGGAAGAGTGCCTAAGAGAAGAAGAGAAAGTAAGAGAGACCTAGGTGATTGGTTTTAAAGAAATCTTCCCACTCTGGGGCCTAAAGCGGCAGCGGCAGAAAATTATTTCAGGCAAATAGCAACAGTAAAGCTTATTTGGGAGCAGTTCTTGGCTATGGGCAGGAGAGTGGGTTGCCCTACTTGGTTAGAGGGGATTGGGGGATGGGAGTTAGGACCTAGAGAGGGCTTATGGCCTATGGCATGGGTACTTGAGAAGTCAGGAGGGTAAATAAATGGAGAAGTGGGAACTGGAACAGGGTGGCAGATGAACCTGGGGTGGCAAGCAGAAGGACTGCTCCCCATTCATCTGGCACATGGCAATTATTGGTATTGTTATTATTATGAAGCGTCTTGCGGCTCCCAGCTCATCCTGGCCTGGCTGGGCCCCCCTAATGGCTTCATAAATCCTGGCCATAAAGAGTAATGGGGGGAGACAAATGAGATAATTAGGAATAAATCTCAGCAAGGTCTCTATTCATCAGCGTCCCCAGAACTGGCCAATCTTCCAAACCATTAGCGTGGCCCCTAATTAATGCCAAGCTGGCTTAGCCCTAATGAGGCTCGAGGGGTATAAGGGAACCTGGGTTTGGTAAGGAAGCAGCTTCCCCCTCCGGCCCCCAACTACTGGGCTTTGGGAGGTAACCAAATGACTGAGAGTCTGCCATTCTTTCCGTGTGTGTGTGTGTGTGTGTGTGTGTGTGTGTGTGTGTGTGTGTGTATGTGTGTGTGAGACTCTGTCTTTGTGTATCTGCCTCCTCACCTGTTTTCCTGCCTCAAGGTCTGTCTGTGTCTCTGTATTCCTTGGGTCTCTATCTCTCTGTATCTTACTCTGTGATTTTTTCTTCTTTAGCTTCTGAGATTCTCTTTTCTGAAACTGCCATTGTCCATCTTATCTCAGGATCACAGAATCCCGGAAAAACCTTCAGAGACCAGCTAAACCAGGGCTTCTTAAACGATGGGTCAAGACCTCATAAGGGGTCACGAAAAGTTTGGCAATGGTAAAAGGTTTCTGAACGTGCAACGACCACAAATTAATTCAAAATCAAACACTTAATGAATCCGAGGTGTTTCTGGCAGCGCCTGCCCATATTGCATTGGGCAACTTCACTGCGGCCTTAGTTCTGAACATAAAGCATGCACACTTTGCACTGCTCATGCCTTCAGATCATGCAACGCTGAAAAACACTGTGGAACCACAAAAAGGGGTCTCAAGTGCAAAAAGTTTAAGAAGTCCCAGCCAAGACAAGAATCACATCCCTGACGGGATCATCTAGCCTCCACTTGAACACTTTCAATGACAGGGAGCTCACTGTCTCCCAAAGGAGTCTATTCTATGACTGGATAACTCCAATAATTAGGAGTTTCTTCCTTCTATTGAGCTGAAATATCTCTGATACTTGTTCCTATTGTTTCTATGTTCTGCAGAAATACAGAACAAGTCTAAGCCTTTTCCCCCAAGCATTCAAGTATTTGCAGGTAGCTTGCATATGCCGCCCCCTCCCAAGTCTTCTCTTCTTGGAGGGATTGGATATCAGACCATAGGACTGATTGATGGAACAAAAGGTATTTAACCTGGAGAAAAGACTTGGTAGAGGTCAGGTGGGGAGTGAACATGATGTCTATCTTCAGGTTTTTCTAGCTGTCTTTTGGAAGAGGGATTAGACTTGTTTTGCTCTGCATCAGAGGACAGAACCAAGAACAATGGGTAGAAGCTTCAGAAAGGGAGGTTCGGGCTCTACACAAACAAAAAGTTTTAACGATCTCACAATTAGAGCTGTCCAACAATAGAATGGGCTGCTACAAGGGTGGTAGTGAGTTTGCCCATCACTTTAGGTCTCTAACTAGAAGCTGGATGTCCATCATTTGATCCCCTCTTGTGGAAAGGATTCCTATACACATATAAATTTATTAGGTGACCTCTGAGATCCTTTCCAAATCTAGGATTCTTGTGACCTCTGGAGTACACCACTAGAGACTACGGGTTCTGTTCTATCCATTAATCGGTGTTCTTTGGATTTATATTTTTTCTTTTAATTTTATATGAAAACAAATCTATTTTATCTCCATCCCTTCTCCCTCTTCCCCCAACTCCCATGGGAAAAAGAAAACCCTTGTAATAAATATGTATAGTCAAGCAAAGTAAATTCCCTCCTTGGCCATGTCCAAAAACACATCTCATTCTGTATTAAGATGGAATTGGTCAAACAGCAGCAAGCACATTTAATTATATTATCCTCCAGTTTATATTTTTCAATCTGATTTCTCCACAAAGAAATCACTAAACAGAAACAAAAAGCCTTTGTTAAATGAATTGCTGGAATCTAGATATTCTTTGTCTATGGCACTCTCCTGATCTGCCAGACCTAAGATCATAGACTGAAAGTTCTAAGGGACCTTAGAGGTCATCTAGTTCAAATCTTTCATTTTACAGATGAAAACCAAGGCCCAGAGAGGTGACTGACTTGCTTAAGGACAGTCAGTCAGTCAACAAACATTTATTAAGCATTTACCATATTCCAGGCATAGCACTAAGTGCTGGGGATACAAAGAAAGGCAAGACAGTCCCTGCTGTCAAGGAGATCACAATCTAATGGTTGGTCATATAGGACAGGTAGTAAGTGGCAGGACCAGGATTTGAACCCAGGTCCTCTGACTGCAGGGCCATTGTACCATTCTGCTTCTAGCCCAGCATCCTGAGAAAGAAAAGGGATGTGAGGCTAGCCAGGCATGACTTCCTAGTGAACTCCTGCTGCCTCTTATCAATCACTAGCTTCCCTTCTCATGAATCATCTGTTCAGTAATGTGTTCTAGAGTTTTTTTCCAGGGATCATTGTCAATCTGACTAGTCTGTAGCTTCTGGGATCAGCCTTTATCTCCTTCTGAAAACTGACACCTGCGCCCTTTTTGATTTTCTAGTATATCTCTTATTCTCAACAGTTTCTAAAGATCACCAAATGATTCTGGGCTTCCATCTGCAGAATCTTTCAGTCCCCTGGTGTGTCATTTGTTTGCACCAGGATTCTTCTTTAAATCCCCTCCCCCTTCCCTATGACTACAGAGGAATTGCCCTTTAGATTTTTGACTAGAAGCAATTGATTGTCTCCAGGGGCCCATGACCAATAGCTTCCTCCTTCTCTCCATAGGTTTTACTGCTTTAATCCCAGCTTCCTTGGGACACACTCTCTTTAGCTACTGGACAACTCTCTTTCCAGGCTGCCCTTATTGAGTTAATGACAGGAGTCTTGTAGGTTTTGTAAAGTGTGGTGAGAGGGTGAGGTTGGGCAGGGGGCAGAAGGACAGCCCTCTTCTGATACACCTATTGCACACCCCTCCCCACAATTAGAACAAATAGAATCACCTAGGAGTCTTCCCTTCTTCTTCTACAATCCTTTTGGAGTTAACCAGCCATCAAGGTGAGAAGAGACAGCAACCTCCATTTTATAGGTGAGGGAACTGATGCTCAGGGAGGTTAAGAGAGTTGCCCCTGGTCACCTGGCTAGTAAGTGCTGGTGCTTGAAATTTACAGAACTGGTCTGCAGCCTTCAAGTCCTATACTCTCTCAACAGCACCAGGCTGCCACATTGACGGGAGTTCTATAGGACCTCATCATCAAAAAGGAAGGAAACCCCTTCTCTACGTCCTCTCGCACAGGACACACTCCATTACAGTGGCCGAGACCTTCGACGAGCACGTGTCTTCCTGTTTAACATCTTGCTCATTACTGATAATCAAAAGACAAAGTTAAATGAGATAATGTACATAAAGAATTTTGCAAGCCTTAACGGAGTATATAAATGTTAATTAGCTCTAAGGTTGCATTTATCAAAGGATTTTAAATGATCTTAACATATAGAAAAAGGTTCCATAACACAGTGGATGAAGAACCAGCCATGGAGTCCAGAAGACCTGGGCCCAAGTCCTGCCTCTGACACATATGAGTTCTGGGACCCTGAGTAAGTAATTTAACCTCTCAGCAATGATCTAGGCTGTTAGCAGATGAGCTGCTTGGTCCACATTTGGCTAGGTAGGTGGTATAGTGCTAGACTTGGAATCAGGAAAACCTGGGCTCTGATCTAGCCTCAGGAACTTTGGTTGCATGACCTTGAACAAGTCATTTAAAGTCTATGAGTCTCAGTTTCCCCATCTGTAAAATGGGGATGATAACAGCACTAACCTCACAGGGTTACTGTTAGAACCCAATGGGATAATACATGGAAAGTACTTTGCAAACCTTGACAAAGCATTATGTAAATGCTAGCTATGATGATGGTGGGGGGAGGGGGGTGTGTTTCCACCCAAGTATTTTCCTACTCTGATAAAGTCACAGATCTGGATGCACCTTGGAATCACTAGTGGAGACCCTTTAAAGCTATATTTGCTCTACCTAGTCAAATACCTTTTTAAAATTTGGTCATCAACAGTATCCTGTATTCTCCATGACTGTAAAGATGCAATCTATTTGAAAAAACTGCCTGTGAAAGCCTGATTGTTTTCTTTTTCACATTGAAGAATTGCTGCTGATCTCACAGCAAGCTGGGATACTGTACCCATTCTCTGTGGTTTGGACTTTGGCTTGAGTTAAGTCCTAGAGAGCTAAGCTTTTAATGGAATGGATGGGGTCCCTGTTCTCACACTCTTTGATTCATTCAATCCCTATCTGAGCTCCTGGGATCAAACTTGTTTATAGCTTAGGTTATAGCTCATATCTAGGCTTTCCTGCCAAAAGGGGGAGTTAAAAGGTACTTGATGTATAAAATGAATCAGGAATGAGACAGGTAATTTATTCCTATATACAAAAGAAGTGCTAAACATAAAAAGTTCACGGAGAGTGACAAAAGAGATTCAATCATTTAATTTATAACCATTGTTGCAATCTTCTGAGAGGCTGATACTTAAACTTCATCAGAATATAAAATAATTTTCAGGACTGCTAATTGGGGGGCATTTTACATTTCATTTTGACTCTATAGTGACAAAACAATTCCAAGCACATGTCTTCTGATAAAATATCCAGGCTTGGTCATCCTCTCCTAGAGCACTGGAGTGGTTCCCAGAGATTCCTCCTCTGCCTTAAGTTTTGACCTGATGGAATCCAACACCTCTGGACCTCTTGATTTTTAAAAGTGGCCTCCAAGCCTGGAAAAGTCCATCTCAATATTATTTAATTAAGATTAATTTATTATTTAATTAAGATCAAGAAAGAACAAACACAAAATCAGAAAAGGGAGCCAGGGGCCCTGGTCTAAGTTCACAAGGAATGCTAGAGTGAAAAGGTCCAGCCCTTCCTCACCCTTCACTGGAAGTCTCAGAGTGATAATGATGCCACATGGAAAACTAGAGAAAGAGATCTCGAACTGGAAACTGATGCAGCATCCTGCTCCATTGCCACTGTCATGGGGTTGGGGACAGCCAAGGAACCACTATGGTTTGTCATGTCATACCAAAATGCAAAGTCCTTTCAGCACTGGGTCATTACATGGTTCCGACATGGCAAAAGAGGCCTTAACCCTTGTCCCTGGGGGAATGAGGTAGGGAAAGGGCAGCAACAAAGACCAGGAGTAAGTAGGGTAGTGAGAGGGACATACGTAAGGAAGAGGAGGAGGAGGACGAGGAGGAGGAGGAGGAGGAGGAGGAGGAGGAGGAGGAGGAGGAGGAGGAGGAAGAGAGGAGAAGAAGAAGAAGAAGAAGAAGAAGAAGAAGAAGAAGAAGAAGAAGAAGAAGAAGAAGGAAAAGAAGAAGAAGAAGGAAAAGAAGAAGAAGAAGGAAAAGAAGAGGGAGAAGGAGGAGAAGGAGAATGAGAAGGAGGAGAAGGAGAAGGAGGAGAAGAAGAATCCCCAAGCTGACTCTCAAGTGGTTCTGTTGCTTGGCAGATCAGTCTCATGGGCAGTAATTAGCCCTCTCCCAAAGCTTGGCAGCAACATGGTATTTTCTCTAATCATGGCACTCCCTCTGGAGTCATAGAAACACATTCAAACACTTTTACCTCCCTGGCCACTCAGTTATATATTCTTTAAAAGGAGAGGGTTGGATGACACAGACTCTGAGGTCCCTTCCAGCTCTAGATATATGATTCTTAAGTCACAGGTTTGTTTTTCTTGGGGTGGGGGGAGTCTGGTTTCACTGACTTCTCATACTTATGATGATTCCCAAATGTGGCTCTCCCTCTAGCCTACATTTGCTGCACATCTGTGGGCTAGAAGTAGGGCAACACACCACAGGTTAGTGGAGAGGCACTGATTTACTGGGCTGGGAAGATCCCAGCTCAAGGTCACTGTGGTCTCTGGGGTTCAAGTATAAGATTGACATTTCAGCTATATACTAGTCTACAAGGCCTGGGCAAAGTCTTGCCTCCTCTTGAGTGTGACATAGGGCATTGAGTCACATGAAATGATAATTCATAGCATCACTTTGGGTGAAGATTTGCTTATGGACATTAATTAGGGACAGGGATAGAAACTGGACCTGTGATTTCATTGGTACAGGGAACTCCCAGGTGAGGGAGTTCCCTCAATCAATGCAGAGTTGGCACTTTCTCTGCAACTTAGAGTTGATTAGACCACTGAGAATTAAGGTGACTTTCCCAGGGTCACACAGTCAGAGGTAAGACTTGAATTCAGGTGCTCCTGGCTTTAAGGCCAGCTCTCTACCCACTATACCATGCCACCTTTCCATCATCAACAAAAAGAAAGGACAGGGCATGCCCATCTCAGAGTGTCAGAGAATGTTCACAGTGTCAGATAAGTGGTCTGGGATGTATATTGACAAAAAACAGAAAAAGTAGGTAAAAAAGAAAAATACCATTTAAAATAATAACAGTGTATTAAATCCTTGGGAATTAGCTTACCAACTGCTCTTGTTCCCCTTGTTCCTTTGACCATGTTTGGCTTGCCTATCGCTTTACCCCCACCATGCTAGGGGCTCAGGTACCCTTTGTTTTCCAGTGCCCCTGCTCACTGCTTTAATCCTCACTGTGTCTTGGCTCAGGCTTGGCACTGCCATGTTGGATCCATCTATTATTCCTGATAGTGGGATAATATTTCATAACATTCATATTTCATAATTTTTCAGCCATTCCTTAATCATTGGACACATTTTATTTCTAGCTTTTTGTTATCACAAATAATGCTACTACAAACATGTTTGTTCATATCTGGGTCAAATAGCATGAGTTATTTTATAATTTTGCTTGCATAATCCCAAACAATTTCTCAGTCAGACAGCTCCACTCAAATTAAATTTGTTTATCTTCTCATAGACACCCCCCAATATTGACTTTCTCCATCTTTTTTTCTTCTGGACAATTTGATGGTGGTGCAATGATAATTTTCATTTTTCTGATTTTTAGGAATTGTAAATGCTTTTTCAGGGCATTGCTTTTCCTTTCCAGTAGTTTTTTCTTGTGTTTAACAAACTCTAGACTGTTATATATATTTACTTCTGAATCTTACTTATCTAATTTATTTTCCTATTTTTTACCCAACAATTTTGATAATTACTGCTTTACAATATTTTAGATGTAGTAATGCTAAATACCTCTTTTCCCTACTTTTGAAAAGAGTTTTCACCGATACCTTCATATGAATTTTGTTATATGAAATATATAAATTACCACTCTTTTTTCTACTGTAAATTTTCCCCTTGGCATTTTTGATTGTACAGTATTTAGTCTGCCAATTAATTTGAGTAGTATTATTATCTTTATAATAGTAGTATAGTATAGGCATAAATATCTAATATCTTTGTAATTATTTAGGTATTTTTTCATTTCCATACAAATTGTTTTCAAGTAGCATTTATATGGATGATGTTGGTAGGATAACTCCCAAGGATTTAATACACTACTATTTTAAATGTTTTTTTTACCCACTCTTCTTGGTTTTTGTCAATATACAGAAATGCTGATTTTTGCGGATTTATTTTATACCCCACTACTATTTTGCTAAGATTTTTTAGCATCTTGTTTAATTTTTTTTTTTGCTTATTCTCTTGGGTTTTCTAAGCAAACCATCATGCCATCTATAGGTAAAAATTTGGTTCTTTTCTGCCAATACTTATTTCCTAATTCTGTTTTACTATATTTGTCATCAGGTTGGCCACAGAGGGTTGGATTTTTCAGCAAAGCAACTTCCAATAACCTTCTTTCAAATAAGTTGTAGAGAAATTGTTATCTGAAGCTGTGAAGGAAAATAATCCACACTGACCAAGTCATAGGCCATTGGAGTACTGAAGAAAAATTATTATAGCTATTCTTTCTAGTACTTTGTCTTTCTAATACTATATCTAGTACTATGTCAATTAATAATGGCAAGAATCAGTATCTTTGATTCATTTCTGATCTTACTGGGAAAATTTCTAGACTCACCATTACAAATAGTGCTAGCCCTTGTTTAGCATTTTCAATCATATTAAAATACTTCCTTTTATTTCTATGCTTTCCGATGTCTCTAACATAAATGATTGCTGTGTTACTTTTTCTACATCTATTGATATATGATTTTTGTTGTTTTTGCTATTAATGTGATTTATTATGAAACGAGCTTTCCTGGCATAAATGCACCCTGGTCATAATGAATGATGTTTTAGAGACATTGTTGTAATCTCTTACCACTATTTTATTTAGCATTTTAGCACTAATATTCATTAGTGGTATTGGTGTATAGTTCCCTTTTTCTGAATTATCCTTGTTCAGGTAGCAGGACTGTAATTATATTAAGGAAGGACTTTGGTAAAATATCTTCTTTCCTTTTTTTTTTTTTGAGAACAGTTTAATACAGAGATTTTTTGTTCTTTCAATGTTTGCTAGCATTCTTATAAATCTGTCTGATTCTAGAATTTCTTTCCATTTATGTTATGTTCATTTATGGCTTGCTCAATTTCTCTTTCTGAGATTGAGTTGTTTGGGTTCTCTATTTCCTGTTTTGTAAATTTTATGTTTTCTTTAAAGAGTCATCCATTTCATTTAGGTTTTCAGTTTTATTGACATATAATTGGATCGGGCAGTTTCTAATATTTTTTCCCTTTCCATTCATTATTAATTCCTCCTCATTGAGATTTTGGTTATTTGTTCTCTCTCTAGTCTAAACTTCCTTCCAAGTGGTGTTCCAGTTTTCTCAGTACTTTTAGTAGTAGGGAGTCCTCCCCATTCCTCCCTGGTACGCTGTACTGTTTCTTATTGCTTCTTATACTGATTTATCTAGTCTGTTCCACTGATTTATTTTTCTATTTTTTTAAAACCAGTACCAAATGGTTTGGTGATTTTTTCTTTATAATGTAGTTTGAAGTCAGGTCATGCTATGTTCCCTTACCCATTTGATCTTTGTAACAATCTTGTGAGATAAATAGTGTACTATAATTTCCATTTTAGAGATGAGGAACCCATTTAATTTCTGTCTGTCTCCATTTACTTACCCATAAAATGGGTATAATAATGTCTACCTTCCAGAGCTGTTGTGGACTCAGCACAGTGGCCGGCACATAGTGGATGATTAATAAATGCTTATTTCCTTCCTTCCCATCCATAACACTACAGTAAATGGAAGGAAATCAAAGGATAATATAATTGAAGGCTATAAGGGTCTCTGAAGGTCATTCCATTTTACAGAGAGTCCAGAGAGTTGAAGCAATTTGCCCAAAGCCACAAAGGCAGCTGAAGCAGGTGCTGTGGAGCACTTAGAACTTGGTCCTCCATGGAAGATGCCAAGGTCATCCACTTCATCCTGGGCCATCACTTGCTGTCCTGACTTTTGTCTTGTCACTGGATTTCAATAATTCCTGAAGAGAGAATGATGCTGAAGACTTTATGTAATTCTGCCTCATTTAACTCCAATTCATGCACAAGGCATCACCCTGTGATGTCACTGGTCCCCTTCAAAATGAAGGGCAAGTAACAACAGTAACCAGTGGACTGGGATTGGCAGATTCCAACACAGATCCTCTGACTCCAAATTCAGTGCTCTGTGCACTCCCCCAGCTCATTCCCAGTCGGAATATTATGGGCAAAGACATAGTGGCTTGGGGGTAGTCAACTTACCTGTGATAGAGCAAGGAGGAAGAAGGAACAAGGGCCCGCCCTTGTCTCCCTACTGGGAAACACCCCTCTCCCCTCTGCTTGGGTCCAGAGATACTGGTTAGACTTCATTTTTCTAGCATCAACCAATAAAGAGAACATATCAGCGTACGCAGACTATAATTATTGGATCATAGGGCTGTTAAAACTCAGAGAAGGCTCCGAGACCTAGTCCAACCCTCTCTTTATAAAAATGAGGGAAATGAGGCCCATAGAGGGGACCTGACTTGCCCAGGTTAACTGACAGAGTCAGAGGCTGAGCTGGGACTGAAATCCAGGTGTCCTAACTGCCAGCTCAATAGTCTTTTCACTACACTGTTTTGTGATTGTTGATTCACAGTGTACAGAAGGGTGAATATGCCAGAAAGGAGTGAGAGAAATGATGTCTCTAGACTTCTAGACTGTTTCTAGACTTCAGCTCAGAATCCAATAAAATTATCTGGGTGTAACATTTCTGCCCCACCTCCAGGTTGGGAAAGATTTCCTGTAAAGAGAGCTTTCCTGTAAAAGATGGGATATTAGCCGAGACACAAAGGAAGCTAAGGAGGTCAGTAGGCAGAATTGAGGAGATGCATTTGGATTCAATTTTCCTGTCCTGTAATATGACATGCAGGCTCCTTTACTGAATGCATCTTTTTCGGCACCTATGCCATAGAATGAATATAGGATCTATGGCACAAAATGATCCCAAGGACTGAAAATTGCCATTCTTTTGACTTGTGCTGGATGGAAGGGAAGACAGATTTCCCTCAGTACTCTTTCATCTGCTTTTTCTGGTTGCAGTCCATGATCCAAAGACAAAGTCCTGGACACACATACACATTGTTCTTCCTTTATTCCTTTACCTGGCCTGGGACACAGGTGGTTAGGTAATTTCTACATTCCACCTCTGAGGAACTGAGAAGACAACTGGGAAGAGGTTTAGGAGATGGCTGGAAGCAGATGGCACCATATAGGGGTGCATCACCTATTTCTTTTCGTTGTCCCTGTGGTATAACTGCTAGACAGTCTCTTTTTCCTGGCTTCTACTTAGGCAAATATCCAACTAACTCTCCTATGGGTGATAGATGGTTGCAGTGAATAGTCCTGATAGGATCCCTTCCATTCTCTAATGCTAGTTTGTAAACAAGCAAATTGCCCAGTCTCTCAATAACTTTGTATGAGTTATCTTTCTGTCAGTCAGCCACCTTATGAGTCTCTCAAACACCTTTTATTCTCTAAATAAAATACCTGAATTGCCCACTAGATGGCATTCTACTTGAACCATCAGATTAGCGATTTCATCAGAGTTCATTCAAGCTAATTTGTAAGACAATCCTAAATTTTCTCTGTTTCCCCACTTGTCATTAGAAGTTGCTCAGCTTGGAGATGACTAGATTTGTCTTCCTACTCCTGAGCCCGTGGCTTCAAGCAGCAGCATTTTCTGGGTCCAAAAGTAAGTTGGGGATTGAAATGGAATATTACTCAAAATATGAAAAAATGAAATACACAGGGTCTGCACAGTCCTAGAGCCCATCTGATTGGGCTTTCCCTCATCAGGTCACAGATCACCTCACATCCACAGGACTCAGATACTTAACATATTGGGATAACAGTTTATTGACCATAGAGACAATGAAAAGAAATAGGTGATACACCCCCATATGGTGCCACCTGCTTCCAGCCATCTCTTAAACCTCTTCCCAATTGTCTTCTCAGTTTCTCAGGGGTGAAAGGTTGAAATTACCTAACCACCTGTATCCCAAGCCAGGAAAAGGAATAAAGGAAGGACAATGTGTATGTGTGTCCAGGACTTTGTCTTTGGATCATGGACTGTAACCAGAAAAAGCAGGGGGAAGAATGTTGAGGGAAATCTGTCTTCCCTTCCGTCTAGCACAAGTCAAAAGAACAGCCATTTTCAGTACCTGGGATCATTTTGTGCCATAGATCCTATATAGACAGATCCTCCAGAATAAGGTTCTCCTCTGCAGTGATGGTTTTTGGCAGTCTTGCTTAGCAGCTAATAGACTTGGGCTTTGTCAGTAGTGGCAATTAGCAGCCACCTAAGCCCCATAACCTACAGGACAATCAATAAATGAGAATCTTGAGGGCTATAGAAGGAAGGAAGGAAGTCAAAACTATACGCTGGCATCCAGATTGTCTTCCTTTCTATCCTACTACATAGCTTTTTGCCCTAGGGTAGTCAAGCTTCCTAGTCACCAATCTGTCTTAGAGAGGACCAGGGCCATCTCACTTCCCAGTGATTCATGAATTCTGTTTCCTTCTGTGAAAACTTTTAGGGCCCTTGGATTCCTACAATGATGAAAAAGTGATAACAAAACCTCAGCTACCTAACATTTTGGTGGGGAGGGAAATAGTATAGGTTTTGGAGGGGGAAATACATACCCTTCACTCTTGTCTCTTTTTTCTTTTTCTTTTCCTGGCATACTTTCTGTCTAAGAGTAGACATGGGAGCTGCGAACCTTTTAGCTCTAACATTCTATGAATTTCACATTGCTGGGGCCTATGTCTTCTGTGTCTCCACATGAAATGAATTGTGTTTGAGTGACTGAGAATTTCTCCTCTGGCTCCCCAAAGAAATTGCTTTGAGTCCTAGAGTCATATAGATCAAAGAAGAGCCCCTAGTATAGGGTAAGAGGCAGAAGTCAGAGAAAGAGAAATTATTTAGTTGCTGGGAAACAGGGGACCAGGAAAGAGACACTTCAGAGTAGGTAGAAAAGATTATATTGGCTTGAAGGTTAGGGTATGAGTTACATAGATTGGACCAAAAAAGAGTATATGGATTTCTTTAAGGAGCTGTAGGAGAACACAGGCCAAAGATAGGCTAGATTTGGGGTGGAAGAGAAGTAGGTTGGGGACCTAGACAGAAGCATCTGGTCTGTTTTGTTGGTGAATCATTCAGTCATGTCTGACTCTTTGTGACTTCGTGGACCATAGCACGTCAATACTGTCCATAGAGTTTTCTTGGCAAAGAAACTGGAGTGATTTGCCATTTTCTTCTCCAGTGGATTAAGTCAAACAGAGGTTAAGTGACTTGCCCAGGTAGTGTCTGAGGCGAGATCTGAACTGGTCTTCCTAACTCTAGGCCCAGTGCTCTAGCCACTGACCTGAGTTTTAAAAATAAGAACAGGTGAGTTCTAAGAACCCCTGATCAGCTTAGAGTACTTTATATCTCCTTTCCCCAGACTTTCTAAAGACACTCCCTATTTCTGTATGTCTATGGCCTAGTAGGCCCAGAGATTTATGCCAAAGTAATGATATCCGAGGGGTATGCATCTTCTCCATGGTTGCCGTTGTCTCTGTACCTCAATCTGAGGTTTTCTACCAACAAGCCACTTTGCAGTATAGTAGCCCCAACCAAGGTCTGTCTTCCCAAGAGTCACATGGTACCTCTCTCCTAGAGCCTGCTTCCTTCCCTGATCTCTGTAGGGGTAAGAGACGGGGGATATCTTAGCTCTCTTGGTGTAACTGAACCCATGATTGTACTATCCTCTGAACCACCACAGGGTGGAATGCAACCCCAGTTTTTTGGTTTATTTTGTTTTTACACTAAGTAAAAAAAAAGTCCTATTTACAACTCTGAGCCCATCCCAGAAACAGCTGCCTATCTCATTGGTACCCAAATGGCTGCTGGACCTGGGGTCTTGGGGTGGAATGATTGTAGAAGAGAGGTCCTTGGGAATAATACACTCTCTGTGAATGAGGGGTAGAGACAGTCCACCCCCCCACCCCCACCTCCTGGCAAGGAGTCAGAGTTCCTTGGAGTCCTCACTCCTAGCCCCTGCCCTGGTCCTAGATAAAAGGAAGAGTAATTTTTGTCTTCCACTATCTCCCTTCCTCTGCCCATTTCTCATTTTATCCAGTACCCTGTATCTTAATCAGTAGCTAAGGTAGGGTGAGAGGATCATGGGAATTGAGGGCCAAAGATCTGGGAAACTCCAGGATCAGAAAGCTAGTAAGCTTGAATATAAAATACATCAAATATGACACAGAGTAAAGTAGAAGGAAAAACTCACAGACGGAGCTTTTATCTTTTAAGTGCTGACTAACTGATGAACGGGCAGAACTATATGCATTCTTTTTTATCTTGTCTTTCATGAGGCCTTGATTTCCTTTCTTCCCCTGGACCTGTGAAATCCTAGGAATTTCCCATCAGAGGGAGCCTCTAAGGATCATATAAAGTATCATAGATCTAGAGTTAGAAAGAACCTTAGAACACAGCTAATAAGTATCTGAGGTCACATTTGAACTCAGGTCCTACTGATTTTGGGGCTGGCATTCTAGCTACCCTGCTGCCCCAGGTAATTGTTGTTTAGTCATTTCAGTCATGTCTGACTCTTCATGACCCCACTTGGGCCTTTCTTGGCAAAGATACTGGAGTACTTTGCCATTTCCTTCTCCAGTTCATTTTACGGATGAGGAAACTGAGGCAAACAGGGTTAAGTGACTTGCTCAGTTATACAACCAGTAAGTGTTGAGGCCAGATTTGAACTCAGAAAGCTGAATCTTCCTAACTCCAGGCCCAGCACTCTGTGCACTGCACCACCTAGCTGCCCTTTTACTACTGAGGACACCACTATCCTCCCAGTCACTCAGTTTTTCAACCTTTCTGTCATTCTCATCTCATTACTGGCACTTACTCCGTATATTCAATATGTTGCAAATCCTGTCAATTCTACTTCCTCAATATCTCTCATATATTGATCCTCATGCCATCAGGCAGCTTCCACTCTGGTCCAAGCTCCCTTCCCCTCATGCCTTCCTCCAGGATCAAATATAGGCTTCAATTAGGCCTGGCCCATTCCTATTTTTGTAGTCTTCTTATACCGTACCCTTTATTCTGTGGTACTGTTCTTCACACAATACTCCATCTCTGGATTCCATGAATTTGCACATAATTGTGTCCCTCAGGCCTGAAATCTTTCCCTTCCCTTCTCTACTTCAGGTCTAAGTTAAAATCCCAGTTCCTGCAAGAAGACATATTTGGTTACCACTTTCTCTCAGTTGATTATCTTCAATTTGCCCTGTCTAAATCTTGTTTGTACATAACTATTTTCATGGTGTATTCCTATTTAGACTGGGAAAGCAGGGGCCATCTCTTGCCTTTTTTTGTATCTTCCCCATCTAGCCAGTATATGATGCACAGTAGGTACTAAATAAATATTTATGACTTGAACTCACCTTACTTATGCACCCATCCAGTACATTTCCCAAATCTTCCATCTCTGCAAGCTAAGCCATAACCAGAATACTGGTTATTTGCCCAGTAATCATTAAACATCTCTAAAGTTCAGAGTTCCCAGCTTTTTTGAAATTCTTAGTTACTTTCATTGGTCCATGCAAATGAGTGGATGAGAGAAAGCTGAAGCAGTCAATGGCCTGGGGCAAATTTATTGTCTCCATTGGAGTTCAGTTGCTTTCCTGGTTTTTTCATACGCAAATGAGCTATTAAAAGGCAAGGTGCAAAGTAATCCACTCAAATCTAAAAGCTCACTTTTTCCTAGGTGCCAATGGAGTCCACACAGGGCTTTACAGAAAGAATGTAAAGGGTATCTTTTTTAAAATTTTAATTTTTTATTATGATCTGAATAAAAAAAACTACGAACAAGGTGGATCATAAAATAGAAGATATTTAATTAAGGCAGATTGAGAAGGTCAATAATAAGGAACTGACTCAGGCAGGAAATGTTCCTTGCCCTTATAAACAAAATGGTTGCCATCTCCCATGAATCTAGTGGAGCTGATACTTAAATTCTTGTTTTAATCCCTTTACTTTCCCACCATAGTGGAAGGATACAGTCAGTGTAAAATCACAGCATCTGTGATCTGCCTCTTGAGTTTCTTTCTCTCCAGGCTCAGTTGGACAGGCTTAGAGAGCATTGATGATGACTGACAATCACACAAGCCCCTTTGATGGGATGATGGGAAACCATGTCACTTTGAGAAAGCTCTAGGAACATCACACTGTTGCAGTCCAGGGGTGCTAAGAATTCCGAAATGACAGGGCAAAGGGTGTGCATCTGCCTTGAAAGAATTTGACCACTCAAGCCTTCTTCCAGTCAGAGACAAGGTTCATTGTGTCATCAACGCAAGCAGACCGGATTTTAAGAATCTGAGTCATTTAATGGGGGCAAGATGGACAGCTTTATACAGAAAGACTGTGGGAAGATCTGGATGGGATCTGGGGGTGGCAAGTAGCCTGGGGTGGGCCAGGTGCAGACAATGAGGGCCACAATGAAAGGGCAGTTAAAAGGATTATTGACCAGGATAGGTGATGCCTCAGGTGAAGGCCAGAGATCTGTGTTCAGGGGATTTGTGGTCCAGGTCCCAATGACATGGTCTTTTCCTTTTAGGGGTTCAGATCCCATCCCTATCAACACCGTGGCCAGGCCACAAAGCATCCTCCAGAGTATGCTGCCAGTAGCCTAACCCTCAAATCTGTTTCCAAAGGCCTGTTCTCTCTCATCGCACAGCCAAGTATCAGTCTGAGAAGGACCACAGCTTGCTAATGACTTCTCCACTTTTTGTCCACATCTGAACCCTCTACCCTGTCTCAGATTTCTTAATTCTAATCCAGTGCACTTCCCATGACACCCTTTTGCAATGTGGTGTCTTTAGAGCAAAGAGTTCTTGCTAAAGAGCCTAAGAAACTGATAGTTCTTGCTAGGGAGTGAGAAAGTTCCAGAGTCACACTGGTCATCACAGGAGAGCAAGATAAAACCTCAGGAAAAGCTGGTTAGGAAATGAACTTTGCCATCTCTTCAATATGTAGCAAACTCAAAAGATTTTCATGCTGTACAGGGTAAAAAGCACCAGTTATGGGGGGGCAGCTAGGTGGTGTAGTGAGTAGAGCACCAGCCCTGGAGTCAGGAGGACCTGAGTTCAAATCCGGCCTCAGACACTTGACTAGCTGTGTGACCTTGGGCAAGTCACTTAGCCCCAATTGTCCTGTCAAAACAAAAAAAAAAGCACCAGTTATAAAGTTAGAGCAGCTGAGTTCAGATTCCTCCTCTGATACTTCCAATCTGTGTGACCGTGGGTAAGCCATTTAACTTCCCTGGACCGGTTTCCTTATCTGTAAATTGTGGTTCAATCAGATAAACTATCAGTCTTTGTAGTTCTCCATCTATGCCCCTATGACTAATTTGTTTTTCTAAGTCTATTTCCTTGTTGTTCAGTTGTGTCCAACTCTTTGTGATCCCATTTGGGATTTTCTTGGCAGAGATACTGGGATTGTTTGCCATTTCTTTCTCCAGCTCATTTTACAGATGACGAACTGAGGCAAACAGGGTTCAGTGACTTGCCCAGGGTCACACAGTTAGTAAATTTCTGAGGCCAGATTTGAAGATGAGGCTTCCTAAGTCCAGGCCCTGAGCTCTATCTACCCTAGCAGTAAAAATCCTTAGAAAACCCTTGGTGCCTATATGTTTGTTTAAGGGATAGTGAGGAAATGAGAAAGGGAGAGACAGAGACAGAGAGAGCAATGCTGTAATGCTTTCTGGTTTCTGAGGTGGGGGCTAGGGAATGATAAGTCCAGATCAACATATCTAATGTTAACAATAAGGAAATGATTAGATGGTGCTGTTTGACATTTAAGTCTCTTCACGATCTGGACTTTTCTATTAGTGCTGTCAACACCCTCTGAGAGCCAGACATACTGACCTACCTGTTGTCCCCTACAGAAGACGTACCATGATAGTCTACATGTCTTTTCACTAGCTCTCCTTCATTGCCTCCTTACCTCTGTCCCTTGATTCCACACCTGCTCTAGAACTATCTTCTATGTGAAGACTCTTCTAGTCTTCTAGTCTAGATCCAAGTACCCTCCCTTCCCAAACTACCTTATATTGATTTCGTTTGTATTTTATATGTGATCTGGGCCTCAAAGCCCATTTGTATGAGACTCTCCTCATTAGTGGAGATTGTTTAATGTTCAACGCCTGCATGAGGCGGGGATGGAGTTGGTAAGAGCTTGTGAAGAGAATACCTGGTCTTCTGGTTTCCAGCTTCGAATGAGAAGACATGCGGTTCCACATTCACTTCAGGTACCTAAAGTGGGAGAAAGATTCTGGGAAGAAGCCAACATGTAGAGAAGCCAGCATTTGTCCTATTCCCAGCTTATACCGCTAGAGATTTCAGAGAATTTCCACTTGGGTGAGATCTGAGGCTCGTTCTGTTTTAGTTGGGCTGAATTATCGCTTTCCTCATGGGAGAGCTCATTCATGCTGTATTTTCACGCTGGCACATTCTCATATAAATACCTTCTCTGATTTCTATTTTGTTATTGACTTGGATAATGTATTTATTTACTGTTCACTATGTGTGCCCTTTGTGAAACTGGCATCCAGGAGAAAGTAAATCAAGCCTTTGAGATAGCTATCTATCTATCTATCTATCTATCTATCTACTTCCTTATTGCTGGTATAGAGGAAATAGTTTTTTGGTTCAAGCTGAATTCTTGATTACTATCTCTTTTTTAAAATTTATATTTTATTATTTATTTAATATTTTTAGTTTTCAGCATTGATTTCCACAAGATTTTGAATTACAAATTTTCTCCCCATTTCTACCCTCCCCCCCCACTCCAAGATGGTGTATATTCTGATTGCCCTGTTCCCCAGTCAGCCCTCCCTTCTGTCACCCCACTCCCCCCCAATCCCCTTTTCCCTTATTTTCCTGTAGAGCAAGATAGATTTCTATGACCCATTGCCTGTTATATCTTATTTCCCAGCTATATGCAAAAACAGCTTTTTTTTTTGAACATCTGCTTTTAAGACTTTTAGTTCCAAATTCTCTCCCCTCTTCCCTCCCCACCCACCCTCCCTAAAAAGGTGAGCAATTCAACATTGCTTGCTAGATTGCTGTCCCTAAAGCCAGTGAATGTCGTAGAATCACAATCTCAGGGTTGGGAGGTAACTCAAAGGCCACGCAGTCCCACTCATACTTAAGCAGGAATCCTATCTCCATTTCCAAAAAAAGGTCTTCACTGCCTCGACTTGAAGAACTCCAGTGATGGGCAACCCACTGCTTCTAGGGGCAGCTCATTCTTCCTTTGACAGGTTTTTCTTCATCAAGCTCTTTGATTCCACCTTGAATTCTCCTTTATCTCCTTCCCCCTTCCCACCCCTGCTTCTAATTCTGCCCATGGGACTAAGCAGAAAATGTCTAACCTTTCCATGCAACTCTTCAAATACTTGAATTCAGGTATCGTGTGCCCTTCACGTCTTTCTTCTCCAGGTTAAACTTTTCCTAAACTTCAACTCATCATTGTATGGCATCTTCTCTATTTCTTTCACCATCTTGTTTGCCCTCCTTTGGCTATACTTCAGCATGTCAATGTTCTCCCTAAAAGACAGGACCCAGAACACTACAAGTGTGTTTGACCAAGGCAGAGAGTACAGGAGGATCATCTCCTTTCTTGCATTGGACACCAGTGAGTGCTGAGGGTCATTGATCTAGGAGGGGTTCCACTGATGGAAAGGACTTGCTCAAGAATGGACCAACCTCTTGAAGGAGAGCTCAGAAGCCATAGACTGTTGTTGGGATTTACTGGCTGCAGGAAAGCTTCTTGGGGAAAAAATAAAATACTATTGAACGAAAAAAAGAAACAAAATAAAGAAAGCTTCTTAGGAGTAACCCATTTCATAGTAGAGATATGAAGCCATGGGATCTTAGGTTTAGAGTTGGCAGGAACCTTAGATATCATTCAGAGGTGGGGGACCTGTGACCTCAAGGCCACATGTGGCCCTCTAGGTCCTCCAACAGTAAAGTTTGGATTCAATCAAAGGGCTGAATTTGAGGACCTAGAGGGCCACATGTGGCCTTGAGGCTGTGGGTTCCCTACCTCTGATTTCAATTCCATTATTTTACAGAGGAGGAAACTGAGGCCCAGGATGGGTATGAAATTTTTCCAAGGTCACACAGGTATTAAGAGGCAGAGGCAGAACTTGAATCCAGATTCTGAGTGGTATTGATGAGGTTATGGATCCTCTTTGAAGGTTACCAGGAAAAGCCACCAGCAATGTGGTCAATGAATAATAAGCTTTCAATTTGAGAATAAAAATTACCTTTGTAGGAGGGTTCTGTCTACATGTAGACCAAGGTGATAGGTGACAACTGTGCCCAGAGCAAAGACCATCCCATCTGGAGGGACATTGTAATCGATGACACCATCTTTGTGTGGGCTCAGATCAGTTTGCCTGACTTTCAGAGTAGCTGTGATTGAGGATGCCAGTGAGGCATCGAGGTGTCACTGTAGATAGATTGCTTGACCCGGAGTCAGAAAGTCTTGAGTTCAAATCTGGCCTCAGATGAGCTCTGTCACCGTAGGCAAGTCATTTAACTGCTGTCTGCCTCAATTTTCTCACTTGTAAAATGGGGATGATTAATGGAAGAGAAGAGGGGGGAGGTGAGAGAGAATGAGTGAACCTTACTCTCATTGGATTTGGTTTAAGGAGGGAATAACACACATACTGAATTGGGTATGTTACCCTACAGGAAAGTAGGGGGGAAGGGGATAAGAGGGGGGATGATAGAAGGGAAGGTAGATTGGGGGAGAGGGTAGTCAGAAGCCAACAGAGTAGTCCTGCTAGCATCATTTGTAAAGGGACAGGGTCAATGGAGAGAATAGAATAAATGGGGATGGGACAGGTGTAACCAGAATGGACTTTGTTTTCTTTGAATGACTCAGCTTACCTCATTGAGCTTCCCTGGACACTGGGGCTTGCTCTTCCGGGGCAGGAAGCCCAGTGACCATGCCAGGAATCAGAGAACTTCCTGTGTGATGAGTCATGGGGCTGGCAGAGGGGAGGTGTGTTAACCTGGTCTACACTAGGGGGAGGGGCCAAGTCAAGAACCAATCAGCCCTGGTCGTTCAGGCGGCGCTTGATGATGTCAAAAACTCTATAAGAGGGGAGAGGACAGCTTGAAGATCCTCTCTTCCTTTTCCGGTTGGAGCCAGAGATGCCTACAGCCGAAGCTGAGCTGCCAGTAGCAGACCTGACTGGAGGCTAGTGGGTAATCTTCTTACCGTAGAGGGGAAGCATGTATACGATTTTGCCTTATACCATCTCGCTTCTCTGTGGCCTCCTGGTTACCCTTGTAAGGCGGACTTATTGGGCCTGGAAGCTTTTGATGAAAATATCAAAATGGGGACGCTGGTTTGTGGGCTTGTTACTGTGCAGTGTAAATACATGCTTTAGTTCTCCTGCCTTCTGCCTAGAGAATTCCTTATATCCTGTGGTTCCGGACCTTTTAGGCACATGTGAGATTCTCTTTGAAATCATAAATTCTGCCTTCCTAATATAATAGGATAGAGGAAAATATAGTTAGTCTTTCCCAACATGATTATTATGGAAGTGTTTTGCACAGTGACACATGTATAACCAATATTGAATTATCTTGCCTTCTCAAGGATGGTGGGTGGGGAGGGAATAAAGGAGAGAATTTGGAACTCAAAGTTTTAAAAACGAATGTTAAAAATTGTTTTTACATGCAACTGTGAAATAAGATATACAGGCAATGGGGTATAGAAATCTATCTTGCCCTACAAGAAAGTAAGGGGGAAGGGGATGGGGGTGTGATAGAAGGGAGGGCAGACTGGAGAAAAGGGTTATCAGAATTCATGCCGTCTTGGGGTGGGGAGAGATAGGGAGAAAATTTGGGCCTCAAAATCTTGTGGAAATGAATATTGAAAACTAAAAATAAACACATTAATCTAAAAAAAAATAAAATGGGGATGATTACAGTCCTTGCCTCTCAGGGTTTTGTAAGACTAAAATGAGATAATCGTTGTCAAGCACTTAACAGACCTTAAAGTATTATCTTTAAAAATGCTGGCTGTGGTTGTTCTTGTTGTTGTGCTTGGGGGGCTTTGAAGGAAAAAGGGGAGAGAGGAATGATGGCTGGAACTTTGGGAAAAGACTTCACACCCTGTCCAAAAAAAAAGTTTTGATAATTGATATAGACACATAGTATAGGCAGGTATCATTTGTGCACATGCATGGATAGGAGCTTAATACAGACGCATGATCTAAATTTGGAGAAAATGGCATTTTTTCAGTGACCCTCACAGTCAAGATTCAAGATATTTCTTTCAGCTATTTTCCAGGAAAGCAACCATCTGAGATGAATTCCCTTGACTGGTACATACCACTATGCATATTGGGCCGGACAGTTCAGATGGAAAATGAGAGTGGAATTAAACAGTAGGCCTTTAGGAAATTGCAAATTTCTATTGATGGCCCTAAGCTTCCCATGAAAACAAAGGTCTCTCTTTTTAATACGAGCCTCTGCCAACATAGATACATGGCAGTGAGACATGGAATATAGTAGTCTCTGAAAAATTAAAAATTAGTATTATTCCGAGGCTAGAGAGAGATGCATGGTGGGTGTAAGAAGGCCTCAACATAGAACCAATGAGGACCCTCAAAGAAGAATAAGTATAAAAGATGGCATCAAGAAAACGCACGATAGGAAGAGAAGATGAGTTGATTGAGAGGCAAGGGCATCATTGAGATGACAGATGGACAGCCAGAGTATTCCATTGGTTTCTTCACAATGTCAGGAAAAAGCAAAGGTGACTTCCAGTCCATTGAGTTGATCCTCTATGGTGAACTTATGGGGAAACACGGACAAAAATCATATAGAAAGGGCAACCGTGGATAGATTTTAACCTACAGCAATGAAGGGAATTGCCAAATCAAGGAGATAGCAGATCCATTGGACTATCTATGAAACGCCTTGATCTCTGTGCTGTACACTGAGGGAGACCTGAGGGAGCCAAATGGGGCTCCAATGGAGGCAGGGATTTTGGCTGATTTTTTTTTGTTTTGAGTTTTTCTTTATTTTAAAAAGTTATTCCTTTTAAATCTAAATACAAAGTGAGAAAAAAGAAAATTTCCATGTACACAATAGAACATAAGAGAAGATTCAATATAAAACAATAAATTTCCATTTCAAGAAAATTTGTATAATAAATACTGCACATTGTTTATAAAGCTACTCGGCTTTTCTGTGCTTCCTTCTAGGTTTTCTTTTGTTCTCGGCTGTGTACTTTTTATTTTCTTTTCCTCTCAATCCCCTCCCCCAACCCAGCCCTAGAGAAGGCTACAATTAAAGTCAAATATATACATACACATACATATCTAAGACATATACGTATATGTATATGTGTATATATGTATGTACATATGTGTAAGATCATACTTATCATACACTTACTTACATATACTTATACATACTTACCATTCTTTAATATGTCCCTCACATTTTTTAAAGACTTATTTTCCATCTTCCCCAGTTTAATTAAACTGTTTTGCTCAACTATGACGTTGAAGTCTGCTTTATTGAAACAACAGGACTTCAAAGTAAGATGAGAACAGAGCCAATGATTAATAAGTAATCTCAAACAAAGCGGAAAGGAAAATTCAGAGATATGATGGATGGTCCACTTGTGGAGGACACACCCTTTTTACATGACCTGTTATGCAGGACACTCATCATATTTGGGAACACTCTGTTGCCATTCAGTAATGGTAAACTAAGCCAAACACACCTGGAAAACAGAGAACAGCTAGGGGTGGGGGTGGGGGGGAGGGGAGTGGCTGGTGCTAGAAAGCAACAGTTTCTGGAAAGAAATGTGAATTTAATGTGAATTTAGAATGTGAACGTGAATTTCAAGACAAATGAAACAAAACTTCTGGTGAATTCTTGAGTGCCATTAAAGCTGACTCATTCAAACAAGACATTTAAAAGTGTACCAGACAGTTGTCCAGGCCTGGCTCTACAGGCCTATTTTCTTTACCCCTGACCCTGACTGGATAAAAAAGGTATTTTAGGCACGGTATTCATTTGTATGCTTTGCCAGATGGAGCCCCAGTTCATAGGACTCAGTTCTCTCTACTCTGAGCTCCTTACATTATTCATTGAGTGCTTAGGATAATACATTGTCTGATGTTATTAGTTACCTTTTCCTGCTTCTTCTACTAGATTGTAAGCTCCATGAGGGTAAGAGTCCTATCTTATGAAATCAAACCAGTAAGAATTCATTGAACACCTATTACGTAGAGCTGTAGGGAATCTGGAGCAGTAATAGAAACTACTCCTTGCTCTCAACAAGATTACAATCTCGTTGAATATGTCCCTTTATGTGCCATAGTTGGTGCATAGTTGGTATTCAGTACATAGAATTATAGGATGTTGGAGCCAAGAGAAACTTTAGAGACCCTCTAGTCCAGTGGTTCTTTATCTGGAGTTCAAGGACCAATTTCAGGGGGCTCATGAATTTGGATGGGAAAAAAATCATGCCTTTATTTTCACTAATAACCCCTAATTGAAAATGAGAATTTCAGGGCAGCTAGGTGGCACAGTGCCCTAGAGTCAGGAGGACCTGAGTTCATATCCGGTCTCAAACACTGACACACTTACTGGCTGTGTGACCTTGGGCAAGTCACTAAACCCCAAGTGCCTTGCCTTCTCCCCTCAAAAAAGAGAATTAGCATATTTGAAACATCATTCTGAGAAGGAATCCCTAGGTTTCGCCAGACTTCCAATAGGGTCTGTGACCCCCAAAAGGTCAAGACGACCTGCATTACACCGTGAAACCGTACCATGCAGCCCTTCTGCTATTAACATACGCATGGCTGCCTTAACGGGAAATATGACTGCTGAGGTTCTATTTGATATCACTTTATTTATGTAGTGACTCCAGGCAAATCAATTTCCTTCTCTGGGTTTCAGTTTTCTCTTCTGCAAAGATCCCCCTTCCCTGCCCCACCCCACCCCAACCCTGATGGTCTCAGCTTGGTGGCTCTAGATTTGCATTTGTAAAGGTCAGCACCACAGAAGCATCTCTAGTCCCTGCTTGGTACTTTGATAGAGCGGACAATGTCAGGAGGCTTGCCTGGGTTTGAATCAATACTCTGCCACTGTCTCATGAGAACTAGGTTTCCACCTCTATAAAAAGAGGAAGACTTTGCTAGAGGGACTTCCAGCTCTGGAGTTCTATGACTGTATCCTAAGAACATGTGAGAAAGACAAGGACCTTTATTTGCAGAGACAATTCACCTTTTAGCTGTCACAATCAACAGCTGTCTGGAGATGTGACTTGCAATACAGGTACTCGCCACTAGGTGGACAGTAATGCCTGGCCTAGGACTTCCAGATTGAGGAGTGGTGGGTAGGGGTAAATTGGTCTTCTGAGTACAAGATTAAGCATGTTTTCCTGCCAAATTAGGTTTTTTTTCTCTCCTTTATAACAAGAAAACTTTATCAAATCACATGTAAACAGCAGATATTATGCTTTTCAAAAAAGACTAAAATTAGTTTCCCTACACTGTGTGTGTGTGTGTGTGTGTGTGTGTGTGTGTGTGTAAAGTGTCTCTGCTAATTACTATCTCTGTGCCCTTGGGCAGATGACTTTCCCTCTCTTCCCCTCAGTTTCTTCCTCTGTAAAATGAGGAGCGCTGACTACAAGATCTCTAAGGTCACTTCTTTATTGACTGGCTGTCCCTAATAGGCAGATTGACTGATGCAGGAGCTCTGGAAGTGGCAGCATCTCCCAGATGATACAGTAGTCCTACTTCCAGCCCAGTCCTCATAGCCATCATCTGGGAAAGCAGCCCCTGTGGAGAAGCCATCCCCATCAATTGCCAACCAACTGCCATAGACAGGGCAGGCAAGACAGCCTGGCTGAAACAGCAAGGCACTCTGGGTAAGAGAGAGGAGGCAGTATGTTCTGGGCAAGGCACCACTACCACTACCACCCTGACCACCACCTGCCCTCGGATGCTAATGGTATCAGCCCAAGACCAGGAGCCCAAGAGCCTTGGGAAGAGCAATGCTTCCAGCCCAGTGCCCTTAGCCATTGATCCTAGGAAACATCTGCTGTAGAGATGCAGCCTGGCCACTGCTCCTATAGAAGCTACAGCCACAGCTACTGAAGATGTAGGAAAGAAACTTCTCTCCACCAAAGTCCTTGCATTGTCAAGTGGTTCACCCTCAGAAACTGTTTTGTTTCTATCAGTGGAATTGCCATTAAAGAAGAGGCATTAACATCTGCTTGGCTACCATACCCCAAGGACTATGGGATCTTCCCATCTGACTTTCCATGTGTGTTATTTCTCCCATTAGAATGTGAGCTCCTTGAGGGCAGATGCTCTTTTCTGTTTGGATCCCTAGTATTTAGCGCAATGCTTTGCACATAGTAAGCACTAAAAAGCTTCATTCATTCATTCATTCATTCATTCTTCCAGCTCTGACAGTCTATGTTGTATATTCTAACATTCTGTTTACTAGAGATTCTTCTACTTCTGAGAGTCTACATTCTAACATTACATCCTGGGCCATCTCCACTCATCCTGGTGAATATCAGGCCACTGGACCCAGATAGCTCTGGAGGAGAAAGTGAGACTGGTGACCTTGCACAGCCCTCCCTCACTCAAATCAAAGTCAACTGCAAGTCCTGTCATCATTTCCCTGATGTCATGGTCCATTTTGAGAACAAAGGACAAACACAACAGCATTCTAACATTCTACATCTTAAAGGTCCTTCCTAACTCTGATATCTATGTTCTAACAGTATATGTTCTAAGATCCATTCTAGCTCTGATAGTCTATCTATCAATCAATAAATCACTTTAGTAAGTGACTATTATGTGCTAAGCAATGTGTTAAGCCTTGGAGAAACAAGTACCAAAGTGAAACAGCCCTGCCCTTAAGAAGCTTACATTTTAACAAAAGATACAATATATACATATACAAATATATTTTTAATATGTATGTAATGGATATAAGGTATTTGGGAGAGCCAGATCAAACAGTGGATAGAATACCAGCCTGGAGTCAGGAGGACCTAGATTCAAATCTGGCCTCAGACACTAGCTGTGCGATCCTGGGGAGATCACTTAATCCTGTTTGCCTCAGTTTCCTCATCTGTAAAATGAGCTGGAGAAGGAAATGGCAAACCACTCCAGTGTCTTGCCAAGAAAACCATAAATGGGTTTATGAAGAGTTGAACACGACTACAAACAACTGAAAAACAACAGTTGGGGGAGAGGGGTGCAGTAGCAACTGGATAGATCAGGAAAGATTTCATGTAGAAGGTAAGTCTTTTTTTTGGGTGGGGGGTTTATTTATTTATTTAACATATTTAGTTTTCAGCATTGATTTTCACAAGAGTTTGAATTACAAATTTTCTCCCCATTTCTACCCTCCCCCCCCACTCCAAGATGGCATATATTCTGGTTGCCCTGTTCCCCAGTCAGCCCTCCCCTCTGTCACCCCACTCTCCTCCCATCCCCTTTTACCTTCCTTTCTTGTAGGGCAAGATAAATTTCTGCACCCTATTGCCTGCACCCTATTTTCTAGTTGCATGCAAAAACTTTTTTTTTTTGTTTTTGAACATCTGTTTTTAAAATTTTGAGTTCCAAATTCTCTCAGAAGGTAAGCCTTGAGCTAAATTTTTCGTGAAATCAGGGATTCCAGGACTCAGGAGTGAAGAGGAGCTGCATTCTAGACATGGTACCGGGTTGGGGGTGGGATCAGTACAAAGGAAGCAGCTGAGTGGAGGCTGGATTGGAGTCTCCAAATAGGAGACTATTGCAAGTATCTAGGCTAGAGGTCATTAGGGCTTGAAGTAGGGTGGTGGCTGTGTGAGTGGAGACAAGGCATATGCAAAAGATGTGGAGACAGAAATGGAAAGATTTGGCAACCAATTGGATGTGTAGGATGAGGGAGGGCAAGGAGTTAAGGATGATATTGAGGTCACGATCCAGCATGATTAGAAGGATGGTGGTGCCCTTAACAGAAACAGAGGAGCTCAAAAGAAGGGTAGGCTATAGGGAAAAGATAATGATTTTTATTTTGGATAAATTGAGTTTGAGGTATCTATAGAACATCCACTTTGAAGTGGTCAATACATAGTCAGACAGCAAGGAGATGAAATCAGGCAATACTTAAATTACCTATGATTACCTATTACCTTAAATTACCTATTCATTGGAAGGTCAAATACTGAAGCTGAAGCTTAAATCCTTTGGCCACATAAAGAGAAGACGGGACTCATTGGAAAAGACCGTGATGCTGGGAAAGATTGAAGGCAAAAGGAGAGGGGGATGGTAGAGGATGAGATAGACTGATACTATCATGGAAGCAACAAACATGAGCTTGGACAGACTTTGAGAGAGAGTGGAGGAGAGAAGGGCCTGGTGTGCTGTGGTCCAGGAGGTCACAAAGAGTCAGACACAACTGAAAAACTGAACAACCACCACAACGTCATACTGGAGCAGACACACATACGTATGTGTGTATATATCTACATATATCTATATACATGTATCTTGGTGGTCTTTTCTCAATTCTCATCCATATATTAAATAATATATTATTGTATCATAGTATATATTATTATATGACATACCATAACATGATAAATATTTATAGATGTGTATACATAAATGTACATATGGATGAGAATTGAGAAAAGGCCACCAAGCCTGGTAATAAAACTGTCATTGATAAGTTTGGAGAGAGGAGTTTCAGATGAGTGATGAGATTAGAAGCCAAATTGCAGAAGGTGTGGAAGAGAGTGAAAGAAGAGAAAGTGGAAGCAGAATATAGATGACTTTTTAAAGGAGTTTGGCTGAGAGAGGGAGGAGGGATAAGGAAAAACGACTCTGGTTGTGGTCTCTGGACTACAGTCAGGGATGGTGGGATCTATTGAGGGAATTTTTTTAAGTATGAGAGAGACTTGGGTACATTTGTAGGCATCAAGGAAGGAATCAGTAGATAGAGAGAGACTGAAGATGAGGGAAAGTGGGAGGGGATGGGATCAAAGGCAAATATAGAAGAACTGATCTTCCAGCAGAGAAGGGATAATTTTTCATCAGAAACTGATTATTCCAGTTATTCCAGGAGAAAATAGTGGGGAATGATATCAAGAGAGTTAACAAAAGACCCCCAGGCCTGGAAAGGGACTTGAAATGAAACAGAGTCCTATCACCAAGTAAAAGCATTTATTGTCTGAGACAATGACTTCTGGGGAGAGAAGAAGGGAGGAGGGAGGGAGAGAGAGTTCTCAGCTGCTCAAAGGGGAGTGGGAAAAGGGTGAGATATTATAGTTTCTGGAGGCTTTCAGACAGGTAGCAGGGTTTAAGGGAGAGGACATCTGTAGCCACAATAAGCCAGGCAGCAGGATGTTTAGAAACTCCCAAACAAGGTCTTGAGTCTGCGGCTTCTGCTCAAGGCTGCCCTTGAGCTGATCAGGGCTGGTTCTGTGGTTTCTGGCAGCTACAGGCATCTCCAAATCCAGCTAGAGTTCACTTGCAAAGGATCACTGGCATGTCAAGCAGCTCTGGGCCTCAGAAAGCCTCTGAATTAACTGGTTGTTGTGTAACTCCATTGTCCTGCTACCCTGTGAAGAAGGGAAGTTCTAACATACAGTATAGTCATTACAGAGCCCATGTTAACAAGGGGTTATGAGATGAAAGAGAGGAGGGAAGAGGGATTTCATAGAGAATGGCTTTGATTCTTTCAGTGAAGTGTGAGGTTTTCAGTTGAGAGGGTAGGAGAAGGAGGTGCCATGGAAAGCTTGAGAACAGAAGAAAGTTGGAACTGGCATTGTGGAAAGAAGGATAAAGAATCAATTAGGGATGTGTAAAAGGTGGACCTCATTGAGATTAGACAAAATAAATTTGTAAAAGACTCAGTCAGCACAATAGTGTGACTTCCTTTCGCTCTGTTCAGCAGAACCCTTCAAGTCAGATGGTGGAACCAATTCTCTCCTAGGGCTAGGTTTTGACAATCAAGGGTGACAACTGGACACAGGAACGAGGGATTGGAGAGTGAAGTTGAACTGGTCCGCTAAAGGAGGAGAGTATAGCCAGAGCAGGATAAGGCAAAATACTGAGGGGTAGAGGGATTGGAGGTCATGATGAGGACAAAGATTTGGATTAGGAGGAGTGAGGCCTAGGAAGCAATGGAATGAAAGTGGTTTTTGATGAGATAAAAAAATGTCAGAGGTTTTCGTGATGGAAGTGGAATATTTGTGGGTGATGATGTGATCAAGGGTATGCTGGCTGAGATGGAGTGGAAGATTGAACGGCTGTGAGATTAGAGTTTTTAAAGTTGTATCAATAGGTATATTGAGGTATTATAAAGACAGGAGTTGGGGTGCAAAGGGATATTTTGAGTCAGGAGCTGAATTCAGAAAAGAGAGAATGTTTTGAATGGAGGAGTGGAGATTCAGCAGATATCAGCCACCAGTATCTGGATTGAACCTCAGAGGAGGAGAGGTTGCTGAGTGATGGCAGTAAAGGGAGAGTGTGGAAGTGACAGTGGGGACCAAAGAGTATTCCAACTCTGCCTCTAGGACCAGTGAGTCAGGAAGTATAAGAGAAGATGCAATTAGTAGTGGAAAGGAAGGACGAGGATGCTGTGTTTTACAAGGGGAGCCAGGTCTCAGTGAGTGCAAGATGTGTTCTAAGGTCCCTTTTAGTTCTGACGTTTTGTGTTTTAAGATGCCTTCCAGCTCTGACATTCTATGTTCTAGATCCTCAAGTTCTATCTTCTAAGATTCCACCTAGTAGGACAGTCTATGGTCTATATTCTCATGTTCTATGTTCTTACTAAGTTACTTACTCAGAGTTCTCCTAACTCTTACATTGTATATTCTATGTTCTCACACTGTGTTCTAAGGTCTCTGACTATCTATGTTCTAATATTCCATGTTCTAAGGTCCCTTCCATATTCTAGCATTCTAAATTCTAAAATCTCTTCTAGCTCTGACCTTCTGTGTTCTAAAGACTCTTTTAGTTCTGATGTTCTATGACTATGGCTATCCTTGGATGTTCCATCCAAACCCTGACTTTCAGCCAACAAAATTCCTTATAGTAGTTTAGTGGGCTTTGTTAGTCACTGCTGCGCAAGATAAATTGAAAGAGTGAGGGTCAGGAAAGAAATTGACTAGAGTCATGGAAACCAGTTAGGAGGCATTTGCAGCAATGTAGGAGTGTGAGATGGAAGTGAGCAGGGGTGGGAACAGTAGGAGCGGTAAGGAATGAGATAAGCTGATTCTTTTAAGGAAGAGTCAACAAGACTTAGTGGCGTGATGAGGTGGACTTGGTCACCGAAACCTGTAATGCTAAAACTAGTGAGGAGAAAGGGAGAAGATTCTCTCTTGAACCTTGAAAAAGATGAATTTAGGACAAACAAAAGACATCTGTGGTCTGATGGACAGAGAACTGGATAAGCTAATGTAGGCCTTCATCACCTCATTGATTATTGCAATGCTGCTGTTCGTCCTTTGTTCTCAAAGAGGACCATGACATCATTGAGATGATGTCATAACATGGAAGTGAATTGGATTTAACTGAGGGAGAGAAAAATCATCAGCCTCATTTTCTCTCCTGGAGCCATCTGGGTCCAGTGGCCAGATATGGATCCGGATGACTAGAGATGGCCCAAGATGCAATAGGGGACCTTGGCCTTTTCAAGCTAAGGTCTTTAACAGGTCTCAGTTTCACTGAGGCAACACCCATTCAATGATTAATAAAAAAAAGAGGTAAAAAATGGTCTCTTAAAAAATATATCTAGGAGGGGAAGACCCTCAGGGTTTCTGGCCAAAACACTGATTACTGCAATAGACTGCTGGTGGGTCAGCCTGCCTCTAATCTCTCCCCATTCCAATCCATCCTCCATTCAGTCACTAAAGTGACTTTCCTGAAACAAAAACTCCAGTGGCTCCCTATTGTCTCCAGGAATAAATACAAAATGCTCTGTTTGGCAGTCAAAGCCCCTTCCTACCTTTCCAGTCGTCTTTCACCTTACTCCCCAACATGTACTCTTTGATCTGGTGGCACTGACTTCCTGGCTGTTGCATGAACAAGACCCTTCATCTCTTGGCTCTGGGCATTTTCTCTGGCTGTCTCCCATGCCTGAACTTGTACACTCTTTCCTCATCTCTGACTACTGACCCCGCCCCCCCCCCCCCCCTGCTTCCTTTAAGTTCCAACTAAAATCCCACCTTCTACAGGAAGTCTTCCCTAACCCCTCTTAATTCCAGCACCTTCCTCTATTAATTATCACCTATTTATCCTGTGCATAGTTTGCTTTATTATATTTGTTTGCATGTTGCCTCCCTCATTAGATTGTGAGCTCCTTGAGGGGAGGGCCAGGTTTTTCCCTCTTTTTCTATCCCCAGCACTTAGCACATAGTAGGTGCTTGATAAATGTTTTATTGATTGATTAGCTGTCACGAGACTGGTTTCACCACACTTGATGTGTGATTTTGAGCAAATCACTTCATTTTTCTGGTCCCCCAAAAGATTCCCTTCACCCTTCCGACTCTGACTATGTTCCCTCTATGAAATAATCTACATCCTACTCCATTTACCATGAAGTAAATTTATGAACAAGAAGTAAATTTATAAACATGTCATCTTACGACATGGTGCAAGCTGAAAAATCTCAATAACTCACTCCAAAATTTAGGCAGATTCCTAGATGACAGATCTGCCTCGTGTTGCTAAAGAAACTAGTGGTATTTAGGGCCCATCCCTCATTTGTGAGGCTTGCATCAGTGAGGACACCTGCACCCTTCTCTTGCCCCTGGGGGAGGTAGGACTTGGGTTGTAGGAACCGGGAGCTGACCTAGGCTAGAGTTTTGATAGGCCTATGTTCTTAACTGTGAGGCATCAGCCAAGAAAGAAGGTCAGCTCCTTTCCTCTCACAGCAAAGGCAGGCAAATAGCCAGACCCTGGCAAGCATTCTCAGAGAGGTATGTAGTAGAGAAGGCCCGACTCCCTCTATACCCTGCATCCCGCCCTTCTCTAAGGATAGACAGAGGCATGACAGAGTGCCAAGACCTCTGGCCTTGAAAACATCAGATTTATGTTCTACCCTCTACCAGCTGAGCATTCTTGGGCAAGATACCTACCCCCTCTGAGCTGGTTTCCTCGCTTTAAACCAGATAGCCTCTAAAGTTTCTGCCGACCCTTACATACTTATAAGTCTATGAGCCTCTGACTTGAGGGAACTTCAGCAGTCACTCTTATTTTCCCCTTCCTGACCTTGGTGGGGAGGAGAAAGTATTTGGAGATTGGAGTGAACAGCCGGCCCTTAATTTATTAAGTCTCCATATTCCTAGGCCACATGAAAACAGAGGGAGCCATGTTTCTGTACATCTTCTGGGCAGCCCAGGGGCCTTGCAGTCTCTATTCCAATTATTTTGCCATCTGAGTCCAAGAACAGTTCTCTCCCCTGGCCTATCTTGGCTGGGATACAGAAATGACCTTACATATGGGCAGAGTTTACCCTCATTTGCCCCAAAGCATTTCTCCAACTTGTTTCCCTCAATGCCACCCTACCATAATGTTGTTGTTCAGTAGTTTCAGTTGTGTTTGACCTTTTGTGAGCCTATTTGGGGTTTTCTTGGCTGAGATATTGAAGTAGTTTGCCATTTCCTTATCCAGCTCATTTTACAGATAAGGAAACTGAGGCATACAGGGTTGAGTGACTTGCAATACAGGTCCCCATGGGATGGTCACTGGGAAGGGTCTATCGCATCATGCTGGGAGCAGAGTACAACCCAGAGTGGGCTGTGCCAGGACAGACCAGGACAGAGTAGACAGGGCACAGCAGGCCTCAGGGCTTTGAATCATTGAGCCGTGGTGGTTTGCCGACTTCTCAACCCACAAACACCAAAGACAATGGAGCAGGTCAATGGGAAAACTGATGGACCTGGGTAAGAGAGGAGCAAGGTCTAACGCCAGCCCTGGGTGGCAGAGGTGGTTGTGGTGGCAGCAGCAACAGCAGCAGTGGCAGCTGCTTCCAGAGCTCCAGGTCCACAGACTGTAGGGGGAATTAAGCTGCTGATCAGAGCAGGAGTGCAGGGGTCTCTTTGCTGGTGCTGAAGCAAGGTTCTCTTGCTTTTCTCTGCTTGGATCTGGGTTGCAGTCCTGGTTGGTGGTCCTTGGAGGAGGAGCAGCACTGGGGTGGCAGAGCTTGTGGTGGCTGTGGAGAGGGAGTCCTCCTGGTAGTTACATGGCAGAAAGGAATGCTTGCACTCACAGACCAGAGCACAAGCCAGGAGAGGAGCATCAAACCACCTCAGAATAGAAGTAGCTCTGAAAACAGAAGCACAAAACTACTGAGGCTTGGGACAGAGCACTCTCCACTCTGAAAGCAGTCATACCCTGACAAAGAGCTCAAAAGTCAAGTAAGGCAGCATAAAAGGACTCACTTTGGTGACAAAGAAGATCAAAACATATAGCCAGAAGAAGTCAAACAAAGTCAAAGATCCTACCTCAAAAGCCTCCAAGAAAAATATGAATTGGTCTCAGGCCATGGAAGAGCTCAAAAAAGATTTGGAAAAGCAAGTTAGAGAAGAAAAATTGGGAAGAGAAATGAGAGTGCGTGGCCAGAGTGGCCTTTGTTTTCCTTGAGCGACTCAGCTTACCTCATTGAGCCTGATGGTTGCTGCTGCTTCTCTTCCTGGAAGCGGAGAACTTCCTGTGTGATGAGTCATGGGGCTGGCTGAGGGGAGGTGTTAACTCCAGAGCCATGCCCTATTGGGTGTTAACCTGGTCTATGCTAGGGGGAGGGGCCAACTCAAGAACCAATTGGCCCTGGTCATTCAGGCGGGGTGCTTGAGGATATTGAAAACTCTATAAGAGGGGAGAAGACAGCTTGAAGACCCCTTTTTCCTTTTCTGGTTGGAGCCAGAGATGCCTACAGCCAAAGCTGAGCTGCCAGTAGCAGAGCTGACCCATGTGGAGCCAGGAGTGCTGACCAAGGACTGGAGGCCAGTGGGTAATCTTCTTACCGCAGAGGGGAAGCATGTATACGATTTTGCCTTGTACCATCTCGCTTCTCTGTGGCCTCCTGTTTACTCTTGTGAGGCGGACTTATTGGGCCTGGAAGCTTTTGATCAAAATATCAAAATGGGGATGCTGGTTTGTGGGCCTGTTACTGTGGAGTGTAAATACATGCTTTAGTTCTCTTTCCTTCTGCCTAGAGAATTCCTTATATTCCAAACCTTTCAGGCACATATGAGATTCTCTTTGAAATCATAAATTCTGCCTTCCTAATATAGAGTGATGCAAGAAAATCATGAAAAAGGAGTCAACATCTTGCTAAAGGAGATCCACAAAAATACTGAAGAAAGTAACACCTTAAAAAATAGACTAACCCAAATGGCAAAAGAGGTCCAAAAAGCCAATGAGGAGAAGAATGCCTTAAAAGGCAGAATGAGCCAAATGGAAAAGGAGGTCCAAAAGATCACTGAAGAAAATAATGCCTTAAAAATTAGGATGGAGCAAGTGGAAGTCAGTGACTTTATGAGATATCAAGAAATTATAAAACAGAACCAAAAGAATGAAAAAATTGAAGACAATGTGAAATATCTCATTGGAAAAACCACTGACTTGGAGAATAGATCCAGGAGAGATAATTTAAAAATTATTGGACTACCTGAAAGCCATGATCAAAAAAAGAACCTAGATATCATCTTTCAAGAAATTATCAAGGAAAACTTCCCTGATGTTCTAGAACAAGGGGGAAAATAGAAATAGAAAGAATACACTGATTGCCTGTTGAAAAAGATCCCAAAAAGAAAACCTCTAGGAATATTGTAGCCAAATCCCAGAGTTCCCAGGTCAAGGAGAAAATATTGCAAGCAGCAAGAAAGAAACAATTTGAGTATTGTGGAAACATAACCAGGATAAAACAAGATCTAACAGCTTCTACATTAAGGGATCGAAGGGCTTGGAACATGATATTCCAGAGTTCAAAGGAGCTAGGATTAAAACCAAGAATCACTACCCAGCAAAACTGAGTATAATACTTCGGGGCAAAAAAAAAAATGGATTTTCAATGAAATAGAGGACTTTCAAGCATTCTTGATGAAAAGACCAGAGCTGGAGAAAATTTGACTTTCAAATACAAGAATCAAGAGAAGCATGAAAAGGTAAACAGGAAAGAGAAATCATAAAGGAATTACTCAAGTTGAACTGTTTACATTCCTACATGGAAAGATGATATTTGTAACTCAGAAGGCCTTTCTCAGTATTAGGGTAGTTAAAGGGAATATACATATACATAGACAGAGGGCACAGGCTGAATTGAATATGAAGGAATGATATCTAAAAAAATAAAATTAAGGGGTGAGGGAAGAGAAAGGGAGAAATAGAATGGGGTAAATCATCTCACATAAAAGTGACATGAAAAAGCTGTTATAATGGAAGGGAGGAGGGAGTAGGTGAAAGGGAATGAGTGAATCTTTTTTTTTTAATTTAAATTTATTTATTTAACATATTTAGTTTTCAGCATTGATTTTCACAAGAGTTTGACTTACAAATTTTCTCCCCATTTCTACCCTCCCCCCCACTCCAAGATGACATATATTCTGGTTGCCCTGTTCCCCAGTCAGCCCTCCCCTCTATCACCCCTCTCCCCTCTCATCCCCTTTTCCCTTCCTTTCTTGTAGGGCAAGATAAATTTCTAGGCCCCATTGCCTGTGTATCTTATTTTCTAGTTGCATGCAAAAACTTTTTTTTTTGTTTTTGAACATCTGTTTTTAAAACTTTGAGTTCCAAATTCTCTCCCCTCTTCCCTTCTCACCCACCCTCCCTAAGAAGTCAAGCAATTCAACATAGGCCACATGTGTATCATTATGTATAACCCTTCCACAATACTCATGTTGTGAAAGGCTAACTACATTTTGCTCCTTCCCAACCCATCCCGCTTTATTGAATTTTCTCCCTTGACCCTGTCTCCTTTCCAAAGTGTTTGTTTTTGATTACCTCCACCCCCATCTGCCCTCCCCTCCATCATCCCCCCCCTTTTATTTTTTTTATCTTCCTCCCTCTTCTTTCCTGTGGGGTAAGATACCCAATTGAGTATGTATGGTATTCCCTCCTCAGGCCAAATCTGATGAGAGCAAGGTTCGCTCATTCCCTCCTCACCTGCCCTCTCCCCTCCTCCCACAGCACTGCTTCCTCTTGCCACCTTTATGCGAGATAATCCACCCCATTCTATCTCTCCCTATCTCCCTCTCTCAGTATGTTGCTCTCTCATCCCTTAATTTGATTTTATTTCTTTTAGATATCTTCCCTTCATCTTCAACTCACCCTGTGTCTGCTCGTCTGCTCTCTCTCTCTCATATATATATATATATGTACACACATAGATATATACATACATACATATTCACTTATATATATATATACATAAACATATATATATGCATATTCCCTTCAGCTACCCTAATACTGAGGTCCCATGAATCATACATGTCATCTTTCCATGTAGGAATGTAAACAAAACAGTTCAACTTTAGTAAGTCCCTTGCAATTTCTGTTTCTTGATTACCTTTTCATGCTTCTCTTGATTCTTGTGTTTGAAAGTCAAATTTTCTATTCAGTTCTGGTCTTTTCACTGAGAAAGCTTGAAAGTCCTCTATTTTATTGAAAATCCATATTTTGCCTTGGAGCATGATACTCAGTTTTGCTGGGTAGGTGATTCTAGGTTTTAATCCTAGCTCTGTTGACCTCCGGAATATCGTATTCCAAGCCCTTCGATCTCTTAATGTAGAAGCTGCCAGATCCTGGGTTATTCTGATTGGGTTTCCACAATAGTCAAATTGTTTCTTTCTGGCTGCTTGCAGTATTTTCTCCTTGATCTGGGAGCTCTGGAATTTGGCGACAATATTCCTAGGAGATTTCTTTTTGGGCTCTGTTTGAGGAGGCGATCGATGGAGGCGATCGATGGATTCTTTCAATTTCTATTTTGCCCTGTGGAATGAGTGAATCTTGTTCTCATCAGATTTGGTTTAAGGAGGGAATAACATACGAACTCAATTGGGTATCTTACCCTACAGGAAAGTAAGGGAGGAAATGGATAAGTGGGGTGGGTGGCAGGCAGATAGAAGGAGGGCAGATTGGGGGAGGTGGTAATCAAAAGCAGACACTTCTGAAAAGGGACAGGGTCAAAGGAGAAAATTGAATAAGGGGGGCAAGATAGGAATGAGGGAAATATAGTTAGTCTTTCACAACATGATTATTATGGAAGTGTTTTGCATAATGATGCATGTGTAACCTATATTGAATTGCTTGCCTTTTCAAGGAGGGTGGGTGGGGAGGGAAGAAGGGAGAGAATTTGGAACTCAAAGTTCTAAAAACAAATGTTTAAAAAAATTGTTTTTACATGCAACTGGGAAATAAGATATACAGGCAATGGGGTACAGAAATATGTCTTGACATACAAGAAAGTAAGGGAAAGGGGGATAAGGGAGGGGGAGTGGGGTGATAGAAAGGAGGGCAGACTGGGGAAAGGGGCAATCAGAATACATGCCATCTTGGGGTGGGGGGGAGGGTAGAGATGGGAGAAAATTTATAACTCAAAATCTTGTAATCTTGTGGAAATGAATGTTGAAAACTAAAAATAAATTTTAAAAAATAAATAAAAACAAACAAACCCCTCCCCCCAATATCCTGACTCTATAACCAGTATTCTCCCCACCCCACTATGTCGCCTTCTTTGCCAGAAATGAGGCAGTGGGGGAAGAAGGGTTACAGAGATTGAGACTACAAAGGTCACAGAATCATCAAATGTTAGAGCTCAAAGGAAATTTGGAGATTATCTGGTCCATCTGCTTCATGGTACAGATGAGGAAGCAGTTTCAAAGAGACAACAGAGAGCAGGAAGGGAGCTAAGTCTAACATGTTACAGGTAAGAAAAGTGGAAGTGACTTACCCAAGATCACACAGTTAAGGTGTGAGAGGTGTGCTGGTTGTCACTTCATAAAGCAAAAGGCAAGGACTTGAGCAGAGGTGGGGGGATGGCTGGAGAAAGGAAGATCTAGAACAGGGATTCATAGACTTATTTTTTTAAATGTAGTTTGAGAACTCTATTTTAAAACAATTGTTTTCCTTTGTAATGCTGTGTATTTTAATCTATGTATTTAAAAACGTTGTTTTGAGAAGGGGCCCATGGACTTCACCACACTGGCAAAGGGGGTCCATGACACAAAAAGATTAGGAATTTGTGCTCTGGAGCATGGGTGGCTGCCTAGATGGAAGGAGGGGCAACTCGGGAGTTCTGGGAAGGGAGACAGCATTTGGCCACTGGGAACCTGGAGGAGAAAGATGTCTCTGAAAGACGAGGAGCCAAAGACAAGTTTCCCTCTTCACCGGTTTGCCCAAGGCGGACTCTGTGGATGTGGCAGGGGCGAGGCGGGGCATGTCTTCCAAAGGTCACTTCAAATGTAAACACAGAGGAGATGGTACATCAGTCTTTCCAACCTCATCCCCCCACACACAAGGACCTTCAGTAACATCATTCTGCATGTGAAAGATGCCATTACCTTCTCTGCCATCACCTTGCATTAACTTCTTACCCTCCCTTCTCCTAGACACAACTCACTTCACCTTACCACACCCACTATATAAACTCCAAGGAAAAAACACAGCTGAGCAGGCAAAGCTTGATTATTTGGTGTCCGGGGTGGGTGTTGTTCCTTGGGTCTCTTCTATGGTTCGGCCATGTTTCTTTTGTTGAGTCATTTCAGTTGTGTCTGACTTTTCATGACCCTATTTGGGATTTTCTTGGAAAAGATACTAGAGTGATTTGTTATTTCCTTCTCCAGGTCATTTTACAAGTGAGGAAACTGAGACAAACAGGGTTAAGTGACTTGCCCAGGGTCACACAACTAGTAAGTATCTGAGGCCAGATTTGAACTCAGGAAGATGAGTCTTCCTGACTCCAGGCTTGGCTCTCTATTTACTGGGCTGCCTGGCTACTCCAAATTCCCTTCCTTGCTCCCCAAACCTGCTCTAAACTCATCTCTTCCAAGAAGCCTTCCTTGATGAGATCCCTCCCTGCTTCCTTTATAGTTTTACTAAGTTTCTCCCCCATTGGACTCGGAGCTCCCCCAGGACTAAGGCTCTATCTTCCCATCAGACATGAAACACCCTAAACACAGAGATTATGTCTTGGGAATTAGGCTGAAGGCTTTCCCAAGGGCATGGTCTAAAGCGCCTTCTTCCTCTGAATCTCCCCAAAAGATCCAGTAGTGAGCTGTAGCATCCAGGGAATAGTCACTACTCTTACTTGACTTTTGGTGTGTGTGTGTGTGTGTGTGTGTGTGTGTGTGTGTGTTCATTGTAAGCTCCTCTGGATTCAATTGCCCAGTCCTGGACAGAGATTCAAGAGTTCCTTAAAAATGTGTTTTGCAGATTGGTTCTGGGATTGTTAATGCATACTGTAAAGCCCAGTGGGTGGTCCCTGGTGAGGTCCAGGCTCCATGCATGCATGTTGTATCTCTGAAATCTAATTAGTATTTGAGTATAAATGTCTGTGAGCTCTCACATTATCTGTGTGTTCGTGAATGTCCGTGTGAACATTCGCCAAATCGCAGCTAGTTATGGCACAATGGATAGAGGGCAGCTCATGGGGCCAGGAAGACTCATCTTCTTAAGTCTTAAGCCTCAGACACCTACTAGCCATGTGACCCTAGACAGGTCACTTACCTCTATTTGCCTCAGTTTCCTCATCTGTAAAATGAGCTGGAGAAGGAAATGGCAAATCATTCCAGTATCTTTGCCAAGAAAACCCCCAATAGGGTCATGAAGAGTCAGACATGACTGAAAAACAACTTAACAGCAACAACAGCTAATTATGTAAACCTGGGCAGGTCAACTTCTCTGAACCTCAGTTACCCTATCTGTAAAATGGGAGCAGTCATACTTTGATTGCATGCCTCTTAGATTCCTTGTGAGTAAAGCACACTGTAAATATGAGCTGGGATAACGTTAGTACGAGTGTCTGTGTGTTGGAGTATATTTATATGAAAGACAGTGTCTATGTGAGCTTGTGGATTTGGGGTCAGAGGGCCTGAGCCTGAATGCTAGTTTGTCCTACTCACTGATGGGACAAGCTTTCAGAGAATCATTTAATTTCTCTGAATCTCAGCAATGTTGTCTGTGAAATGAAGTAGTTGCATTAGATGATTTCTTTAAAAGTTTTATTTTTAGGTTTTTTTTGGGGGGGGGTTGAGACAATTAGGTTAAGTGACTTGCCCAAGGTCACACAGCTAGTAAGCGTCAAGTGTCTGAAGCCAGATTTGAACTCGGATCCTCTCGATTTTAGGGCTGGTGCTCTATTCACTGTGCCATCTAGCTGCCCCACACTAGATAATCTTTTAAGGTCCCTTCCAGTCCTGACAATCTATGCTTTGTGTTCTAATGTTTCCTATTCTAAGGTCCCTTCCAGCCCTCACATTCCATGCCCTGTGTTCCAAGGTTCCTTCCAGCCCAGATGTTCTATGGCTCTATGGAGCATCTTTGTGTATGAATGTCTTTCTGGTGTTTGTGTGGACAAGTTTACCCCTTCAAGATTTCTCAGTCTTTTTTCTATTCTCCAAGAGTCTTCTGTGACTCAGTCCTGTTTCCAAGTTTTTCTTTGTGGAAGTGTATGTATGATTGTGTGTGTGTGTGTATGTGTGTGTGTGTATCAGTGTGGGTGTGTCCTGACTGGGTCCTATCCCCCAGTGAGTCCCCCTAGTCCCAGCCAGCCCCTCTCCCCTCCCCTTCCTGGCCTCTCTGGTTTCACCCACCATCCTAAAGAAAACAGCTCTGAGTCTGCAGCAGGAAATCACTACTTGGGCTGCAGAGGTGCCTCTTCCTGAGGCTGATCTCAAGCAAAGGCCTGCCCCCACCTCACAATTCCTCTCTGGGCCTCAGGCCTGGGGCTGGGGCCACAGTGACCTCCTTGCTGACCCCCAAATGGACCCGAAGGTCACATATCAGCTTGAAGAATAGATCTTTCAGTCCCTATGCCTGTTAGGCTCCCAAACATAGGGGAGCCACAGTTTTAACTATGAGGTCAGCAAGGAAAGTGTGAGGGGGAGATGAGTCCCAGAGTGCCTCTGACACTGCTGCCTCTTATAGGCAGCTAGGTGGTGCGGTGATAGAAAGAGGGGCTTAGAATCAGGAAGATCTGAGTCCAAGTCTGAATTACTAGCTGTGGGACTGGGCAATCGTTGTCTGCCTCAGTTTCCCCACCTGTAAAATGAAGATAATAATAGCATGTATCTTGCAGGGTCATTGTGAAGATCAAATGAAATAATATTTGTAAAATTCCTGGCACACAGTAGGTGATTAATAAATGCTTATCCCCGTTCTCCCCACCACCACCCACATGGGAGCAGAAAACAGTAGGTGGTGAAGTTGAATGAAGGCTTGGGTGGGAGTTAGGAGATGTGGCTTCAGGTCCTCCTTCTGCAAGTAACTCTCTACATGAACAGCGGTGAGTCCTCTCTAGACCTCAGTGGCCTCATCTGTACTTTATTGTTTGGTCATTTCAGTCGTGGCCAACTCTCCATGACCCTATTTGGGGTTTTCTTGACAAAGATACTGGAGTGGTTTATCATTTCCTTCTCTATCTCATTTTATAGATGAGCAAACTGAGGCAAATTGGATTAAGTGACTTGCCCAGACACAAAGCTACTAAGTGTCTGAGGCTGGATTTGAACTCAGGTCCTCCTGACTCCAGGCCCAGCACTCTATCCACTGTGCCACCTAGCTGTCCCTCTCATTTGTATAACCAGGTCATTAAATTAGATCAAGGGTTCAAAATGTGGGGTCTATGCTCTTGATTTGTAAAATATTGATAACCATGTGACTACATAATTGGTTTCATTTGCATTTTATTTTCTACATTGAAAAACATTCTGAGAAGGAGTCTCTAGGCTTCATCAGGTTGTCAAAGGCCACAAGAAAGGGCTAAGAGGTCTAGAGGCCCATTCTGGCTCTAGGATTCTAGAGTTCTGTGTTTGGCTCTGGAGGCTGATAATTTTTCCTGTGAGATTTGAGAAGACTGCGAATTCTTTTCTCTGACTTTGCCTCCCCTCTCAACTTCATTCTCATCCCTCCCATCCCTCCCCTGCATGATGTCTCTTTAGAGATTGAATAGACCCCCCCATGTATCTAAATCCTATTTATTCATTCACTTATTCATTCATTCGATCAATAAACATGTATGAAGTCTTCATTGTATGAAGCACTATGCTAGGCATGGAGGACACACACACGGATATGGCACAGACCCTGCTCTCAAGGGGCATACAATCCAACAAGGAGGGAAAGAAATGTACAAATAATTCTGATGCAAGGGAAAGGTAGATAAAGGGAAGCAACATGGTATAGTGGGGGAAAAGACAGGCTCTGGACCCATCAGATGACCTTGATTCAAATCCCACATTTGATACTACCTGTGTGACCTTGGGCAGATCACCGAACCTCAGGTTCCTTGTCCATAAAATGAGTGCATCAGACTTCATGTCCTCTAAGCTCCAAACGTATGATCCTAAGTCACTTAACCTCCCTGGGTCTCAGTTTCTTCATCTGTAGGATGAGGAGGTTGAACTAGCTGGCCTCCGAGATCCCTTCCAGCTCCCAATGGAGGCTCTAATAGATTTGAAGGTCCTTGAGGACAGGTGGTGTCTTTGACCTTTGTATCTCCAGTACTTAGTGAATGATTGGCACATAGTAGGTGCTTAATGTTTACTCACTGATGGAGGATGCTCTTATACTTTTGAAGGAGAGGTCCAGGTAAAAAGCTAATGCCAAATAGAAGGAGGGAGAGATCACTTGGGACAAGTTCGGCAGATAGGACAGGGAGAATAATCAGGAAAACCTTCATGACTGAGATGGGCCTTGAAAAAAGGAAGGATTCTGATAGAGGTAAGGAGTCTAATCCTATGTGGGGGTTGGCTTCAGCAAATAGGGATTGGATACAGCAAAGAGAGAAAAAGGAGAACAGTCCAGTTTGACTGAAGCAGAGCAACATATGAAGTAAGGTGGTACATCAGATTGAATGGCAAGGACAAGAATTGTTGCTTTATTTGATAGGCATATGGAGCCACTGCCAGGTTTTGAGTAAAGAAATGATGTGATCAGAACCACTGCATCTTCCCAATGTTTGTTGTAAGACACAGTCCAAGGGTAAGCAAAGTGGGACTTTTTACTGTTTTTTCTTTTGTAGTGCTTCTCAGCACTAAGGCAACCGAGTGCCTTTGATTGAGTCTTGCCTTTGTTTATAGAAAGACCTATACCCTTTGGCTAATTAGGTCAAGAGAGGTGTGAAGCCCTTAAGAGGTGTGAAGTCCTTGGGCCCTGAAAAAGGGTATATATACCCAGAGGATAGCCATTGAACTCAGAATGGAGAATCAGAACTCTCAGAACAGCAGGAGGTGAGGTTTTACTTTGGGGGCACACTCATTGGAAGAGTGTTGGTGTGGAGACTCTGAGCACCCATGAAGGAGCCCCCCAGCTTTGAAAACCCAGATGTTGGTGCTTCTCTCACTGGTAACTATGTATGTATAGCTTTGGTCAGACAGCTAGAAGCCTGTCTGTTGATTTGTGTTATTTGCTCTGTTTATATTTTCCCTGTTTGTAATTTCTGTTTATATTTGCTCTGAAGTTCAGGGTGCTGACTTTTTCCCCTGAACTAAGTGAATGATATATGTATGTTTAATTAAAGTGAAATTGTAAACCCCTCAAAGTTGCTTTCCTTTGAAAAGCAGATCAAAGAACCTGTGCTAGCAGCCCTCCTGTGTGCTGGTGTTATCGGCCTCACACAGCCACAGCAGCGGTAAGCAGCACTGTTGTTACAGGCAGCAAGCAATGTAAGGGATGGATTTGGAAAGGTAGACCAGTTTGGAAACCCTGATTGGTGAGGGAAGAAGGAAAAAGAATATGCACTTGTACAGTGTCTGTGTGGTTTGGGCGTTGTGCTAAGTACCTTTTACATATATTATCACATTTGGTCCTCACAACAACCCTGGGAGATAGGTGCTGTCATTATCCCCATTTTACAGTTGAGGAAACTGAGACAGAGATTAAGTGACTTGTCCAAGGTCATCCAGCTGGGAAGCGTCTGAGGCTGGATTTGAACTCAGGTCTTCCTGATTCCAAGCCCAGTGTTCTATCCACTGCACCACCATCTGCCCTTAAGCCAGGCTAGTATAGGTGAGAAGAAATGAATGTAAACTCTTTGAGGTTTGGTTTGGTTTTGTATCCCAGAGTCCTCCTTAGTGCTTTGTACATGGTTGGCACTTATCAAAAACTTTTTGATTTCAATTTAGTTGAAAAAGTGTCTGGACTGAAGTGGGCAGTAGGAATTGCGAGAAATCAGAAGAGCAAGGCCTGGTTCAATCCCACCTTTTATAGAGTGAAGCCTTCTCTGTTTATCCTTGTTCACACTAATTCCTACCTTACCTGAGCTTTCCCACTGCCAGAATCAGTTTAAAATTTACATTACCTCTAATTATTTCATATGTTAGTCCTGTCTGTTGACTTAGATTATAAGCTACTTGAAGGAGTCCATATTTCTGCTTCTCTGAATCCCTTTTCCCACCCTCCCCTCCCCTGCTCCCCCCACAGGGACTAGCTCAGTGTTGAGCAGAGAGTCAGTGATGGTTGCCTTTGGGAAATTGGTCCTCCTTCTCAACTTTCTCTTTTCCAGGTTGAACAGTTGCTAACTCAACTACCAGGCTCTGGTTGTCACTCAAGGGGCAGACCCTTCTGGGTTCAGGTGAGGGACTTTTTCCAGGGTGGATCTCTCTCCATCATTAAAAAGATCACCTCCCCAGCACATGGAAGGGATCTTCTAAAGGGGCAGGAGGGGGTGGAGATTTTTCAGAATTTCCACTCCCCAATGTGCCATTATATCCAGCCCTCTTTCTCCCTAATCCCAACCCCAGTCAGGGAATGGGCTGGTTAGGTTGCCAGCCTAGGGCCTTAGAGGGGGTGCCAAGGTAGGGGTCAGCCACGTCCCTAGGCACCATTCCCCTGCTGGCATGGGAGCTGCTTCTTGCCTTGAAAGAAGGCATCCTAGGGAACAGTCTCTGAAAAGTTGGAGTCAGCAGGAGATTAATTAATTGAAACCGAACACATCTGTTGTTAATTAATTTCCATGCCAGGGGTTAACTCCTTCCTTCTAGACCCCTGAATGTCTTCTGCAACCAGGCCCATTCAGAACTATTATTTTTCGTGGGATAAGGGAAAGGGACCATGGACGTTCAGCCCTCTGGCCTCCCATACCTACCCCTAAAAGACTGATACTGATAATTGGGATCAGAGTGTTGGGCACTCTGAGAAACAGGCCATCTCATCTGTTTTGCAAATAGAGTCCTGACTTTGGAGTCAGAAAACCTAGGTTGCCTTCCAGCTCTACAGCTTCCTAGCTCTGTGACATTAGGCAAGACTTGGTTTCCTCATCTGTGAAATAAAGGAGTTGGGTTTAGTGATCTCTCATGCCTTTTCTAGTTCTACAGATCTGACTCTAAAATGATACGCTGGGGAAATGTGAAACAGCAAAGATATTTATTTACAGCAACTAATAGGCCTGCCCCTCCCCACCATTCCCTCCCACCACCCATTCCAGTCTTTTCCATGTGGTTCCCCACCCCCTCCCCTTTCCACTGTATTCTCTCTACACACACCCAATTTCTAGGCATTGCCTTACTCTCCTAGGTCATTATTCAGGTTAGCATCCTAGGGAAGCCCAGGAGAGGAGAAAGAGAAAAGGGGAAGAGGGGACGGGCATGAGTACCCCAATTGAAGTGTCTTTTTTTTTCTTCACATTTAGCGGCCCCAGAGGCTGGGATAGAGTCAAAGAGAGTCTGGGGCTAGGGGTAGTGAGAGGTAGAGAAATTCAGGACTCCTCTTTGTCCCTTCTTTCTTCTCCAGGTCCATCCAGCTCACATTCTAGGGAGCCCCACCCAACCCCCCAGTTTCTCAAGCCCAAGATTATCGGTGACTGGTAGCATCCCTTCCTCCCCAAGGCTCATCTCCCTTGACTTTCACAGTGTACTGAAGCCAGGTCCTGAGGGCTCCGACAAAGGGAGCTAGGTCTTGGCCTACCTCCAGGGTACTGTCCTTTCTAGAATTTCTCCTCAGTTATATTGATGTAGGGGCAGAGGACAGGCCCCTAAGACCTTAGACTAATAAATACTTACTGATCGATTCACTAATTGTCTGGGACCTCTGGGTCTCTAAGTCTGTCACCATGTGGGATTCTCCCATATCAGGGCTCCATGCTTAGTCCAGGGTGCTGGGGGTTGAGGAAGAAGGGGTGGGGGGGAAGGGGATGGCTACAGTGCCCTCCTGTGTCTCTTTTCTCCGCTGGCTCTAAACTGGAGTTGTCTCTGCTCACCCTGCCAGTCTGGAGCTCAAGGCAGACCCAACTGAATCCTTGGCAAGGAGGCAGCTTGATTTGTAGTGGGGAGTCGGGAGGGGGGGCTGGCAGTTTGGGTTGGGAGCCAGCCCTCCCCCCAGTCTCCCCTCTCCCCCAGCACCTCTCCTGGGGCCAGGGGCTAAGAGGAGAAGCAAAGCCCACAACACTCCATGCAGATCTCCAGGCAGTCGGCCGACTCACAGCAGGCGTCGATGATCCCGCAGTCCATGTCACAGGGCAGGTCGCAGTCGGCACATTCCCCTGACCCTCCGCAGCAGCAGCAGCAGATGCAGGAGTCCTCAGAGCATGAGCCGCAGGTGGCACAGTCCAAGACAATGTTGCACAGCGTTAAGAACTCGCAGAACAGGCAGGAGAGGATGCAGTGTACACAGCAGTCTGGTGAGGGCAGGGAACAAAAGAGTGAGAAAGAACTGGAAAGAGAGAAAGGATGGGGAATGAAGATCCTGGGGCCATAGCTCCGGAGACCTTCTCGCTCATCTGATCTAACCCCCTCATTCTACAGATGAGGAAACCGAGGCCCAGAGAAACACCATCACTTGCCCAAAGTCACACACACAGCATGTGGCAGGGCTGGGATTTAAACCCAGATTCTCTAACTCAAGGGTCAGCAAGGTGGTACGGTGGCTAGAGTGCCAGGCCTGGAATCATGAAGACTCATCTTCCTGAGTTCAAATCCAGCCTCAGATACTTCCTAGCTGTGTGACCCTGGTCAAGTCACTTAACCCTGTTTGCCTCAGTTTCCTCTTTTGTAAAATGAGCTGGGAGAAGGAAATGGCAAACTACTGCATTAATGATCTTTGCCTAGAAGACCCTGGAGAGTCGGACACAACCGAACAACAACAACTTCTGATTCAAAACCCAACTCTCTTTCCCCCTGTATCATTTCACTCTCCAATTCTAGACTCAGAGATCATTAGAGCTGGAAAGGACCTCAGGAGCCAGCTAGTCTAACTCTTTCATTTTATAGGAAGCTGATGCCCAGAGAGGGGAGGTGGTTTGCATAAAGCCACACAGTGGGTCAGTAGTAAAGCCAGGAGCAGAAAACTCACGCTTCCTTGGCAGAGCAATAGCTAGTAATTTTGGGAAGCAGAACAAAGCTTCAAACAACACAGCTGGAGTAAACAGCACAAAACGTGTCCTTGAATCAACTTTTAGAAACTATGTTTATTGGGAAAGGAGAAACCCTAGAAGCTCTGTCGAGGAGGCTTCTTCGGGAGTGAGGACAGAAGGGAGTAAGGTGGGGCCGGTTCTGAGCTCACTTTGGTTTTAAGCAGGACACCAGGGGAGGGATTATTATGTTACAACTTCCTATTTTAATTTGTTGTTCTTATTAATTTGGGGACACAGTTAGGTGACTCTGCTATCAGTTGAAAGTGCTATCAGGACCCTCTAAATTTTGGTGCCCTGAGGAAAAGCCCCAGTCACCTCACCCTAGTTCCAGCTTGGCTCAGGGCTCTTTCCACTACATTGGGCTAAATCTTTATCAGGATAGCTGCTGGATTTCTACAGTTGAGAGAGCCGACTGTTCAAAGGAGTCCTACAAACAATACTCCTACAAAGCTGATTTTCTCTGATTCCTTTCAACTCCAACTGCACTTACATTCTGCTACCGGGTCACACATTCAGCCCTTGATTCCATACTTCTTTATATGGTTCTTGGATTATTTTTCTCCTATTAATCATGTTTGCCAGTTTGTGTGGCTCAATTGAGGGGCGGAGATAAGCATTTACAGAGCATCTATTATGTGTCGGTCACGGTGTTCAGCGCTTTACAAATATCATCTCATTTGATCTTGTTAACAACCCTGCAAGGTTGGGTGCTACTATTAGTCTCAATTTTACGTTTGAAGAAACTGATACAGGCAGAGGGGGAATGATCTGTCCAGGGCCACACAGCTAGTGGTAGTAGTAGTAGTAGTAGTAGTAGTAGTAGTAGTAGTAGTAGTCGTAGTGACATTCATATAACCCTTAGCATGTATCAGGCAGCGTGCTAAGTCCTTTACGATTATCACCTCATTCGATCCTCACAACAACCCTGGGAGATTAGAGGGGCTATTATCATCCCCATTTTACAGACAAGGAAACTGAGGCAGGCAGCGGTTAAGTGACTTGCCCAGGGTCACACAGCTAGGACGTATCTGAGGCCAAATTTGAACTCAGGTCTTCCTGACTCCAGGCCCGTTGTTTCTATCCACTGAGCCACCAGCTGCCTCAAGGGCAGGGAACCACATCTTCCATTATTCCTACAACCCTCACAGGCCTGGGCACACAGTAAAATGCTGGTTTACTGATTCCATATTTCCAGTTGGCTTCAAGTGGAGTACACCAATAAGAAGAGGGAGACAGAATCATGGCGTCAGAGATCTCAAACCAGAAGGAACCTTGGAGATTATTGTCCAACCCCCTCATTTTACAGATAAGGAAAAACTGAGACTCAAGGAGGTTAAGAGACTTTCCCAAGGTCATACGGGTGGTAAATAGCAGAGTGATATTTGAACTGAGGTACTTACTATGAGGGGCAGGGATAGAGCAGCAGGCCTAAAGTCAGGAAGACTCCTCTTCCTGAGTTCAAATCTGCCCTCAGACATTTACTAGCTGTGTGACCCTGGGCAAGTCACTTAACCCCGTTTGCCTCAGTTTTCTCATCTGTAAAATGAGCTGGAGAAGGAAATGGCAAACCACTCCAGTATCTTTGCCAAGAAAACCCCAAGTAAGGTCATGACTAAAACAACTGAACAGCAATAAAACTTACTATGATTCCAGCTGAAAAGGGCCTTAGATAATGTTGAGTAAAACCCCTCCCTCTCATTTTTACAGAGGATGCTACTAAAGATCAGAGAAGGCACATGTCTTATCCAGGGTCACACAGTAAAGACCGAATTCAAACCAGATCTACAAATCCACTATTGTTTTCCTTGTACTTTACTGGATCAGAGAACCTATTCCTGGTAGCCCTGTTAGACTGTAATGACAGTAGGGTAATTCAGAGTGGAAGGGCACCCTTCCCTAGCACCCAGCTTCAAGCAACTGGATACATAGAGTACCATGATTTACCTTTTCTGGAAGAGTTTTGGAATAAGATTTTTTTTTTTACCTTCCTGAGCCTCAATGGGGATCTGGGAAGCCGATGACTTTGTGCTTCCTTTGCTCTTCTTGCTGCCCTGGCTGGCGAATGATGAGTGTGGCTGCAGCTTCCGGTGGGCTTTGGGGCCACCCAGTGTGCCGTTCCCTGACCTCTTGGGGCCACCCGCTTCCAGGGAATGGCCAGCACCATTGGGCAATAGCGGGGTAAAGCTGGAGGACCCAGGAAGTCCCCTTGGAGAGGGAAGCCCCTGAGGCTGGCCTGGAAAGAGAAGGAAAAAGGGGAGGGGCTAGGGAGCCTCCAGGAACCCCCATGGGCCCAGGATGCCAGATTAGTCCCCAGGAGGGTCTTCTTAATTAGAAGTCATAGGTTCATAATATCATAGATGCCTAGAATATCAGAGCTTAAATGGATCTTATGATGTAGAATGTTCAAACATAAAACCTTGGAACACAGAATGTTTAAATAGAACACAATGTCAGAGTTGGGAGAGACCTTGGAACACAGAATGTCAGAGCTTAGACGTTAGGATATAGAATGTTTAAATGCAGAATAGTAGAACTAAAAAGAATCTTAGAGTATAGAATATTTAAACACAGAATGTTAGAATGGGCAGGGACCTTAGATCACAGAATATTAGAACCCAAAACACAGCATGTCAGAGCTTGGATGGACCTTAGGACAGAGGATGTTTATTTATTTATTTATTTTTAATTCGTTTATTTATTTTTAGTTTACCACACACGGTTCTACATAATTTTGAGTTCCAGATTTTCTCCCCTCCCTCCGCCCTCCCTCCCCAAGACGGCCTGGAATCTCATATAACTACCATGTATAACTTCGCATTGAATTAATTTATACACTAGTCAAGTTGTGGAGAAGAATTACGATCAATGGAATGAATCATGAGAAAGAAGAGACAGAACCAAAAAAACAAAACAAAACCAAAAACAAAAACAAAAGAGAAGCAAAAAAGGCGAGCATGTAGTGCACCTCAATCTGTATTCAAACTTCACAGTTCTTTCTCTGAATGAAGATAGCATTCTCTGGACAGAGGATGTTTAAACAGAATATCAGAACTGGAAAGAACCTTAGAACACAGAATATTAGAATGCAGAATGTTAGCATGGGGAAGGACCTGAGAACAGAGAATGTTGGGGGTGGGGCAGAGCCAAGATGGCACACTGAAAACACAGAACATTAGAACACAAACACAAAATGTCTGAGATTGGAGGGACCCTTAAACATAAAGAATGTTTAAACACAGAACAAAAAATGGGAGGGACCTTCGCAGTCTAAGCCGCTCATTTTACAGAAGCCCACAGAGGGAAAGTAACTGGCCCCAAATCACAAGAGGGGTTTGACACAGAGTTTGGACTATGACTCAGGTCTGGCCTCTGATGTAGTGCCCTTTGAACTCTGCCAAACTACCTCATTTCCCCACAAGACTGGCTATTTGGGGTAGAGGAGATAAGATAATCCACACTCATAGGTTTAAGTATTGTGTATTTGGAAAGTATGCTGACCCTCCGAAACTTTGACCCTCGTTTCTCGGGTCCACAGCTGCCCTGTCCTGCTCAGAAAGCTATTCCTGAGAAGGAGGGAAAACGGTCTGGGTTCTTAGAGGGCAGTGGGGAGGAATAGGCAGGGAAGCAGTTAACCAGCAGCTCCTCCCTGCCCCCCAACCCCCAGCCATTTCTGCCCTTCACGTGATGGGGTGGGGGGGGTGGTTATTGGAAACATCTGTTTGGAGAGGAATGTCCTTCCCACCTCCTCTTCTCCAGTCTGTCCCTAGAACCTAGGGCCAGGGTGAGGAACCTGTAGCCCTGAGGCCACGTGTATCCTTCTAGGTTCTCAAGTGTGTTCCTTTGACTGAATCAAATCCCCTTAATAAAAGGATTTGTTCTCTAAAACTTGGACTCGTCAAAAGGCTGCACCCGAGGACCTAGAAGGCCACATGTGGTATCGATGCAGAGAGTTCCTCACCCTTGACCTAGGGGCTACCCCCATACATTCTCTCTCTCTCTCTCTCTCTCTCTCTCTCTCTCTCTCTCTCTCTCTCTCTCTCTCTCCTTCTCTGCTCCCTCCTGAGCTTTCCTGCCTTGGCCCAAGACCAGAGCCCTCTGGTAGCAGCATTTTTGATGGAAGGGAGCTTGGGGGAAACTGAGGAAAGGAGCCCACTGAAGTTAGGAATTATTTGGTTGAGTTTCAGATGGAGGGACTAGATTCAGTGTTAATGGGGCAGAGGCTGGTTAAGCTCTGGAAGTTCCCTGAGCCACTAACCCAGCCTCCAGGCTATTTCTTGTCCCTCCAGCATCCCACCTCACCCTCATGGCACCCGCACTTCCCTTAAGGTTGGGGAAGCAGTGCTGTTGTGGTTAGGGGCTGAAGAGCTGCTCACAAGGGGCTGGAGGAGGCTCAGAGCTCCCTGATCTCTGCTTGCAAAGGCTTCTTTGTCCTGGGGCAGGAACCCCCTTCCCTCCAATCACTTAGGAACTTGGGAACCTGGAAACCTGTCCTGCCTGAAGACAGGCTCTCCAGGTTATTATTGCTTAGATCCCCAACACCCCCTGTTCTAGAACTCTTTGTCAAAGCCTGTGTTCCTTGTAACTTGGAGCTGGGACCAAGAAGGAGAGGTGGGGACCAAGAGGAGGAGTGCTGGGAGCTAGATTCCGAAGGCTGAGACATAGGGGACTGAGAGATAGCAGTGGTGGGCCAAGAGATTAAGAGACAAGGCAGAGAACAAGGGAAAGGGGGAATACTAATGTGGGGACTATAGACCAGACACTAGGGGACAGAAGACCGAAAACTGCAGATAGGAAACTCTGAAGGGATAGGGGAGTAACAGATAGATGGCAATAGAGAAGAGTCTTGAGGCCAAGGTAGGGGGAAGGGAGGGGGGTAAGAGTACTGAAAAAAGGAGCCTGGGAAACAGAAGAATGATAGAAATGAGGACCCCAAAACAGGGACAATAGAACAGAAATTGGGGGAGATGAAGCTAGAAGACAAAAGGCTGGTAGACTTTGGAGGAAAAAGACACTAGACACAGGCTTCATGTTGGGTGCTTTTTGGGGGGCTGCCTCATACATACACATATGCATGTGTGTATTTGGCTGCGTGCATGTAAATGTGCATGTGTGGGTGCGCGTGAGTGAGTGTGTGTGTGTATTGTGAGGAGAGAGAGGGAGACAGAGAGAGAATGTATGGGGGCAGCCCCTAGGTCAAGAGTGAGGAACTCTCTGCCTCAATGTATTGGGGGGTTTCACCATGAGGAGTTCTCAACCCTGTTCAGGTCTCTTGTCCTTCTATCCACTATGGTGGTATGCCCAGAGTCCTTGAGAGTTCTCCCATACCCCCTACCCTGCCTCCCACACTACAAATCTTCTTGAAACCAAATATGTATGTGGCCAGGGCTTGGGTGAGAGGAGGTGAGACTGTGGGAGGGAGACACAGAGGCTGCCTGTGCTCTTGGAGGTGGGGATGGGGGACAGCGAGCTGAGTCACAGAGCAAACACCACAGCCCACTAGACACAAGGAGCATCTGTCTGACTCTGACCCCGTGCTACCCTCCCCTATGCCCAGGAAGCTGACCTCTTTCTCCCTTATGTCTATGGTTCACATTTGGGAGGGAGCAGGGAGAGAGGTCAATAAAATCCCCAGATTTCCAGAATGCAAATCACAGCCCTGGATGTCCTGACTGAGCACTCTACTCACCCAGCCACAGGTGGCTCCAGCCCTTGCCTATAAGGTCAATGGGCTAGGTTCAGAATCTGGGAGGGATAGGAATGTCTCTTTTCTCCCCCTCTTCCCCTCCTTCTTATGGCCCCTCAGAATAGGAGGCCAGGTTTCACTGCTCCTTTATCCCCTAGTTCGCTTACAAAGGGAAAGATCTTAATATATAGTTTTATCTATTTATGTATATGTGAATGTATGCACTGATGTATAGAGTTGTAAATACATTTTTAGAATAGACCTGTGATTTCATCCACATAGAGAATGCTCCTCTGTGCCAGAAAGATTACCATTTGCTCTGCAATTTATAGTCTTAGAAAATTGTGTCTCAGGCAGTATCTGGGGCACTGAGAAGTTAAGTGACTTGCCCAGGGCCACACAAGCTCTATGTGTGCATGCATGCTTACACACATTTTTGTCAAATATTTATATATGTGTGTTGGGGAGGGGGGTATCTCCCCAGCTAGTCTTTAAGCTTTTTGAAGGCATATACTGTTTTCTGTTTCTTGTATACCCCCCCCTGCCATTGTGACTAGCACTGTGTTATTATACACATAAAAGACATCCCACAAAAGTCTGTTAAATTCCTTTGCACCCCTCCCTCCTCTAGACTCACATGTCACAGCTTCTGGAGAGATGGCAAGTTCAGTGCTCTCTGAGGCCTGGGGGGGCCCTGGTCCATTACCCTGGGGCATAGGGGGAGCTTCTTCCTTTAGGAGGGCCTCTTCCAGTGCTGCCTCTGAAAAGCGGGGGGATGGTGCTACCTCCAGTTCAGGCAGGAGAGATGGAGACAAGGATTTGTCTTGGGCTGAGGAGAGAACAGATAACTCAGAAACATTTTCTAGGGACCTCTAGGACGAGGTGCAGTTTTGCATCTCCCACAAGGCCCCCTTGCCCATGGTTGCCTTAGGGTCCTTATGCTGCCATCCTTCCCACTGCTCTCCACCCAACCCTGCCCTGCCCGCCAGCAGCACCAGCCTCAAAATAGAACGTTCCCAAACCACATTATGTGTGTTATGTGGAGGGGGTGGGGGCTGTGGCCCAGAGGAGGGGCCGAAGTTATACAGCAGAAAGAGGAAAGATGGTTCCAGAGTGAAGAGGAGGCAAAAACAGGGAGCAAAAGGAGAGACCCCAATGAGAAGAGAGACTGAGAGACGAAATAGCACAAGCCCTGGCCAGAGAGTAAGGAGAACCAGGTTCTAATTCTAGTTCTCCTGCTTATTGGGTATATGAACTTGGACAAAATGACCTCCCAAAGCCTCTGTTTCCTCATCTGTAAAATGAAATAGAGGCTCAGACAGATCCAACGATTCAGAAGAGACAGTGAGATACAGAGAAAGTCTAAGACAGACACACAGCGATTCTTACCTGGGGTCCATGAACTTGACTTTTAAATCTATATCTATATCTGTATCTATATCTATATCTATCTATCTGTATCTATATCTATATCTATATCTATATCTATGTTGCTAATTATCTCACCATGATTAGTTTCTTTTGTAAACCTATGTATTTTGTTTTATGCATTTAAAAATGTTATCCTGAGAAGGGGTCCCTAGGCTTCACCTGCCTGCCAAACAGATCTAAGACACAAAGGGCTGAGTGCCTCTGACCAAGAGGATTCTGAGTGTTTATTCCCCCTCTGAATCTGTGTCTGAGATAGAAACAGTTACAGAGAGAGAAAAGAGGGAGGAAGGGGGGGGGGGGCAGGGGGAGAGAGAGAGAGAGGGAGAGGGAGAGGGAGAGAGAGAGAGACAGAGACAGAGACAGAGAGAAAGAGAGAGAGAGACAGAGAGAGAGAGACAGAGACAGAGACAGAGAGAATGAAAGAGAGAGAGAGAGAGAGAGAGAGAAGAGGGGGAGGGGGGAGGGAGGGGGAGAGAGAGAGAGTAAAAAGAAGAAAGGACATAGTTAGACAAAGAGAGAATAACAGAGACACAATGACAAAGAAACAGACAGGGAGGTGTAGAGAGAAAAGGCAGGGAGAGAAGGGAATAATAATTTATTAACATTTGTTGTGTTGGGCACTGTGTTCAGTGATTTACAAATATTATCTCTTTTGAGAATGCCAGAGAGAGAGAGGATGGGAGACAGATACTACCTGTGTGACCTCGGCCAAGTCACTTAATTTCCCCGGGCCTCAGTCTCCTCATTTTTTAAGAGGGGTTTTGGACTAGATGGTCTCTGTTATCTGTTCCAGCACTAAGTCTATGACCATTCTTTGAGACAGACCACTGAATGGGTGTTGCTCAGACAAACTGAGACCTGCGAAAAACCTTAGCTTAAAAAGACCAAGGTCTCCCTTTGTATCTGGGGTCATTGCCAGTCATCCTGACCTATGTCTTGCCACTGGACTCTGATGATTCTGGAGGAGATAGTGAGGCTGATGACTCTGCACAGCTCTGCCTCACTTAAATCCAACTCACCCACAAGTCAAGATATCACCCTTCAGATGTCATCTGTCCTCTTCCAGAATGAAGGACAAACAACAACAATAAGATAGATAGAGAAATAAAGAGGCAGAGTGAAGAAAGAAAAAAACAGAGCAGGAGACACAATGAGTGAAGAAAATAGGAGAGAAAAAGAGGAGACAGAGATAGCAAGAGTCAGAGCAGAAAGGGCGTGAGACAAAAGGGAGAGACAAAGAACAGGAGGGCTTGCAGAAGAACTTGGGCTGCCATCTATAATTATAGAGGATGACCCTCTGCACAGTGGGCGGAAGTGGGAGAAACAGAGCCACCCCCAATCCCACAATTACAGTGGCTGGGGCAGAGAGCCTTGGAGTGGAGCCAATCTGGAAGGCAGAGGAGAAAAGGGGAATGATTCCCCACCCCCAGGCATGAGAAAGGCCTCTGACTGGAGACCAGAGGAAGAGAGATCGGGTGGGCAGCAAAATCAGTGGGACAAAGGGTCACCACAAGCAGCAAGGTTGGAATGGAGTAGCCTGGGTCCCCATCAAAGTAAATTACTATGGAGCTTCTGGAAACAAGGACTCCTAAAGGGAGCTCTAGAACTCCCCTCTCCATTTCTATCATGGCAAAAGGGAAAGACACACCAAAGTAAAGGTTCAGACAGACCCATGGGACAACTCATAGGAGATTAGAAAGGCTCTAGGATTAAAAGACAGACCAAGACAGACAGATGTTGAGTCAGGGATCAGAGCAGGCCAGTGGGGCTCACACACTACCTAGCTCTGACTAGCCTCCAAATGCAGAGAAAAACAGGCAATTAGAAAAACTGAGGAGGGAAGTAGGATCAGGCCACCAGACCCTGGGAATAAAAATCTGCCCCAGCAAGAGAAAACAAGTTTCTCTGGGGCTTGGTGTTCCTTACCTGGGAGCAGTTTCTATATGTTCTGGAGAGCTACTGAGGGGCCCCTGACTTTCACTGATCCCTGGGGTGTCCCTGGCCTGAATGAAGGCTCCAGTGCCCAGTGGAGGGGTAGGTGGTGTCTAGAGCTAAGAACAAGGCAGGTACAGGCTTGACAAGCTCACACCTGCCCAAGGCAAATGACAGTCCTGCCCTGAGATTTGCAAGCTGGGCTGAGGAAGCAGGGTGGGACCTCTGAGCTGGCCAGGCCCCTCTGGGCTGAGAGTGAGCCCACTGGATCTGGGCCTTGCTCCTGGAGCTTAATTGTCTTCTCCTTGACAGCAGGATGGGGGAATAGTGGGGGGAAGGAACAGAGTATGCATTCCTTTCATCTTTGGATGTGCTATCTCTAAAGTGTGAAGTCTGGTCTTGAGGGAGAGGAGGAGAATTTCTCCAGTTATTCCTTCAGTCCCTCAAGACTTGTTTAAGGACTTTCTTGTAACAGAAAGAGGAAGGAGGAAAGCTGGGCAGTATGGAGAGGAATGCTCAAGAAGTGGTAGTAGGCAAGAGAATCAGGAAGGAAGGAGACAAGAGATTCATCGTGGAACAGTGCAAAAGGCAGTGGCTCTGGGTTCAGATCCCACCTCTAAAGCCTCCTATCTGTGTAACTATGGATTTCATTAGCTCCGCAGGCCTCAGTTTCCTTATCTGTAAAATGATAGGATTGAACTAGATGGGCTTAAAGGTCCCTCCTAGCTTTAGTTCTACGATTCTATGAAAGCCAGATAGGAAGGAAAGGAAAGTGTGGGAGGTGTGCCAGTGTCACCATGAAATACAGGGGTTGGGTCAAGGGTAGGGAAGCCTTTTTTTCATTCCATTCTATAAAGCCCACATGCTTATGATCCTGCCCTGTAATGCCATGGTTTTTCCCAAAGCCAAGGTGATGGTAAAGCCAGGTCTGGGGTGAGACTGGCCACAGGGCAGAGGGAGGGCAGCTGGAGCTGGAAACTGAACTAGACTGGATGCCATCCAATGGATTTATTTACATTCAGTCTGAAATTAATGCAGGAGAGCTATGGGATCAGAGAAGATGAGCTGAGAGAGACTGAAGAGGGAAGCAGGAGGAGAGTAAAGACCGGAGCAGGAGAGGGAGAGATACAGAGGGAGAGGAAGGAGAGGGAGCAGAGGGAAGAGATGGAGAGGGAAGTGGGGAGAAAGGCAAGGGGGAAGAGAAGGGAAGAGAAGGAAAAGAAGAAAAGCAGAATGAAGTGAGAGATGCAAGGAGAAAAGAAGATGGGAGGAGAAAGGGAAAAGGTGAGAGTGAAAGGGGAGAGGCACAGAGAAAGGGAAGGAGGAAAGAGAATGCGAAAAAGAGAGAATGAAGGGTCAGAGGCAAGGGGAAAAAGAAGGAGGAAAGAGAAAGGGAGAAAGAGAGTGAAAGGGGAGAGGCAAGGAGGAAAGGAGGAAAGAGAAAGGGAGAAAGAGAGTGAAAGGGGAGAGGCAAGGAGAAAAGGAGGAAGGAGAAAGGGAGAATGAAGATAAGAGGCAAGGAGAAAAGAAGATGGGAGGAGAAAGGGAAAAGGAGAGTGAAAGGGGAGAGGCTAGGAGAAAGGGAAGGAGGAAAAAGAAAGGGAGAAAGAGTGAATGGTGAGAGGCAAGGAGGAAAGAGAAAGGAAGAAAGGGAGAGTGAAGGGTCAAAGGCAAGGAGAAAAGAAGATGGGAGGAAGAAGAAGAAGGGGGAAAAGGGAGAGGAAAGGAAGGACAGGGAGAGAGGAAGTATGAGAGAAAGGGAGGGTGAATGGGGAGAGGCAGAAAGGGGGAGTGAAGGATTGAGAAGGGAGGAAGAAAGGCAGGGTAAAGAAGTACAAGAAAGAGTGAAAAAAATATAAGGCTAGTGGTAGGGAAGCAGGGAAAGGGAGGTAGAGTGTGAGGAAGAATAAAAGAGGGAAAAATTAATCATAGAATGATAGAGCTGCAAGGCATCCTTAGAAATAATAGCTTCTACTTATGTTTTTACATTTTGAAAACACACCCCTCACAAGCAACATTGAGAGGTAGGGAGGGCAAAAATCATCATTCCCATTACACAGATGAGGCAACTTCTCCTCCCCCCTCCCCATTCACAGAGGGAGGGAGCAAGAGAAATAGTCCCAGAGAATTTCAATGGCTTCCCTAAAGCCATATAGCTACTCTCAAGTCCCAAATTTCAGAAAGAACTAAAGAGCTAGGAATGAGAGAGGGAGGGGGAAGGGAAAGGGAGCAACCAAGAAATAATGACACAGTAATGGTGGATGGAGACTCTTTCAGCCAAGCTGAGGCCTGTACCAGGCCAGTAAAGTTCCTTTAATTGCAAAGACCAAACCGGCAGAACAGGGAAGCTTCTGAGCCAGCTGGCGAGTCCTAGCTGGATTGTTAGACTTTCCGAAAGAATGGGGGCCTCCCTGACCCTAGAAGCACCTTCAGAGTGGGACATAGATCATTCCACCTGAGACCCTACCACAGAAGTCCTGACGCAGATGCCCTATTTATGTTGTCTTTCCCATTAGAATATAAAATCCTTGAGGACAGGCACTGTCCTATTTGCTTATAGTTGTATCCCCAGCTCTTAGCATGGTGTCTGGTACACAGTAAGTGGTTAACACATGCTTATTGTGTCCCTACCTGCCAAATCTGGATGAAATGAAGGCTTTTGTTGTTATGGCAGAGGGAGATGTGGCAGGGACAAGCCTGGGGAGAGGAGCTACGGTGTAGAGGAAAGGGATTGGCTCTGGGGTCAGAAGAGGTAGGTTCAAAGCCCAGCTCTGCTGCTTACCATCTGAGGGATTTTGAACAAATCACTTAACCTCTCTGAGGTCTCAATATTGGGACTAGCTGGCTTCTAATGTACTTTACAACTTGAAACCTCTGATTCTATGATCCTTCACCCAAGATTTCTTCAGTGTCCTCCTCATCCCAGGCTGATAAGCATTGGGTTCAGAGGCTTGGGCATGAACCCTGAAGATCTGAGAATCACAGAATGGGGAATTCAGAGGAAGGGACTTTAATAAACCATCCAAGCCCTCTCATTTTACAGAGCAGGAAGCCAAGACCCAAGGAATTGAAGTGACTTACTTGAGGTCACATATGTGGCAGATCCAAGATGTTTTGACTCTAAAATGAATCATTCATTCATTCACTCAACAAGCATTTATTAAGTGCCTATTATGTTCCAGACACTGTGCTAAGACATTGCTTTTTCCCCAACATCTAATCTTGAGGTTTATATCTGAAACCTCTTACCTAGTCTAGATTATTTTTTGCTGCTCACAGGAAAGCGTCAGCCAAGGAGCTGAAGGAGGCTACCAAAGGAAGCCTTAGGAGAGAAAACAATGGAAAACAGGCTTCGGAAGTGTCCAGGGGAGGAAGGTCTCCAGAAGAAATGGTGAAGGATATCTGGCTGATCCTTGAGGAAGCAGTACAAAGAGCAGAAAGGGACACTGGCCCTAACACTTCTGAGATATAGGAAGTAGAAGGGGAAGCCTCCAAGAACAACTGATGCACAAACACGAGTACTGCCAGAAATGGGGAGAGGACCCTGCTACCGAGATTCCAGGTAGACAAAGGTCAGTCTGTCTGGGAAGGAATAGAATTGAAAAAAATTAAAAATGGCCAGAAAAGAGAGACATTTTCAAGTGTCTACATTTTTCTCCTATCCGTCTAAGAGACATCTATCGAAAGAGAGAAGAGAGAGATGCCCCATGATGCCCCACACATTTCAAGTTTTCCAAGAGTCCTGACTAAGGTAGGGAAAAAAAATTCAACATAAAAACTACCTTGGTGCTTTGATGTTCGAGTGGCTTGCAATGTCAGCTGTCCAAAGGGAGGGGAAGGCAGGGAACAAGGTGTCAGGAAGTACAGAATCATGAAGGGCTACACTCTCTTCTCCAAGAGACTATGTTCCGGGAGAGGATTAGAACTGAAGAGCCCTTCAAGATTAGCTAGTTCTATCTTAGATGGGGAAACTGAGGCCCAGCTTGCCCAAGGTTTAGCAGGTAATAAAGTAGCAAAGTCAGAATTTGAACCCAGGTCCTGTGACTCCAAATCCAGCACTCTACACCTCAGTGCTTTGCCCATTTCTAACCTGGCTCAGCATTCTAGTGCTTTTCCACCTCCAGTCCTGTGGCCTCCTGCTCTGATTGGTGAATTCCTCTTTAGACCCTCTAGTTGAGGACCATGTCCACTTCTAACCTGGCTCAGGCCCTACCTGATTATTTTTCCGCCTGGCTTTCCCAATTCATGTAGGAACCTCTCCACCCCATTTCTACTCCCTCTCTCTATTAGAAGGTCCACCCCTTCAATATTACAAAGACAAGCAACTTTGAAAGACTTAAGAACTTTGATCAACACGAAATTAACCACAATTCTTGAGGACTCATGATGAAACATGTTGCCCATCTCCTGAATGACAGATTATGGACTCAGAGTGCAGATTGAGGTATATATTTTTGGGACACAGCCAGTGTGGGAATATGTTTTACCTGATTATATATATTTGTAACAGGAGTTTTGGTTTTCTCATTTTCTCAGTAGGGAGGATAGGAGGCAAGAGGGAGAGAATGTAGATCAAAAAATAAAATACAACTTAATTTAAAAATTGTTTTTTAAAGAATGTTAGCTCCTTAAGAGAAGGGACTGCCTTTTTTTGGGCTTATATTTCTTTCTTTTTTTTTTTTTTTTGCTTTTCGGCAGGGCAATTGGGGTTAAGTGTTGCCCAAGGTCACACAGCTAGTACATGTGTCAAATGTCTGAGGCCGGATTTGAACTCAGGTCCTCCTGACTCCAGGGCCGGTGCTCTACTGACTGTGCCACCTAGCTGCCCCTGGGCTTATATTTCTATTATGAATACTTAACACAATGCCTGAAAAGTAGTAAGCATTTAATAAGTGGTTTATCTAATATAATCTTGCTAAGAAGTAGTAGCTAAAGGTCTAGATTTGGTAGCTAAAGGTCTGGATTTGGCAGCTAAAGTTGTGGATCCGGCAGGCAAAGTTCTGGATTTGCCAGCCAAGATTCTGTATTTGCCAGGCAAAGTTGTGGATTTGGCAGCTAATGTTCTGGATCTGAAGTCAGAGGGCCTGGGTTCAAATTCCACCTCCGACATGTCCTAGCTCTGTGACACTAGATAAGTCACTTAATCTCTATGTTCCTTAGCTTCCTCATCTGTAAAATGAAGGATCTGAACTAGACCTCTCAAGATCCTTTCAGACCTAAGTCTGTGACTATGTGATCCTAAGATAAGTTTCAAGCATTAAGAGGACCCTTCCTCTACTAATCCCCACATAGCCTAGACTGACTAGGAGTCCAGTCAGCTCTCCTTCCACATGGTGAATCACATTGAATTAGAAAATCCATCTTTAAATATATGGAGTGCAGGTGATACTTCTATCTTGACTATATATGTGTATATAGCAGGAATTTTGGTTTTTTTTTTTGCTTTCTTAATGGGAAAATGGGGGAAGTGGTGGTAGGAAGGAGAGAATGTAGATCTGAAAATAAAATAAAATTTAATTGAAAAAATTCACTTTGTGGGAAAGAATTGGAAATTGAGGGCAATGTCTACCAATTGGGGAGTGGCTGAACAATTTGTAGTATATGTTTGTAATAGAATGCTATTGTACTATAAGAAACAAGGAGCAGGATGCTTTCAGAAGACCCTGGAAAGAATTACATGAACTGATGCAAAAGCGAGAGATGCAACAAGCAGAACCAGGAGAACATTGTACACAGCAACAGCAATATTGTATAATTATCAACTGTGAATGACTTAGCTCTTCTCAGCAATACAGTGATCCAAGACAATTCCAAAGGACTTATAATGAAAAATGCTATTCACATCCAGAGAAAGAACTGATGAAGTCTGAGTGCAGATCGAAACATTCTATTTTTCACTTTCCTTAATTTTTTTGTGGGTTCTTTTTTGGTCTGGGTTTCTTTCACAACATGACTAATATGGAAATATGTTTTGCATGATTACACATGTATAACCTATATCAAATTGCTTACCATCTCAGGGAGAGAGAGAACTTGGAACTCAAAATTTAAAAAAACTAATGTTAAAATGTGTTTTTACATATAATTGGGAAAAATAATATACTCAAAAAAATTCAGCATGTCCACTAAGCCACAGAGGACTTTAAATCTTCAGTGGAAAATATCCATGGGAATGGAATCTTGGATCTTAACACAATAGCCAAATTTTAGAATTGGAAGGGACCCAAGAGGCCATCAAGTTCAATCTATCCCTGATCAAGAATTCTCTCTAATACATCTGCCAACCAGTGGCCATTTAGTCTCTACTTGAAGACTTCCAATAAGAGGAGACCCATTACCTCCCAATGCAGCCCATTCTACTTTGGGATGGCTCTAAGTGTTAGGCAGCTATTCCTGACATCAAGCCTAAATCAACCCCCTACAACTTCTTACCATTGCTTCTAGATCCTAGCTTGGCCTCTGGGTCCAAGAGAACAAGTCTAGTTAGACTCCATCTGAAGGACTGTCCTCAGTTCTGAGCACCTCATTTTAAGAAGGATATAGATGAAGCTAGAGAATGTTCAGAGAAGGGAAACTAGAATTATGAACAAGTGGCAAAACCCATCACAGAAGCAAGCATGAGTTGAAGATACCTAGGGCAAATTTTACCTAGCCCAGAAAAGACTTAGGAGCAGCATATTTATAAGATTCAAAGCTGAAAGGGATCTCTGAGACCAGCTAGTCCAAACCACATGAGATGATGCTCAAGGTCACACAGTTAATAGGCAGTGGAATTCAGGTCCCTTGGCTCCCAGTGCTCTTTTGATTGTACATAGGTGCCTCCAAGATGGTGATATCATGTCAAAAAGGGATTAAACTTGTTTTGCTTGGCCCCAGAGGATGGAGCTCATAGGAGCCATGGCTAGAAATTACAAGGAGGCCGATTTAAGCTTGATGTTGGGAAGAGCTGTCTAACATTTAGAGCCATCCCAAAGTAGAATGGGGTGCCTTGGGGGGGGGGTCTCCCTTTACTGATGACTTCAAGCAGAGACTAAATAGCCACTTGTTGGGAGACAATATAGAGAGGTCAGGGACGGTTTGAACTCGATAGCCTCTTGGGTCCCTTCCAATTCTGAGATTTGGCAATTCTGTTAAGAACCAAGATTTCATTCCCATGGATATTCTCTTTCCCACTGAAGATCTAAAGCTTTCTGTGGCTTGCTGGACAGTTTTATGAGTTGCTGCGGCCAAAACAATTCGTCACCCAGCAGGCAAAACCGTGGTGATATCTTTCCATACTTGGATAGACTGGACTTCAGACAATAGACACATAGTCCATCATGCGGCCTACACCCAAAGCCTTTCCAGACTTAAAGGACAGGATACTCCAGAGTTTGTATTCTCTTGGCATGGCCTTGGAGAGTCCAAGGCCATCTCTACACCCAGATAAAGTATTGGGAAAGACTTTACTGTCCTAGAGGCTAGAGTTTTGTATAGTATTTAAGTACAGGATGGTAGCATGTAAGTAGAAAGATCCCTGGAATAGGAATCAAGAAATCTGGGGTTCAGTCTTGGCTCTGTCACTGACTCACTGGATGAACACTCCATTGTAAAATGAGGGATTGTATGAGCTACAAGGTCACTTCTGGTGCTGACATTCTGGGGTCTATGAGTTTACAAGAAGAGAGAGAGTAAAGCAAAGCTGTTTTAGGGCAGAAAAGAGTACATGAGGCAAAGAGCAGAAAAGAGAGAGGCTTTTCAATTCTCCAAAGCTGTTTTCTGCTAGATGGAAGCAGGAAGATGGGGGCAAGTCTTGGGAATAAAGATCCCTGAGCCCCGAGGTTCATAGGATATAGATGTAGATGCAAGTTATTAGGAATGACCATCTTCAAAATGGACCCATTGGAAGAGTTTGGGCAAATCTGCCTCCTCTCTCCACACCTTTGACTAGCCCCCATGCTCGAAACGGACTCCACTCTTCATCTCTACCTGCTGAAATCTCTGGTTTCCATAAGATTCAGCTCAGGCATTACCTTCTACATGAAACTTTTCCTAGTTGCCCCAGCTGCTATTTCCTCTGCTCCTCCCAAGGTTACTTTGTAATAATAATGATAATGATAATAACAACTTTTGCATAGTGTTCACTATGTGCCAGGCACTATGCTAAGTGCTTTAGAAATACTATCTCATCTGATTATCACAACAACCCTGGGAGGATAGGTGCTATTATCATCCCCATTTTACAGACAAGGAAACTGCGGAATACAGAAATTAAGTGACTTGCCAAGAGTCACTCAACCAGTAGATGTTTCAGTGGCAGAATATGAACTCAGGTTTTGCCAGCTCCAAGGCTAGGTCTCTAGCCACTACACCATACTGTCTTTCATGTGTTCTATTTATACCTGTACATGTATGTGTTGCCTCCCTGGGTAGAACAAAGGCTCCCTGTGATCAGGAACTAGTTTCACTTTTGTGGCTGAACTCTGAGCATCCAGCACAGTGCTTGGCACTTAGGTGGCCTTTATTAAATGCTTGTTGATTGATTAAACTGAGAGACAGCCACTCAGAGCTTGAGAAGTTCCTACAGAAGCTAAGACCAGTTTCATGACGAGGCTGAGGATTAACCCATTCCCTGCCCTGTTTGCAATCACTTTGCTTGCATTCAGGGGCAGCTTTTTCTTGTTGTTTTACAGTTGTGTCCGATTCTTTGTGACCCCATTTGGGGTTTTCTTGGTAAAGATTCTGGAGTGGTTTGCCATTTCCTTCTCTGGTTCATTTTACAGATGAGGAAACTGAGGTAAAGAGAGTTAAGTGACTTGCCCAGTGTCTCACAGCTAGTAGACATTTGAGACCAGATTTGAACTCGGAAAGATGAGTCTTCCTGAGTTCAGGCTTGGTCCTCTATCCATACTGCTAGGGGCAGCTAGAGTGCAGGGCTTGGAGTCAGGAAGACCTGAGTTCAAATCCTGCTTCAGACTCTTACTAGTTGTGTGATCTTGGATAAGGCACTCAGTCTCTCTCAGCCTCAGTTACCTCATCTGTAAAATAAGATAATAATTGTGAAGATCAAATGAGATATTTGTAAACGGCTTTGCAAACCTCAAAATGCTAGCTCTGGGTATTATTATTACCCTGTTAAAGTCTTTGTTTTGACAGAAGGGTCAGTTTTTAACTGCCAGTCCTACAAGACTCAGTTAACAACCAAGAAATAGAATGACCTCTGAGATAAGCCACAGAGGGAATTCTGCTTTAGTTATGGGTTGGCTTAAGTGATCATTGTAATCCCTTCTAGCCCAGAGATACAATGGTTTTGTGAACTCATCAAGTTACAGGGTCAGGGGAAGGGAGGAAGGCAGAGTCTTATTTCTGTGTTGTTTCCAAAAAGTTAAACTAGCGCAGTGATTAGAGAAAAAAAAAGTCATAACAGACAGTCATGTAGAATCCATAATGTGGACTAAAAGAAATGAGGAAAAACCACACCACCATCCCTTCATTGTGGAGGTGGAGGGCTATAGGGATAGAATGTTGCATACACAACAGATCAAGTTGAATTACTGGTTAGTTTTGCTGAACTACTTTCCCCTCCTCTATTTCCTATTCTTTGTTCCCAGGGATAGCTCTCTGGGGAGAGGGAAGGACAAGAGCTGTATTTGGAAATAAAGGTGAGAAGAACCAAGAGAACGTTGTACACAGTAATAGCAATGTTGTTCTAAGAACAATTTTGAACGATTAAGTCATTTGGGGTATTGTCAATACTCAGATCATCTAGAGAAGGCCTATGAAGGAAGATGCTATCCCCATCCAGAGAAAGAACTGATAAATAGAAGTATGTATAGTATGGTTTTACATATATACACATATTTTCTAGGACAAAGTGGGGAGGGAGGAAAAAAAGTGCCCAGCAGAGAGCAAAAGAAAACTTAGAAGGAAGTACAGAAAAGCAGGGTAGCTTTGAAAACGATGTCTAGAATTTATTACATAGTTTTTCAAAAAAAAGTAAACAATATGAAATGGAAATGAATCCTCTTTTTACTTTGTTCTGTGTACATGGAAATATTCTTTTTTTGTCTTTTTGTATTTAAGTTCAAAATGAATAAAGAATTTTAAAAAGAAATAAAGGTGGTGTAAAAAGAAAAGATGTCAATAAAATGATGAAGGGGCAAAAAGAAAATCACAGAAGAGTGTACCTTTCAGTGCTGGGTGAGGGGAAGATGGAAGAGAAGAGAAGAGGAAGCAGTTCCTTTCAAATAGCCCTAAACAATCGTTAGCCAAGAAGTTAGGAAAGTTTTTGATGGTTGATAAGAATCCACTGGCAAAAGCTTTTGACATAGCATTGGACCTGAAGTTCTGAGAAAGGAACTGATTCCAAGTGAAAGATTCAGGGTGAATGGAGTGAGGGTGGGAGAGCGGCAAAGCATTCTAATGATGAAATGCTGCATCTTGGGAAGGAAAGACTGAATCACTTGTAATCCAGAAGAGTCAAGTTTGAATCCTGCCTCAGATGATTACTGGCTGTGGGTCCTCATCTGTAAAATGGAGATAAGAATGCCTGTTCATGCCTATCAAATGAGATGATGTATGTGAAGTGCTCCACAAACCTTTAAGCACTATTTGACTGTCAGCTATGATTACTTTATTATTACACTACACCATAATTATCTATTGCACCACATGGGAGCCTTGAGTTTTATGTCAAAGTTCTATGATGCACTTAGAGGCAACTGGGTGCTGCAGTACATAGAGCACTGTGCCTATGATCAGAAAGATCTGACTCACATCCAACCTAGACACTTACCAGGCAAGTCACTTAACCTCTGCCTCAGTTTCCTCAGTTGTAAATGGGGATTAACAGTACCTACCTTGAAGGATTGTTGTGAGGGTCAAATGAGACAATCTCTGCAAAGTGCTTAGCAGAAGGCCTGGTGTTTAGTTTTTGTTGTTCAGTTGTTTGTCTGACTCTTCGTGACCTCATTTGGGATTTTCTTGGCAGAAATACTGGAGTACTTTGCCATTTCCTTCTCCAGATGAGGAAACTGAGGCAAACAGGGCTAAGTGACTTGCCCAAAGTCACATAGCCAATAAGTGTCTTGAGGCCAGATTTAAACTCAGGAAGATGGGGGCAGCTAGGTGGTGAAGTGAGCCCTGGAGTCTGGAGGACCTGAGTTCAAATCTGGCCTCAGACACTTGACACACTTACTAGCTGTGTGACCTTGGGCAAGTCACTTAACCCCAATTGCCCTGCCTTTCCCCCTCCAAAAACAAAACAAAAAACAAATAAATTCAGGAAGATGAGTCTTCCTGACTTCAAGCCAGGAACCCTATCCACTGAGCCACCTATTTACTAGGTGCTATATAAATGCTTCTTCTCTTCCCCCACACTACCTTTAACAGGCATTATTTTTTCTTCCAGATATCTATATCCATGTCCTAGCTCTCTATTGGTCTGTAAGTTTCGTGAGAGCAGGGACTATGTCTTTTTTAAACTTTGTGCCTAGGACTATGCTCTACATACTGTAGAAATTGAAGGTAGAGTTGGTATAGGAGCCCCAGTGGTGAAGGGACAGACCAAGATGAGGACTACAAATGCCTACTGGGCAGAGTTAGGGCTCTGGGATAACCCCAAGACAGCCTGAATTTATGGGGAACCCCAATGGTGCCCAGTGATTACATATGAACATCCTAATTATTAAAGACAATTCTTATGACCCAGCCAGGCTTAAGGCTCAAGTCCAGGTGGACTGGAGAATATCCCATGTAGAATGAGGTCTGAATGGTCGTGGCCTTCCAGCCTGGTCTGGACCAAGGTCAGGACTGTGAGCCTCTCCCTTGAGGGCCCATAAATAGGTTCATAGATTTGAAGATGGAAAGGACTTTTGGGGTCTTCTAGTCCAATGTCTTAATTTTACTTTGGACCTTTATTTTGAGGTTCCCCCCCAAATTAAGTGACTTGCCTAAAGTCACATAAATGACACAGCAGGGCCAAGATTTAAACCCAGGACCTCTGAATCCAAAACCAGTACTCCTTTCACTGTACCATAAATAATAATTTCATATTCAGCTTTAGGGATTTCATCACAAAAATCATGTGAGGCAGACGGGTATTATTTATTGTTCTTGTTTTATAGATGAAGACAGAGAACCTCAGAGAAGTCAAGTGACTTGCCCAAGGTCATATATAACTAGTCAGGGGCAGAACTCAGGTCTTGGTCCATTGCTTTTTCTACTATCCCATGATGCCTTGGTGTGTCATGCAGTTCTGTCTATGGTCTACCTTTCATTCCACCTGCCGCATTTGGAGTTCTGAGTCACAAGCTGGTGGCTTAGATGTTAGCTCCCCATGATGCTAGTGACTCTGTCCTCTCTACTTCTCCCTTCTAATGTCCCCTTCAACCACTTAGAGTGTGTCCTTAGAACTAGCCAGCTCTCTTGGGTCCTGAACTTGAACTCAGGTCTAAGACTAGTACTTTCCCCACTCTACCATTCTGCTTCTCAAATTCAGGAAAGCCAAGACATTATACAGAATCTTGGTCTGTGGGCTTAAAACTCAAACCCTGAATGAGGAGAGCTGGGCCTATAATCTTGGGAGGGTGGATTCTGGGTATCTAGAGGGTAGGGGATTAGAGGAGATTACCCACCCCAGGAATGGAAATTTGCCATGCTTTCCCCACCAAATTATGGAGAACTCCTCATTGCTGAGTCCTTCTCATTTGTCATCATAGCACTTAGTTAATTTCAGAGTAAGAAAAAAGGAGCCTCTAATTGGGGTGGGGTGAAGAGAAAGGGGACCTAGCATTTTGATTCCCTGGCTGGTTCAGGGTTGGGATTGGGGTAAACCTTGGAGAACCAAAGTGTTGGGACCAATGTTTTGTCAGCCCTTTCGGGCGTGGGGGATTCTGGTCCTGGATTCAGGCGTCTGTGGGGTTTTGGCTGGGCCTCCTGCGGTTTGGGCTTCCTGGGCAGCTTGTTCGTTCTCCCAAGGCTTGGGCAGGCATCAGCAAAGCCAGCCCTTGTGCTATGAAAGCAGCATTGTCTGAGTCCATCTGGGGCTTGGGGAGGGGGCATATTTGGTTATGGGGGAAGGGGAAGGTGGGAGTGAACGGGAGGACTGTGGTCTGAGTGCTTCAGGTTGCAACTGGAGGCCTAACTCTGGGGACGGTTAACTCTGGTCCCCTGGCTCCTAGCCAGCCAGCTCCCTCTTCCTCCTGCCACCAAGTGGAGAAAGCAGCTCAGGCCAGAGGTGGGGGGTGGGAGAGGAGGTGGTCATAGAACATGGAGAGATGGGGGGAAGGGGAAGAGGGCATTAGAGTGAAAGGTGAAGGTGAGGCGGAAAGAAGGGAGAAAGAGAAAGTTATGGGGTGCAGGGAAAAGGAAAATACAGAGCAAGAAGGGGGTCAAAAGGAAGAAAGAGGAAAATGAGGGGAAGAGAGAAAGAGGAATGGAGGACAACTGGTGCTAGTCCTCTGGATAGGAATTCTTCCCAGCCTGGGAACCTACAAATTAAAATACTCTTCATCTTTCTCTTCTCCAGACTGAAGAGGTCCAATTCTTCAAATGTTTGTCTCCCAGATTACTTGATTCCAAATATTAGAGGCTCAGATCTGAGGGCCCAGGGAGAGGTAGAAAAATCACAAAATAGGGACCTTAGAAACAATCAAATCATAAGATCACAGGACTTTAAGCTGGAAGGAACCTTCAAGAGCAAATAGTTCAATCCCCCTCATTATTACAGATGGAGAAAGTGAAGCCAACCAAAATCACACAGACAACAGGCAGGATTTGAGCTCAGATCTCATGACGTCAAATCTTGGTCTCTTTCCACTATACTAAACTCCCTCCTCAACCCCCTCATTTCAAACATGAGAAAACCCGGGCACAGATAAAGGGAAGTGACTTGCCCAAGGTCACACCTCCAGTTACTGTCACTGCCAAACCTAGAACCCAGGTCACAAGATCCCCAGGCCAGACCTTATTGAAGAGAAAGGAAAGGACAGAGTTGTTAAATGGTGCAGAGGAAGGAAGGGCATGAGGGGGATTTCTTCACAGAAGTGGAGGAGTGGAAATAAAAGCTCTGAACAATTGGGTGTACATCTCTTTCCCACCCCCCTCTCAGAAACTGCTTTTTTGAGCAGGTCGCAAAAGTCTCACTGAAGAATCATTCGCATCCTGCCCTCCTCTCCCTCGGGTCACTTAGAAGTGGGGCAGCAGGTCACAAGGGCTGTGGGACAAGGACTGTCCCTGCTTTGCAAAGAATCTGTTCAGGGAGGGGAGCCAGGAGTGAGGACCGGTGGGGAGGGGTTGTTTGCCGAGGAGGAGAGGGTGCAAGCGAGGTGATCGAATGGTGGGTTGTGGCCGGGGTTGGGGTGGGAGGTGGGGGGCGGGAGGGAAGAGACACAGCAGGCCGCCAGGGAAGAGAGGAGTGAGGGTGAAGGCGAGGGGGCGGGGTCCTGGGGCGGCTAGCGGCGGCGGCGGCCTCGGGGAGGCGACGCAGCGAGAGCAGACAAAAGTTTTCGGGAATAGCTCGACTCTAGCGGGGCGGGGGAGGGGAAGGGAGAGCCAGAGACTCAGACATACACACACCCCAAGGTGTTTACACTGGACAGGCACCGTGGGGACACAAACCGGGAGAGAGGCAGTAAGGCAGACAGAGGCAGAAACAGAGACAGGCACAAAGAGAGGTCTTACTATCTCTTCCTTTTGGACGAACGTGTGCGTTTGGGGGAAGGAGGGGCGGGAGAGCGCGGGAGAGATGGAGAGATGGTGCTGCCGGACCTCAGCCCTCCCTGGGATCCTCCCCGGCTTCCCGCCACCTCTCACCGAGCCCATAGTTACCCAGCAAAGCGAACAGTCAGGAAGGAGCCCTCGCCGTCCAGCTAGGTTTCTAATTGTCCCTTTCCACATCTTCCCCTCGCCCCGAAATCTGAGTTCCTAGACCTCCAGCCCCTTCGAGGTCCTCTAGACCCTGGTCCCTGATCTCCAAGGAACCTCACCCCACCCCACTTCTCCCGAGCTGCCCCCCCCAACTCCTACCCCGCCCCCAAGGCTTCATTTTTCTCTCGTGCTACCCCCCTCTCATGCCTACCTGAGGCTGAATCCAGGACCGGACTGGGGGGCTGACCCAGCCTGGGGTCTCCATGGGGTGCGTCGTGACGTCGGGAGAGCGAGCCGTTCACCTGGGACATCTGCACGGAACCTGCAGAAGACCGAGCTGGAGCAGGGGGCAGGGGAAAGCGGACGTCCCGTCCGACCCCGACTCTTCCCTCGCTTCCCCCACCGCTCCCACAGAGCCAACCAGCCTCTTGGGGCGGGAGAGCGGGAGGAGGTGGGTGGGTGGGGGGTGTCACAACATGAGGTGGGGGGGGGGCGGGACGCGGATCGCAGTCAGCTCTCTTTTCCTACCCCCTTTCCTTTCTCCCTGAGTCTGTGGCAAACTTACTAGACCTCCTGAAGCTCTGTGTGGCTACCCCAGAGGTTCAATGTCAGACTTGGGGAGTCCTGGCCACGGGCTCCCAACTCTACCCACCCAAAGGTTTGGGCAGCCTTCTTTCTTTTGGTCCACTTTCACTCCCTTCCCTCCCCTCTTCCCTCTTTCCCGTCCTCCCTTCTTTCCTGTTCTTCCTTCTTTCCCTTCTACTCTCACCTCCTTTTCTCCTTGCTTTCTCCTCTCTCCTTTTTATGCCTTTCCTCTTCTCTCTCTCTCTCCCTCCTTCTTCCCTCCCCCTCTCTCCTCTTCCCTCCTTTCTTCTCCCTCCCCACCCCCCTTACATCTCCACTGTCTTATTTCCCCTACTTGCCTTTCTGGCTTTCCTGGGACGATTTCCCTTCGGGTCCCCGGTTCGGCCCCCCCCCTCCGCCCTCTTCCACGGGTCTAGGACCGGACACGTCTGTGCGCTCGGCCGGCCCCGGCCCGGCGGTGCCCCGGGCTCCCACAGGAAGCTCCACTAGGTCCGTTTCCTCCGCGCTGCGGAGAGAGGGGCCCCCGCCCCCCTTCCTTCTCCCCCTCCACTCCAACACACACCAGTCCACCACCGAGTCTGGGAGCAGAGCCCGGGTGGGGGAGGGGGCGGGTTGATTTCCCCTTCCCCCACTCAACGAAAGTTTGCAAAAGAAAATGTTGGGAGAGAGGAAGGGAAAGGGAGAGGGGGAGCAATGGAAGGGGGGGAAACCACCTAAAGAGAAAGAGTGACTTTGGACTTCTCTCTATGGATCATTTTGTACAGGTAATTCAGGCTGCTAGACGATCTTGACTATGGGACTGGGGGATTATAGTACGTTGCAGGTTTAAGTGTTTGAAATCTGTCCCCTGAAACACCCCCACTCTAATTCCCCTCCAGCCCTGGAAAGGATGCTCAGAGGCTGGAGGTGGGGGGTGGAGGCGGCGGCAATAATGGAGTTGGACTGAAAAAATTCAAGAGACAGGGGAATTCGTCAGTGTGGCTCCCACTTCCTACTCCCTCGCTAGTCCTTACCACTCACATATACCGTACCACACCCCCCTTACCCTCCAAGGGCTCTAAATAGGGATCCTCAACTCCCGCTACTCGTAGGAGCTAGGGTAGATGGAGGCGGGGTAGGATGGACAGGTTTACTACATTGGTACTTAGGTCGGTCACCAAAGGTATCAGCAACAAAGATTTCTTTAAAAGGGAGGGGGAATGGGGAGAGGTAGAGCGAGACCCTGCAGTTTAGTCTGATTAAACGTAGCAGAGCTTTTCTAAAGACGAGGTTAGCGGTGGAGTGGGAGAGGGGCCTTGGATGGGGTGGGGGGAAGGGGGCCAGAAGAAGACTAGGGTAGGGATAGGAGACGGGTAAGAAGGACCGAAGGGATCTAGCTCAAAAAGGGGCCAGTTATGGAGCACATCTGGAATTGTGAGCTGGACCAATCCCCTCCTGGGGAGCCTTGGGTGGGGAGGGAGAGGAGGGGAGAAGGGTGTTTGGTGAGGTGGCAAAGAGGAGCATCGGTGCCCTGTAGGTCTGGGTTAGTCTGAGGACTGACTCTGGGTCAGTGTGACAGTCCGTAGCTCCTGGGAGGGGTGTGTGTGTGGCGATGAGCGACACTCCCCTTTCTGGGACTGAAGAGGCTATTCCTGCTGGGTTGGTTGGCAGACGGAGGCGTCCTGTCACTATAGGGTGACCGTCTGGAGGTTCCAACTTACTGGGGATTGGGGGAGGGGTGGAATCAGGTCTTCCTTCAGCTCAGCACCTCGTGTGCTTAATTACAGTAGCCTACTCCCCCAGACTCCCAGACTTCAGAGCGTACTTAATTACTCCAGAGTAAACTCCTAGAATCACTCACCATTAACCTAACTTTGAGAATTCTAGTTAGGCTCGGCAGCTCAAGAATTCCAGGGTTTCTCCCTGGGACTGCCCCTGACTCTTGCTCATCCCCGGCTGAGTTTCTCCCTCCCAGGGTCACCGAAGGGGCCTAGGTACTTACGGCGCTTGGAGATCTGCAGCCGTTTCGCCCGCAGCTGGCTCACCAGAGCTCTTTCCCAATCAGTCCGGAGAGACGCGGCCCCAGCGGAGTGGCCTGGGTGTCTTCGACTTCTTAAGCGCAACAGCGGCAAGGAGTCCGGGGGCAGGAAAGTGGGGGAACCCCGCCCCGAGACCAGGCAGTGCCAGGGCTGTAGGCGGCCCGGGGCAAACGTGGCCCCTGACCCCGGCGCCCTAGGACCCGGCCTGCCGGCAAGAGAAGGCTGCCCTGACTGGAGAGAGACTGGGGAAGGGGGGGCGGATCTTGGGCTTCCTGGCAGTGTCTGAGTCACCTGGGAGGCCCAGCCGTGCTGGGCTCGTCTGCTAGAGCATTCCTGCCAGCTTACCTGGGATACATGTGCTGTTCTCTCTGCCACTCCTCGCTCTTGAAGACTCTCTGGCTGAATACTGCCGAAGGCTTGGTTTCCTCTCCAACTCTCTCTCTGTCTCTCTCTCTCATCCCTCCTCTTCCTTAGAGGTGTCTTTCCCTAGGTTCACTTAACAGATAAGTAATCTAAGGTAGTAACTCCCCCTTCCTGGATCTGAGTTTACTCACCTATAAAGTAAGGAAATTTGGCTAAATGATTTCTTCGATCCCTTTCAGTTAAAATATTCTATAATTCCCTCTTACAGCCCCAGGACTGCTCTCCTGGCTCCATCAGGACTCGATCCTCCCACTTTTGCTGACCTCAGGGCTTTGAGTAAGGGTCCACTGGCCTGGGTAAATACAAGTCATATTTTGAGGTTTTGCTATATCTCTTCCCTCCTCTCCAACAATCATTTGCCCTGTGAAACCTAGCTAAAATCTCAGAATTTCAGGTTCGGAATGTTAGAAACCATCCAGTTCAAGGGCTCTTAACCTAGAACTTATGAACTTTTAAAAAAAGTTGATAAATTATTTCAATATAATTGGTCTCCTTTGTGATCCTGTGTATTTTATTTTATGCATTTACCAGCCTGCCAAAAGAGCCCATGACAGGAAAGGACCCCAAATCTTGTCCAGCCCGACCCCCGTCCCCATTTTCCAAAGGAAGAACCCGAAATTCCTGGAGAGGAAGTGTCCCATGGAGGTTATATAAAAAGAGACAATCTGAGCCAAGATGAGAAGCTAGATCTATTCTTGCCTTCTGACCTGGTGCTCTTTCAGTCCAAAGGTGACCATTGCTACAAAATATGATTCTTCCTCAGGGATGTGTGTGAAAGTGCATGTGTGTTAGAGAGGGCTGCTGCTTGTGCTGCCAGGAAGACTCAGTCCTTTCCCTCAGCCTCCTTTATTCCATGGCTAGACAGGAGCCCCTCAGGTCTTTAATTCAATTCAGTTCAGCAAATATTTTACTGAACATTGTGTAGAAGATACAAAGACAAAAAAAATTAGTCCTTGCCTTCAAAATGCTTACATTCCACTTAGGAAGGAGTGTGTGTGTGTGTGTGTGTGTGTGTGTGTGTGTGTGTGTTGGGGGGGGGGTGGATATAACCTACACATAATTAAAGACAAGATGTTGTTTGTTCTTTGTTTTCAAAGAGGACCAATGACATCATAGGATGACTTGACTCCCTTGTGAACTGGATTTAAGCGAGGCAGGATTTCAAGAAGTGGTCAGCCTCATTCTAAGTCTAGTGGCAAGACAAAAATCAAGGTGACTGATGGTGGCTGGGGATGCAGTGGATGCCCTTGACATCTTCAATGCCTGACCAAGCTCTTAGATGGGAAGAAGGTGGCCTGTAAGACTACAAGATTTAGAATTGCAAAGGATCTTAAATTAATCTAACTATGGGTAGGGACTATGTCTTATACCTCTTTATACTTGGAATGGCACCCTGGGCACAGTAGATATTCAATAAATTCTTGGTGAATGAATGAATAAATGAATATGTTGAATGAAACCCTAGGGTTGGGAGAGCTTTACAGGTCCTACTGACTTCTGACAAGTCAACTTGTGGTAGGGAGGAGAATCAGTTTGGTTCAGAGAGTCCTGGACTTAGAGGCAATATATCTGTAGGGTATTCTCTAAGCTCTGTCACTCACTCACCAGGTAACCCTGGAAAGGGCACTGGCCCACTCTGTGACTCAATTTCCCTTCACTTCCCCATACTGGGGATTTCATGCCCCTAATGGTTGCATGTTCTTCATGATTTAACACAGTCTGGTTGGTTGTTGTCCTTTCTCAAAGAGGACTAAAATGACATCTCTATGTTAGAGTCAAGTTACAGTGTGTCCGACTGTGGCTGATCAGACCAATATAAGCTCAGGAAGCTCTACCACAGGTGGGACACAAATAGTCCATGTGAACATTTGGGGTGCATTCTCTAAATTTGAGCATCTCGAGTTTCTTTTGAGCTACAGTGCTCATAGAGCAAAACAGCTGATTATGAAACAAACTAGCTGATTGTGTAGTCTCTTCACTCTCAGTCCTGCCCCTCCAGCTCTCTCTAACACATGTACACTTTCACACACATCTCTGAGATTCTCCCAGACCTTCCCCATGTCCCTAAAGAACCACCACAGAAAGGAAGGATATGAATATAAAAAGTAAATGTGAATTGGAAGAAGGTGAGATTTGTCCTCTGCAAATAACAGTACTAGCTGAACATTGCCTAGTAATCATGACCAAGTTAGCCTCAAAAAAGAAATGGAGAGGTGGGGGTCCATGGGTGTGGAACGTTGAGTATACCATTAAAGTTGGTCAGTGTGTTATTTAGTCCTTCTGAATTTAAAAAAAACCTTGAAAAATTTTTATATAAGAGATGGCTCTCTGAGGGGGAGGGGGAGGGGGAAGGATAAATTTGGATATGAAGGCAATGTAACAACAACAGAAATCAATAAAATTTGGCTGAAACCAAATAATAATACTAAGGACGAAACTATCTTGAGACAACTAGTTTGAGGCTGTAGGTAACTCTGGAGAACCAGGTGGGCAGGGGAAGTATTCCTGGGTACCCTGAGGGTAGAAGTTAAAGAAGTCTTTCACAAGACTGGAAGGAACCTAAGAGATGATACAGTCTGGCCTCCTCATTTTACTGAGGAAGAGACATTTGGGGCCAGAGAGGTGAAGTAACTTGTTAGTGACAGATTTGGGACTTAGGTCAATCTCCTGAGTCTCAGTCCAGGGCTCCTTCCACAGAACCAGTAGTTCCTTGTTCCCCTAGAAAGGCTGCCAGGCTGCAGCTGCCTTGTCTCTGGAGTAAACAGCTCCAGAGAACTAGAGGGTCTCCCCGCCCCACTCCAAACCAATGCTCCCAATTCTGGGCTCCTCTCCCCACCTCCTACCCTTGCAGTGTGGTTGTGGTGGTAACCCCCATCCTGGCATACTACCCACATGCCCTGGCTACACTCCAGACCAAAGGCCCTGGCCCTCAGCCTCCATCAGCAGTCTGCTTCCCCACCCCCATCCCAGCGTCTGGCCTGCATGCAGATCGTTTTCTTGCTTCCTGTCTTAGCCAGTCAGGCGGGTGACTGGGCTGCTACAGCTGGATGCCAGCTGCTGCCGCTGACTCCCTAGGGAATGATGGGGACCAGAGCCATGGCCAGGAAGAGGCCAAAAGGCAAGTTTCCTGTCCACCTCTATCCATCCTCTTTACCAGGGTAGCTGTTAGCAATACTATGGGTTCAGCCACCAGCAGTCCTCAATTTGACTCCATTCTCAACACAAACAGAAATCATGAGGGATCCTAAACTTAGAGCTAAGAGAGACCTTAATGGCTGTCTAGTCCAGGGGTGGGGAACCTGTGGCCTCAAAGCCACATGTGGCCAGCCCTCTAGGTCCTCAAGTTTGACCCTTTGGCTGAATCCAAACTTCACAGAACAATTTGAGGACCTGGAGTGCTACATGTAGTCTTCAGGCTGAAGGTCCCCCACCCCTGGACTAGACAGCCCCTTCCTTTTGCAGATAAGAAGGCTTGGTTTCACCCAAGTGATTTGCCCAAGGTCACACAGGTACTAAGTGTTAGATTGGAACTCTGGTCCTCTAATTCTAGGCCCAGTGCTTTGGCTTCTCCAGAGTGGCCAGAGCTCTTCTGCCTCCTTATCAAGTGGGATAGCCTAGGCTGACTCTGGTGAGGTCAGAGCCCCAAAAGAGGAGAGACAGGAGGCAGGATAGTGTCATGAAAGGAACAAAGAACCCAGAGCCAGAAGACCCAAGTCCTGGGTCAGCTCCATACTAGGTCTGCTACATTTAGCGAAGTCACACAATTTAGTTTTCAGCCTCTTTAAAATGGGGAAAATAGCATCTGCCTGACACACCCCACAACCAGATTGTAAGTGCAGTAGAAATGTGAGTTATTGCTCTTATAAGGGGCCGAGGGGGCTAGTTCCAGTCCTTCATCTTTCCCCGTCCCCTGACAAAGAATTTCTTGGACACCGAGGACCCTTCTTTCCGCCTCCTCTACCCCCTGGTTCTCTTGAGTACCTGAGGAAGGCCGATGTCTCTAGAGCTGAAGACACAGCTATTCTTGCCCTGTTTCCTTGGTGCACGGGATATTAAGACTTCTCCAGATCCCCTTCTCATGCAGCCAAATAACAGCAACTCCTATTTCTAAAGCTCCTCACATGGATTCTTTTGCTTGATACTTCAAACCTCCTGTAAGGTAGATGGTGAAAAAACTGTTATCTTCATCTTGCTAATGAGGAAACTAAAATCCAGAGACCAAGGACTCACAGGATTAGTCAGTGTTTGACTACCGATGTCTCTGGACTCCCAATCCAGTGCCCTATCCACCATCATTCCTCCTCAGCCATACACAGGGCTAGTTACACCCTTGATCTCATCATCACTCACGTGTACCACCTCCATGACCCAAAACTATGAAATTCCTTTACCTGATCATAATTTCCTATCCTTCCACCTCTACCTGTGCCTCACCTCTTCTAAATCTAATTCCCTCCCACTCAGTGCTTCTGTGCCCTCAATCCTGAATACTTAAACTCCACCTACCATGGCCTCCCTATTCAGTCCTTCCTTTCCCTGGCCATCTTCCAACCTTCTGGCTTAACAATGATGGCTCTCAACCAACTGTGCTGGAAACGATGTGCCAGGCTAATTCACACTATAGTGGTAATGACAGATAATGGCTCAATATGTTGTATACCCAGGGGGTTTGTATTATGATAGAGTATCAAGCCTTAGTAGCCCTGGGTATCAAACTCAAAATATAGTTTCATTTTAAATTTATAGCACTTATCTATTTCATAAATCATGAAATATAGTATAGTCCCAAAAGTCTTCCAGTTTTAAGTCTTTAATAACATAAAATTGCACTAAAACTTTTGGGACACAAAATATTAGAAGTGGAAGGGATTGTAGAGATCATCACCCTTAATAAAAGGATTTGTTCTGTAAAACTTGGACTCAGTCAAAAGGCCACACCCGAGGACCTAGAAGGCCACGTGTGGCCTTGAGGCTGCAGGTTCCCCACCCTGTTAACCCTTTATTTTTAAAATGAGGAAACTGAAGCAAAGAGAGGGTAAGTAACTTATTTAAGAGGATGCCACTAATTAGTGGTTGTACAATGCTTTGAACTCTGGCCTCCTGACTCCAAGTCCAATGCCTTATTGGTACTGGAGACTTCGTGCCATACCTGCAACCCTTCTCACATGCAAATCAAATGAATTAAGATAATACGAAAGCCACATCTATGTTTTCTTTTGGGTGGTTTTCAAAAGTCCACTTCCCTTAAGCTTTTAAACCAAGTTGATGTTTGCACTATTCTAAAAGATAGGGCTCTAAACAGAGGCATGAAAATCTCTTGCTTTCTCTGAGCAATTCTGGAAATTTCACATTAAAGAAAAAGAGCACTAGGCTGAAAAAGGATATCTGGTTATGAGAAAATGCTCCTACAAAGATAATTTTGTGCTAATTCCATGAAATTCCTGAGCAGCTATGTGATAAAGGCATTAGTATAGGAGTCAGAAGACCTAGGTTCAAATCCCAGTTCTGCCACTATGCTACTGCTGTCTTCTAGAGCAAATCATTCATCCTCTTAGGGTCTCACTTGTTCTGTAAAAGGAAGTTGCTGGACTAAATGATTTCTAAGTTTCTTTCTAACTTTAAATCCTATGAGATACTATGATAAATACAAAACCTCCTCATTAAAATTCATAGTAATTGGAAAGAAATTGATTTTAACATCCACATTAGAAAAACAAAGTTGATGAAAAACATGTTTCCACGATTATCACTTGCAACTGGATAGAAAGAACATGGATATGCAATGTTGGGGCTTGCAAACAGCCCTATTTCATCTACAGGACTTGGGTTTAAGGTCTCTGCCTTAATCCACAGTTCTTTACTGCTGCCTAAAAACATGCTCAGGTATCCTTAAGAACAAACAAAAAACCCATCTCACTTGATCCTGTCGTTTTCTCAATGTGATATTTCTCCTACATTTCACTATCCAACTCATCTACGCTGGCTGCGTCCTCACCAAGGGGTGTGCTAGAGCTAGTCTTAACATCTCTTGTTAAATTTTCAGTGTGAGCATTTACATGTCAGAAATCTGCAATAGCTACAAATCACAGTTTGATTTATTTATGAATTGCTAGACTTAAGAAAGTGTTAATAATGCAAATTAAACTTAAAAGCGTAAGTGCATACATTTTCCCTCCTGGAAAGCCTGGTTGTTAAATATTTACCAGCACACCTCTGTTTTCCTCTAGAAATATTGCTTAAACTCAGCAGGCGTGTAGGAGAAGGTTCAAGGAATGAAGTAATCACCTTCTGGAGGCCTGGTAACTGTGTGACAGCAATGACAACAACTGGCATTTCTATAGGGCTTTACGGTTTGCAAAGTGCTTTGCATCCATGACCTCATTTGAGCCTCATAACACTCCAGCTCAGCAACCTCATTTCTCAATCTCTTATATTTTGGCTTCCAACCCCAGAACTCTACTGAAACTGTTTTCAACCATCTCTTTCGGTTAAATCCAAAGGGCTTTTCTCTTTTTTTCATATACCAGACATCGCCATCATCCTCTCAACCCCCCAGCCCCCACCTTTTCAGCTACCTTTTATGTTTTATCCCATTTATGGGACATTTGTGTTTTATTATGTGTCCCCCGTTAGAATGTAAACTCATTGAGGGCAAGGACTGTCTTTTTGTTAGGATTTGTATCTCTAGCATTTAGCACAGTGCCTTGCACCTAGTAAGAGCTTAATAAATTCTTGTCAGCTTCATTTATTGACTTGACTTGACTTTCCTCAGTCCTCATCCTCCTTGACCTCTTTGGAGTTTCTGATATTTTGGACTACCCCCTCATTCTGGGCACTGTTTTTATTCCCTACACTACTCTCTTCTGTCTTCCTGCTCCTTCTAAGTCCTCTTTACTGGTTTTCCATCCATGCTTTGCCATCAAACTGTGAGCTTCCCAAAGATCCTCCTCTCACCTCCTCTCTTCACCTCCATTCCTCTTCACCTCCTCACTCCTGCTTTTCCCTTCCCTTCTCTTCCTTTTCCTTCCTTTCTTTCCCTTCCTTTCCCTTGTCTTCCCTTTCTTTGTCTTCCCCAGTTTTGTCTTTTCTTGTCTTCTTTTCTTTTCCTCCTCCTCCTCCTCCTCCCTCTTCCTCTTCCTCATCCTCTTCTCTTCTTTCCTTCTCTCTCCCCCCCCCCATACTCTATACGGTGGTCAAAATAATCTTCCTGTGGTACTGTCTGCCCCCATATCTCTTGCCTGCTCAAAAATCTTCAATGGTTTTTCATTGACTGTAGGATAAAATATCTGTTGCCATCACTTAGCAAACTCTTTAAGCCTAGATTTAAAACCTTTCATAATCTGGTTCTCTTCAAGGTGTCAGGGCACATGCCATCCTCTATGGGAGGTACCCTTCAGAAAAATGTCCACACCCTGTAATCTCATGATGTTGATTGGGTCCACCTTGGCCTACCTGGTATATCACCTAGTTACTGGGTCCCAACAGAAAGTAGACTCCCTGAGGGTCAGGGAGGGTTTTGTTTTTATTTCATGTTCCCTATACTTAGAACAGAGCCTGACATATAGCATACACTTAATAAATTTCTCATGGATTGAATTGAATTGTGGCAATTAAAGAATCAATAGAGAGGGAGGAGAACCAATTAATTCAGCAAAGTGGCAGGATTTAGAACAAGTCAACATAAATCATCAGCATTCTTGTATGTCATCAACAAACCCCAGCAGGAAGAGCTAGAAAGGGAAATCCCTTTCAAAATAACTATAGAAACTATGAAATATTTGGGAGTGTATCTACCAATATGTATCTAGGAACTATATGAATCTAACTATAAAAGACACTGGGTATCTAGGTGGCATAGTAGATGGAACACTGAGCTTGGATTCAGGAAGACTCATCTTTCTGAGTTCGAATCTGGCCTTAGACACTTAGCTGTGTGACCCTGGGCAAGTCATTTAACCCTGTTTGCCTTGGTTTCCTCATCTGTAAAATGAGCTGGAGAAGGAAATGGCAAACCACTCCAGTATGTTTGCCAAGAAAACCCTGAAATGGGGTTATGAAGAGTTGGACATGACTGAAATGACTGAACAACAAATAAAAGAATTTTGAAGAAATATAGAACAAGGTAATTGGAGAAATGTCAATTACTGATGGGCAGATCAAGCCAATATAATAAAAATGACAATGCTACCTAAATTAATTTACTAATTCTGTTCTGGGTCAATCAAACTCTGACTTTGCCACCACCCAGGTGCTCGCCCTTTTCACCTCACATTTGTTCCATTGCAATAGGCTGGTTGGTTTGCCAGTCTGAGTCTCTCCCCACTCCAATCCATCCTCTATTCAGCTGTCAAAGTGATCTTTTTTTTTTCTAAAGTCTGACCATTTCACTCCCACTATTCAATAAACTCCAATGGCTCCCTATCACTTCGAGGATCAAATCCTCTGTTTGGCATTCAAAGCCTTTCATAACCTGGTCCCTTCCAACTTTTCCAGTCTTCTTATACCTTACACTGCTCCTCCCCATAAACTTTACAACCCAGTGACACTCCTTACTTTAAAAACAACTTCTTTACTGTTCCTTGAACAAGACATTCCATCTCCAGACTCTGGGAATTTTCACTAGCTGTACTCTGTGCCTGAGCTACTCTCCCACCTTAAATCTACCTCCTGGTTTCCTTCAAGTCCCAGCCAGAAATCTCACTTTCTAAGGAAGGCTTTTCTGATTCCTCTTATTTCTAGTGCCTTCCCTCTATTATTTCAAATTGATCTTTTACATAGTTTTTAAAAAAATATTTGCTTGCATGTTGTCTACCCCTTTAGACTGTGAGCTCTTTGAGAGCAAGGTCTATCTGGCAGTGGATAAGAAATCAAGTGGTAGAATAGTGGAGTAGCTACAACATACAGCAGTAAATGGCCATAGCAATCTAGTGTTTGGTAAACCCAATGATCCAAGTTCTGGGGGCAAGAACTCACTATTTGACAAAAATTACTGGGGAAACTAGAAAGCAATTTGGCAGAAACTAGGTATAGACTAACATCTTACACTGTATACCAAGATATGGTCAAAATAGAAACATGATTTAAACATAAAGGGTGATATCATGAGCAAATTAGGGGACTTTGGAAATTTTTACCCATCATATCTATGAATAAGGGAAGAATATATGAGCAAACAAGAGATACAGAAAATCATAGGAAGTAAAATGTATAATTTTGATTACATTAAATTAAAAAGCTTTCATTCAAACAAAATCAATGCAGCCAAGATTAAAGTAAAGCAGGAAACTAGCAGGGAAGGTGGAAAATGTTACAGTAGTTTTCTCTGATAAAGGCCTCGTTTCTCAAATATATAGAGAACTGAGTCAAATTTGTAAGAATATTGAGCTATCCTCCATTTGATAAATGGTCAAAGGATATAAACAGGCAGTGTTCACAAAAAGAAATCGAAGCTATCTATAATCATATGAAAAATGCTCTAAATCACTATTGATTGGAGAAATGCAAATTAAATATACTCTGAGATACCACCTCACACCTATCAGGTTGGCCAACATGATAGAAAAAGGACATGACAAATATTGGAGAGAATGTGAAAAAACTGAGACACTGATACACCGTTGCTGGAGTTGTGAACTGGTCTGATCATTCTGAAGAACAAATTTGGAACTATCTCCCAAAGGGCTATCAAAACTGTGCATACACTTTGATTCAGAAATACTACTACTAGGCCTATATCCCAAAGAATTCAAAGAAATAAGAAAAGGATCTATAGGAACAAAAATACTTATAACAGCAATTTTGTGATGGCAAAGAATTGGAAATTGAGAGGATGCCCATTAATTGAGGAATGACTAAAGAAGTTGTGGTATAAGATTGTGATGGAATACTATTGTACTATAAAAAATAACAAGCAGAATGGTTTCAGAAAAACCTGTGAAGACTTATATGAACTGATGCAAAGTGAAGTGAGCAGAACCAGGAGATCATGGTACACAGTAACAGCAATATTGTAATGATGATCAACTCTGAAAGGCTTAGCTACTCTGATCAAGACAATTTCAAAGGACTTATGATTTAAAAAAATGCTATCCACATCCAGAGAAAGAATTAATGAAGTCCGAGAGCAGATTGAAATATAATATTTTTCTTGCCCCACCTTTTTGCAACACTGCTAATATGGAAATATGTTTTGCATGATCTCATATGTATAATTGATATCATATTGCTTGCCTTCTTCATGGGTGCGGGAGGGACTAGAGGGGAGAGAGAATTTGGACCTCAAATTTTAAAAATTCAAATATGAAAAAAATACATCAGGGTCTGTCTTCCATCTTTCTTTGTATCCCCAGTGCTTAACACTGTACCTGCCACATAGTAGGTGCTTAATAAATGTTTATTGACTGATCGACTTACTGACAAAGGAATATTTTATAGAGCCAGGGAAAAAATTCATCTGATGGAACAGAATGTCAAGAATTTCAATGATAATAATGGGAGGGGAGGAAGGAAAAGAGCCTAGTGGTACCAAATCTCAAACTATACTAGAAAGCAATAATTATTAAATTTATTTGGTACTGGTTAAAAACTAGATAGGTTTTTCAGTGGAACAGATTACGTACACAACACACAAAATCATATAAACACAGTAGCACAGTATTTTATTAACCCCCAAGCCCCAGTTACTGAGGGAAGGACTCACTACAAAAAGTGCTGGAAATGTGGATAGCAGTCTGGCAGAAATTAAGTTAGATCAGCACCTCATACCATATGCCAAGATAAACTCCAAATGGATACATGAATTAAATATAAAAGGTCATATCATAAACAAATTATAGGAAGAAATTACTTTTCAGATCTATGAAGAATTGAGGCATATATGACTAAACAGGAGATAGATAGGATCACACAAAACAAAATGGTTAATTTTGATTATAGAAAATTTCAAAGTTTTTTGCAAAACAAGTCTAACGTAGTTAAAGTTAATAGAGAAATAACTAAATTAGAAAGATAATTTTGCAGCAAATTTATCTAAAGTCTCATATCTAAAATATGTAAAGAATTAATTCAAATCTACAAAACTAAGAATCATTCTCCAACAGATAAATGGTTGTAAGATACTAATAAGTAGTTTTCAAAGGTAACAATCCAAGCTATCAACAACCATATGAAAAATGCTCTAAGTCACTAATAATTAGACAAGTGCACATTAAACCAACTTTGGGATTTCACCTCATACATACCCACCAAACTGACTCAAAAGGTGAAAATTACACATGTTGGAGGGGCTGCAGAAAAAATGGCACACTACTTCACTGTTGGCGGAGCTGTGAAGTGGTCCAGGCATACTGAAAAGCAATTTGTTAATACACATATACACCCCTAAATTATTACACAGTGCACATTCTTTCACTATACAAGTACTATATTATGTGTGTGTGTGTGTGTGTGTGTACGTATTCTTTGACTATATACCGTGACTAGGCCTATATCCCAAAAAGATCAAAGAAAGAGGAAAAGGATCTCTATGTATTTGTAGCAGTTCTTTTTGGAATAGGCCCAAACTGGAAACTAAAGACTGTTTTCTTATTGGGAAACAGCTAAACAAAGTATGTTATATAAATGTAATGGAATATTGTTGTGTCATAATAAAATGACAGAATGGAAAATTTCAAAGGAAATTGAGAAGCCCTCTACAAACGGATACAGAGTAAAGTGAGAGCTAGAGCAATTTATGAAATGACAACAATATTGTAGAGAAAAACAACTTTCTAATACTTTTTTTATTTAATTTTTTTGAGGGGGGAAGGTAGGGCAGTTGGGGTTAAGGTCACACGGCTACTAAGTGTCAAGTGTCTGAGGCTGGATTTGAACTCAGGTCCTATTGACTCCAGGGCCAGCACTCTGCTTACTGCACCACCTAGCTGCCCAAATTTGTAATACTTTTGAACTCCAATCAATATAGTGATAAATTATGAGTCCAGAAGACTGAAGATGAAACACGGCAACCACCTCCAATGTATCACTAGACTTTCGGTACCTGCAATCCAAGAGATCTAGAGAGGATCAAATGAGGTGACATTTGTAAAGCACTTCTTGCTGTGCCTGGCACATAGTAGGTGCTATATAAAAGTTTATCCCCTTCCCTTCCCCTTGGTTAAGAACACTTACCTATCCGTGGATCATTCTCTTTCCTTAGTGAAGCCAAGATCTTATCTCACTTTCTCCAAGCTCGTTTACTCCTGTGTATTCATTCATCGATATTAATCCATAAAACATCTTTAATTTTTGCTCACTACTTGCTCTGATAAAGAGATTTATTGCTTATCAGTGAATTGCCTTTTGAGTAAACAAAGTTTAGTGAGAGGGAACTAAACTAGTGAGGGTAAGCTAAATGTCGCCCTCCCCTTGAAAGTGATCAAGGAAACTGGTAATTATCTCAAACCCCAAAAGAATCATACCCCTAGACTACCATAATTTTAGCTTAATTTCCCTCTTGGAGATAGATGAGTAAAGGAGTAAACATTTCATCCATGGCCCTCTTCTAGCTGCCCACAAACGTGGAAATCACTGCCTCTCACAGAGATGGAGTGGGTCACATCCCAGATCGGCTAACTCTGTGCCACAATCGGGCCAGCTATTTTATATTAGACGTAGCCACATCTATGTTGCATGTAGGTTGGGAGAATTCGACTATGACTACACAAGGAAGAATCACAAATGGTAGAGAATTGGGGCTTCTATAATCCTTTCAAGCTTCATTTATGATTAAGAATCATAATAAATCAATTCATGGAATTCTTTTGGATTCCCCAAACTCACAGGAGAGTTATTGTGTATAGGTCTCAACCTTACTAAACTGTAAGCTCACTGAAGGCAAGGTTTGTGTTTTATTCCAGTTTTGTACGCTCAGCACTGAGTATACAAATATATTTTTTAAAATGCTCTTTGAATTAAATTGAACAACTTTATGGGATAAGTAGGTCAAAAAATTGTTACTGTCACTTTATAGGTGAGGAGAGAATGTCGGAGAGGGGAAGTGGATCAGAATGGTGAACTTGAGTGTTACACGATCTGAGTTTGAATCCCTGTGTGACCTTGGGCAAGTTACTGAATTTCCCCATGTAGAAGATGCACCTTCATTTTGGGGCCCGAAATTTGAAAAAAATGTATTATACAAAGTTATTGAAGTCAAGTTTTATCCATCATAAAATTCATACAATAATATGATGAAATTCAAGAACTTTCTGCTCATAGCTTTTGGGCATCTCTTGGGCAAGTCTAGTGCATGTAGGCATGCTTAGTCCATTCCGTTTCATGAACCTGAGGCACCAATTGTGTCCTCCTTTGAAACTGGTAACCTCTTTTTCATCAGCAGTTCTTCCTGCCTCATGCTGAACCATCTTTGTGGACACAGGAATTCCAATTACTCTTTGCTCTTCAATCCATATCTTCAATTCCCTCTCTAAATCAGGCCATTTTGCTGACTTGCCTCTCATGGCCTTCTTCTGCTGTGGAGTTTTCAGTAGGGTTTCTTCTTCCCATAACCAGTCTCGGATTGTTTTCTCAGTTGGAGGAGGACCAAACTTACGTTCTGCAAGTGAAAAAATCTACAGCCGCTGTATAAGATGCGCCCAGTTTTTAGACTCCAAATTTTTCAAAAAGGGGTGCATCTTATACATGGGGAAATATGGTACTTAACCTCTCTCATCCTTCCTTCTTTCATCCTTAAACTGAAGAGATTGAAATGGATACCTCTAAGGTCCTTCCGAGACACACACACACACACACACACACACACACACACACACACATACACACACACACACAAGCGCCACTTTAGATTGATGATCTTATGATTCTCTTAAGATCTTTAACACAGTCCATAGAGATAGTGGAGTATAGAAGGGCCTGACATGTTATGGTCCATGGGATTACAAAGAGTCAGACATGACTGAACAATAACATAGATATCAGTAACTAGAAAGGACTTCTGAATGACCTGCACCATGGTGCCTTGTGCTTGTCCTTTGCTCTTGAAGAGGACCATGACATCAGGGAGATGACGAGGTGACTTGCACTTGACTTTGATTTGAGTGAGAGAGGGCTGTGCAAGGTCACCAGCCTCACTTTCTCCTCCGGAGCCATCTGGGTCCAGTGGCCTGATATTCACCAGGATGACTGGAGATGGCCCAGGATGCAATGGGAGACCCTGGCCCTTTCAGGCTAAGGTCTTTTCAGGTTCTCACTTTGAGTGAGGTAACACCTATTCAGTGAGTAAGCCCCTTTAAGAAGTTAATCAAGAGATGACCCCTTTAATCAAAACTCAAAAAAAAAAATCCAACTGGGAGGGGGAGACCCGCAGGGTTCCTGGCCAAAAGAGAAACAGTTACTATTTAGTATTTACCATGTTGCCTAAATAATAGTGATTATTCTGTTGTTGCCTTTGAATAGTGCTTTGAACATTTCAGGACACTAAATGAATACATTAACTCATTTTATTCACAAGCCACTTGGTTAGTTCTGTGATCCAAATGAAGAAACAAAGTGTAAAGCCCAGAGAGGGCAGGGAGAGTTTTTGTTTTTATTTTTTGGTCTGTGTCTGAAGATCCTAGCAGTATTTGTTGAATAGAACTGAGTTGTTTTCCAAGATCATACAGCAAGAGAAGGCTGGGATTAGACCTTGTTTGCATCCTAGTCCAGGGCTATCTCCACTGGACCCTATATCTTGAATGCGACTTGGTATCTGAGCAGCAGGAAGAGAGTTAATGGATGGGTCAAGTAGGGGCAGTCCCAAAATGCTAGTCTACTTTCCAAGTAAAAATCCTGCATAATGACTTCAGTAGCTCTTCTTTCACATCTCTAAAGGTTTCCTGGAATGCAGGACTAAGCCAGCTTGGGCCATCTTGGAGGGGAGAACCCAAATATAGGAATTACGTCAGATTTCAGAGCAACCTGATTAATTAAGGAAGCTTCTTCCCTCAGGGTTTGTGAAACTGAGGCAAATGAAAGGGTTCCAGTTTAGGAAAAGAGTCCGATGAAAGAGCTCTATTCCTCAGGGATTTCCCAATTTGATGGAAGGGACACAGTCCCTATCAGCAGATTGTAGAAGCAAGAATAGACTTACACATGCATTCTAATAGAATCTGAATTTCTTGAGAGGACCATGTTTTGGGGGGTTGTATTTTTGGTTTGTTTTTTGTTTCCTTGCTTGCTAGTTTTTGCCTTGCATTTGACCACTCTTTATGTATCTTCATGTATTCACTTTATATTTTATATAGTCTGCCCTGAGTACTTTTCTCTCTTAACACTTCTCCCATAAATTTCACTGCGGATGACTCTAAGGCTTTTAGAAACATTATGAAGGCAACTATATTTGAACCCACTTGGGTAAAATAAACCAGTGTCACAAGAACAAATTGAATGGGGCATGGCTAGACAGCAGTTCATCTGAAAAAGAAATGTGAATTTGGTGGACTATGATATGTGAATATGGTAGACTAATTTGATGGACCCAATATGAGTTAACAGTATGATACAGCAGCCAAGAAGGTTAATGCAGACTTAGGCTACATTAAGAGAGACATAGTGTCTAGGACTAGGAAAGTGAAAGTCCTACTGTACTCTGCCCTGGTCAGACCACACCTGGGGTATTGTGTTCAGTTATAGGCACCATATTTTAGGAAGGCCTTTGATACAGCTGGAGAGAGTAGGGCAACCAGGACAGTGAAGGGCCTTGAGATCATGCCATGTATGAGTTAAATGAAGGAAATGTAAATGTGTAGGCTGGGGATGAGAAGACTTGGGGGAGATCTGATAGTCTTCTTCATGTGTTTGAAGGGCCTTCATGTGTAAGACTAGACTTGTTCTCTGGTTTCAGAAGGCAGGACTAGGAGCAACAAGTATCAGTTGGTAAAAGGCAGACTTATGATTAATATAAAGAAAAGCTTTCCAATAAATAGAAATATCCAAATGTAGAATGGCCTTTCATGATATGTAGTAGTTTCTCTTTCATTGGAAGTCTTCATGCAAAAGCTATATGACTGTGGAGTCACATAGCTATGGTGTGCTGTGGAGGTGATTCTTTTCTAGTATGAGTTGGAGTAGATGAACTCAGGAGATTCCTTCTGGCTTTGAGATTCTATGATGGTTTAGGGGAGTGAATTAGGTTCCAGAGAGGCAAAAAAAAATGATTTTCTGTTTGCAGATGACCATGCACTCAGTGCAGTTTCTGAAGCTGAGATGCAAGAAAGTATGGATTGATTCTCTGCTGCTTGTGCTAATTTTGGCGTAACAATTAACACCAAGAAAATATGTGCTCCATCAGCCACCACCACACCATGCATACGTGGAACCATCAGTTATAGCAAATGGAGAAGTTGTGAATGCTGTGGATAAGTTCACTTACCTTGGTGTAATGTACTTTCCAGGGACGTACACATTAATAATGAGGTTGACCCAGCAATTGCCAGAGCTAGATCAGTGTTTGGGAGGCTCCAAAAGAAAGTATGGTAGAGAAGAGATATTAGACTGACTACCAAACTGAAGGTCTACAGAGCTGTGGTGCTGACCTCATTGTTGTATGTCTGTGAAACCTGGAGAGTCTACCAGCGCCATGCCAGGAAACTGAATCGCTTCCATTTGAATTGTCTTAGGAAGATTCTGAAGATCACCTCACAAGATAAGGTATCAGATACTGAGGTCCTCTCTCAAATTAAACTGCCAAGTATTCAAACCCTGCTTCAGAGAGCCCATCTCCAATGGGCTGGCCACGTTGTTCGAATGCAAAACATACACTTGCCAAAAAGACTATCTTAAGGAGAATTGACACAGAGCAAGCATTCACAAGGACACTCTCAAGGTCTCTCTTAGGAACTTTGGAATTGATTGTGTGACATGGGAGACACTAGCACAGGACCATTCAGCATGGTGTGCCCACATCAGAGAAGCTGCTGTGCACTATGAGCAAACCAGAATTAAAACAGCTCAAAGGAAATGCAGGAAATGTAAATTTAGAGAATCGACCCCAAATGTTCACAGGGACTATTTGTGCCTGACCTGTGGTAGAGCATTCCAAGTTCGTATTTGTCTGATCAGGCACAGTAGGACACACTGAAACTTGACTCTAGCACAGTGATGTCATTTTGGTCCTCTTTGAGAATGAAGGACAACAAGCAACCAACCATACTGTCTATATTTTCTTTGCATTTGTCTGCCCCATTCAAATGTTTCTTGCAATCAAAGACAGTTTCATTCATTCATTCAGTTTATATCTCCAGTGTCTAGTATAGTACCTGGTACATAGTAGGTACTTAATAAGTACTTGTTGGGTTATTGATTAATTTGTATCCTCACTGTCTAGCTTAATGTTCAATACATAAAAGGCACATAAAAACTTATTGAATGAAGAAATATGTAACAATAAAAATCCTCTGCTGGACCTAGGGTGGCTGAGGGTACTGCACTCTCTCCCTCTCTACAAAGGAATTTTTCTTTCTCAGCCATGGACCCCAAGCACATGAACCAAGTCAGCCTTGGGGAAAGAAGCCTGATCACCTAAAAGAAAGAACAGGCTGCTTCTCCTTCTCCTCTTCCTCCTCCTCTTCTTCTTCTTCTTCCTCCTCCTCCTCTTTCTTCTTGTTCTTGTTCTTGTTCTTCTTGTTCTTGTTCTTGTTCTTCTTCTTCTTCTTCTTCTTCTTCTTCTTCTTCTTCTTCTTCTTCTTCTTCTTCTTCTTCTTCTTCTTCTTCTTCTTCTTCAAAAGCCATAGCCTTTGCCTCTTTATTTTTCCCCAAAGTCAAGAGAAAGAATTTCTTTAAACTTAGGTTTTGGTTTATGTCGAGGGTGTCTCCAAAGGAAGGAACAGAAAGATTCTCAGTCTATTCTCAGGATCAGGTACTAGATGTATGTTTCCTCTGCATAAAAGAAATGATAAATTCAAAGATTTGCAAGTGCTTTTGGCCAACTTAAAACAGGATGTAATAACTTAAAACTACTGCCATACTCTCCCAGGTGGTTAAAACTTAAAGATCTAAATATGAACAATTTATAGGACTACTGAACAGACATTTAACATTCCATCTTGGCTCTGTGCTATCTAAGTAATTCCCTACGGGTTCAAATCTTCTGGCAAGCTTGATCAGAAGTTGGACCCATTCTCCAACCAGTGGTTGTCTTATCAGTTCCAAATATCCCTTCTGCTCCACCATTTGGTTGAGTACGGGGTGAAGAAGATAGAAATTGAGATAAAGCTAAGCCCAGGGGTCAAGGTCATTGTCTCTGTTTAATCTTTCACACATAGAGGTCAGCCAAAATCTAGAGGTCATCGAGTACATACTTCTATAGGGAAGGAAACAAGCATATTTCGTACCTATCGGTTGTCAGGTACTATGCTCAGTGCTTTACAAATATTTAAACCTCACAATTCTGGAAGGCAGGGGCTTTTATTATTGCCATTTACAGTTGAGGAAACTGAGGCAGACCCAGGTTAAGTAACCGGCCCAGGATCAAGCGTAAGTGTCTGCGGACTGCATTTGAACTCCATGCCCAGTGCTCTGTCTAACCAGTGCAAAACTCCAGACTGTTCAGTTACAGCAGTTGATACAGTGTATTTGATGACTTATGTAACATTCTGTACCCAAAGTATCAAACCAAAGAAGGGAGATGTGTTTCCTCATTTTCTTCTCCAGGGCCAAGGACAGTTGTTATAATTACACAGTATCCAATATGGGCTTCATCTTATTCTTTTTGTTTACATTGTTGCAATCTTTGCGTGAGCAGTTGTCCTCATTCGACTTATTTCACTCTGTATTAGTTCATACAAGATTTCTCACCCTGCTCCCAATTCCCCATAATAAGTATTATTTATGGCACTTTACCTAAAGAAAGTCCAAACGTCTCGGTTACCAAGCTCAAAATGATGCATCTGGTAGCACAGTGGATAGAGTGCTGGGCCTGGATCCAGGAAGACTCATCTTCCTGAGTCCAAATTAGATATTTACTAGCTATGAGACCCTGGGCAAGTCATTGAACCCTGCTTGCCTCAGTTTCCTCATCTGTAAAATGAGCCAGAGAAGGAAATGGCAAACCACTTCAGTATCTCTACCAAGAAAACCCCAAATGGGGTCACGAAGAATCTCACATAAATGGGCCAGGTACATAAAAGGTGATAGGTTTACAGAAACAAAAATAAAACAGTTCCAGAATGTAAGCTCTTTGAGGGCAAGAATTATTTCATTTTTGTCTTTATATTCCCAGTTCCTAGTGAATGTCTGGCACACAGTAGGTATAACTATGTACCACAATGGATAAAGCACTGGTCCTGGAGTCAGAAAGACCTGAGTTCAAATCTAGCCTCAGACATTTACTGAGTGACCCTGGGCAAGTCACTTAACAACCTCAGCCTGCCTCAGTTTCTTCAACTGCAAAAATGAGACTAAATATCACCTACCTCACTAGGTTTTCATGACAAATATATGAGACCATATTTGCAAGTGTACTTAACACAGTACCTGGCACATAGTAGGTGCCTAAATGCTTCCTTCCTTTCTCAATAAGTGATTATTGACTGGTTGGTTGACTTATTTTCTCTTATATGCTCTTCCCTTCCCCAAGGCTCTGTGGTCTGCCATATCAAAGCACCATCTTTTGGGCTCCCTGTGTATGGGTTTCAACTGATTCAATCCCCTGACTTTTTGGCCAATTCCAGAGTTACACTTTCACCTTAGAGACCCTTATAGGCATCCAAACTTATGGCAGTATCCCAGGGGTTTGGACTTGTCCAGAAGGGAAACCTGTTTGGAGATACTAGGCAGGGAACGCTCTTATTTTGGACTTTCATTCTCCAAATAATTAGTAGAGGATAAGAGCAGAGGATGAAATCCAGGTCTATCATTTCTCCATATCATGAGCTGGATTCTTCTGCTCTACCTACAGCTTCTGGGCCGTGTACACATTTTTCTCTCTCCAAGAGGCTGGTGCTTCCCAGTAATGCCCCTTATCTTTCTAGAAGGCTAAATTTCAGAATCGTTGAACCTGAAGCTAGGAACTACCTCCCTTTCTCCTCTAGAAGGCTGGATTCCAGTATCATTGCCCAGGATTGGTCCCCTCCTCTATCTAAGAGACTTGGGTTCATGAACTCCCACAACACAAACCATGTGGTTCTTTTCTCCATGGCTCTCACTTTGTCGAAAGCATGTATACATATTTGGTTTCCCCTTTCCCCCAATTCATTGGATTTAATAAAAGAAAGTAAAGGGCAGATAATGGAGTTAATGAGGTGTTAACATATTAATGAAGTGCAAAGACCTTCTACACTCTATTATCCCATCTCTTTTCCAAGAATGAAAAAGTTCCTAATTGAATTGGAAGGGAAGCTTGGCATTGGCTGGCAAAAGACTGGCTTCACCTCTGGAGGACTTTAAAAAGCTAATCCTGCCAAGCCCTGGACACAGTAGTAAAGCTGGAGGGATTGAGGGAGAGGGCAAAATCACTTCTACACTTCAACTAGATGGGGATAGTGAATTTTTCCTAGCAGAGACACCCATCTGGGATCCTGTTCTGGGGAAGCACAAGAGAAAGAAAATGGAAAGCCTGTGGTACTGGAGGTATGAATTTCCTTGGCCTCATGCATTTCTTACATGTATGCCTGACTGCCAGCAAAATGTAAGTTCATGTTCACTCTTTCTAGTAGCAATATGTGTATTTGCAGGAAAGTATACACACCAGGTTTATGGGGGTAGGGAGGTTAAGGAATGTTTTGTAGCTACTGTTATTACCACACCATCTAGTAAAAAGCCTTTGCTTTGAGCTAGTTGTGTCTACTGGCTGACTATTAGAAGTAAGGTCACTAATGGGGGCTTTGAGCTATGGTTTGAGGTAAGTGGATGAATAGAGAGAGTGCTCTTTGGAACTGAGAGTAGTCCTCTGAAACCCCCTCATTCTCACTGATCCGAATTTTAAACCTGTGCCTGCTGCATTGGGGAGAGAGGACAGAAGGGGAACTATATGTGCATGCATGCCTTTCCCACTTACCTCTCCAGGTCTGGACCTGGGCACTCAGAGTCCAGATGTACATGTGATGTTATTTGATCCTCACAGCAACCCAGAGAGGTGGGTGCTGTTATTATCCTCATTTTTATAGATGAAGAAACAGAGGCCCAGAGAGAAAATGACTTGTCCAGGGTCACACAGCTAGTAGAGTCTAAACCAGGATTCAGACTCTGGTCTTTCTGATCCCAACTCTAGCAATCTATCCACTGTCCCACCTCACTGCCTTGCCAGGCTTATCATCCTTTTGTTGTTGTTCAGTCATTTCAACTAGTTTGTCTTCCCCAATAGACTGTGAGTTCCTTGAGAGCAGATACTGTCCTTTGTTGTTCGGTCATTTCAGTTATATCCAATTCTTTATGATCCCATTTGGGGTTTTCTTGGCAAAGATACTGGAGTGGTTTGCCATTTCCTTCTTTAGCTCATTTGACAGATGAGGAAACCAAGGCAAAAAGGGTTACATGACTTGCCCGGGGTCTCACAGCTTAATAAGTGTCTGAGGCTGGATTTGAATTCATGAAGATGGGTCTTCTATCCACTATCTGTCCTAGTCTTATCATCCTACATTAAGCTGCCCATATCATCCTACCCTGGTACTTTACCTTATCAAAGCTGGCAGTATTAGGCTACTAAGCTGGATAAAAGACACCAAGGTTCAAAAAGAGCTCAACAGAATGGAAGAACAGGAGCAAGGAGGACCTGAGGGTGAGACTTAAGAATTGCGGTAAATGAAAAATTTTTCATTTAAGCCTTTCCCCCAAACTGCTATTGCACAAGTCTAAGATGCTCATGTGAAAAATCCCTGGAGGACTGAGAAGAATGCAAGCTTAGTACCCTCCAACTGTGGCACATGTAGTAGAAAAACCCCGTCCTTGGCTGCTTTCTAATTCCCTTAAGTCTAGCCTCTCCATTCCAGGCAATGTGTTGCTCTACTTTGCTCTGGCTCCAAAAGAGAATGGCTATCTTCCTGGCCAGAGAGTGCTCTCTGTCTCTCTCTCTGTCTCTCTGTCTCTCTCTCTCTCTCTCTCTCTCTTTGTCTCTCTCTCTCTCTCTCTCTCTCTCTCACACACACACACACACACACACACCACACAACACCACACACATACACACCACACACACTCACTCACCACACACACACACACCCCACACACACCACACCACACACACACACCACACCACATACCACACGCGCGCGCGCGCGCGCACACACACACACATGTCAACTTGAGCTTGGCCCAGCCAGGTGTTGAGTATGAAGTTCATTCACCCACGTTGTGATTCCAGGCTAACTCAACCTAATCCCAAGTTTTCCTGAGGGCTGGCTTTCTCTTGGCACTCCAAGCACCCTCTCCTATTCCTGCTTAACTACTACTTGGTGTGGTCCAGTGGAAGGAGTAGTGGTTCTTGAATCAGAGCATGTTGCCATTTAATCATTTGATCCTTCCCACATCCCCATGAGACAGGCTGGGCAGAGATTATCATCACTATCTGACAGATGAGGAAACTGAGGCCCAGAGAAATTTGTGATCTGCCCAGGATCCCATGTCATGTCAGTAACCCAACTAAAAGCAGAACCCACTCTCAGCTGTGGCTCTTCCTACTAAACTATGCTACATCGTGTGATTCTAATGATGGGGCAGCTACCATAGTCACGGCTAGGAGAATGGCTAAGGATCTCTCTTTCTGCCTAATATCCTGAAGACCCTCCCTCTTGTCCACTGAGGGAGGACTATTATGCTCTCAATTGACTTTGGAAAGTTTCTTTCATTTCTTTCACACTAATGTAATTTAGGCTCTGGGTTCACTATCCCAACTCTACCTGACCTGTCAGGTTGCATCCCCAGAAAGTTCAAGATACTACTGCCTTCAAGGTTCTTGAGACCAACCCTAAAATGTTGAGTTTTCTAACATTGCTCACTAGACCCTCACTGGTGCACTTACCATTGAGTACCAGCCAGCCCAATTTAATTAGTCTTTAGAAATGAGCATTTAGTAAGATAATATATAGTAAGAACAGTGAGTGTGATTCTAGGTATTTTTGTGAGAGGCAGAGGTGGGGAGAATGTATATTTCAGTCTTTCTAAACCTTTTGAGTAAATATCACTTTGTAAAAGCTAATTGAAATTAACTACTTTATTGATAGGAGATGGCAACTGGTTTAGTTGATATTGGGTGTAGCATACCAGATGGGGGCTTGTGAATAATCATATTCTAGCCTCAACCCCTCAGGGTGATCCTAAGAAGAGCTGTATTCAGCTGAGAGTGAAGAGTGGGGAAAGTGAGCCCCAGAGCCTGAGCTACACGGCCTTTCTTGGGAGAGCCTGTAGAAAGACTCTCTACTCAGGAATTCCTTTACTGAATTCCCTAGTTTTCAAAATGCAAAAGAGAAAGATTGACAATGTTTTTCTCTCTCTTGTTTCAGGTTATGTTTGTATCATCTGTTTTCCAATATGTTGTCTTATGTCAAATCCATTTTTTTCTAAAATGTTTCCTTATTTGAATGCTTACATGCCAATATCTGTTATCTTATTGTATCCAGTAAGAGTAATGCAGATATTGGGAAAAGTACAGATTTTACATCCCTAAAATACTGGTGCCTAGTTCATAAATGCTTGGGGTTTTCTTTCTTTCTTTTTTTCTTTTTAACATACCTAGACTTCTTCCCTTGCTGTGAGATCATTATGAGCCAAAAGTACCAGAACAATGTTGACTGTTGGTTTATGAATACCAAATAACGCACCCTAGGTGATTGGTCCTTTTGGGGACAACTCATACGTGGGCAGGGTTTGCCTAGTCCTGTTTACTTTCCTCTTGAAATAAACCTGCTTGTTCTACTGCTGGATGAATATAGATTCCCCATACAGTGGCAGGAATTCTTTGGGGAGATTTTGGGTGTCTGGTAGGGTCCCAAAGGAAATTTGCCTGGACTTTCAAGGAAATTGTCCATGGTATAGGAACTGCTGGAAGAAAGTTGTGTGTGTCTTGTGTAGAAAGGGACATTGGGAGATTTTATCCAGACCCAAGTTGGATTGACCTTAAGCACTGAGAGAATCATGGAAAAGTTTTCACTCAGGAGAGTTTGGTTCCTCAGCTAAAGGACGAGAATATGATTTCCAATCAGCCTCAGATAGTGAATCTTGGTGAGAGTGCCACATTTTCTGGGAAAGCTCTATGGGGACCAGTTTCTTTCTGAGGTAGGAGTCTTGATTTCTATCTTTTTCTTTCCTTTATTGCCTTTGGATTTAGGAATGCTGTTTAAAGCACCAAGTTCTGCCCTTACTAAGTACTAAGCAAGCAATCATCTTTCACAAACACTGTAAAATGCTCTTTGTTGAATCTTCATAACTATCTATTTGGAGACAATTGTGATTTCTACCTACATGTATGGGGCTGTATAAAATCTATACCACCATGCCTGTTTTGAGACTCTTTCCTGTATGGCTCTGAGGAAGCCAACTTTGATTACAATACTTAGGCCTAAGATCAGAGAACTCTTCTGAATTGAATTGCAGATAGGGATAAGGTGTTCAAAATATAACCCAGTTGATTTGCTAAGGATGGCAAATTTCTAGACGGAAAGAAGAACGTAACAAGGTCAATGAAGACCTCATCCCTTGAGCATGCCCAATATTTTCTGCCTATTTACAATCCATGTAAAGACTTGGTGAACCTATTTCTAGAAATGTGTGATGGGGTAGAGGAGTTTCCTTTCTTGCCTGGAGCTTGTGCAGATACCCTCTTACATGGTGACAAAAAGCCTTCTAATTAGAAATGAGTGTGCATACAAAAGGCTCAAAGGGGCAAAAGCTATCTCTTCCCTGGAGGTGAGTGAAGCTAGAATTGTCGTGGACCTCTGGTGTGGTAAAGGCATGGGCCCTTTCTTCTACTTGGCTACCATGTGGCCATGAACTCATGACACTTGTTTCTTTTACCTCTCAGTGTTTATTCTTTCCTGATCTTAGGTGAATGAGTAATGGAGACAGAACAGAACAGATCTTTTAGATTCATAAGGTTGTAAGAGCTGTCGAAGATCCCCTCAGCAGTAGTAGGATCTGAGTTTGGTGAGGAGAAACTACTTGACTCAGTTCAGCAGTGAATCAACTGTTGCTAATGTCCGACAATCAAGAAGTACCCTTCCCACAGGGCTTTGAACACCAGACAGAGGTGAAAGGAAGGCCCTGGAGTTCATGAGTAGGGGACTTGAAGTGGTCAGGCCTGCTCTTTAGAAAAAAAAAAAACCTTTGACAACTGAGTGGAGAATGGACTGACGTGAAGGAGAGTCTTGTGGCAGACAGGCCAACCAACAGGCTATTGCACTAGTCCATGTCTGAGATGATGAGGGCCTGTACCAGTGTGGTCACAGTGTCAGAGGAGAGAGGAGGGCAAATGTGAGAGATGTTACAAAAGTAAAATTGATAGGCCTTGGCAATAGATAGGATATGGCAAATAAAAACAAGTGAGGAGTTAAGCCTAACCCCTAGTGCGGGAGACTCAGCGATTGGGAGCATGGTGGTACCCTTGACAACAATAGAAAACATGTCCATAGTTGGAGGCGGGTAATATTTTTTGTACTTTAGTCTTTTTTATTCATTCGCAACAAATCTTCTTTTGTAAAATCTAATTAATGATCCTTGTTGGCATTTATATTGTACCTACTATGTGCCAGGCACCATGCTAAGCGCTTTACAAATATCGTCTCATTGGATCCTCACAAGAACCTTGGAAGGCAGTTGCTATTATTGTCCCCATTTAACAGATGAGGAAACTGAGGCAAATGGAAGTTAAGTGACTTGCCCAAGTTTACAGAGATAGTAAGTATCTGAGGACCAGATTTGAACTCAGGTCTTCCTGATTCTGAGAATGATGTTCTATCCGTCATACCCCAATCTGTCTCCTAGAGGATGTTAATTGATATTAGACATCTGGTCTTTAAAATTTGAGTGTACATACTAGATGGGGGCTCAGAAATGATAATATTAAAAGATAAGCCAAGATGGCAGAGTAGAAGGAAGTAGTTCGGCTTAGCTCCCAAGACTCTTCCAACAATGACCTAAGAAGAACATAGGATTGAGTAGTGATTGAGAAATTGAAGGAGAAACTATAGTGGGCCATATTTCTAGCTCACGAATGTGATCTACAGACAAGCAGAGCAAGAACTTTGGAACAGGGAATATCATAGATTATGCACCCTGAGCTCCAGACTAGGCCATCAAGGCAAGGACAGCCAGAGCTGATTTCAGACTCAGCCCCTGGGCAGCAGCTCAGAGTCTCCCAGAGGGGCAGAGAAGATCAACTCAGAGCCTCAGGGCCCTTAACTAGGCTAGTAGCAGAGAGATGTCCAAAGCTGATCCAGGCGAGCTGTGCAGGGTCTCCCGGTGAGACTGGAACCTGGAACCTTTGGCTGTGCCAAAGAGACCATGGGCCCAGCTCCATAAGTACTCCCCTCACCATTATGCCTCTAAACAGATGAGATGAAATGGTGTGACAAAAACAGCTCTGACTCTTTCAAGCCAAGGAAATTCAAGGCTAGCCCTAGTAATTCACTTTTATCCTGCATTTAGAAGTTCTTTTCTCCTTTTGGAGTCCCTACTAACTTCATTTCTGGCTGTGGAGTAATCAAAAATGGGAAAGGGAGAGGGGTGAGGGACAGGTTATGAAGGGTTTTAAGCCAAACAGAGGAGTTTATATTTGATCCTGGAAGCAATAGGGAGCCAATGTAGTTTATTGAGTTGGGGAGTGAAATGGTCAGAATAGAGGGCAGAGGGAGCAAAGAATTTCACAGTCCTCAGACTTTCTCAAATACTCAAATAGATCTATAACCCCATCAACACTGGAGATCACAACTTATTCTTTCCTCCCCACCTGTGCACTTCTTGTCCCTGTCTTCCCTTAAGTGTCTATATTGTCAGTGGATCAATCTAATTAAAGATAAAGAAGTATATCACAGAGGACTGGCCATTATTAGGTGATGAATTCTTTGGCCATGATCACTGAGTCATGAAACAAGTGACCAAAATTTCCTTCTCCAGGAAGCCCTTGCCCACCATGGTAGGCAGAGACTCTTGTGTATCCATGCTATGTGTGTGTGTGTGTGTGTGTGTGTGTGTGTGTGTGTGTATCTCCTGAATCCTCCTTTATACCTGAAACTCCTTCAGTTTGTCAATTATTTCTTCAAATTTTTTTCCACAGTTACTATTCCTAACTGTATTTCCCTCCATCCTACCCCCCCCTTTATTCTATTTCCTTTCTCCTTTCACCCTGTCCCTCTTCAAAAGTATTTTGCTTCTGACTACCCCTTCCCCCAATCTGCCCTCCCTCATAATCACCCCACCTCCTTCTCTTCTCCCCTCCCCCTCCTACTTTCCCCTGTAGGGTAAGATAGATTTCTATACCCAATTGAGTGTATATGCCATTCCCTCTTTGAGCCAATTCTGATGAGAGTAAGGTTCCCTCATTCCCTCTCACCTCTCCCCCACTTCCCCTCTGCTGCAAAAGCTTTTTCTTGTCTCTTTTATGTGAGATAATTTGCCCCATTTTACCTCTCCTTTTCTCTTTCTCCCAGCACATTCCTCTCACCCCTGCCTTAATTTTATTTTTTAGATATCATCCCTTCATATTCACCATTATTTGTATATTAATATTCTTCCTATATTAATCACTCCTTGTGTTCAAAAACCCATGTTGGGTATTGGGTGTGTGAGTGAAAGGTGGAGGAAGGGGAAGGAGAATGTTGCAGAAGAAGGAAAGTTTTTGTTGTTTGTTATGTTGTTCTTGGGTGTTTTGTTTTGCTTGGTTTTTTTAAAGACTGAGTGTCCCTTTCTTACCCTACTTATAGGCCTGGTTCTACTCTCATCAGCTGAGGGACCATGGCCTACATGAGCCAGTTATCCACTCCTTAGGCAACCTAGTGTCCCTCATTCCTAAGGGCTCATCATGTTAATGCCAGACAGTGTGGATGTACAATTGGCTCAGCGTATTCCAGCTCAGAACTCCAAAGCTACAGATATCCCCCAGTCTAATTCGCCCTTGTAGCAGGGATTATAAGTATGTGGCATCACCTTATGTAGTACCTACATCTGGAAAATTTCTAGTCTTATTAAAGATACCCCTCAGAGGTCCTTCAGTTTGGGGAAGATACAGACCCTATCCTCCAAGTTTGATACGGGTGTCAATGAGGGTGTCAGTTTCCCTTCCAATAGGAGGTTCTCAACAAGATTGTGTAGACACAGTCCCTACTTTCAGGATACCCTCCAGGGGAGATATAGATTCTGATCTCAGGTAGTTATATTCTTATGGGATCATCTGGGGATGTACGCATAGGGGAGAACCTGAGAAAAACGCCAAAAGGCAGAATTGACAAAAAGGAAAATGACAAATGTTGGAGGGGAAACCAGGTACATTAATACACTCTTGGTGGAATCATGAAGTGGTCTAGCCATTCTGGAAAGCAATATGAAACTATGTCCCCCAAACTATCAAATTGTGCATACCCTTTGACCCAACAGTGGTTTACTGCTCATCCTATACCTCAAAGAGATAAAAAGGGAAATATGTACAACATGTATACAAAAATACTTATAGCATCTCCTTTTCTAGCAGCAGAGAATTGGGGCGCTCATTAAATGGGGAATGGCTGAACAAGTTCTTAAAGAAGTGATGGTTATTATGCTGTAAGAAATGATAAGGGGGGTAATTTTAGAGAAACCTGGGAAAGACTTGTATGAACTGGCATAGGGTGAGGGTAAGCTGTGCCAGGAGAACAATTTATACAATAGCAACAATATTTTGAAGACAAACAACTTTGAAAGCTTTAGGAACTCTAAACAACATAATGACCACCCACAATTCCTGAGGACTTAATTATGATACATTCTACCCACCTTCTAACAGATGGACTCAGAGTGCAGACTGAGACATAGTTTTGGGGATATGGCCACTGTGGGAATTTGTTTTGCTTGACTATACATGCTTATAATAGGGGTTTTATTTTTCTTACTTTCTCAATAGGGAGAGAGGTAAAAGGCAGAGAAGACAGAGTTTAGCGAAAATAAAATAAAATTTAATTAAAAAATAAAAAGCTGACCCCCCCCCAAATGATCAACGTATGACAGAATTCCTCTTCCCATACTTCATCACAGAGTGGAGGTGACCCTAGGTTCCTTTCAGAGGCTATATCAGCTGGGCTTCTGGTACGATTGGGTGACAGATTGTGTTTACTCAAGGGCCAACCTAATTAAGAATGCAGAAGTTCATCACCAGAGGGCTGGCCTGGTGATGAATTCTTTGGCCATGAAGCAGATAAAAATAATAAATGGTTTTTAGTTCCATGTAGCACCACTCTCCCATACCATCCTCCCCTGCTTTTTCTTCAGTGACAGTCTTAGAGCAGCACAAAAGAGGAGGCACAGAGTGTGAAGAAGCTCATATTTCTTAGACTTTTTCAAACAGATCTGTGATATTAGCAATATGGATGCTTTTCTGTGTAACAGGGCATTCAATGAGAATGTACCTGCTTCTGGCAGACCACATGCATGGCTAGCACAGGGTTTAGGCTCTTCAGGGATCAGGAAACCCTTGGCTGTGATGTAGCATTGAAAGATTTGGGCAATCAGAAGAGGACAAAGCAATGACCATATTGGTTACTGAGCAAGAAGGGCTATTGACTCAGTGTATTTTTTTCCTAATATTTTCTTTTTATTTTTAAAATTATTTTTATTTCATTAAATATTTCCCACTTAACATGTAAATTTTTTTAACAGTCATTTAAATTTTTTTCAGTTTCAAATTTCCTCCCTCCTTCCTAGCCTTCTGCCCTCTTTAAGAAGGCAAGCACTCTGATTCTGATGATACACGTGAGGTCATGCCAAACATATTTCCATATTAACTATGTTGCAGAAGAAAACACAAACAAAGTGAAACAACAAAAATAAAGAAGGGTTAAAATATGCTTCAATCTGTATTCAGAGTTCATCAGTTCTCTCTCTGGGGGTGGATAGAATTTTTCATCACGGGTACTTTGAAATTTTCTTGGATCATTCTATTCATCAGAGCAGCCGAATCTTTCACGGTTGATCATCTTTACAACATTGCTGTTACCATGTCATGTTCTCCTGGTTCTGCTCACTTCACTTTGCATCAGTTCATATAAGTCATCCCGGGTTTCTCTGAAACCATCCTGCTTGTCATTTCTTATAGCACAATGGTATTCCATCACAATCATATGCCATATCTTGTTTAGCCTTTTCCCAATTCATGGGCATCCTCTCAATTTCCAATTCTTTGCCACCACAAAAAAGCTACTATAAATATTTTTGTACAAATAGATCCTTTTCTCTTTTCTTTGATCTCTTTGGGGTACAGACCTAGTGTAGTGAGCGGTATTCCTGGGTCAAAGAGTATGCACAGTTTTATAGCCTGTTGGCCATAGTTCCAAATTGTTCTCCAGAATGGTTGAATTGGAAACTTCACCAACAGTGTCTTAGTGTTCTAATTTTCCCACATACCCTTCAGCATTTGTCAGTTTCCTATTCTGTCATGTTAGCCAATCTAAAAAGTGTGAAGTGGTATCTCAGAGTGGTTTTAATTTGCATGTCTCTAATCAATACTGATTTAGAACTATTGATAGCTTTGATTTCTTTTTCTGAAAACTGCCTGTTCATATCCTTCCCTTCAACCATTTATGAACTGGGGAATGGCTCTTATGTTTATAAATCTGAATCAGTTCCCTATGTGGCCTTTATCAGAGAAACTTGTTGCAAAATTTCCCCCCAGTTTCCTGTTTTCCTTCTAATTTTGGCTGCATTAGTTTTGTTTGTGCAAAAGCTTTTTAATTTCATGTAATCCTTGTATTTAATTATTATTTATTTATTTATTATGTAATCTATTTTATTTCTCATGATCCCTTCTATCTCTTGTTTGGTCATAAACTCTTCCTTTATCCATAGGTCTGACAGGTACATTTTTCCATGCTCCCCTAGTTTATTCATGATATCACCTTTTATGTTTAAACTATTTATCCATTTTGACCTTATCTTGAAGGTACACCATGTGAGATGTTGCTCTATGCATGGTTTCAGCCAAACAGTTTTCCTGGGAGTTTTTGTCAAATGTTGAATTCTTGCCCTAAAACCTCGGATCTTGATTTACCAAACACTAGATTACTGTGGTCATTTACCGCTATGTATTGTATAGGTAATCTATTCCTCAGTGGATCTTTAAAAAATAAAACGTTACCTGCCCTTGGCCACCCTCTATCTTTCCATTAGCTGAATGCGTCATTACCCTTTGACAGAATGTTGACTGCTCTTATGTGGCAAGTGGAACAGGGGACCCAACTTAACCTAGGCCACTGGCTACCTTTGTCAATTTGTGTTTTCTTTCCTGAGCATAGGTGCCCAAAGAGCAATACTGATATGGACATGTCCAGTCTTGGAGGCAATCTTGTGAGTTCCAGAAGTTGGAGATCCTTGCTTCTTTGTGCATTGGTAACTAAGGTGGGACTTTCTTACTGTTTTAGAATGATAAATGAATTAAGTCTCTTTGATTGAGCCTTACTAGGTGCAAAGCCCCAGGCCCAAACCCCTAATTACTAGGTGCTAAGCCTATGTGGGCATGAAGCCCTCAGGGTCCTAAGGGGAGTTACTAAGACCAGAGCCAATAGTAGGAGCCTAAGTTCTGGGTCTCAGATGACATTTGATGACAGCTAAAGAGTGTATAAAAAGAGAGAACAGAGCTATTTGCTTGGGGCTCTGAGCCACAGGAGGAGTGGTGTGTGACTCTGGTCCAGCTGTGGTTATGAGCTCCCCGGCTCCTGAACTCAGATGTTGGTTTCTTGGTAACTATGAATTGTATTTAGTCTGTTTATAATGTATGTTTGTAATTTGTTTGTATTTGTTCTGAAGTTCAGGGTGCTGGCTTTTTCCCCTGAACTAAGTGAATGATATTTGTATGTTGAATTGAAATAAGACTGTTAACCCCTTAACGTTGCTTTCCTTAGTAAAGCAGATCGAAAGAATCTGTGCTGGCAGCATTCTTGTTGTTGGGCTTGTGTTGGTCTTTCACCCCCACAACAGCTGCTAGCCGAATTGTTGTGACATCTTGGCCAGAGCTGATTGATGGAATAGGGAGTTTCTGCTCTCTGTCAGCTCCTCCAGAATTTACTAATAATTAACACTGCCACTTACTTAAGTTTTTAAGGCAATGCATGCTTGTGAGAGCCCTTTGTATTAAACATTTATTTTGTGTGGAGAAAATAAATACCTTTCCCATACCTGATTTATATTGTGCATTGAATATCTTTGCAAACTTCCATTATAAATAATTTTTTTCTTTGGTATGTGAAGGGAGGTGGTATAAAGAGCCAAGGAGATACCAAAAAAAAAGTCTGATCTCTCATTCTGGTTCTCAAATGCCTTATTCCAGAGTTGAGAAGGACCTTTTAGTGGAGAAGGTACCCAGTTCCTTGGGCCCAGTAGCTAGGTCATACAGTCGAGAGCTGGGCCTGGAGTCACGAAGAGTTGAGTTCAAACCTGGTCTTAGATATTTACTAGCCATGTGACCCTGTGGAAGTCACTAAACCTCTGCCTCAGTTTCCTCAGCTTTAAAATGTAAATATAAGTTTTATTCAACTTTAAATTTAAATTTAATGTAAAATTTAAAAATTTTAACTTTAAAATGTAATAATAGCATCTGCCTCACAGAGTTGTTAGAATAAAATGAGAAAACATATTTAAAGTGCTTCATAAACCTGCAAGCACTATATAAATACTACCTGTCATTATTATTATGACTGTTAGCTCAACAGCGATGCGAACTGAAGTCCATCCATGCCTCGCCATCCTGTGCATCTCTTACTATTGTTCTCCCATAAAGTCAAGAGATTGGGAGAGTGGGGGAGGGGGTCATTAACATGCTGGAGTCCTTACTTGATTTCTCTTCACACCACTGCTTTATCAGAAAGGAAGGAAACAAGCATCTATCAAGTGCCTACTATGTAGCAATCATTGTGCTAAGCACTTTACAAATATCATCTTATTTGATCCTCATAACAACCTTGGGGGTAAGTGTTATTATTATCCCTGTTCTATAGATGGGGAAACTGAGTCACATAGCTAGTAAGTATCTGGGTAGGATTTGAACTCAGGTTTTCCAGATCCTAAGCCTAGCGGTCAGTCAACAAGCATTTATTAAGTGGCAACTATGTACCAAGCACTGGGAATACAAAGGAAAGCAAAAGATAGTTCCTTCTCTCAAGGATTTCACAGTCTAATGAGAGAAATAATATGAAAATACAGGACAAATTGGAGATAATCAAGTGTGATTGGAATAAAGTCAGCTCACATCCTACCTTCTACAAGAAGCCTTTCCTGGGCACCCTCCCCCATGCTGCTTATTTCTTTATGAAATTACCTTCTATTTACACTGTGATTTCTTGTATTTCCATAGTTATTTTTGTGTTGTGTCCCCATTAAAGTGTGAGCTCCTTGAGATCAGAGACTGTGTTTTTGCCTATCTTTGTATCCTTGGGGCTTAGCACAGTGCCTGGCCTATAGTAAGCACTTATATCTTGGTTGACTAGCTAACTCTTTCTTACCATCTGGTTGGTCACTTTTCAACTCTCAATTATTCTGGCTTTAAACTATAGTGCCCTCTCTGGGAGTTATTCCCTCACCTCTCCCTAGTAGTTCAGATCCTCCAGAGGGAGGCTACCCTGAGAGTTCAATGGTATTCTGTGGGTCTCGAGTCCTAGCACTAGCAGTCATAAGCCCCCACCAGTGCATTTACCTTTAATAGTCAGACAGCAGACCTACTTAGCTCAAAGGAAAGGAGTTCACTAAAATGGTATAGTAAGAATAATAACTACAAAATAGTCCTCCTTAATCTAGGGTGCACTTATCACCAAATACAATTAGTATCTGTAGGAAGAATGGAAACAAACTTCTCTGACAGTGAGGTGTATAGTGTAAGGAACACATACTGTAAGTTAACTCATGCCTCTACTGCCACTGGGCCCCAGTGCCCTTTCTCTTTTTGTGGTGTTCTTCCTCTGCTCCGCTCCCTGGGTGCAGCGTCTCTGCCGGGATGGTTGCTCATCTGGGATACCAGGGCTTTGGACTCACAGCTGTCAGGGCTGATTCTCTCCATAGTCTGCCAGCCTGGTCTCTCCTCTGCTGCCAAAGGTCAAGATCTTTGAAGGTGTTTCTTGCTCTCTCAACTCCCTGTGTCTATGCCCATCAATGAACATTTATTAACTACCTACTGTGTGCCAGGCACTGTGCTAAGTGCAGGAAATACAAAGAAAGGCAAAAGACAATCTCTTTTCCTTTAAAAAAAATTTAAATTAAAAAAGTTGTAATTCTGACCTATGGGATTTCTTGACACTTTCTAGAAGAGTGACAGAAGTAGATACATCTATGTACTTCTCATTACCTGCCCCTTCTGTGATGTCATCAACTAGTCCCGGGTAGGGGGAATCCCACCCTTCTCCCGCATGGTCATGCTATTCTACTGAAATTGCTCTGTCAACAGTCGCCAGAAACTTCCTAATAGTCTAATCCAGTGCCCTTTCCTCGGCCCAGAAAGTAGAACCTTAACTTCTAAACACATTTCACATTATTGACTGCTTCCTCCTTCAGTAGATTCTTTCTTTCTGTTCTTGACTTCAGAGATTGCAGATTCTTCTGGTTCTTCTATCATTTCTCTTTCTTTTGAGGTTCCACTGCCTCTTCATATCCTCCTATCACAACCTCTTGTTAGTCGCTGAATTTCAAGCATCCTCTAAGGATGACTCCCTATGGAGCATCTACTACTGGGCCTTTCAGTTCAGTCATTTTCAGTTGTGGCCCCACTCTTTGTGACCCCATTTGGGGTTTTCTTGGCAAAGCTAATGGAGCAGCTTGCCATTTCCTTCTCCAATTCATTTTACAGATGAGAAAACTGAGGTAGCAACCTGGGTTAACTGACTTGCCCATGGTCACACAACTAGTAAGTGTTCGAGGCCAGATTTGAATTCATGAAGATGAGCCTTCCTGATTCCAAGCCTACTACTCTACTCACTGTGCCACTTAGCTGCCCTATACTGGGCCTTACACCTTGCTGAACTGATGCAGCTTCCTGGGGGCATCTGTTCCTCTTTGGAGCTGGCCCAAGAAAACTTGGTCTTGACCCTTGGACTTTTTTACCTTTCATTAATTTTAAGACACTGAGCCTCCTGATCATTTTTGGTTTCTGAGCCTTCTTAGCTTCCTGAGTTTGGACATCTGCTCTGGCTGATCCCTAGTTACCTTCATCTTTCCTCCTCTTTGTGCTGTTCTCATGATATCTTGACACCCACTGTCTCCTTCCCTTCTTATTCCTTCCTCCTCACAGTACAGATCATAAGGGTGTATGTTCTGAGGTATATTCACCAAGGAGAAGAGTCATGTTAAATTTAAAAATGGGGCTGCATTAATTAAAAGTACATGGGAAAGAAACTACCCAGCATAGGCCAGCTGGTATAGGACCACCCAGAATCACCATCTAGCTAAAATGCCCAGGGCTGAGTTGAGCCCTCACATGTTTGAGAAAAGATCCAGAGGTCTTAGTGGACTGCAAACTCAAAAGGAGTCAGCAGCGTGAGGTGACAGCCAGAAAATACTCTGCTTTGGTCAGACCACATCTGGATTATTGTGTACATCTCTGAGTGTCATGTTTTAGCAATAACATTGCAAGGAAGGCAAATAAGAGATGAATCAGGGCTTTGAGTCCCTAATATATGGAGGATCAATTGAAGGAGCTGGGGATGTTTAATCTGGAGAAGAGGAGACTCAGGGGAGACATGAGAACTGCCTTCCAGTATTTGAAGGGCTGGCATCTGGAAGAAGGATTAAATTTGTTCTGTTTGTCTCCAGAGGGCAAAGTTAGGAGGAAGTTGCCAAGAGGAAAATTTAGGATTGATGTCAGGAAAAAATTCCATTAGAGTTACCCCCAAAGTGGAATTGGCTGCCTTTTGAGATGGGAGTGGGCTCCCCCATCTTGGAGGGTCTTTAAGCAGAGACCAGATGAGTACTTGTCAGGCATGTTTTGGGGGGATTCTTTTTCTAGTATGGATTGCACTACCGAGCCTCAATCTCTTCCAGCTCTGGCATTTTGTGGTTCCATTTTCCTTTGTGGTCCCCCAAGTAAAATGACAACTCGTTTCAAATGCTACCCATCAATTTGGGATTCCCTTACCTGAGTGCTCTGAACTGACCTCAATCCTCAGTTCATATTCCTTCTGCTTCCCTCTTATCCCAAGCACAGGACCTCACTATTGCATCAGCCTCCTACTTGGTCTCCCTGCCTCCATTCCCTCCCCAGTCAGTGCAGAATAGAGAAAAGAATGCTAGATTTAAAGCCAGAGGACCAGAGTTTGAATCTCGCCACTGCCAACCTATTTCCTATTTGGCCTAGACAAATGGCTTCCTTTCTCAGGGTTTCAGTTTCCACACTTATGAAGTAAGAGGGATGAACTAATTCATCTCTAAGGTCCCTCCCAGCTCTAAGTTCATGATTGGTCTGGACACAGGCTTAAGACTATGCTGTCGAAAACACTGCCTCGTGCCTATGTTTCCATAAAGCTAAACTATTGGATGCCCTTAAAGGGTCTCCCTTCTGGTTCTTTGGAGGATTCCCTTACACTCCCTCCTTCCCTCCACAGGGCCTAGTGCAGAAGCGTGTTGTTGTTGAGGATGATGACGACGGCGATGATGATGATGATCGATGACGATGATGATGATGATCGATGACGATGATGATGATGTCCAGACCTGCTTATCATTGGATAAGGAACTCTGTCATCCATCTTCTAGGGATGACAATCTCCACCTGCCTCTACCTAGAAATTGAGTGCCTGGCTGAGGGTCACACAACCAGTATATGTCAGAGACAGGAATGAAGCTAGGTCTTTGTGACTCTGAGTCTCCTTCTCTCTCCATTCTAACATGTGGCCTCACGTTATTTTTATAGTAGATGACTAATAAAGGCCTGTTGATTAATTGCTTTGAGGTCTCAGCATTCAATCCCAAGGACTGTGAAGGACAAGAATACAGGTTTACCCCTAACCTCCTTGATTCCATCCCTATTATTGATTCTTCCTCTCCAAGAAGAAACAGTTTAGAGAAAGAAAGGCAGGGAGGGCAAGGAGAGATCCCTGGCATTGGGAGCTGAGCACAGACTGGCTGGGGCTTGGGTGATGTCAGGATCTGGGACCCCTTTAGCTCTTGAAGCTGCAGGAAGATCTGAGGTCAAATCCTGCTTCACACATTTGCTAGCTTTTGGCCCACAGGTGAGTCACTTAACCTCTCAGCCTCAGTTTCCTCATCTATAAAATGAGAATACGAATAGCACCTACCCTCCCAAGGTTGTTGTGAGGATGAAATGAGATCATATTTGTAAAGTGGTTTGCAAACCATAAAGCTAACAGGTCCATTGGCTATAATTGTTATTATGCCTATCTTTCACCCACCTCTGTGCCTCTAATTTTCCTCTTCTCCTAGGCCTGCATTAGCTCATTAACCCTCCTCCCTGCCCCTATCCAGACGAGCACAGAAGGCCTTTCAGACTGGGCTCGACCATGACATAGTCCCTTGGGAGGGGCTGTGTTATTCTAAACTTTCACTCCTGGCAGGATGCAGAACTGAAGAGGAGGGAGGACCATGGATGTGAGTGTGAGCTTGGGTGACTGATTTCATGTGTATATATGTGTAGCTGTGTATACGTGATCGTAGACAGAGGTATGACTGTTTTCGAAGTATGTATGGGCACGTGTGTGGCGGTGCCTGAGTGAGTATTTACTGTGTGGATCATAAAGTCATGGATTCTTTGAGCTGGAAGAGCCTTTGTGCACACATGTATGTGTGTGTTTAGAATGTGAACATATACATGTATGTTTATGATTTGTGTGTGTCTGTATATATGTACTTAGTGTCCTGTCTATGTTACTGAATCTGGATTTAAACTTCTGTGTGTGTATATCTGTGTGTGGCTAGGGGGTGTCTGTGCATGAGAGGATGTGCCTATGTGTGTCTGGCTTTACTGTGTTTCTAGGTTCAGACAAGGCCTCCTTTGTCCTCCCCATTCCTTACTCCCTTCTTCATATACATGGCCCTTGTTTGATTATTTTTATAGGATTCTTTAGCCTCCTTCACTACCCCCCACCCTCTCTGCAGTGGCTCAGCTGGTTGAAGTATGGGGGCTGTGGACAGGGACGCCAGGACCCCCTTCTCGACTCTGTAGAACTCTGTGCCTAAGCTTCCCCAATGAGAGTTTCTGGAAATGAAAGGTTTGGCGGAGGGAACTGAGGAAACCAGATTTACCAAAAATTGAGATTAAGCTGTGGGTGCCTACCCCCTCTTCCCACCCACCAATTTCTGAATATTTCTGTTTGTCTCTTTCCCTCTCCCCTTCTCTCTCTCTCTCTCTCTCTCTCTCTCTCTCTTTCTCTCTCTCTCTCCCTCCCTCCTTCACTCCCTCCCTCTTTCTCTCTCTGTCTCTCTCCCCCTTCCCTCCCCCCTCTCCCTCCCTCTCTCTCTCTTTGTGTCTTTGTCTGTCTCTCTCCTTCCCTCCCTCACTCTTTCTCTCTCTCTCCCCCTTCCCTCTTCTCTCTTCCTCCCTCCCTTTCTCTCTCTGTCTCTCTGTTTATCTCCTTCCCTGTCTGTCTTCCTTCCTCCCTCCCTCTGTCTCTCTTCTCCCTCTTCACACCTTCTCCATTCTTTGTCCAGGAGATTTCTGAAGGGAGGGGGTCCTGAAAAGACCCCCCAAAACATCAAGGGGCTTAACCTGTTTTTTACCTCATCCTGAAGCTGCAGTTTGGGGCCTTCTTAGGGCAGAAAGGAGTGTGTGTGTGTGTTGGTGAGAAACACATCCCTGCACCTCCTTCTTCTTCACTATCCTGATCCCTTATCCCCCGTCTTCTACCAAAGGTCAAGTTCAAGGGAGAAAGCTCAGTGACTGCTTTGTCCAACACCCCCCTCTGCTGGTCATTTACAGTCCTGCAATGAGAAGCCTACAGAAGGTGGATGGTTTGGGGAGGACTGATGTGTGTTTGTGTGCGTGTGTGTGTGTGTGTGTGTGTGTGTGTGTGTGTGTATGCACATTTGGGGGATTGTGTTTCTGAATGAGAGAGGGACCTTCTAGGAGGTAGGGAGGGGCGATTTTTCTTTTTTCCCCCTCTTCTTCCACTGTCTGGAAACTGGGCAACAAAGAGTACTCAGTGGAATTCCCTCGGGGACCAGCAGGGAGAAATTGCATTGACATCAGGAGGGGCAGGAATCAGAGCCACTCGCTTGCTCCCCAGAACTTCAGAGATAGCAAGCAGCCAGGAAGGAGGTTTGATCATTGATCAAAGCATGATGAGGAGGCAAAGGGACAGAGCACCAGCCTTAGATACAGAGGATCAGATCAAGCCCTAGTGCTTCCACTTACTATTCATGCCACCCTGTCCATTGTATCTCTCTGACCCTCAGTTTCTCCATCTAGAAAATGGGAATATTCATAATCCTAGATGCAGCATGGCACCATGGATAGAGTCGGACTCAGAACCAGGAGGACCTGGTTCAGAATCCTGCCTGGTGCATACTGGTTTTGTGACCTTGGGCAAGTAATTTAAACCTATTGGCATCCCAGACAACATTCAAAAACTACAATTTGCAGAACAGAAGACAGAAGCTGGTCTGCGCTGGTAGAAGTTTCCTCATTGGACTTCCCTAAATCAACTAAATAAAGATCTGGTATACATAACTAATAATACTTGCCCTCCCTGCTACACAGGGTTGTTGTGAAGACACAGAGATGTTAGGCATGAGAGGTGTTTTATAACTAGTTAGCACTAAATAAATAGGAGTGATCAAACTGCTTGAGACCCAGGAGTGGGTGAGTGTGGGAGGCTGGGAAACCTTTCCCTGGGATCTCCTGGCACAGGAAGGAAGCCAACTGGTCCTGGTTGGAAGATGGCCCTTCTGGTTTTGAAGCAGGAAAGGATGGATGAGGTGAACTTGAGAGAGACAATCCAGAAAGATGGAATTAAATTTAGGAGTCTAAACTTCATGGGGTTCAAAGATGGACTCCCTTCTTTTCTCTGGGCTCTCTGCTTTCTACCTGCCATTCCTAAATCAGTCTCAAAGGCATGAACTCTACCAGATTTCCAGATCCCTGAAGGGTCATCTTCTGTTTTCTGAGCACAAGACAGAGGGAAGTAAGGATTGAAACTTTGCCTGAAAGGCCTGGAGTGGAGGCAGCTTGGTACGAGGGAAAAGAACACTGGCTGAGGAATTAGGGGATTTGGGTTCTCATCTTGCCTCTGACTCTATCTGGGTGGTTGTGAACAAGTCATTTAACTTCCTTGAATTTCTTTCGTCTTCTGTAAAATGAAGAGGTGCATTAGGTGCTCTCTGAGGTTTCTTCTTGTTATAGTTCTACGATCCTCATGAGGTTATGACGTTAGACAACTGGGATGACTTTTTGGAATTTGGATGGAAGTAGGTGGCGGTGGTGAGTAGAGCCCAGCAATCTCATCCTTGTGAAGTTCTTTAGTACAGGGCAGACCCCTATGGAATGGAGCAAAGGCAAAGTTTTGGACCAGAGGCAGGGAGAGGAGTCAATTTGCCTCCAAAGCAGCATCCTAGATTCTTAGTTGCCTTTTGGGGGCATGGGGAGGAAAGAAGGGGGAAGGGGCATCATTGTAGGTAATTCACTTTATTGCATTATATATAATGCTGTTGTCCATACAGATTACATGCAGCTAGTTCTACTGTACAGGGTCCGCCTGTCTGCCGCCATAGAGCGGAGGGAGGGTAGGCGGAATACGAATACACGGCAATGCTATTCCTTTATACAGCACAGGATGGGATTGGGCCTGGGCTGAGGGGAGGGTACAAAATCCCCTGTCTATCCCACCTGACCCCCTTTACTCTGTAGCCCCCACTAGAGGAGAGGGAGAGAGGGGGACCCCAGCTCTGAGCATGTGTCCAGCAGGATGGAGGGAAAGAGTGGGGGAGATACAGAGCAACACGTATAGGGGCTAAGAAAGATCAAGCAAGAAAGACACACACATACACATACACACTGAGCAGACAGAAGGGGCAGGGACGGGGGTGCTTTAGACACACAAATAACAGACAGAGAAAGGCAGAGAAAAAGGGAGTGGGGGAAGGGGGAAGGAAGGAGACAAGACAGAAATCAGGCCAGAAATAGAGAAGGAATGAGGCCACAGAAGAGAGATGACACATTAAGGAGTTGGAATCCTCAGGCCCACTCCTCTTCCCCACTCCCCTTCAGTCTGCAGTCAGTGCTAAACATTTGACATTGCCTACAGTGAGGGTGCTGGGACCCAGTACTGTACTTTTCCCCAATGAAGGCTGCCCTCCCTCTCCCCAGGCCCATCCTCCCTCAGCCCTATCCCTGAAGGACCCTGGTCTAGGAGCTCCCTGGCCCCCAAAGTGTTGGGCTTTCTGGAAAACTCTGGTGGTGGTCATGGGTGGTGAAAAGGAAGTGTGAGAGTTGAGACTTGGGGTCCCTGTGACTGAGCCTCAGAGGAAGGTATATAGCACACAGATGGCATGAGAAGTAAACAGGCAGACTTCCTTCCATCTATCAGGTCCCCATCTTGGGGGTGACATTGGGGAGAGGAATGAGAGAACTCATGATTTGTAAGGGATGAGTGTAGCTGGGGAGCCAGAGTGGGGCAAAGTGAAAAACTGGTCAGGAAAGGACTTTGGTTTAAGCATTTTCAGGGTCCCTCCTGTCCCTTCTCTTTGTGGGAGGCCAGCAGCACTCCCCTAGGCATCCACTGACTCTACATCCCATCCTGGCTACCAGCTAGAGCAGCTAGTAAGTCACTACATGAGACAAACCCACACAATCACACACACACACATTCAAGTCTGTAAGCATGTGCCCATATACAAATCCTTACAGTGCTGTATATACATACATACATTAACACAATTGTGCATGCACACACACATACACACACCACCATAAGGATGTGGGCTTGCTGGCCCAATGTTCCAGGCTCAAGTCTTCAGAACCACTTTCCCTTGTAAGAGATCTTGTTTCCATCAAGGAAGGAAGGGATCTTTGATCTGATGGTCAGGGTGACCGTAAGGAATAGTCCAAGAGGAAACAGATTCTGGAAACTGCTTATGTCTCCCCACTTCCCTGTTCCACTCCCAGACACACCAGCCTGGGGAAAACAACAGAAAACTTGGGTTCCAAACATGTGTAAAAACATTGGATGGCATGGTGTGGGGTAGGGGATTTGATTTAGGAAGCAAGCAGGAGAGGGAGAGTTAGAGAGAAAGCTTTTGGGAGAGAAACCGTAAAGTATAAAAAATGAGGGGTTTAGGGAGAGATATGGGGAAGGAATAGGAACCTGGAGCTGGGATGGAAGGCAGCAAGAGGCCGTACCTCATCTACCTGGGAAGGGAAGGTATTAGGGAGGATGTATGTATGTGTGTGTGTGTATGTGTGCATCCTCAGCCTTCTTGGGGATGAGGATGTACGTGTGCGTGTGTGTGTGTGTGTGTGTGTGTGCGCGCGCGCGCATCCCCAGCCTTCTTGGGGATGAGGGAGGATGGACGTGTGTGTGTGTGTGTGTGTGTGTGTGTGTGTGTGTGTGTGTGTGTGTGTCCTCAGCCTTTTTGGGAGTGAGGGAAGACCCAGATGCTTGAAGAGCAGCAGACAGAAGTGGCAGTGAGGACTGGGGCCAGATCCAGAGACAGAGACCTGGGGGTGGGGAGAATGGTAGCCTGAGCAGAACCTAAGACTATCAGAAATATTGTTATTATCCAACACTCTGGCTCCTCCCACCTGACAGGCCACTTTATGGGGAAGCTGTGCCCAGACCTAGCTTGGTAGGAAGGGAAAGGAAAAAGAAGCTAAAGTGAGAAACTAGACTGGCAGTTCAATCCAGAAGCCTACCTTCCCAACCAATATATCCCTGTGTTCTATTGTGAATGATACTTTGAATCAGACATACAAAGGTGCCTGGACACACATGTTGGTTTTAGGAACCCATGGGTGCACATAGACATTCCTGCTCATTCATACATGGCTGAGTGTGGTCAAATGGACTCACATACATACACAGAAACACATACACACTCATCCACTCCTATGGAAATGTCCACTCCCATGCTTTGTGTTCCATGCTCAGGTCCTTCTGACTTAACCCCATCATACACCCTCCCACTAGGTGACACACACTGAGGGCCTAAGAGCAGAGGGCATTTAATATTTCTGCACAAGTCAGAGGGCGAGGAACAAAGTGGGATGTGTATCATGGTTAACAGGCACCAGGGACCTTTTGCCACCCAAGTCCTACTGGGGACTTGCGAGGATCACAGTCTGTGGTGGTAACTGGGTTCTTTCTAGACAATAGTCCATCAGGTCCCCCTCCAACCCCTTCCTGGTCCTGTCCCTATCAGAGGGACTAGTTAGGGGCAGGATGGGTGTCAGACATAGCAGCCTGACATCTTGCTCTTCACCTGAAGTTGGAGTCCCCCATAGTGGGGGGAAGGAATGACAGCTGGCTGCCCCTTTACCTGCTTCAGCTCTCTCCCCAGCGAACCCTCAGAATCCAGCCCTCCCCCTTTGTGTCTCCAGCTCTAGCAGTAGTAGGAGCATGATGATGGGCACACCAGGAACCAGCCCAGGGAGGACACTGGAGGTTGATCAAGAGGAATGGCTGGCTGAATGGCTGGCTGGCTGGGACACAATACTGACTGGAGGTGGAGGGGGGTAAGAGGGAAAGCAGGAAGAGCAACCTACAACTGTCCCCTCTCCCTAGAGGCCCTTGGAGACAGCCACTGTTGCCCCAGGGGGCCTAAGGGAGCTCATCCCATTGGAGCTCTTCCTTCCCCTCAGATCCCAAGCCCCGACTGAGAGGGGAAAGGGAAGGACAGCCGAGGGATAGAATGATGAGGAGGGAACAAGTGTAGGGAAGCTTGTCCCCAGGTCCCTTCTGTGGGCAGCTGAAGACCGGGGTATGGAAGAAAGCCATGGCCACCAACGGACACTGTCAACTTTGGTTTAAAACAATAACTTAAGTGGAGGGGACTCCCCCCTCCCTCCAGCTTCTAGCTTGGCAGGATGAGGGAGCCATGGGGGTGAGGGCGGAAGGTCAGATCAGGAATGGAGGGCAGGGGGTGACAAAGGAAAAAAAAGCAAACAAAAAGTTTTGGTTTCTGCTTCTGGCATAAGAAAGGTCTTTGGTCATCTGTTTAACTGGGGAAAGAAGAGAAGGAATTGAGAGGGGCTGTGAAATGGTGGGGGGCAGGGGGCGGGAGGAGGATTAGGAGGGAGAGCTTTGGAAGAGGTAACCCATTCCTCTGGCCTTGGCAGCTGGCCTGCTCCTCCCACCTTCCCCAGACCCCGCCCCACATACACAAGCCTCTTCTAACGCCACTGGAGGCTGAGGGGCACACTTCCTCCCTCAGCCAGCCAGCTACAGCAGCGAGCTCCATGGGGACACCTAGTGGAGGCCATGGGATTTTTACCTTCCACAAGTGGGGACCAAGGCCTTCAGTTTCGTGGGTGAATCCCAAAGTCTCGGGGACATTTTCCCTCTTCCTCCTTCTCCTCAAGGGCAAATAATCTATTCCCAACCCCCTCCTCACCCTCACATCCCTCCTTCTAGACCCTCAATATCTCCCACTCTTCCTAAGAAGACAGGATACATGCAGGACACAGTGGAGATGGGGGCCCCACAGCCCCTGTTTGACTTGAGATGGCCGGAGCCAGATATCAACAGGTATAGCAAAGACAAGGGGAAAGTGTGAGGGAGGCACCATCCCACCTCCCCTGGAGAGGCCTTATCCTCATTAGGGGTATTTCCATCAACAGTCCCCTTCTTGAAGTTGCTTTCAGTCCCAGAGCCCCAGCTGGTCTCACCCATGTGCAACCCTGAGGCTGCTGGATACACAGGGAAGGGAGAACTGGTTTGTCCTGGGGGTGGGGGTAGAGTCTGAGATGCTCCTTCCCCATGAGACTGGTGGCCGGTGTTGATCATTCACAGTATGGAAGAAGGGAGCCTTGTATAGTACCGGGGAGTAGAAAGTGGACCAGACTTGGAATCAGAAGACCTGGGTTCAAATCCTGACTGCCGCTTACTGTTTGTGTGGCTTTAAGCACGTCACTTCCCTTTTCTTGGGCCTCAGTTTCCCCATCTGCCAAATGAGGGGGTGAAACTAAATCATCTCTCTGGCCCCTTCCAGCTCTAAATCCTTTGACAAGGTTGCCTTGTGCCAGGCTTCTTGGAGAAGCGGGTGCAAGGTCAAAGTTGGGGCAGGGGAAGGGGGGGGAGACAAATGCTGCCTTGGTGGGAATGGGGGTTCGTTAGCCCCGCCTGCGGGTCTCGGTGTTGAAGGGGGCAGAAAGCAAAGGTGGTGGGGAGAGTCTTGCTGGTGGTGGTCATGGTGAGAGGATGGACTGGAGAGTGAAGTCGAGTGGTGGGGAGAGGGAGGGAGGTGCTTGGACACAGGCTGAAGTCAGGTACTGGGGGTCCACACTCTCCTGGCTCTTCCTCCAGTTCTAGACCACCGGCCGCTGGTCTTAGGGTGAGAAGCAAAGGTCAGTGGAAGGGGAAGGGGGCCATCTCTGCCAGGGAGAGTCCGTCAGAGTCACAGGTAGGATGGCATAGAAGCCCTCACCCCAATCTGCTGTCCTGGAAGTGCCTTGAGGTGGGGCTAGAAGGGGGCGTAGAGGAGGGGAAAGTGAGAGCCTGAGGAGGGGGTCTCCTGAGCGAGGGAAAGGGGGAATGTTCACCCCCTTCCTTCCCTGCTTGCCCCTCCCCCAGAGGCCCTTACGACAGTTCCTCCCCAGGCAGATCCTCTTCAGGGTCCCTGTCTTCTGGGGGAGCCCCAGTGCCGGGGTTGGTGGGGCCCAGGGTGGGCCCAGGCCGACTGTCCTCCTCCGCCTCAGCTGGCTCTTCCTTCACCTGTACCTGGTGACTGCAGCAGTGGGGAGAAGAGATGGATGGATGGATGTTTGGGTAAATGGACACAAACCCCAAGCAGGAAGAAAGACCTTTTACCCTGACTCCCCACATTACATTCATCCCCAAGACCTGCCAGTCCCTCACCCCTGGCTCTACGGACCATAACACTCCTGCCTTGCTGGGGCCTGACTCTCTGGCATGAGGTCCCAGTCTCCCACACTCCCTGGGTGCCTCAGAACCCCACCTATCTCACAAGAGAAAGGATCTGTAGAGAAACAATTTTATCCTGCTTAAGGAAGAGAGAGACAGAGACAGAGACAGAGAGACAGATAAATAGACAGACAGACAGACAGACACAGAAAGACACACAGCAACAGAGAGACACAAAGACAGAGAAAGAGTATGTGTGTGTGTATGTTTGCAAACATGTGCTGTCTGTGTATGTTTGTAAAGTTTGTATGTGTATGCGGGTGTATGTGTGTATGTTTCTCTTCATCTGTCCTGTCCCAGGGGAGCAAAGATGAACAAGGACAGCAATGTCTTAACTGTATTGAAGAAAGAGATGAGAAAGGGAGAATTTCACCTGGCCTAGAAGAGGGAAGGCAGACTTTCCTGAACTGGTCACCAGGGAGAAGTCCCCCTTGTACTTGGGTTGGGGTAGGGAGGGAAGGGGGCGCGGAGGGAGGCTCTGATGTGCTCGAGGTAGAGAAGTGGGGGAGTGGGCATGTCATCTCTCATGGTACCAGAGGGTAGTCTCCCCTGGAATAGCTGAGGCACATGTGTTGCACAATGGATGGACTGCTGGCCTTAGACTCGGGAAATGTGTTCTAGCTCAGACATTTACTCAGCTGCGTGACCCTGAGCACTTTGGAAATCTTAAAGCACCATAGAAACTCTGGCTTCTGTTATTATTATTCCAACTTGGGGGGAGGGTGGCAATGCCATTGGATAGAGTGATCTCACCTGTACTGGGGTGGGGAGAGGCGTGGGGGACTGATGCTGCCATTGCTGGTAAGGGGCTCTACAGTACTGCTCACGTCCTCATGTCCGAGGTGCAGTAGACTGCTGGTGGAGCCGGGGTTCAGCATTCCTGGGCTGTTGAGGAGGGGGAAGCTGCTCTCTGCCAGCGCGGCCTAGAGAGGGATACAAGAAAAAAGGGGGATGGGCAAACATATTAAAAGGAATAGCTTGCCATGGCAGATATTCTTCTCCCCCTCCCCCATCGCACCAGCTGGGGAACCTCCTATCTGTCTGTCTGGGCTCACTTGTTATCCATTAACTCTTCTCACCCTCCTAGCCCTGACGCTTTAGAGACTGTTCTACCAGGCCTCCCTGGCCTGCTCTTCTCCTTGGCCCCACCCCACTGCAGCCCTGACCTCCCACCTTCTACCCTCCCAGGTTCAGCTCACATCCCATCCAGGACAGAAAGGAGCCCATGGGGCAAGGGGCTTCAGATTCCTGGGAGATAGAAGGCCTCTCCTGTGCTGGGGCTAGTGAGAAGAGAGATGAGGGAGGAGGGTCTCACCTGTACTGGAGGGGAGAGGCAATCGGGGCCAATCTTCCCTCCTGTCCCCCTCCCCCAGCTCCAGACACAAGAATTGGAAAGAACTGGAGGCTGTGTGGGAAGGAGGAGATAGAGGGGGAAAGGGAGTTGGGGGGTCTCAGCCAACACAGAGAGAGGTCCCTCAAAAAAGGAAATAAGTCTTTCTTGGCCCTCAGCTACCCTGGTGCTCTTTGGAATGGGAGAGGACAGGTCTTTGATGAAGGGTGAGAGAGGGCTTTTGGAAGGAACTGGGATTGAGGAAGCAAGGGAGGGGAGAATGAAAGAAGGGTGAATGGGACCCCACCGGGGGACAACAATAAGTCACCTGATAGCTGGCATTAAGTGCTCCATAACTGAGACCCGAGATCATGTTCTTCACCAGAGTGGGACTCCTTGGGGAGAAGAGGGAGGGAGAAATTTAAAAGACTATCACTTTCCTAGGGTGTGCATTGTGAGTCAGGAGGGAGAAACTCTTCCTAGTCCAGATCCTGGCCCTGGTGGGACAGTCATCATTCAGTAGCTAGGGTGACTAGGTAAAAGAGGTCATTCTTTGCCTCATTTCTTACCTAGCCTTAATCACTGAATGGGTGTTGCCTCAGTCAAACTGAGACCTGGGAAAGACCTTAGCTTAGAAAGACCGAGGTCTCCCACAGCATCCTGGGCCATTGCCAGTCATCCTGATCTTTATCTTGCCACTGGACCCAGATGGCTCAGGAGGAGAAAGTGAGGCTGGTGACTTTGCATAGCCCTCCCTCAATTAAATCCAATTCACTTGCACATCATAACATCTCCTTCTTGATGTCATGGTCCTCTTTGAGAACAAAGGACAAGCAACGAATGAACAAGTGAATGAATGAGGGCGGTTGGATGAGTGGAGGGAAACTCAGGTGGAAGAACATGACTATGGAGACAATCAACTGTCCTGCTCACATCCAACACCTGCCCTCTCCCCAAAATACCTCTGACCCAAGGGGGAGAGTCTGGTATTTGCCCCAGCCCTGGGAAACTGGAAAAGTCCTATGAGACAAGTGACCAGACACCTGGAGAGGAGGGAATCGGGATAGAACAGTTCTTCCCCAATCGCCTCCACACACCTTGAAAACTCTTCTTCTTCTCTCTGTCTCTCCCCCACTCCAATATATACTTTTATATACATATACATCGGTATACATTTACATCTATATACCGATATATAAATACATACATACATACATATATAAATACACAGTGGTACATATGGGGTCTAACAAGGTATATGTCCCCTTAGATAGAGAATGGAGGCTAAACATGGAATGCATATATGTGAACATGTGTGTGTATACAACATCTTTAGCCCTCATTCTATACCTCTCTTTTTCTCTTCATGGTCCTCCCCTCCCTCCTTTGTTTCTCTATCCTGGCTGGGGGAATAGGACTGTCATGACCAAAGCAATTCTCCTCATCTCCCTTGGCCCTCCATTATTTAAAGACTCCATGTAGACCATTCCTCAGCTCCTCCCTTTTAATTTCAACTCATCCATCCATCCATCTATCCATCCATCCATCCATCCACCCACCATCCATAAATGCCAAACACTAGATTCATATGGAGTCAAGGCTAGGATAGATGGGTGAGATTTGTCCTTGCAGTGGTGGGGATGGTCATGTGTATTGGCAGAGGGTGTGGGGGGGAGGTAAATACATATGTATGAACCTAGTCACATAAACACATGAACCGAAAAAATCTTTTTGCTGGCCCAGATGGCTGAGGTCCATCTGACTCAGGGGACTGAGCTCACATACCCTGTCATCTTTGGTGGTCTCCGCTTTTGGTACTCATGCTCATCCACTGTCCACACGGCACCCTTGACATTCTCTACTCGTACAAAGCACTTGTGAAGGCTCAGGTTGTGTCGGACAGCATTCTAAGAGATGGGAGGGAGAGGAAAGGGGAGATAACAAAAAGGACCTAGGTCAACATCATCTCTAGCAAAAGTGGACATGGAAAACACCACCCACCATCACCACCTCCATTATCACCAAAAGATATTCACAGAATGCAAGAATCCCAGATTCCAAAGGATACCCAAGGTCCATATCTAGTGGAACCTGTCCCTAAACAGAAATCTCCCTTTGACTTCTCTGACAAGAGGTAGCAGGATCACAAGGTCATCCATTTAAAGTTCAGAGACCTAAAAAGCACTTTAGGCCAACCCCTTTCACTCTTCAGACTAAGAAAGAGACTCAGATGTTGATTAACTTCTCTAAGACCACAAAGGTAGGAAGTGGTAGAGCCAGAATTTGAACTCAAGTCCTCTGATTCCAAATCCATAGTTCTTTCCATGGAACCAAACCTCAGCTTGAAGACCTCCAGTAAAGGGAAATACCCCTATGACCTCCTGCAGGAGGCAGTCCATTTCACTTTTTTTGTTGTTGTTTCAGTCATGTCCAATTTTTTGTGACCCTATTTGGGGTTTTCTTGGCAAAGATACTGGGGTGTTTGCCATTTCCTCCTCAAGCTCACTTTACAGATGAGGAAACTGAGGCAAACAGGGTGAAGTGACTTGCCCAGGGTGACACAGCTAGTAAGTGTCCGAGGTCATATTTGAACTCAGGTCTTCCTGACTCCAGGCCTAGTGCTCTAGGCACTATGGCGCCACCTGGCTGCCTCCATTTCACTTTTGGACGGTTCTAATTGTTAGGATGGTTTTTGTTTCCTTACACAATACCTGCATTGGTCTCCTGTGAAACTTCCACCCTTTGCTCCTAGTTCTGCCTTCAGGGCCTCAGCAGAACAAGCCACTAAACTTCTCTTTAATACCCAGTCTCCCCACTTTCCCACTCGCTGATGCTCCTTCCCAAGCAGGTCATGATAGCCTCCCCTACGTGACTGCCAGATTCTATTTGAATCAATAGCTCCCCCTCTCCCATAACATCTGATCTTTTTAAAGAGCAGAATCCAGCATAATTGCCTCAAGACACGTCACACCTGATCTACCCACAATCGGTCCAGAAACCATCCCTGCTCAGAATGGGGGGGGACGGACCTTAAGGATCATCTAGTGTAACCCCCTTGTTTTACAGTGGTGGAAAATAAGGCCCAGAGAAGGGAAATGACCAACCCAAAATCACAAAGCCGAAGAGCCATTACTTGAGCACGAATACATCAGAGGCTCTGTCCTAGGGGTTGTAAAGAGTACTTAAATGGACAAGACAAGGCCCCAACCCAACAGGAATTTACCTCAGCAGGCAGAGCCCCTGAACAGAAGTGCTCCCACGCTGGATTTGGGGTATGACTGGAAGAGCTCACCCAACGTGCCTGGGATTATTTATGTGACAGGCGGGTGGCCTGGATGACCTGGAAGCCTGTTTTATGGCCCTCTCCATCATGATTCTTCCTTCTGAGCTGTCTAGTGTGAGTCCACTAAAGGAAAGCCCTCCCCACCTATCTGCCCCTATCTCTTGTCCTGGTCCCAAGCTTGACACCTGGAAGGGCCCACATTGGTCTGTAGAAGCATCATCACCTCTCCATTCTCACAAAAACTATCTGCACTAGTAGAGGAAATGTCCTCATCTGGGAGTTCCCTTTACCAATGAAATCACTGGTCCAGTCCCTAGACCTTGTATTTACTGTATTTGGGGTATCTTCCCCAGGAGAAAAGAAGTTGCTTGGGAAGAGACAGAGCCGGTCACGTTCTTTGTATACCCTACTCTAGCACAGTGCCTACACAGTGGGGTCTTAATAAGTATTTGTTGAATTGAATAGCACAATTTTATTTTCCCTTGTGACTATCAGGCCCCACCAGCTTCCCTCCCACCTTTCTACTCCTCTCATCCCTGCCATCCAGACCCACCGCCCTGCACACAAGCTCTGTCCTGATGCTGCCTCCCCTCACCCCTTCTCTCAGCCTTATGCATTCCAACTTTACTTGCCCCCAGAATCAAAGGATCTAGGAATCTGAAAATCTGGAAAGACCTTGGTTCTTAACCTGGTAGCCATGAGTTTTAATTTATATTTTATTATATCTCATCACAACAATATATAATTATATATTATATTATAATATAGCTTTATATTTTATCAATATATTTTATGTGTATAATACTTATAAATATATATGTATACATATATTTATGTTTTATAGATATATTTCATTATAATTAGTTTCCTTTGTAATCCTATAAATTTTATTTTATGCATTTAAAAGTCTTATTCTGAGAAAGAGTCCACAGGCTCCCCCAGATTGTCAAAGTGGTTCATGACACAGGAAAGGTGAAGGATCCCTACTAAGAAGCAATCCGTTCTGCAACACATGATGTGAAGGATGGCAGAGGCGTCATAAAGGTAGAATTGATTAGACTTGGAAACTGACTAAGTATTGGAGATGAAGCAGGGCAGGGTGGGGTAGGGGAAAGAGTCAGAGCTGATCCAAGGTTACAAAGCTGGATGACTGAGATAATTATACTGCCCCAAAGAGAGGTGAGAGAAGCTTGAAGAAGGGCTGGATTGAAAGGCAAAGATGTTGAGTTCTGTTTTGGACATACTGATGCTGACGAGACAGCACTGAGATGACCTGTAGGCAGGATCAAGTTCAAAAGAGATTCAGGCAGGATAAATAGATTTAGGAATCGTATAGAGAGGGATAATATTTGAATCCATAGAAGCTATCGAGATGCTCAAGGGAAGAGGGTGGAGAAAAAAAGGAAGAGAGCTCGAGAGGGAACAATTCCACTTAGGGGTCTGGAAATAGATGAGGAACCAGCAAAGGAAACTGAGAGAATGGTTAGATAGGTAAAAGAATCAGACAAGTTGTCTGGCCACAACTCCCCCATCACATACTGGAGAAGCTGACTTTTTAATGCAAGTGTAGCAGTCTACATTTATCTCAATTACATTTCATCTTTTTTAGATGCAGCCCACCGTGCTAGTCTGTCAAGATCTTTTTGAAATCTGACTGTCATCCAGTGGGTTGGCTAACCCTTCCAGCTTTGTATCATTGGTAAATTTGATAAGCAATATTATCTATGCCTTCTTCCCAGTCATGATTTTAAACAACCCCATTTCTCTGCTGCCCTCAGTCGACAACCTCACTTTTCCTCTATCATCTTTCCCCGCTCTTCATGGTTATCCTGCGCTGTCCTGGGTACTCTCCCACCTTTCTCTTTGGCACCTGGCTCCAGTGTTCCCCCTGCCCCTTTCCTCTGCCATCATCCTTAGAGACCCCCATATCTATGCCACTCTTTCCAACTTTTCTCATAATTCCTTGGATTTTTCACCTCATGGGACTTCCATATCAACCAACCAATTAATTCAACATTTATTAAGCACCTACTAGATCTCAGACATTATGTTAATGCTAGAGATGCAAAGAAAAAGCAAAAAACCACCCCCGCCCCCAATCCTTGCAATAAAAAAGCTTACACTCTAATGGGAGACAACATCAAGTCAGTATATACAAGACACATAAGAGCAGATGAAAGGTATCACTAGCATTACTCAAAATTCAAAACCGAGAATAAAGAGAGAGGCATCCAGGGATAGAGTAAAACCACTGGATTTGAAGATAGAGGACCTGGGTTTGAATACCAGCTTTGCTGCTTATTTATCTGAATGACCTTGAGGAAGTCATTTCAATTCTATGGGTCTCAGCTCCTCCCCTGTAAAATGAGGGAACTGCTCTAAATACATAATCTTATCTTCAATTTTTCCATATTTGTTAGTTTTTTCAAGTCAGCCTCCAAAAACGCCCAGGTCTCTCATCTTCCTTGGCCTCATTATGCCCTCAAAGCATGTTTCCATGTCTTTCCTCCCTTTCACTCCTAAATTTTTAGAAAGAGTACATTTATCCCTTCCACATTGCAGGGGTTAAGGTGCAGTGCTCTTGCAATCTGGAAAATCCACATAAACATTTTTGATCCTCTCTTCATACCAGAGAATAAATCAGAATTTTTTCTTTTTCTTTTATGGGATATTTACCTTACCTTATTGTAAAATTTGGGCTAAGTATTTGGCCATAGACTCTGTCTTCTGTTGGCCTTCACATGTCATCTGCAGCTTCCACAAAACTCCCCCAAAATTGCCATTTAATTTCTTCTGCTGACCCGAGATATTGCAAAACCATGATGGGGAAAAGTCGTGAGATGGAAGAGATAACTATAGTCACTCACCAACCTCTCTGAATATAACTCACATCTCTGAGACCCTATTGAGACTGCTCTCTCCAAAGTTACTAGTAACCTTTTTATTATTAATCCAGTAGCTTTTGTTCTGGCGTCATTGTCCTTGGCCTCTTTACACTGGTTGGCACTTCTGACCAGCCCCTCATTCTTGATACCTTCAGCTTTCACTGACTCCCAACATACTGCACTCTGTTAATTTCTTCCTCTATTTCTCTGACCTCTCCGTCCCCAACGGCTCCTTTTCTTTCTCCCCATGCACATGGCACCCTTAAACATCGGGGTGTCCATTCCCTCAGCTTTAATTATCACCTCTGTGTAGATGCCTCTTAAATCTTTATTTCCAGTTTTGACTTCTGAGAGCTTCAGTTGCCTATTTCCACCTGTCTGAGGAATATCTGCATCTGAATGTCCTTCTGGAAGCTCAGACTCACTGTGAAAAACCAAACTCATCTCTCCTACTAAAAAATGCATTTTCTTTGAACTTCTCTGTTTCTGTTGATCTTCAGTCATAAACCCTCAGAGTCATCCTGGTATCTTTCTTCTTCACTCCACACATGCAAACAGTTGCCAAGTCCTATCAAATCAACCTGAAAATATTTCTCCCATCAAACTCTCTCACAGTGCAGCCCCTCATCTCCCCTTCCTTTAATTACTGTCTTCCTGCCCCTGGTCTCTCCAATCCATCCTTTACACTGCCTCCCAAATAACCTTCCTAACACATTACTCTGAGCATGTTACCCTCCGACTCAAAAACCTTCCATAATTCTTCATTGCCTACTGAATAAAGAATAAATTCATTATCATTCTGACATTCAAAGCCAAATAGCCAAGAGAGTGATAATATCATTATATAGTTTAAGGTTTAGTTCTGGATCTTTAATAGATGCTGCCTGTGGACACTGGCCTAGAAGGGGGAAAGAGGGGGGGGGGGAGGGAGAGGGGGGAAGGGAGGGAGGGAGGGAGAGAGAGGGACAAAGAGGGAGAGAGAGAGAGAGGGAGGGAGGGAGAGAGAGAGAGAGAGAGAGAGAGAGAGAGAGAGAGAGAGAGAGAGAGAGAGAGAGAAGAGAGAGAGATATGGCCGGAGGAGGAGGAAGTGGAGAGGAGGGGAAGGAAGGGGAAAGGAGAGAAGAGGGGAAGGGAGGGAAGCAGTGTAGCTCAGTAGAAAGAGAATTGGATTTGGCTTTGGAGGCCCTGGATATAAACCTCAGCTCTGCCACCAGCTACCTTTGTAACTTTGGGGAAGTCACATAACCTCGAGAGTCACTTCCTTCATTTGTTAAAAGAGAGGGCTGATTCAAAGACTTTTAATTCAGGTGGTAGTAAGATATAGTAGACAGATGGATTTGCAGTCAGGAATATCTAGTTCAAATCCTGCCTCAGATATTTGCTAGCAAGTCAGTTAACATCTCTGGGCCTCAGTTTCCTCATCTATGAAACAAGGGGGTTGAATTTAACGACCTCTAAGGTCCCTTCCAGCTCTAAGACTATGATCTTTTGTTTTTCCAACCAAACTGCACCACTCTGTGTCCTCTCATTTACTACCTTTGCACCTTTGCTTATGCCGTCTCCTCAGGTCTGGAATGAACTCCTCCCAATTCCATTTTCTACTTTCTGAAGCACAATTCCTCATTTGGCAAAGCCCTACTCAGTTCCACAGTAAAATCTTCCTTGATCCCACCCCTAATGCCCCCAGCTGAAAGCCATCTCTTCTTTCTCAGATCATAGTACATACCTTAGCTTTCTCCTTTGCACTCATCATACTCTCTCTTAATAACTTAGGTCACAGTCATTTTTTGTATTGGATTGGAATACCATGTAAATTGATGTAATTTGATTGGAATTTGGTAGGGGGACCCACCTCTACCCCTCATTGGACTGTAAGCTCCTTGAGGGCAAGGAACATTTTCCTCTTTGGCCTTCGTATCTCCAACATTTAGGGCAGTGTCCAGCATATGGCAGCCTATTATTATATTAACTGTATTATTAAGCATGTTCTTAATAAACACATTAAATTGCGGCAGTTAGGTGGCACAGTGGATAGAGTGCCAGGCCTGAAGTCAGGAAGACTCATCTTTCTGAGTTCAAATCTGGCCTCAGACACTTACTAGCTGTGTGACCCTGAGCAAGTTAACCCTGTTTGCCTCAGTTTCCTCATCTGTAAAATGAACTGAAGAAGAAAATGACAAATCACTCCAGTATCTCTACCAAGAAAACCCCAAATGGGGTCACAAAAAGTCAGACAAGACTGAAACAGCTGAACAACCACAGAATTGAGGAGCAACAGTGTGGTGTAGTGGACAGAGAACAAGCCTTGGAAACACAAGACCTGGGTTCCAGTTCTGTCTCTGAGAGATCAACTAGTTTGACTGGCTTCATGACCAGGACATATCATTTAACCTCTCAGTGACTCAGGCAACTCTATTTATATGACTATAAATTGCAGGGTTTTTATTAATATACATCAATAGGTATTCCTTACACCAATGAAACTACATGTGTTCACAGCCTGCCTCAAATACTAGCTGTGTGACCCTGGACAAGTCATTTGACCCTCAGAGACTTAATTTCCCCACTTGTAGAATGAGTATAATAGTAGCCCCCATCTCACAGCATTGTGAGGATCAAACGAGATAATGCATGTGAAGCACGTGCAAACCTTAAAGTTCTATGTACAGTTTTGCTATTTGAAGAGGTGTTAAGAAAAAAATGAAAGGAACCATTATCAAATAATGCAAAAAACCAAAAGATTCTGGGGTGGGGGAGGGATGAATAACATGACAATAATATCAACAAAAAGATCGTCAGAATGAAATATGAAGAATCACAATAATCAGTCTTGGTCTTGATGAACGGATAACAGAATACATCTCCTCAACCCCTCTTAATTCTAGTGCCTCCCCTCTGTTAATTAATTTCCTATTTATCCTATATATAGCTCACTTTGTATTTATTTGTTTGCCTGTTGTGTTCCTTCCCCATTAGACTGCAAGTTCCTTGAGGCAGTATCGGTCTTTTTTGTATTCCCAGCATTTAGCACAGTGCCTGGCACACAGTAGGTGCTGAATAAATGTTTATTGAACTGCATTGAATTGAATCTCCCTCCTTTCAGTAGATTAGAAACTGCAAGATGGTCGCTGTGTCACTTGTTTTTGCTTAACTGTAGGGGTTTTATTCTTTTGTTACCAGAGAGGGCTTAAGGGGGGTTAGGGAAGGAAAATCCAGAAATGGTTCTGATGGTTTTTTAAAAGGCATTAATTAAAAGAAAGTAAATTAAATTATATAGCATCGTGAAGTAGAAAGAGCAATGTGTTGTAGAAGTCAAAGACCCAGGTTCTGCCACTAACTAGCTATGTGACCATGGGATTCACTTCTCCTGTACGAGCCTCAGTTTCTTCCTTTGAAAAATGAAGGAGGTGTAGTAAATAATCTTTCAATTGTCCCTTCCCAGCTCTGACATTCTAATATTCTTTTTTTTTTTGAGGCAATCAGGGTTAAGTGACTAGCCCAGAGTCACACAGCTAATGAGACCAGATTTGAACTCAGGTCCTCCTGACTCCAGGGCCTCTATCCACTTCACCACCTAGCTGCCCCTATTCTAATTTTCTATTAAGTAAACTGAATCCCTTCACCTGAGGAGCCCCAGAGAAGTCTGGAGCACCCTTCTTCCAAACTCCCCTATTTCTGCCAAGAGACCTACCATCCTTACAATGACCAGATGCACATCCTTGGGAGTCACTCTTGACTCCTCACTGTCATTCCCTATATCCAAATCTGTTGCCAAATAATGTCATCTCTATCTCTACAATATCTCTCACACCCGATCCATTCTCTCCACTCACACAAGCACCATCCTACTTCAGAATCTCATTACCTCTCACCTGAACCATTGCAATAGTCTTCCATTTGGTCTCCCAGCCTCAAGTCTTTCCCCATTCTATTCCATATGATTTTCCCAAAACACAGACCTGTACATATTACCCCACCCTTCTACTCAATAAACTCTCCCCTGGCTCTGTATTATCTCCAAGAATGCACAGAAGCCCTTCTATTTGACATTTAAAGCTCTTCCCAAGCTGACCCCAGCCTAACTTTCCAGCCTAATTACATCTTACTCCCCGCCATGCACATGATGATCCATCCACTCTATGATCCAGGGTTGTTCCTCACACCTCTTCTCCTATCTCTTCGTCTTAGTGCTAGCTGTCTCTCATGCTTAGAATGCATTCCCTCCTAAAGTCCATCTCTTGAAATCATTAGTTTCCCTCAAGCATCATCTTCTGCATGAAGCCATTCCTGATCATTCCCCGCCCCACCCCCAAGCTAGTCAGTCAGTCAGTATTTATTTGGTCCTTACTAGGTGCCAGGTATTGTGCCAAGCCTTGGAGATACCACCACCACCAACAATAACAAAGACAATAAACAATCCGTGCCCTCAAGTAACATACATCCTAATGTATTTCCCCACAAGTTTATTGTATTATCTGTTTTGTGTAGGTTTTATTATAGTTATATATTCGTGGAAGGCAGCATGAGGTACTCAGTAAAGAGTCAGTCTTGAAGCTAGGAAAATCTATGTTCAGGTCCTGTCTCTGACATACACTATGACCTAGGAAGGTCAAACTTCTCACTATTCTAGGCTATAATTTCTAGCCTTATAGTCTCTCTAAGGCTCTAGATGGCAGAGAAGATGCCGATTTAAATCAGTAAAGAGAATTTCCTCCCTTGGGAATTCTCCATACCAATGATATCACAAATCCAATCCTTATCTCCTATTTTATGTGTTTGTGTGTATCTATTGTTTTCCCCTTTAGAATGTAAGCTCCATATTGGAAACTGAGGGGTGCCCATTCTTTGGGGAATGGCTAAATAAGTTATGGTATGTGAATATGATAGAGTGCTGAAATGATGAAGGGGATGGTTTTAGAAAAATCTGTGAATACGTGTATGAACTGATGCAGAGTGATGTGAGCAGAACCAGGAGAACAACTTATTAACAACAACATTATAAAGGTAACTCTGAAAGACTCAGGACTCTGATGAGCACAATCGCCAATCTAAATTACAGAGGACTCATGATGAAACATGCTACCCATGTCCTGACAGAAGGGTGACAGACTCAGGGTGCAGATTGAGACACATATTTTTGGGGTGCATGGCCAATGCAGTAATTTGTTGTGCATGATTATCTGTGTTTGTAATAGGAGCTCCCCCCCTTCTTTCTTGCTTGCAGAAAGGAATGTGGAAGGGAGAGAAAGCAGATTTTCGTTGATTGCAAATAAACAAATAAATAAAATTTCATTTAAAAAACAGAATGTAAGCTCATTGTGGGCAAAGATTGTCTTTTTTCTTTGTATTCCCATCAAGTAGCACAGTGTCTGCCACATAGGGAAGAACTTTCTAAATCTTAATGTAATCTCCTTGAGGCCAGGGACTGGTTTGGTTTTTTTGGTCTGTTTCCCCAATGACTAGAACTTAAATGCTTAATAAATGTTTCTAGAATTGAATAGATTGTTTGATTCATTCATTCATTTACCCTGTTATCAAACACTGCATACAGAGCCTTGTGCTAGCCTGTAAAGTAAAACAGAGGTTCAAACATAAAACATACAATGAATATGCATGATATCACAGGGTAAGCTGCATTAGAGGAGTGTAAAATAAAGTGTCTGGAGGGGAAGGTTGTTACAGAAACCTTCTTCCCTAAGACTAGGGAAAACCTTCAGTTAACTCTGTACTGTATTTATTTTGCACACTCTCATTTATATAATGTTGCCTTCCCTGATAAAATAAATATAAGTTCCTAGAGGGCAGAGACAGACTTTTGCCTTTCTTTGTATCCTCAGCATTTAACACAATGCCTGGCTCTAAGTGTTAATTAATGGTTGCTGACCTGACTTGGCCTAGTGCCATATGCCAGTAGCTGGCACATGGTAGACACTTAATAAGTTATTACTAATTGACTAATTTATTCCAAAGGACACAGCAAAGGGGACACAGTAATTATTTAGGAAATATTTGATCGATGAATGGATATTGACTACCTTTCATATTTATCTGATGTTCCCTGAGCATGTGAGTAGATTGTAAGCACTTTGGGGTCAGGATCTTGTCTTATACTCTTCTATATCTGGCAGAGTAGCTTGCATAGCATTTCAGTACAAAATGCTAGGCATAAGACTAATAGCTGATATCTACATATTGCTTTGGTGATTACAAAGCACTTTATATACATTATTGCATCTTATCTTTATTACAGTCCTGTCAGGTGGACTACAGATATCATTATCCCCCATTTTACAGATGAGGAAACAGAGGCTCAGAGAAGTTAGGTGACCAAAGTACCCTCCAGGTAAGCTCCAGAGGCTATATTTGAACCCAGATCTCTCCCCAATCTAGCCATGATTCCACATCCATACACAATTATTGATATGAATAGAATTGATTCGACTGGAAAGGAGGACAGAAGTAAAAGCAAGCAATCCAACTCAGCAAGGATAGGGTATCCCCAAAGTCTTAAAGCAGTTTTAAGCTTTCCTAGTTTACTTATGAAATACCTACTATGCAGAAAGCTCTGTGCTGCACCCCAGTTGAAATGAGATTCAAGTCTAGTAAGTCTAATAAGGCCATAAGACATGTACACAGAAAACTCTAATACACAGTAGAATATAAAAATGTAATACGGAAGAAGCAAACAACAGAACACAGATTTCAGGAGATCATTTCTGCCTGGGGGACCAGAGAAGGCTTCACTAAAGAAACAGCATTTGGACATGGGTTGAGATAGGACAGGAGATGTTTCAGGTGAAGAACATTCTAGGTGGAGGGAGCAGTGTGGTTTGGGCAGCCAAGGGCACATTTCAGGAAAAGGAGTATTTCAGTTTGGCTAGGGTACTGATAAGCCAGGCTGTAGGCTGGAGCTACAATATGGAAGGCTTGGACCTTTTTACAGTAGGAGATAGGGAGTCATTCAACGTTCTCAGGTAAGGAATCCAGAAAAACCACCACCACTGACACTTTTGGGACTGCCTCTGATATTAAGGTCATCCCCTTAGAATGCGGGTAGCCTGATCCCTTCTCTCCCCCATCTTGAGTTTTAGGTGGGGCCATGCCAACGTTCCCTCCCCTCCCTCTGTCATCAGCTGCCCCATTCTCCTCACTGTGCCCCGAACATCGTTGGTGCTTAATAACTGCTGAAATGAATTGAATCCCTCTTCTTCTTTCCCACCACGTCCCCATCTTCTGACCTACTTCTCTCCTTGCCCCTAATTCCTTTCCCTGTCTCCCATCTTCATTCCTGTTGCCTGGTCCCTTCCTCCCTCCCCACACCTGCCCTTCTTATTCCTGTGTCCCCGTCCCTGTCCCTGGTCCCTGACTCCATCTTTACATTTCTAAACAGAGAAGAAAGCGGGCAGGGCAGGCAGGCGCTGTGCCCCCTCGAGATCCCCTCTCCCTCTCTCTCTTCCAACTCTTGCCACTTGCAACTGGCCCGATTTCATTACCAATTTTAATTTGCCTCTAATTAAATCCTGTGTATTTTTCCGACTCGCTTGCTAATCCACGAGGGAGGCAGGCGGCTGGAGTGGAATCTCTCGGAGCGATAATTACAAAGGGCCTAATCACGCCGGGGCTCCTGCCTCGGAATAAATTTCCCCGCATTACGGGGCTCGGATCCTCCGCTTTGCAAATGAGAATGACCCCAATTTCCGAGGATGGCCTCACCGGGGCTTTTTTCCCTCATTTCGAAGCCTGATTCGTGATGAGAGACTAATTCGTTACGCTGAAACATTAACGGCAATTTAAGGGGTCTGGCGGGGGCTTCGTAAACAAAGGGACGGGCCCCACAACAAGGGCCCGGGGAGGGGCCCGACACCAGGAGGGGGCGGGAGGAGAGAGCTGCGGAGGGGGCCCGGGAGGACAGCAGCTCCGAGAAGCAGATGGCGTCTCCTGTCTCCGGGATGGCCGGGCATGGCCCCAGGCCCCCTCCCCATCCTCTCCCCCTGACCTGGTCCTTCCAGCAAAAGGGATCTAGCAAGAAGAGAAAAAGGGGTGGGATGAGGAGAGAGGCAGAGCAGGAAGGGCTAGGTGAATGGAGTGGAAGGAGGAGGGGAAATCTATGAAGCCAGAACAGAACTCTGTTTTGCCCCAGGGGAGATGAGTAGCAGAGGCTGAACCCCAGTGGCCTGGCCTGGGAGGGGAAGGGAAGAAATGGGAAGTGTGGGTAGAGGGAGAGACATAGGACATAATAGCAGAAGATGAGTCAGGGTCCAGAAATGAGAATGAGTATGATCCTAGGACCTCTGCGCCCCAAGGGTCAGGGGCTGGGTGCAAGAGGGATAGAATATGGCCATAGAAAACCTGAGGTCCATGGTGGACCACCCTTCTAATGTGGTACATTCTACTGAGTTGTCCACCATTTTATAATGAGGGAAAAATCAGAGTTGAGGGAAAAGTTGAGGGAAAAATCACAGTGAGGGAAAAATCAGAGTGATCCCAGACTGTATTCCCAAGAGGGTGACTTTCTCTTGTTCCTCTCCACCCCACCCCCACTTCCACCTACCCCCAATGTTGACCAGGCCATTGTCTATGTATTATCGATTCAGATCCAGTAACAGGGTGACACTGTTGGGTCTGGGAATAGGACTAAGGAACAGATGAAGAATTGACTAATGAGTAGGAAATCAGAAATAGTAGGAAGAGGGAAAGGCATAGGCACTGTTTGGCCTGAAAAGGAGAAATGAAGAGGCACTGCATATCTGCTCAAGCTCTGAAAAGCTTTCTAAAAGAGGATGATAAAGAGAAGCTGTATAAAGAGCCCTGGATTTGGAGGACCCAAGTTTGAATTCTGGTTCCACCACTTACTACCTATGTGACCTTGTGGAAGTCACCTTCTGTTCTGAGCCTCAGTCTTTCTCAGCTGTAAAAAGAGGGTATTGGGAGGTCCATTTCAGATCTAAATCATAGGCACTCTAATTATTCTCCATCTTCAGAGAGGAAATGGACTGCACTAAGGTGGATATAAATAAAATAAGGAGAGTGAATGTAGAATTTCTAGTTTGGGCAGGTATGTGTAGTGCCTATGGAAGTGGGATGCACAGGAGGGATTCACCTCCTCCCCACATACAGACCCCACCCACGGCTAGCACAGTTGTTAAGTAATGATGACTCCTTAGATGCTGTTCTGTCTAGAGGCTAAAGAGTAAATGAGATGACCTCTAGACCAGCCTGAAAGGAACTCCAGGGTCCAGGAGCAGGATATGCAAGTCAGAGGAATGACATCACTTAGAGCCAATCACAAGAGCTGACCCAGCTTGGTTTGCCACTACCTCTTTGGGGCCTTAGCATTCTAACCGTGTGACCCTGGTCCAAGGAATAGGGGTGACATTTTAGTTGAGTGACTCCACTCACCTTTCAGTCCTGGGAGGAAGCACCATGCGTAACACCTACTATGGCCCTAAACCAGGCATCTGTATATTCACATTCTTGTCCAAGGCGTGAGGGACTTAAAATGCCATAGTGGCTGAAGGTTTGCAAAGTGCTTTATAAATGGGATATCATTTGATTGTCACAACAACCCTGGGAGGTAGGTGTTATTATTACCGCTGGTTTACAATCTGAGGCAAACAGAGGTTAGGTGACATGCCCGAAGCTAGTAAGTGAACTGGGGTCCGATTTGAACTCGGGTCCTCCTAGCTCTGGGTCTAGTTCTCTACCCACTGAGCTGACCTGCTGTTCAGAAAAGTTTTCTGAGTTCGATGAAGGGCTGAAATATTCTTGAGGCTCTTTAATGACAATGTCAAAACTCATCTTTCCGGAATGGTTTAGGTAACATTTGCCTAGAGCTAGAAGGATGGCTGAGATGACCCTTAGAATTCCCTTCCAATCTTATAATTACCTATTTTGATGTTTTCCATAAGCCAGGACAGTATTATACTGATAAGGCAGTATGACTTAAGGGTAAGAGACTGGATTTTAAGTCAGATGAGCTGGGTCTGAGCACTAGGACACCTTACGGATGATTGTAGTGCAAAGAGTGCTGGATTTGGAGTCTGAATTAAAATCCTCATTCTGCCACTCATTATTTTTGCACCTTGGGCAAGCCACTTAACCTCTTTACATCTCGGCTTCCTCATAGGTTAAATGGGGGGGGGGGGGTTGGACAAGAGAAGATGCCCATCAGGGTCCCGTCTTGTTCTGAATCTATGATCCTGTGATCCTAATTCATGGAGATGTTCCCTTCCACCCCAGCACCTCAGAAGTTCCAACACTGGCCAGCAGGGGGACTCAAAGGCCAAAGATCCTGGCAACTCCCTGCATAGTCACTGCCCTTTCTCTTAGCCACCCTGATGGCCATGCTCCAGCCCTCTCTCCACTGAGCCACAATGCCCACTCTACTTACTGTATAGGCACCAAGTCCCTCATCTGACACTTGCACCTGCCGTGAGTGCGCGCTTTCTCTCTCTCTGTCTCTCTCTCTCCTCCCCTCCCCATCACCTTCTTTCCATCTGTTTCTCCATCCCTCTTTTCCCATCTCTCCATCCCTCTGTGTCTGTCCCTCCATCTCTTTGTGTCTGTCTTTGTCTCTTTCTCTTCATCTCTCTATTTCTCCATCACTCTTTTCTCATCTCCATCTCCCTGTGTCTGCCTCTTCATCTCTCTTTCCCCATTACTCTCTCTCCATCCCTTTCTCTCCATCTCAGTTGCAGTCTCTCCATCCCTCTCTCCCCATTTCTCTCTCTCCAGCTTTCTGTCTTTCTCTCTTTCTGTTTCTCCATCTCTCTATTTCTGTGTGTCTCTCTGCGTCTGTTTGTCTCTTCATCTCTCTTCATCCATCTGTGTGTCTCTGTCTCTGTCTGTCTCTGTCTCCATCGCTCTCTCCCTCTCTCCACCCTCCCCCCTTAATCTTGGCAATGAGAAAACAGAAGGCACTATCAGCATCCGGCCCCTAACTCCCTGTCCCATTTTCCCTAGCCCTCCCCCCCCCACCTTCTCTCTCTTGTCCCCCTAGGAAAACTGTTATGGCTGGAGGTGTTGAAATGACTAATTGGACTGAGACAATTATCTTTCTGCTTCTGACAGCTGAAAGGGGGAGGGTGTATGTGTGTCCATGTCTGTATACGTGTCTGTGCCCATGTCCACAGACCCATATTTGGCCCTATGTCCAATTTTCCCATAAACTACTCTTCCTCAGTGAGGGGTAGGGTCTTTGGAACACCCCTATGCTACAGCCTTAGTAACTCTAGGGTCCCTCTGCATGGTTTGGACACGCCTCATTAGCACCTAGCCACAGGCTCACCAAGGGGCCTGTGCCCCTTGCAGTTGCCTCTGGAGCCTGTGTGGTCACCAGGGGTCAGATCCCATCATGTTTCCCTTTGTAAGAAAACCTTCAGTGGCTCACTAGTATCTCTAGATTAAAATAAAAAACTTCTCAACCTAGTTTAGAACCCTCCATAATCTAGTGCCCCACTACCAGTCTTATTTCACAATACTCTCTTTTAAAAACTTTATGTTCCCCTTAAATTGGACTGTAAGTCATCCCTGAATTTTAAACTCTATCTCTCACCTCCCTGCATCCACACAAGCTGTTCTCCACACTTGGACTTCACTCTCTTCTCATGGCTACCTTTCAGAATCCTTGTCTTCCTACAAGGCTCACTAGAGGACACATCCTCTTTGAACTCAATCCCTCTTAGATCTTAGTCCTTTTCCTCACCATTGAATTTTCCTCATTTTATGCTTATTTGTGTAGGCGTTTTATCTCCCACCTCCCCTAAAATGCAAGAGGAAAGTACGGACCTGCTCCCCAAAGACAGAGACTCTTCCATTTTTGATTTTTTTTATCCTGAATATCTGGCACAGTAATTTGCCCAGGGTTTTACTACCAGCATATGTAAGAAATACAGTTTGAACCAAGGTCTTCCTGACTCTGAGGTCTCCTCCCCATCTTTTATGCCAAGCTGGTGTTGTACATAATAAGTGTTTAGTAACTCTTTGTTGAATTGAATTAGGGAACAGGGCTTAGAATCCAGAGGATCTCTGAGTAGGCATTTGAGTTCTAGGGGTTCATGATGATGATGATATGAGGATCCCCAATGATGTGGGAATGTCTGAGCCAAAAACATTCCCAACTAAGCCATAAAACAAGGACAGGCCTGGGCTTCTAGAGGAAGGGAACCTGACCTTTGGGCTATATGGCATTAATAGTCCTTACAGGAATTTCCTATCCTAGATGTGAATCTAGGGGAGGGCCTGCCATATTAGTTGGGGCCTTAGGAAAAGGAGGAGAGGCAAAGCAAGGTAAGTGTCTCACCTTCCAGGTGGCTGTATTCCTCCGGAAATAGGCGAACATCCTGGTGAACCAGTTGTAGATTTCATTCAGAGTAAGCTGCCTGTCAGGGGTCTCCAGGATGGCCTTCAAGGGAAGCAGAGGTCAAAGGGGTTACCTTCCTCTAGGGATAGGAAATCAGTAGCACTGGCTTGTCGTTCCTAGGATTCCAACCCTCCCTTGGGCCCACAATTTTTGTCATTGAGTCATTTCAGTCACGTTTGACTCTCTGTGACCCCATTCAGGGTTTTCTTGGCAAGATACTAAAGTGGTTTGTCATTCCTTTTCCAGCTCATTTTACAGATAAGGAAATTGAGGCAAACAGGGTGAAGTGATTTGCCCAAGGTCACATAGCTAGTTCATGTCTGAGGCCACAATTGAACTCGGGCCTTCCTGAATCCTTCCAGTACTCTATCCACTGTACCGTCAAGCTGGCTCTGTCATATGGTGAGTGTTATGGCTGGCTGATCGGTTCTGCCAATGACCCAGGAATCATTAACTTTGTATGCATGAGTACATATATGAGAGGAAGGGAGAGAAGAGGAAGGAAGGGAGGGAGAAAGAGAGAGAGGAGGGAGGAGAGAGGGTGAGGAAGGATGAGGGAACAAGAAAGGGAGGGAGGGGAAGGAAGACAGGGATAGTGACAGAGACACAGAGAGAATATAAAAAAAAAAGATGTGTGGATGTGTAACACAAAGAATGTGGATATGAGTGGAAAGTGGATATAGGAGGACAGACACAGTAATGCACTGTCGCTGGGGCTATGGATTGGTCCAGCATTTCTGGAAAGCAATTTGGAACAACATCAAAAGGTCACTAAACTGTGCATATCCTTTGAAACAACAATATAACCAGAAGTCAAAAAAAGATGAAAAGTTCTCATATGTACATATTTATAGCAGGTGTGGGACTAGAGGTGAAGAATGAGACACATTTTTGGACATGGCCAATGTGTGGATTTGTTTTGTTTGACTATACTTATTTGTTACAAAGCAAGGCTTTAAAAAATGGTGAGGGGGATTGGGGGAAGAGGGAGTTTAGTAATAAGCAATGACAAAAAGAAAAGAATGAAAACGCCATTGAAAGATTTTAAAATTAATTTACAAGCAAAGAGAAAAAAGTTCAGAGGGAGGTACAGATAAGCAAGACAGCTTTGAAACTCTGTTGAATTTATTTTATGCTTAAAAAATCCTATATATAATAGAGACTCATGGTTTCACAGGCAATCCTCCTTTTCAGTTCTTCTTTGAGCACGGAAATGTTTGTATTTGTTGTTTGCCAAGTTTAAAATAAATAAAAATTAAAAAGTATTTTTTAAAAAAGAAAGAGTATTAGATTTGGAGTCCAAAAAAGTAGGTTTGAATCTTTGCTCTGTCTTGAATCTTTGCTTATCATCTTGGATAAGTAACTTTCCCTACCCTGGGACTCAGCTTCCTCATCTATAAAATGAAGGAATTGAATTGAACCTCTTAGTTCCTTATAGGTGTGTTTGTCTGTCTCTCCCTTTCCCTCTCCCTCATCCTCTTCCTCTCCCTTTCTCCATATACATGTACATATGATCTCGTGACCAAAGATTCTATAGGTGAACAGGTATGTGTATATGTGTGTAAGCATAGATGTGGGAGAAAGGAGTAATTGTGTGTGCCTGTGTAAGAGAGACAAAGTGTGCATATTTGTGTGAGTGTAAGTGAGAAAGAATGTATATATGTCTAAGGAAATATGTTTGGTATGTGTGTGAGGTGTGTGTGTGTGTGTGTGTGTGTGTGCACGCGCACGCGCACGTGTGACTGGAAGAATGAGCTGGTGGGTAATGGTGAGAGAAGTTATATCTGAGAAACTGAAGGTGGGACTGGACTGCCATATATGAGACCATGTGCACATTTACAATGTACAATATAAGCTGTAAGGGAATCCACAGGCATGGGCGCACGTGTGTGTGAGAGAGAGATGGGAGAAGGATGATGTGTAAATGGGAGAGACAATGAATGCTCTCAATGTCCAAAGGAGGGAGGCTAGGGTGGTCAGGGAAGGGGGGCAGGGCGGGGCTGGGTAGGATTTAGGTAGTGGGAAAGGCAAGGGAATGTCTTCATAGGCAAAAAGGCAACTGGAGGCAGATTTGGGGGATGGGTATGAGAAGAGAAGGGAGGGCTTTCATGAATTGTCTTATCCCCAGCACTTCCATCTTCTTCCCTGGGAAGCTCACCTGTCGGATGAGGGACGCATAGGTAAAGGGAGGTCGGACATCTGCATTCTTGTAGAACTCATGATTCTGGGCCAGTTCTGGGGGAGAGAGATGAGGGATATGAGGAGGGCCAGATCTGTGACTCAAGGAAGCCCCCTCCCCTAAACCACAATGCCTCCCTTCTGTGGTCCTCCTGCCCCCACCTCCCCACCCTCACCAGAGGAGATGGGGGTGCAGAACTTGTCACTACTCCTCCTGCGGGCAGGGCCCCCACTGTGCAGAGTAGCAGAGCTGAGGCCAGGGGGGCGTAAAGGAGTAACAGGGGCGGCAGCTGAGGTGGGGGGGTGGGCGAGGCCGTCCGGGAATGAATCAGCTGCTGAGACAGTCACCTTGGAGAGTGAGGAACCTGACACCAGGTTCAGCTATGAAAAATAGAAAGGGTGATGAGAGCAGAGCTAAGGAGCATGGCAGGGACGAGCAGAGAATATCTCCTTGGATTCCAATGTCTTCTCCACTCTTACAGATCTCATGGTCAGAATGGTGGAGGGTGAATTTTAAAATTTTAAAATTTTAAAATTTAAAATTTCATTTAGGAAAGGGGCTAGTGGGGGAGGGAGAGAGCAAGGTTCAAAGGAAGTTGGTTTCTGAAGGGAAGGATTCTGAGGGGAACAGATCTGAACCATAAGGGTCTAAGGTATGGAGGCAATGTCCAGGGGGAAGGGCTAAAGGAATGGTTGGGGAAAGTGTCTGGGAAGAGGGCTCTTGGAAGGTCAGGCCCCACTGGAAAGTACGAGGGGTCATAGGGACTAGAGGGAGCAGGGGATGTATGGGGCATAGAGCATCTCACCGGCTGGCTAAAGGGCTTGGGTTCTGAAGGCCTCATGTGCAAATGGGCCATCATCGCCTGAAGTCGCTCACTCTCCTTGGCTAGCTGTAGGGAGGGAGAGAAGGTGGGATAGAAAGCCTGGGTTTCAGAGTCTTTTCAGGGTTTATTCCTCTCCCCTTCCATCAGCATCCAACACCATCCTTCCCCAATCTTCTGCCTCAGGGGGAAAGGGAAGGAGGAACCAAGGGGAGAAAAGATGACAAACACAAGTCTCTTCAGCTGCTTGACCTCACACTGGTATCCCACAGCACTATCAAACTCTAGGGTTTCCCACCTTTGTTCATGCTATTCAGCCCATTTAGAATTTAGCATTTATTCATAAATGCTTATTGGCTGATTGATTTACCCCCCAAATATTTCCTGAGTGTCTACTACATTAAGGCCCTCTGTCAGGCCCTGTGAAGAATGCAAGGATGTATCCCCACCCTTAAAGAATGGGCAGTCTAATAGGGAGGTGATAGTGCATACATATTTGTTGACATATTAATTTCTCTCAGTGATTGATTGGTTCCCCTGATCTGTCTCTTGGGTATCTGCAGTTCAGGCTACTATCTTCCCTATGATCTCTTCATGTACTTCATTCTAACTTTGCCAAAACCATTTTTTTTTTTTGCCACAACCTTTGCTTAAGACAACCCACTGGAAAACTGAGCACATCTTGTCTCCTGACTCCAGTAGAACCCATCTGCCAAGAGGATTGCTACTTATGTTGGACACACTAACTATACTGCTTCTGATCCTCCCAGGGCAAGACCCAGACCACCTCTCCAAGCCCACAGTGTGCCCTCTCTAGAGTTCAGCTCCCCCATCCAAGATAACCAGGAGAATTTAGACAAGGTAAGGAGATTGCTTTGGCTACATGGACACACGGTTGAGTCCAGCAGACCCCACAGGAAGGTGAGACTGGGGCTAGGGAGAGGGTGAGCAGGACACAATGAGCACCCTACATATACACACAGAGGGTCACACCTGTATCTCCAGTTGCTGGACAACCTGCATCTGGACCCGGCACTGGGCTGTGCTTCTGTCGTCAAGTGCATGTTCTGTATTGAGGTGTCTTCGTGGGGGGGCGGGGGGAGGGAAGAAGGGAAGGTTAGACTCGGGCTTCACCTAGCATATGCTCCCCATCTCCCCTGACTGTTCTCCCCCATCTGCCTTCCCTGACATACCTTCGATCCCCTCACACACAAAGACAGAGAGATAGAGGGGGGCAGAGAGCAATGGAGACAAAGAGACAGAGAAGGTGGCCAAGCCAGAAGAAAGGGAAGACAGAAGCAGCATCCTCCTAGTCAGCCTCCTTTGATGTCTTTGCTAAAATCCCAGCTACAGAGAGATCTAATTGCAAATGAACTAATTAAGTAAACCTCTGACGAAGCGTGAAAACAATTTGTTTGACCCTGATGCTGCAAGGGGCTGGGAGACAGCAGAGTTAATCAGTCAGTGACAGAGCCTGGTACCACTGTGGCAGCGCCAACCGCCTGTCCGCCCCCCTGCCTACCTGTCCACCTGCCCCCTCCAGGCCCCATCGCTGCTGTCAGTTTCTTCCTAATCCTTGACTGGGGAGACTGGGAGAATATAGGAACTGGACACAGTTCTCTGCTCACCCCTCAACCTGCTCTGTAGCTCCTTAGGAGGGGGAGGGGTTGCTTTAGTTCCCACAAGAGCTGACTATAGGGGCTAGGAAGGGCTGGATGGGGGCCCAGGTAAGACAGCTGTGTGACTAGACTGAGAGCATCCACTCACACTCACACCCACACATCTCAGCACTCCCTCATTCCCAAAACAGAGAGCAAGTTCACAGATTCAGTGGCTGGGGGCCTATCCAGGACTCGAAATTCGAAGGAGAAGGAGGACAGTGGTACTTGTGGGAGTGAGGGGAGCTGAGGCTAACTGTGGTAGTTAGTCAGTAACCAAAGAGGGGCAGGGAGGCAGAAGTAAGATGTGGAGAGTCAAAGAGGTGAGAGGGAGGGAAAGGGGGAGGGGCTAGAGGGGAAGAGCTGGGGGCAGTTGGGCACCTACTTGACAAACTGTCCCAGGTCTTCACAAAGGGTCTCACAGCCTGGCCACTTGCACTCCCCATGGCCATACAGGGGATGGGAGCCAGGGGTGTCCTCGTGTGAGGAGCTGGGAAGGGAAGGAAAGCAGGAGGTCAGGGACCTTGTACAGTAGGCAGGGGCCCCTGTTGCTGACCACAACACTCTTTAGTCCAGTTTAGTCCCAGCTCCCCCTCCCCCTGTTTTCCTTTGGTCTACCTTTCAGCCCTCCAGGAGTACTGATCCCCACAATCAACCCCTAGCCCCGACTCAATTTCTCCCCCAATTTTAAAAACTCCACAGTTCAAAATTCAGATCTGAACTATTTACAGTGGGCTTCCCAGAGTCATCCCCCACAACAGCTTCCTCTCAGGTTCCCTCTCTGAAGGTACCTGTCTCGTCGAGGTGTGAGCACAGTGGGTTGCCCATTGGGCAGGGTGTGGTGGGAGAGGGGGGGTGAGACCTTAGGGGGAACAAACGAGGTAGCGGTGGCTGCTGCTGTGGTGAGGTCCAGCCCCTCCTGCTTCACGCTGTCTTCAGCCGGCTGGGCAGCTGCCCCATCTCCCTTCCACAGCTGGGGCAGGTCGGATGGGCACACGGCTGCAGAGAACAGGGCCAGATAGACATCCCTCCCCTCCCTTAACCCTTTTTGGACAGCACAGGAGACACCTAACCTATTGGAACTGAAAGTTGGGACTATCTCCCCAGGAACCCTGGAGGAAGGATTCTGAACCTTCAGTGTGGGCGCTAGGAATGTGGGGTCACTGTAGGGGTCCAGGGAGTGGAAGCATGGGAGGCTCAGTCTAGATCCTAGGGATGACAGGGTTTCAGAGCCTCAGGGTAGGGGCTCTGGAGGCTCAGTCTGGGCCTGGGAGAACACAAGAGGTATGTGGGAGCTACAAGACTCACTCACCCTGTGGTAGAGTTTGGAGGGGTCCCGTTGCCTGGCTGGGCTGCAGACTGACCAGACCCTGCCTCTGCAGGTTAAGCAGGTGCTGCTGTTGCAGCTGCTGCATCTGCAGGAGCTGTTGCTGGAAGGCCAGCTGCTTGTTCCCAAGTGCCTGGTTCCAGGGAAGTAATGGTGCAAGGGAGAAATGTCAAATCAGGCCTTTCCTCATTGGTGATGGGCTCTTCCTGCCCTCCACCACCTTCCAGCCCCACTCCCTCTGGCTCCATCCAGCCTTTCAAGATTCTCGTCTCCTCCCTACTTCTCTTTGCCAAACACTGAAGTCCTTCCTTTCTTACACACACACACACACACACACACACACACACACACACCTATACCAAGTCATTCTCTCCCATCCCTTGCCTTTCTTCCCAGGGGCCATACCCCTTTCTATTCACTGCAGTAGGGGTGGGGGGTGGATGAGAATCTCTCTCCCTCCCACACCCGGCCCATCAGAGGGCTCTAGGTGCCACTCTGGTCTAGAACACAACTCAACTGACTTGAGGTCTCACATCACCCCCTTCTCTTTCTTCTAACAGCCCCAGCTTTTGAAAAAGCCACTGGTCCATAAGGCAGTGCTGAGAAGAGGGACAGCTCTTCCTTTTCCCTGGTCTGTCCCTCCCTCTTGCTTTCTTTTCTATTGCCACCTTCTCTCTTTTCTCTCCTGTTGTATTTTTCTCTCCTCCCTTCCTTCCTTTTCACTACTTTTTTTTCTTTTCTTCTGATCTTTCTTCTCCTTCCTCCCCCCACCCCCCAAAAAGAGACAGACCATAGACATCATCTATTCCAATCCTCGTGTTTCCCAGAAAAGGAAACAGGCCCAAAGACGTTCAGGCCAAAGTTAGTAAGGAAAGTAATAAGGTTCTCCGTGTTCTCAAAATCTCTTCCTCTTTCCACCACTTTTTCCCTCTTACTGAATGACCAAACTTAGAATTAGAAGATGGTCTAGGCAGTATATCTCACACAGCTCAGCAAATCTCTTCTAAAGCATCCCTGATATATATGGTCCTAGATTCTCAGCTTGAATAGTGATCCAGACTAGCTTACTACCTCTCAAGGCAGTACATTCCATATTTAGCCAACTCTAATTATTTAGAAAGTTCTTCCTTATATTGAGCCCAAATCTTTCTTCCTGTGACTTCCACCCTTTGGTACTAATCTTATCTCTTAGAACTTTGAAGAATAAGTTTATTCTCTCTTTCATACAACAGGCCTTTAAATACTTAAAGACAGCAAACATGTCCCACTCGTCACCCCTCTTTCCAAGTTCTCCAGACTAAACACATGCAATTCTTTAAGCTATTCCCATTACAATGTGGTTTCCGGACCACTCACTGGCCTGGTCACCCTTCTCTGGATTCACTGCTGTTTGTCAATGTCCTTTTTATCTCCTGCGTATTATCAGAAAAATTTCTCTCCATAAGCTAGGGGCTCCCCAGGGAGGACAGGAGGTCACAAGCAGGCAAGATAAACCCTATAGTACCATGTTCAATCATTTCAATATACCACCACACGCACCCCCTACACCCTAAACACACAATCACATATACCTAGGCATGTTTCTGCACGGAACGACTGACCACAGTAACCTCTTATGATAGATAACATGCTGGGGCCAGAAATGAAGCTTATCATTTCTGTCCCACCAACTTTTCCCTTCCTTCCTTACACCTACTCAGTACATACACCTAGTCACACCCACACACACACAACTCTGCCTTCCACCCCCCCCCCCCCCCCCCCCCCCCCGTCCCAGCACACACAGATTCCCACGGGGCCATTAAGCCATATGCACAGGCAGAGACAAGTCAGTCAGTCAGCAAGTATTCATGGAGCCCTTCAGGGCTGTGCCTGCCCTAGGAGCTTGCAGTGATGTCTGTTTGGGGCTTGCTAGTTATTGGGGAAACAAAACACAGGATCACAGATTTATAATGTCCCCATTAGAGTATAAGCTTCCTGAAAGTAGGGACTGTCTTACTTTTCTCTTCGTATCCTAGCACTTAGCACGGTGTTTTTACACATAGTAAGCATTTAATAAATCATTTGTTCAGAGCAGGGAGAACCCTTAGAAGCCATCAAATGTAGTTCCCTCATTTTATAGATCAGAAAATGTAGGCAGAGAGATGTTAAGTGACTTGTCCTGGGTCACACAGCTAGTGAATATCTGAGGCAGGATTAAAATCCATTCCTGACTCTAAGACCAGTGTCCTATCCGCAATACCACGCTGGCAGACAGAGTAATTGAGAGGAGATACCAGAGATAGTATACCAATTGTAAGAGTGAGTTGAGGTAACAAAAGAAGCCATCAGTTGTCCTGGTATGTTAAAGAATGTCTGGTTCCAATCATGGAAGACTCCGTTGGAGGAAGCTGCTCGGTACTGTCACTTTTTTCCCAACATGGGAGGAAGGAGGTTGTTCTAGACACAGAGCAGGAGCTTTCAGGAGGGGCACAGAAAAAAAGTGTGGCTTGGATAGGGTGGGCAGGCTTTGGAGAATTCAGAAGGCCATGAGAGACAGAGAGATAAAGCAAGCAGAAGGAAGGTTGAAGGATGGAGGGAACTTGGCAGTTGGGAAGCTGATGAATAGAAAGCCACAGTACTCAGATCCATAGGAGAGATTTAAAGTGAATGGAAGGAATGCTGCAAAAGTATAAAAAGCATGTTTGGCCCCAAAGAAGAGACTTGAGACTCTCCTCCACCCTAATCCTTTGCAGAGGGGTGGGACTGGGGGTGGGGGCATATAAAGAGGAGGAGTCCATAAGTGTGGACCATTGCTTATAACGCCAGATTTTTTTCCATATGTTGAACTGTTTTGCTAAGTTTTCTTTTCTCTCCTTCACCTCAAAAAAAAATTCTTTGTTTTAAGGAATGGCTCTTGGGAGGCATACAATGAGAAATAGAGGTGATTTTTTAAAAGATCCATAAAAATCTATTTAAAAAATAATAGATTTGAAGCACAGGAAGGCACAAAGTGAGATGCACACTCATACACACACACCTCCAGGAAATGTATACATATATAATGACAGGAATGTACACACGACCCGAGCTACACACTCACAACTAAATTCCCACACCATTGTTCCATATGGAACCCAACTGATCAGATGGTGGCCTGGAGATAAGATGGCACATAGAATAGAAGGAAAGAAAGAGTCATGGAGCAGCATGGGGAAAAACTGATCACCAACTAGACATCTAGGCGGCACAGTCAGGAACTTAGAAGTCAGGAAGACCTGAGTTCAAATACAGCCTCAGATACTTACTAGGTGTGTGACCTTGGGCAAGTCACTCAATCTCCACCTGCTTCAGTTTACTCAACTGCTATCTGGATGACCCAGATGGCTCTGGAGGAGAAGGTGAGGCTGGTGACCTTGCATAGCCCTCCCTCACTCAAATCAAAGTCAACTGCAAGTCGTGTCATCATCTCCCTGACGTCCTGGTCCTCTTCCAAAACGAAGGACGAACACAAAAACTCAACTGCAGAATTGTTGTGAGGACGAAATGAGACACTGGTTGGAAGGCACTTAGCACAGCGCCCAGCACTAAATCTATTACTATTATCATATCATTATAGATATTATTACTTTGTTCTGTGTGAGCCTGGACAAGTCACTTAACATCTGCCTTAGCTGCCTCAATCGTAAAGGGGTGATACTAATAGCACCACCTCCCGCTGTACTGAGGATGAAATGATATAATCCTTGTGCCTGGCACGGTGGAGCTTAATAAATGCCTCCCATGGGCCTCCCTGCTTCCTAGGATGGGCAGGAGGTAACATTAGTTGGGGGGAGTGGAGGGAGAGAAGGGCACAGGGCCCGGGCTGCAGCCCCTCAGGCCAGCTTCTTACCTCTTTGGGTTGCTGTTTCCCAGCTTGCTGCTGGGTGAGGAGCTGTAAATGAAGCTGTTCTTGTTGTTTCTTGTAATATTCCTGTAACTGGGCACAAGGGAAGGGTGGGAACAGGTCACCCAGGGAAGGAAAAACAAACAAACAAACAAACCAAAGTCTGGGTTGCTTTTCTTCTTCTTCTGCCTCATTCCCCAAAAGTGGATTCTTCACTGTCCTAAAGCTAGGGTGGGAAATTGAATCTAACTTGCTTGGCAAACTGGATCTAGGAGTTCGAGCTGGTAGACCCTGTCCCAGGGAAAAAGCACTGACTGGATTCAGAGGACCCAGATTTAAAACTCATTTCTGATGCTTACTACGTGAATGACCTATGGCAACTTAGCAGGGCCCCTGATTCCTCATCTGTAAAACGAAGAGTTAGACTAAAATGGCTTGGGAATGCCCTTCAATCAGTCTCTAGATCTCAGCTCCGATCCTATGACCCCTGCCTACTGAGAACTATTTTTGGGGAATGTGGCAGGGCAAGAAGAGAAGAGGTTGGCGAGAGAACAGACTTGGTGTCTAATGTCAATCACCAGGAAAAGGGATTCTTCATAAAGGGAGGGCATGGGTTCTTCCTTGGCCTCTGGGCCTCCTAGAGGAGAGATGAAGGCCCCCAGATATGGCTGAGGCAGGGGTTCTTAAATCCTTTGTCCCAGCCCTCCCCTCCTTGTAGGGGTGGAAGGAAGATCTATATAGGTCAGGGAGTTCATTTTTTTTTCCCCTCAGGCCCAGAGCTCTGGAGATGGGGGTAGGACTGGCACCTTAGGAATCCCCAGGAACTAGGGAGTAGAGTGTGAGAAGTATAACCCTTAACAAAGAGAGAAAGAAAAAACGACCTTTGACCTACACCCAGCTCTTCTAAAAGAATGCAGGCCTGTCTAGCCTAAGTAGTCTCCCTGACTGTCAAACAGGTTTCCGTCACCCTTCCAGGCCCCACCCCTCCATTGGAGCTGGGGGTTCCAGGTAGTGAATTGGCAGTAAACAAGGACCAGAGGCAGGAGACCAGGCCTAAGGGTAGAAAGGGGAGACCACCAGGAAGAAGGTGAAGAAGGTGGGCCCCTTGGTCCCATGCCTTACTCTACTCACTCAGTAACAGCCCTGCACTTGTGCAGCCGTCCAGGACACTGGTAGTGAGAGATGAGGAGAGGGGGTAAAGAGGTTGGGGATAGGTGGGGTCTCACCTGTTGAAGCATGATGGCCTGTTGTTGCTGCAGCAGGGCCTGGAGCTGAGGCGGTGACAGGATCTGCTGCATCTGCTGGGGGGTGATCATCTGAGGGGACATCATGGCCACAGACACCGGCACCTGGGGGCAAGGGGGAAGATACCATCCTGCTCAAACGCTGTCTCCACTCAGCATTCTCCAAGCCTTTCCCATTCCTGTTCCCAGGGGTAGGCATGCCATACCCCAAGACACAGAACCCCAGAAATGGAAGAGCCTCAGAGACCAACTTGGCCAACCCATACCTGAACAGGAAGCCTCTCTACAATGTTCCTAAAAAGTGGTCAGTCAATCTATAAGCATTCATTCATTCATTATTTATTTAGTCTACAAGACTACTATGTATGTGCCAAGCACAGTAGTAAGCACTGGCGATAGAAAGGCAAAAGACAACCCCTGCTCTCAAAAAGCTTACATTCCCATGACACCTTACTCTCCCCCCTTCCCCCAATCTCTTTAATCCAGTAACACTAGTCTCCTGGTTTTTCTACAAGCAAGACACTCTACCTCTTAGCATTCTCTCTGGCTATCTCCCGTGCCTAAAACACTCCCTCCTCTGTTCTGATTACTGACCTCCCTGGCTTCCTTTAAGTCCCAACTAAAATTTCACCTTCTACAGGATGCCTTCCTCAATGCCTCTTAACTCCTATGCCTTCCCTTTGTTAATTATTTCCTAATTACCCTGTACATAGCTTGCTTTATATATATTTATTTTATGTTGTCTTTTCCATTAGATTGTAAACTTCTAGAGGGCAGCTAGGTGGCGCAGTGGATAGAGCGCCAGTCCTAGAGTCAGAAGCTAAAACAGTTCCTAGCGTGTCTATTCTAACGAGGGAGACAATGTACAAACAACTTTGAACAACCAAGAGCTAAGTGGTGGAAATGGGAGGTAATCTTAGAGAGAAGGGACCACAAAGGGGGAGGGGGAGCAAGAAAGGCCTTCTGTAGACAGTGGGCATTCCAGGCACAGGAGATAGCCACTGCAAAAGGGGATGGGAAATGGAGTGATGTGTGCAAGAGAACAGCATACTTGTTGGATTGTTGAGTTTGTGGAAGCGAGTAAGTAAGATGTAAGAAGCCTGGAAAGGTAGGAAGGGCCCAAGATAGGAAGGAAATCTTTTCTTACATCAAGCTGGAATCTTCTACTCTCTAGCTTCTACTCATTGATCCCTGGAGCCAAGCAGAAGAAGTGCAATCCCTCTCTCCCAATACTTGAAGACGACAATCATGGCCCCTTCCTTCTCACCTCTATCCGCCTTCTTTTCTCCATGTTAAACATCACCCATTCCTTCAACTGAGTCTCATCTGGGCCTTGTTTCCAATCGTCCTGACATTCCAGTCACTCTCCTTCCCTACCTTTTCAATGTTCTTCCTAAAATGTGCCAATACTCCAAACCCAATACTCCAAAAGTCGTCAGACCAAAGGGACCATCTCCTCCCTAATACCAGACACCTCTCTTCTCTAAAAGCAGCAATAGCTTTATTGGCTGCTGTGTCATGCTGTGGACTCATGTTGAGCTTGTTGGAGAAGATGCTGATGGATGCCAATGCTTGGGTACCCATGGGTGACCAGGAGTTCTTAATGTGTGAAGAGAATGACTAGAGCACGGTCAACATGACCTAGGTGCTACTTTGGTTTTCTAATGGTGGGGATGGGCTGAATGGAGCCATCCTCACTCTCATATAGCCCTACTCCCTCCGAGGCAGCAGAGATACCTGGGTTCAAATCCCAGCTCTGGCATTTAGTAGCAATATGATTCTGGGCAAATTTCTTAACCTCTTTGGGCCTCAGTTTCCTCATCTGGAAAAAGATTATTATAAGAATATAGCAATATTTGTAAGTTCTACCTCACAGGGATGCTTAGAGGGAAGCACTTTAAAAGCTAAAACGTGAGTTGAGTTATATATTTGTTATTATTAATATATTATTTTTATATATTTATAGCCCTAGCTAGTCAGAGTCAGTGATAAAATCAGTCACTATGGAACTTACAGGCCCACAGTGGGGTTTAAATGTATGACCCCAGCCTACTAAGAAGAACAACCATTCCCATTTATATTACATTTTACAGTTTACAAATCACTTTCATCTCAACAACCCTGTACAAAGATTAGTACAAGTATTCATTATTTAGTTATGTTCAACTCTTCATGACCCCATTTGGGGTCTTCTTGGCAGAGGTACTGGAGTGGTTTGCCATGTCCTTCTCCAGCTCATTTTACAGATGAAGAAACTGAGGCAAACAGGGTTAGGTGACTTGCCCAGGGTCACATAGCTAGTAAGTGTCTGAAGACAGATTTGAACTCAAGAAGAGGAGACTTCCTAACTCCAGGCCTAGCACTCTTCCAACTACCTAGTTGCCTAGTAAAGCATTATTGTTCTCCCTTTACAAGGAAGGAAACTGAGTCCCAGAGAGGGGACTTGTCCAATGTCACATGGGTAGTAAATAACAAAAGTTGAAATTCCAACCCAGGTCCTCTGATTCCAAATCCATAATGGCATATGTGTGTACAGACACACAAAAGTACTCATACTTCGTGGACTCCTAGACCCCCCCAGAGACAGCTGGGTTTGAAAGTACCTAGGATGGAAGAGAAAAGAAAGCAGAAAACTGGATGGATAGATGGGGCCTGTACTCCTATCCTGCAACTGGCTCCTCAGCCACTTTCTCCAGGGGGAGAATTAGAGAGCCAGGCTTAGCTCCCTCATTTAGCTTTCAATTTCCATACCTGGAGGGGACTGTGAAAAGACTGGAGACCCTGACCCTCAGGTCTACAAGCCCACAGTACCGGTTCACAGCCTAGGGCTCAAAGGAAAGTTTGAGATCATCTAACCTTTATCTCAAACAAGAGGAACTGAGGCCCAGAGAGGGGCAGCGTTTGCCCAAAGTCTCTCAGTTAGGAAGCAGCAGAGTTGGCATTTGAACCTAGGTTTTCTAACTCAAAATTCAGTGTTCTTTCTACTCCATGGTATGCTAGCCTTTCCTGGCCTGTACTTCCATGCTCCTCTCTCTTATCAACCAATTTGAATTCTACCCTGACTGCCTTCGAGGCCCAGATGCAATTCTTCCTCCTCTGTGACAGACAGCCCCAGCCGGGCCGGTCTTACCCTTCTCCAAATTCCTGCAGTATTTGGCTGTCTTCACTGTTTTTATGCATATATTCTCCTCTCCCCAACTACAATAAAACCTGGTTAAAAGGGAAACCAACTACAGAATTCTCATTAATAAGAATTGTTTTTCTTCCCTGAACTCCACTTTTGGAGAAAGAGGCAAATGGAAAAAAAAAAAGGGTGGGTGGGTGGGTGGAGAGACTTTCAGGGATTTGTTTAAAAACAAACAAACAAACAAAGCAAGCCAAACAACTTCCAGGCTAGGTCCTTGGCTCCTTATATATCTCTCTTCTAAAGCCTTCCCTCCCTCCATTCCCCCTCCCCTCCAGATGAGAATTCCTGATCAGCAACAAAATTGGGAAACAAAACCACAAATCCACACAAAAGAATAAAGGCTCAGGAGACCGGGAAGCAAACAGGACATTTTTGTTCTGATTTTGTTCAAGTTAATATACACATTGATTTGAACAAATTGTAAATAATTTTGAGTTTTTGGTTTTATGTATGGATCATTTTCTTTGTTTATCTGAATATTTGTTTTTGTTCTTGGTTACTTAGGTTGGGAGGGAGAGAGGGAGGAAGGAAGGGAAGGAGAGAAGGAAAGAGAGAGAAAGTGGGAGAGGGAGGGAGGGGGAGGGAAAGAGATAGAGACTGAGACCGAGAGAAGGAGAGAAAAAGAGAGGAGAAGAAGGGGAGAGAGAGGGAGGAGGGGGGAGAGAGAGAGAGAATATTTATTTCTACGCAGAGTGTTAGGACCTGACCTAAAAGATTTTCAATCAGCAAAGAAAGTTTCCATTGTTTTCTGAGTACTATACTTAATAAGTCAGGAAAGTGGATTGAAAGAGAAATCCTCGGCTGTAGTCAACGGACTTAAGTTCAAAACCCCAGTAACACCACTAAGTACCCTGTATGACCTTGGACAAATCTCTTCCCCTTCTCTGAGCCTCAGTTGGAAAATGAAGAGGTTGCACGAAAATGATCACTATGGTCTCTTCCAGCTCTAAATTCATCAGTCTGGGATCGTAAGAAGACTTTCAAGAGTTAAAGATTATAAAATATGAGAAGAGTCATTGTAGGGAGTATTGGACCCCTAGAACATCGACTCTGCATATTCTATAATCTTTGGCCTTTGAAGACAGGCATGTTAATATACCATTGATGAAAGCAGGATTGGTTTAAGTTTTGGAAAGATATTTGAAATTGTGGTTTTAAAAAAAGTGACTACTATGTCCATACCCTTTGACTCACACCCTAGGCATATATGCCCCAAGGAGGTCAAAGATAGAAAGTAAGTCCAACATACACTAAAACATTTATAGAGACACTTTTTATAGAAGAACTGGAAACAAACTAGACCCTGATTGATGAAGGAAGAGTTAAACAAATTGTGATACAAGACTTTGATTATGAATGACTATATTGTAAGAAACAATGATTTTGAAGAATACAAGGTATAGGAAGACTTAAATAAACTGATACAAAGTAAAATAAGCAGAACCAGGAAAATTATATGTACAGTGACAACAACAATGGAAATGAAAAGAACAACAAAAACGGAAACTGAATGCTTTATAATGAAAATGATCAAGCTTGGTCTCTAGAAAAAAATATAAGAATACATCTCCCTCTCTTCTTTGTAGAGGTGGGAGACTATGCATGTGGATCACTGGATACATTGTCAGAATTGATTAATGCATTGTTTGTTTTGTTGAATGGTTTTTTTCTCCTTTATTTTTTATTAGGAATTGAAGGTGATTAAAACAAAAGATATGAATTAAAATTTCTGGAAGCAGTCGGAAGGAAAGAGAGAAGGAGGGAGGTGAGGAGGGAAGAAGGAAGGAGGGAGGGAAGAAGAGAAAGGAATGGAGGGAAGAAGAGAAAGGAATAGAGGGAGAAAGGGAGGAAGGGAGGAATGGAGGGAGAGAGGAAGGAAGGAAGGGAAGAAGGAAGAAAGGAAGGAGGGAAGAAGAGAAAGCAAGAGAGGGAGAAAGGGAGGAAGGGAGGAATGGAGGGAGAGAGGAAGGAAGGAAGGAAGGAAGGAAGGAAGGAAGGAAGGAAGGAAGGAAGGAAGGAAGGAAGGAATTCTTTAGGATCACTAACTTCCCAAGCTTTGCCTTCTATGACCCTGGGATACCTGAAAAAATGAGACCCCATAAGCTGCTGATGTCTTGCACATAGTAGGTGCTTAATAATACTCTTCAATCTCTGAAGAATCTAGAGAAATGAGAGGCAAGCTTTGTCAAGATTGGAGGTGGGAGAGAGAGGGACCAACTTACAAGTAGGAAACTGGTGGCACAGTATAGCTGGAAGAGTGCTAGATTTGGAGTTAGAGGATCTGAGTTTGAATCCTGACCATGCCACTAACTACATGGGAAACCTCAGGCAAGCCATCTTACCTTTCATTGCCCCAGATTCTGCATCTTGAAAATGAGGGAGCTGGATTGGATGGCCCCCCGAGGTCCCTCCTAACTCTGTAAGCCTATGGGCATAACCTCTCTCAGTAGGCTGAGACAGTTTTTCGTTTGCTTCCTCCATCTGAATTTTTTCCTTCTCTGAGACTGTCATCCCTTCCCTCTAAGCCCATTACAGATACTCATTCTCCCTTCTTTTTTTTCTAGCTGTCTCTTTCACTTTTAGTCTTCACTGTAGCCTACTATTGACCCCTGTGGGTCACTGCTTGACTAGAAACACATAGAACTAAAGAGGTTAGTTACCTAGCCCTGAGGAGTCAATTAGTCAGTCAACAAGCATTTATTAAGCACTAGAGTTGCTCTCCATTTGCAGGGGTCCAATTTGGAGTTAGAGAGTTCCAGAGTCACAGCTCAGGGGAAACTCCAAGGCCATCTAGTCCAACCCCTTCATTTTTCAGGTGAGGAAACTGAGGACAAGAGAGTTTAAGTGAGTTGTTTAAGACTATAAAGTGACAGAAGTGAAATTCGAACCCAGGTCTTCTGATTCCTAATCACTTGCTCAATTCACTGAACCACACTACCACTAAGACTGATGCTCAGAGAGAACTGTCCTGCCCAAAGTCACAGAGCTGGTAAGTGGCAGTTGTGAATCTAGGTTCTGAGATCTAATTCCAGTGTCCTTTCCATCTACACCATGCTTCCTTCTGGGGAGATGGGGGTGGGGGTGGAACGCACAGACTTGGCCCACAGCAGGAGAATTTGAGGTCAGACACAAGGAAGAACTTTCTGGCTAGGAAAAGGATGAGTCACCAGGAAGAATAAGTGAGAGAGGCTATGGGGATCTGTTTTCCAGGGAGAGACTAACCCTCTTCCCCTTTGGTTGTCTCATCTGGAGGTAAAGGAATGGATGAAATGATTCTTTAAAGGCCCCCGCATCTGAATCTGTGATTCAGTTTATCAAGACAACTGAATCTCTGGACCTGAGCCCAACCCCCCCTGTCTTAGTCCAAGAAGTTACATAGGATGAGCACCGCTCTCTAAAATGGCATAGCTGACATCATGATGCCTTTGGCCATACCAAGGAATAGTTGGCTACATCCCTGACCTTAACCCCTTTCTCAAGGGGCCTTACTTCCTCTGTCTCATGAGAATTGGACTCCAGCTTCCCCCAGGCTCCTCCCTCAGCTTCAGAGGCCTGGGTTAGGGATGTGTCAGGATGGGCATCTGCCAGATAGTGAGCTCAGCAAAGTTAATGAGTCACCATCTGGCCAGGGGCCAGCCCAGCAAAGTGCTTACTAAGGCTAAGAGTCACAGGCCACCCCTCCCCTAAACCCTCTCCTCCCTGTCCCAGAGCTAAGAGCCAAGAATCCCCCCCACAATCCTGACTTCCCCCCTTCCCCTGCCCCACCCACCCCCAGCCAAAGATCATTTACACTGAGAGAGGCTTGGCTGGAAAAGACTCAGGAGAGAGGATCATAGAATAGTGACAGAACAGGTTCATGTCAGGCTGGGGTCCCCCAGATGAATGAGACTGATGCAGGTTTGCGGCTGGAGCCAAACCCTCAACTGAACATCATGGAGTGGATAGGAGATATCTTGCTGTGAGATGAAGTCAAGAAGACAGACTAAATTAAGTGATTTCTTTTGCTCAACTATACTTATTTGTTACAAGGGAGGATGTGTGTGTGTGTGTGTGTGTGTAATCTTTGGGACATGACCAGTGAGGGAAAAAACCATCAATAAGATATTTTTTTTAAAACCTGGGTTAAAATACTATCACAGGCACATGTTAGCTGTGTGACCCTGGACAAGTCACTTAACCTCTGTCTGCCTTAGTCTCCTCTTCTGTAAAACAGGGATGATAATAATAGCACCTATCTCACAGGGTCATTGAGAGGATCAAATGAGATGATGCTTATTAATAGTGTTTTATAAACCTTAAAAGCTATATAAGGATTCCTTTGCCCTGGAAAAGGATGGAGAGAGAGAAAAGATCCAAGCTTAGGCTTGAGCTCTGACGGAAAACAATTGGGAGTGTCCCAATACAAGGTACCAGGAATGACTATACTCTCTCTACTCTGACGAACAGAGGACCAGGCCTGAATTTGAAGGAGGAAAGACTGAGGTGAGATAGTGGGTGAAACTTCTGAAATGCTGGAAGGAAAAATATCCTAGACATTTTTGCAGGGAATTTGAGGCTGGGAAACAGTGGGTCCTCAACCTCCATTTTTTTCAATGATTGAGCACCAAGCCCCTCATTCCCTCCAAGTCCTGGCAAAAGACATTGACCACCCCTCCCTAGGCCAGAGTCAGAAATTTAACACCAAATTTGGGAACTCAATTGAATTTGGCTGGAGAGATGTTCAGGGAACCCTTGGGAGTAGGAAGGGCGGGGGGAGGCCCAAGGAACAGGGGGAGGCAAGCAGCGGAGCAAGAAAAGAGCTGCCATCGATCTGTCTTCATTACCCATTTCACTCAAGTTTCAAATCAACAAAATACACTTTTCCGCTTCAGTGCAGTCTCTGTTCTCTCCCCCCCCCACACACTTCTCACCCTCCCCACATCTCCCTACCAGCTTCTGAGCTCAGAAGAAAAGCAATTTCCCCAGAAAACCTCCAGATTCCCCTACTCCCCAGACAGAACCTCCTTCCTTTGGAGTCAGGATTTAGGGAGCAGGAAAAAATAGATTAGTGTGTTGTGGGAGGGGGGGAGGGTCTTCCTTCATATCTGTAGAGAAAATTAACATGTCTAGATGATGAGTGAGGAGAGAGCAAAGTCTAAGGGTCCTAATTCAAATAAACATACCAGGGTGTTTCTCTAGACCCCCATTCTCGGAGGCCACCTTCCCTCAGGACACAAGGGGAGGCCCAGACTGGGGCTCTGTTCTCAATCATTGGAAGATATGACTTGGGGGAGTAGGGGAAAAGGTTCTGAAAAGAACCCCATCTGGCTCTTTGCCTCCAGTTACAAAGATCCCTCACCAAGTCCATACTGACTAGGATTGCTATTATCCATTATCGAATGAGACAATATTTATAAAGAGCTTAGTGTAGAGTCAGGGATATAGTAGGTGTTTAATAAATACATGCTCCAGTCCTTTTCTTCCACATATTGGGAGAGTCTCCTAGGAAAGGGATTTCCTAATCTCCCCCTCCCACCTGAAAAATCTTTTCTAATGCCAGACTCCAATCCAGAGTTGGGGAACCTGTAGCCTTGAGGCCACTTGTGGCCCTCTAGGTCCTCAAGTGCAGCCCTTTGAATCAAACCTAGAGGGCCACATGTGGCACCTGCTCTAATCAATCCTGCTGCAGCTCAACTTTATTTTCCTTTGTCCTCTCCTTCACACTGTTAGCAGCCTGCGGAGTTTCGGAGATTGATCTCCACCCCATGGGGTAACATTCGTAAAGAGTCCCCCCTCTGCCAGGGGAGGGGGGTATTTTTCCTGAGGATGGGTTTGGATGGAGGGACAGTGCTCCTCTATTCATTCCAGATAAGAAATTCCAAATTCCAAATAAATAATTCCAAAAAGTAATAGACCCAAGGCTATTTCCTCTGTTTTCTTTACCTTTAGGAAGGATCATGGGATAGCAGGTATCTAATTTAAAAGGCCCTTAGAGGGGCAGCTAGGTGGTGCATTGAGTAGAGCACTGGCCCTGGAGTCAGGAGGACCTGAGTTCAAATTTGACTTCAGACACTTGACACACTAGCTGTGTGACCTTGGACAAGTCACTTAACCCCAATAGCCATGCCTTCCCCCCTCAAAAAAAAAAATAAAAGGGCCTCATAGGTCATTTAAACCCCTCATTTTACAAATGATAAAACTGAGTCCCAGAGATTAAATGATTTGCTGGAGGTCCCCAGGATTTGAACTCAGATGCTCCATTTCCCTCCTCCCTGGAGGAATTGGTCCACTCAGCTTGAGCTGTCCTAACAGGTGAGTGTGTACAAATTTACTGGCCTACTGTAGTGTAGCCAACCCAAGACAATGTTTCACGTCCCATTCACACAACTACGAGGAAACCCAGGCCTACCTACAGAGGCTCTTTGAGGGTGTGAACTGTCTCCCTTTTGTCTTTGTACCCCAGAACCTAGCAAAAGTGCTGGCATACAGCAGGTGCTTAATAAATGCTCTTTCATTCATTCACTCATTTTTTCTGACTCCAAATACAGTATCCTTTCTACTAGACCACATGGTGGCCAACATCTTGGGTGGGAGGGCCTAGGCTGATTATTACGGTTGGTTTAGGAAGCTATTTCCCCCTAACCTTACCCACTTCTTCTCTACCAGCCCTGCTCTGGCCCCTTTGATCAGGACTTGAATTACTGTGATGATGTCTTACATCTCTGTGCAACTATAAAACTTCTCTCAACTATTTCAAAAACATGTCAATGTGCCAAATCTCCCACATGGGGGCGCAGCTCAGCCCTAGACCCTTCTTGCCATCTCCTTCCACTCTGCAGGCCCCCACTAAAGAGTTGGCCCCCTTCTCCCCAATCTCACATTATTCTCCTCTGTTTCCCCCCAACACACACACACACACACACACACACACACACACACACACACACACACACACACACAGAGTCTCCCACTCCCTTAGGACCCTCCTCTGTCCTCTCCCTGGCCCCTCCCCCCAACTCTCCCCCTTCTTAGCCCCTTCTCTCCTCAGCCCCCCAACTGTTCCACATCCCCTCCCCCCAGCCCAGATTCCAGATCCCCTCCTGTTCAGAATCACTCTCACCCTTCCTCTCTTAGATAAACTTCCTTTCAAAGCAGCCGCTTAATCCTCTCCCCCTATTCAGAGCCTCCCCCAGCTGCTGTGGGGAGGGGGGCACAGAGAGAGGGGAGGGGGGGGGACCACAAGGCGGGTTAAGGGAGGGAGGGGAGGGAAAAGGGAAAGGGGGGGCTGTCTGAGTTATGACCCATCCCTGACTCATGTCTGCAATTCTCCCAAGTTCTTTGTGACACAAAAAGTAAACAGAAGGCTGAGCTTCCTTCCACCACCACCCCCTTTCCCCTCCCCCTACCAGCCAGATGGACCGACAAGCTGAAGGGGGTGGGGGGAGCAGATTGTGCAAAGGAAAACAAAAGAGACAGAGAGACGATCACATAGAGAGACAGGGATATGGAGAGACCAGGAGAGGCCCCAGAGGCAGAGAGACACAGAAAGACAGGACGAGTTTCAGAGAAACAAGTTGAGAGAGAGAGAGAGAGAAACAGAGAGAGAGAGAGAGAGAGAGAGAGAAATAGAGAGACAGAGAGAGAGGGGAGGGAGATCATTAGGGGCAGAGGCAGAGATTCGGGCATGGAGACAGGACAAGTGAAACACTGAGAGTCAGAGATCCAGAAAGATAGAGAGAAGCACACATGTTGTAAGAGACAGCGGCATGGAGAGGCAGAAGCAGACAAAGAGATGGGCACCCTGGAAATGGAACCAGGCTCAGACAGTTAGGTGGGACAAACACTTTTGCCAGTGACCACGGCGGGAAGCCATCCAGGTGAGGTCAGCCCTGGCAGGGGGGCAGGGAACTGGGACTAAAAGCTGCCCCAGCTGTAGCCTTCTGTTTATGGTATTCAGGTTCCCCTTCTTTCCTGCCCGAGCTATTCTCCCAAGGGCTGTACCCCACAGTTTACCTTGACCCTTCCTGACCAATGCCTTCCCTTCACACCAACCCACACCTCACCTGATCTCCTTACCTGTACTGCCGACTGCTTGTTGTCATTGTTCCCTGGAGAGCTCAGGCCTGAGGCTTGCTGTAGCAGGAACTGCCGGGCTACTTGGAGAGCCTAGAACACAGGGGGGCCTGGGTCAGTGGAGGGGGCTCATTGGTGAGTCAGAGATTGGGGGGAGGGGGAGGCATCAGGTAAATATACAGTGAGAAGGGTGGTTCCAGGATCTGTGGGAGGATAAATGGTAGGTCAGAGGTCAATAGGTGGGTCAGAGGGTCACTGCAAGAGGACCACAAGAGCAAATAAAAGGTCAGGGGGTTAGAGGGTAAATGAAAGAGGTCAGATAAAAGGTCAATATGAGATCTGGAGTGCTTTATAAGGCCTAGGATTCAGTGGGGGGTTCAAGGATTGGGGGGAGAATCAAGAGTAAGAGGACAGAATGTGGAACCACTGTAGGATATGATAGGTCAAGATAGACTCGAGGAGTTTAATGAAGAGAGGTCATAGAGAAAAACATGGGGTCAGTAGTCAAAAGCAGGGCCTAGCAGTCAATATAGGGCCAATGTGAAGTCAAAGATCACTTTAGAGTTATTATGAGATTTGAGTGTAGATCTGGGGGATTGAGAAGCAGGGAGGCACTTCCATGAAAAGCACAGGGGTGAGTGTGGAGTCTTAAGACCAGAAAGAGTTCAATTTGGGATCTAGAGCAGTCTAGGCCTTTACAAGTCAGAATTCAGTCTAAAGAGTCATTGTATAGTAGGACAGAGTTTACGGGATTAAGTAAATTAAGTATGGGGTCTTACAAGGTTGTCGATAAGGTCAGAGGGCCAGTGTGTGGTCAAAGAAGATAGTGTGATTTATATGGGACCTTTCAGATCAGTGTGGATTCAGAGGAAACAACATAGCATGGGGTGGGGGGGGTTGGTGTCATTGTGGGCAACCCTATTCAGGGTTAGTTACTAACGGAGCCAGTGTGTGATATGAGCAGGTGGATAAGAGGCTTGGGATGGGATCAGATGGATCTTTGTAGTGACTGGGGGTGGGCAGTGTAGGCTCTGGTGGGTCAGGATGAAGCTGATATATCAGTAAGAGACTAGAGATTGGGGAAGAAACAGTGGCAGGTCCAGGGATGTCTAAGAAGTAAATCTAACTTGACTTTATCCCGACTCCCAGCACTGGGAAGTTTAAGCACTATACTCCTTAATTCAACTCAACAGCTATTAATGAATGGCTCTTACATGGAAATCCCAGTGCCAGATTCTGGACGTACAAAGACAGCACCAAAAACCCCAAAATCTCCTCTCAAGCAGCTTAGGCTAAGATAGCTCCACAAGGACATCTCATGGTCTAAAAAGAGTCAGTCAACTCAATAAAGCACTCACTACTGTACTTAGAGGTACTATGCAAAGAAGGGCAAAAATATGGTTCCTGCCCCCAAGGAACTCCCAGTCTAAAAGTGGAGGCAACATGTAACCCATTTATATCCAAGATATACACTGTGTAAAGGAGAGATAATCTCAAAGGCAAGACACTAGTAGTGTCTTTTAAATACTTTTAAATACTCCTCCTCCCCCTTAAAAAAAAAGGCTAAGTAATAAGGGAGAGTATGGAATGAACAGAGCCTTCCCAATCTAAATCTATGAAAATAAGGTGGTGTGGCTCATTGGAAAGAGCATCAACTCTGAAGTCAAGGCCTTGGGTTCAAACCCCACCTCTGATCCTTATTGTGTGTGTGTGTGTGTGTGTGTGTGTGTGTGTGTGTGTGTGAGACAGAGAGAGACAGACAGACAGATACACAGACAGACTTTGGGCTAGTCACTTAACCTCTCTAGGCCTCAGTTTCTTCATCTGTCAAGTGAGAGAGGTGGCCTCTGAGGGCTAACCTTACATCTATGATTCTACCTTCTGAGCCTCGTTTTCCATATCCCCTCATTCACACCATACTCACCTTTCAGATAAAATATGTTCCCCATATATACACCCCTGGTACAGAATTTAAATCTAGCCTCAATCGCTTACTAGCTGTGTGACCCTGGGCAAGTCACTTAGCCCTGTTTGCCTCTCCTCATCTGTAAAATAAGCTAGAGAAGGAGCCTTAGAGTTGAAATGAACTTCACAGATCCTCCAATCCAACAATAGCTCAATAATAGCCCATCCAACATTATCAGGGGAAGGTTTTTTTTGGGGGGTTGTTGTTGTTGGGATGACCAAGGCAGCCTGGCTTTTGACCCTGTGTGATTTCATTACTAAGGTTTCCCTTTTTGGTAAGGGGAATTTCCAATGTGGAAACCCCCTCTACTAAAGTATTTCAGCAACTCATTATTAAAGAGTTACTTGGGGGCACCCCTCCCATAGGATAAGTGACTTCTCCAGGGTCCCACATATATTATATGTCAGAGGGGAAATGAAAGTCTAGGTCTTTCTGACACCAAGGCTCACACTCAAAACACCATGCCACAGTCATCACTGTCATTCTTGGCTTTGGCCAAGGTTGTCACCACATGTTTAGAGTGGGTGCCTCTCTCTTAGTGGCAGACCTAAGGAGGTTGGTGTGCAAATATAAACAGATTGATCCAGGCTGACCCCACCCTAAGCAAAGCTGGAGGCATTCCAGCTTCCTCTATCACCCCACCTCAAAATTCAAATTCACAAAGTTTGTGATCAGCAGACCATAGGGTCAACAGATCTGGAGCTTAGCTGGGACTTAACCCATCAATCTCCTCATTTTATAGAGGAAGATAATGAAATGCAAAATGGAAAAATGACTCAAAGTCACACAGACAATAAGTGGCAGAACCAGGATTTTGGTCCAGATCTTTGAACCCCAAAGCAAATGTAACTCATCAACCATTGTTCTAAAAGCCTAATTGATGGCCCTCCTCACCCCCCATTAAGATATTTGCTTAATAGGGGTGGGGAAGGGGAGAGAAGTCTTAGGATAAGGAGGGTTGAAGAGATGTCCCACTTAAAGGGCAAAGTGTCCTTCCAGCCCCCAATTCAAATGTCCAACTCCAAGTTTAGCATTGTAGACAGTGTCACTGACCTCCCAGGTGGCAGTATACTCTGCCCTGCACCCACCCTGGGAGAATAGGGAGAAAACCTGACTGGAGCCTCAAAGCCAGAACATATTCCCACTTTTGTTGCCTTTCCTCATTCCTTCTTTGTTCAGTCTAGGGAGTCTTCTCCCCACCTCACCCCACCCCACTCCCTGAGCTCCTGAAGCAGGAGATCCAGAGTCCAGCTTTACTCATTTTGACCAATATAACCCTGAGGAAGTCATTTTCTCCTCTCTGGGTCTCAGTTTCTTCATCTATAAAATGAGGGAACTGGACTAGATCAGAGGTTTCTAACCTGGGATCCAGACTTGGGTACGGGAAAAAAAAATTAAACTTTTTTTCAAGAGGTTTCCTATGTATTTTACTTTACGCACCTAAAAACATTCTGAGAAGTCTGTAAGTTTTCTTGCACCAGACTGACAAAGGAGTCTATGACACAAAGAAACCCTTCAAGGAGACAGAATCTCTAAGCTGTCTTCCATTTCTCTAAGGACCCAGTGCCTAGCACAGTGCTTTGCAGAACTGGGGCTTCATAAATTTTGAGTTGAATTGAATTCTAGCTCTAAACCTTTGATCTCTTTTCCAAGGAGTTTACCAGAGTCTTGAGGTAGGGTACAATGGGTATGTTTCCTAAATGCAAGATTGCCTTCCCATCCATCCCACCCATTTAAGTCAGAAGAAGAGGTGGCAAGGTCAGGAGGAGCCGGTCAGAGACTAGATGCTGTTGATGGGAGAGCCTGAAGGAAGGGAAACAGTTTGCACTTCCAATCAGGGCAAAGATGGTGAGGGGGCCATTTTTCTCCACTCATCATTTCCAGGTTTGACACTGGTTCTTTGTTTGCCCATGAGGATTGAAAGGGGCTCAGAATACAGAGGCCAGGAGGAAGCCAAGGAGTTACAGAAGCAGTCCGAGGGGAAGTGGCCAGCAGAAGACATAAGGATAATAAACTGGTCTAGGGGAAGGGGAGGGGATAGGGCAGAAGCCTGATAGAAGAGGGCTGGGAGTTGGGAGGGGGGTTCGAGGAGGAGAGCACTTGGTTCCCAAAATCCCAGGGAAGTTGGGGGGACAGGAGAGGGAGGGGTATATTTCCAAGGAGAAATTGAGACTGAAAGTGGCTGACTGGCCCTTCTTGGTCTCTTGGGGCAGAGGGGAGCTGGGGGAGTTTGATTCACTCCCCGCTGACTATCTCACTTTGTTGTCCTCTGGAGCATGAAATTACAAGATTTACAGGAAAAAATGACACGGCCTTACAATATCACATGGGGACCTCCTTGTGACAGCCCTCCATTCCCCCTCCTCCTATTTTCAACCCTTGGACCTCCAGCACCAATCTGTCGATCCCAGGCTTTTGCTCATCTCCCTGACCCTCTTTATAGACTCAGATGAGTGGATGGGGCTAAGAATGATCCCTCATCAGGCCAGGCCCAGCTCTACTCCTTCTATGACTTTCTTTCTGCCTGTTCTCAGTTCCTCTGGATGCCCTACATACCGGGGACCCTGGGGTTTGAAGATCTTAGAAGCCACATGCCTGTCACTTTGGACCACAAAATGTCACCATTTAGCCCCAAAAGGGCTGGACAAAGGATAAACAAGATCAGTAATCCTAGAGATGGGGAAGTAAATGACCTGGCTATTTTCCTATCTCAAAAGATGGAAACATCAGACACAAACTGCCTCAACTACGGGGCTTCTGTCCTCACCACTACCATCACTACATACATGAGTCCTCTCTTCCCCTTCTCCCGCAAAATCAGATTTAAGTGGTTGACAGTTACTCCCCCAAATCTTTGACTTGTGAGCCTGCTGGTCCAAAGTGGCCTAAATTCGGGGAGCAGCTCAAGTTAATGGCCAGCAATCACTAAATCTTGGCTCTATTCCTTATTATCTATATGACCTCAGGCACGACATTTAACCTTTGTTGAATTCTTGGCTAAGTCATTTATTTCACCTCTCTGGGACTCAGTGACTCATCTCTAAAATGAGGGGGTTGGATCCTATGATCTCTAAGGTCCCTTCTAGCTATAAATTGTATGATCCAACAAAGCCACACGAAATCACTGAATCGCATTTCATTATTTACCTGGCATTTGGCATAATGGATAGAGCACTAGAGACATTGGTTCTAATCGCAGCTCCATCACTAATCTGTGGATCAGTCTTGAGTAGATCATTTCACTTGCATGTGACTCCATTTTCTCACCTTTAAAATGACAGGGCTGGTATTGTAGACAAAAATTTGGAATTACTTGAGAAAAGTTACTGACTTGCTTATACTCATATTGGGTCAATACCCTGCATTGACCCTCAACAGAGCATGTACCAGGTCAGAGAAGAAGAAGAAAAAAGAACTGGCCTATATTTACCAAAATATTCATGTCAACATATTCATGGTAGCAAAATACTGGAAAGAAAGCAGGTGTCCAGCAATTAGGAAACAGCTGAACAAACTGAGAGATACAGATACAGATATAGAAATGGATACCTGTATATGTGTGTGTGTGTGTGACCACTTGACTGTGGGCTAAGAACTGACAAATCTGAAGAATTTAGGGACACAAAAGATCATGGGATCGTAGGTTTAGAGCTGGGAGGGACCTTAAAGGCTATCAAATCTGTCCTTTCATTCTACAGATTAGGAAACTGAGGCATGGAGTTATTAAATGACTCGTCCTGGGTCACGCAACTAGTATCTGAGGCAGGATTTGAATCAAGTTCTTCCTGACTCCAAGTTCAGTGGCCTCGAGACTATGCCATGTATTTGGAGCCCAAGATGTGATGTAATGAGAAGGAAGCAGAAACAAGTGAACAACAAATTATACAAAATTACTACAAAATAAAAGATTTCAGAATTTAGAATCAATTTTGCTTCCAATTATCAAGTATACTTCCATCACCTCAGAATCAAGAGGTCAAGGAGCAAATGAGATAATATTTGTAAAGTGCTTAGCACACAGCCTAGCATACAGTAGGCGCCTAATAAATACATCTTCTTTTCCCTTCTTGGTAGGAGTGATAGAGTACAGGTACGGAGAGTCAACAGACCAGTAGGTGCTGTCTCAAAAGGCCTCCTCTCTTGGCTCCTGCCCTATCCTCTTTCCCTCTCCCAGACCAGTCCCTCTTGGCCTGCTTCTCCACCTCTTGGTTTAGATAGAATTTTTTTCTTTGTTGTTACAAGGCTGGGTTCTGTGGCAGGAGCAGGCTGATTATTGGGAAGTCATAGGGGTGTAGAAAATAAAACGCATTAATAAAACATTTCAAAAATTAAAATAAAATGAGGGGGTAGACTAGATGATATCTGAAGTCTCTTGCAGCTCTAACATTGTTTGATTTGCATATGAAGAAGTGCAATCACATGTATACATATATGCTTTTCTTCTAGCCCTCTGGATAAAATCATTGAGTCATCTTTTAAAGCATAGGAAAAAAACCAGGAGCGTTTGTCCCTATTAGGCCCAACCTTTCTCTCTCCCTAGTTAATCCTAACCAGGTTGTAAATTCTTTGAGGCCAGTGACTGTATTTTTTTTAATCTGCCCACAGATAAAACTGTGCTTCGGGCACACAGCAGTCGCTCAATACACAGTTGTCAAATTGAATTGTGTTTAGGTTGAATACAGGGGGCAAGTATAGACAGATGTATAACTTATGCAAATGATTTACATGTTGGTGAGGTCTTGAGGATGATAGCTGTCAATCCCCCTTCTCTATTACATACATTTCTTCTGTCAACCCTTTCATGTGTGTGCCATTAAGATAGGGCAGGCGTTAGGAGAATGAGAGCAGGGGCAAATGGTTTGGAATGGAATGAAGAATCTCTGAGGGAGGTCATCTGGGATCCACCTTCCTTGGTAGCCAGGGAAATCCCTTGCAATGCTTACCAAATCTCAGCCCCTGATTAGGTGAAGGCTAGACTTACTGACCTCTGGAAGGGAGTTATCTGGGAAAATACTGAGATAGGGGCTGGCAGACATAGAATAGAGATAAATACATACATGATTTAGGTTGAAAAAATCTTACTTTTCTACCCTTCCAGTTTCAGAGATAAAAAAAAAATTAACAGTACGGTAAAAATGGGGGGGGACTGAGACCCTCTTTAGGGGCATACACATCTGACAGAGGATACTTCTTCCTCAAGGTTATTGTCTGGATCATTGTTCCCAGACCTCAAGGCCCTTCACTAGCCCAGAGAGACAAAGAGCCACACCTAAGAATCCCACCCCTCTACAAAGTTCTACCTTTCCCTATCTACTATCTTTCTCCCTTCCCACTGCCTCTTTACCAAGGCTGTCATATATGCCTCTGAGGCTGGGGCTGGGTTCTCTGAGAGATATGCCACCGACCCTCAAAGGGACTTTCCCCTTTGGCCTTGCCTTCCCTTCCCCGAACAACTGAATTTGCTGGGTAACAGAATTCCTAATTATGACTCTGAAAATCAACACCCTCAAGTCTTAGGATGATAGAATTTAATTAGAGATCATATGTAATCCAACTATCTCATTTTATAAATTAAGAAACTGAGGCCCAGAGTGAGTAAGTGATTTGTGTAAGGTAGCAGCTTGTAAGAAAGTCAGAACTTAAACCTCTAACTATAAATCTGGAGTATTTTTTTCCTTATGACATTCATGTGTGTGTGTGTGTGTGTGTGTGCGCGCGCGCGCGCGCGCACGCGCTCTCTCGAACTCTCTCATGCTTCTCTGGGAAGGCCTTGGTCATTTTCATAGTGCCAAGCAGAAGGTTTTGCTCTTTTTTATTGAGAACTGATCTCCCTCTGTTTCTCAACTCCCCCCCTCAAAAAGTCCAGAAACCCAGTCCCCACTAATGAAACCCAACTCCTCCTCCTTCCCTCCACCCTGTTCAGGAGTCATTAGCAAGGATCTCCACAATTAGGAACAAATGGTTTATAACGGATGGCATCAGGCCGGAGGGAAAGTGGGAGGGGAAGCAGGGCTTGGGATGTATGTGATGATGACAGCTCCTGAGACTTTTCCCGTCCAAAAAAAAAAAAATTCAAAACCACAAACCAAGGAAAAAATAGGTCTAACCCCCTTTCTCCTCCAATTCTTCTCTAACAATAATAACAAGGACTGACGTTTATATAACGCTTTAAGGTTTTCAAAGCACTTTACCCACATTTACTAAGCCAGATAAGTTGATGGGGCCAGGAATAATTCCAAACCAGGTTAGGCCATGCTCCACCTCTGACTCTCCTTCCCTTCCTTTCACCTGGTCTGACTTCTTCCATGTGCCCTAGATACAAGAGGATCTAGAATTGTGCCCCAGAATTTGAGGATCTTAGAAGCCATGTGACTATCACTTTGGACCCCTGAAATGTCACCTTTTAGCTCCACATTGGTAGGTCCAGAAAGGATGGGTGATCCTAGAGATTGGGGAGTTGATCCTTAAAACCATTCTGTGAGTATCATTATTTTATAAAGAAACTGAGGATCCTGGATTAGTTGAGTTTAGAGAAGAAGAGGTCCTGGGAGAGGTATCCTCAGATGATGGATGGTAGCCCCACCTTGCTCTGGACTCCCAGGCTAAAAACGGCATTTTTGACAACCCTTCCCCTTCTGTCTACACATGCACTAGAAAGCAATTCTTCTGCTGCGGAAACTTCAATTCTGTTCAATTCAATCCAATTTGACAAATATTTGTCACACCTACCATGTGCTAGGCACCACAGGCAAGGTGTAGTGGCCCTGGGATAAAACAGCCCAGATTCCTGTCTCAACTCTAACTTCATACCTGTATGTCTTCAGCTAAGTCATTTCCTTCCTAAAGGTTTTAGCTTCCTTGGCTCCATAATGAAAGAGTTCCCTTTGTTGTTGTTTTAGGGTTTTTTTTGTGTGTGTATTCAAGTTCAGAATTTTTTTTTAAAAACCACAATATGCCACTAAGGTCTTTAAGGTGCCTTTCTAGCCCTGATGTTTTATGATACTGTGGCCTTGCTTTCAAGGAGTTTACAACTTAATATGGAGGGAAAGATGTTTGTCAATAACTATATTGGAAGAGAGAGTTCAGTCCATGTAAAGTGGAGCTCATCCCGGAAGAGAAGTGGTAGGCTTTAGATGGGAAACACAATACATGTTGTTAGACATGCTCAATGTGTTGGTTTATTTTTGTTTAAAATAAAGTTTGTTTCAAATTTGTTTTAAAAATAATCATGTAAAATTTTAAAACAATTAATTTGTTTCTAAAATAATCCATCTTTCCATCATTGCAATGGAAGTTTCTTTTATCTGGAAGTGAGAAAGCACTGGAAAATAACAAAGCCTCAATAAAACACTAGATTTTTTTGAACTGAAAAACAACAACAAAGAACATTTAAAAATAAAAATATATATAAAGAAGAGGTCCAGGTAAAATGTTAGAAGAAATATGACTTCTAGAAAATTCCGAGATAACAATCACCAAAGAATAGTGGATAGAGGGCAGGCCTCTGAATCAGAAGATCTGGGTTCAAGTGTCACCTCTGACTATGTACTATGACCCTGGGAAAGTCACTTAACCTTTGAATGTCCCAGGCAGGTCTCTAAGACTAAAAATTCCTGAAAAGGTACAAATTGATAGAAGCTGTTTCTCTCCTAGAGCTTACCACATAGATGAGATCACAGGTCTGGTCCAAAAGAAGAAAAAGAAAAAAAAAAGTCTAGGTCCCCTCATTCCTTTCATCACCCCTACCACAAAAACTCCTTAATCCTCTTTCCCTGGGAGGTCTTCAAGTGGAGCCTGAGTGAGACGATGGAGGAGATTGGCCTAGATGACAAGTGTGGTCTCTTCCAATTCTGAGATTCTATGGCAATGTGGCTCTATAGTTGTTTTGTGAATCTAATTCTTGTCTCACTGCTAATGTGGAAGCCCAGCCATTAGGGTGGAACGTGGCAGATGCCTAACAAAACAGCTTGAAGTAAACATCACAAGGAACCCCTTCTCTTTCACCGTGAGGGTCACCTGCCAATACAAGAAGGTCATTGGCAAGCATGTGGTGAAGAGCACCTGACCTTGGGAGGGAGGTGGGGCAGAGGTCACTGGGCCCCAAACTATTGGAGAGAGCCTGACCTGGAAGTGATCCAAATTTTAAATCAGGCTTTGTCCTCCAGTAAAGGAGAGTGAGACAGAGAAAGAAAAAGAGAGAGAGAGACATAAAAATGATATTAAACAGTGAAGGGGGGATGAAGGGAAGGAGCTGAGGGGTGGGGTGGGGGGGAACCATAAAATCCCGTAAGTGATTCTACACCTTTTTCCCTTAGAAAAAAAGCTTTTTGGAAAAGGCTGTAAATTATTTTTACACCAACCTCGTAAAAATGACATCGGCACATTCCCGAATTAGAACTATTAAGATAAAAACCAGAAACACACACACACACACACACACACACACATTCCGCAGAATACTGTGGTACACATAGTCCTACATAGGGAGACAGACACATATACGAGCATGCACACAAACAGATAAAACACACAAGCATACATATCACTAGCTATTTTGGAATGAATTTTCCCCAGAAGCAGAAGCAGCTGGGAGAAGGTAAGGTGGGGGTGGGGGTATATCTAGTTTGGGGAAAATCCCTTTTCCAATTCTCTGGCTCTGGATCAGCTCCAAATCTATGATCTTATGATCTCTGAATTAATAAATGACCTACTTGGCAATCAAAATGTATAAAAGAGAAACTCAATCTTCTGAAAGCCCATTTCAGACCTCCCCTTTCCTTCTTCAGTTCCCTCTCCCCTCCCACCAATAGGCCAACAGATCATAGCTTTCTTTTCTCCCAAAAATATGTCTTGCCTAGGCTACATTGTTTTCCCCTACATCTAAAGACCAGGGAGAATTATGGAAGGGCCCCTTACTAGCTCTGTATCTGCTGCCCTCCTGAGGAGGGAAGGTGGGTGGGCATTCTGAGATACTTTCAAGGACTGGAGTAGGAGACCTGATGAGTCTTGGTTGCACTGAGAGAGAGAAATAAAGCCTTGACAAATTAAACTTATTTTTGGAAGAATCCAAGAAGTCTGACTATCCCCTTAGGAGCTGGGTTCCCAGGAGAGAATCCAGTCATTTCATTTTGTCTGAGTTCACTCTCCTTACGTTGTCTCTGGAGGCTCCCTGGAATGCCTCTTTAACCCTACCAGCTTCTCTGCCCACCAGGTGGACTTGGGGTGAAGAAGCAGCATTACAGAGGACCTCCTAACAACTCATAGGGAGCAGAGATGCTGCTTCCATGTGAGCTGTCCCCAGAGATGACAGGATCCCTGGACAGAGGGAAAAGCCAATTCTCTTCTGATCCTTGTTCTCCAGAACACCTGTTGGGGGCTTGTCGAGGGGAAGGGGCACATACTCCAGAAGAGTAGTGGAGACCCTTCACTAACCAAAATGCTGCACCCTAACCCAAGGGTAGTCTCTATCAACATGGCTGACTCCGGGGTCACCGGAACATGGTATAAGCGAAAGAGGACTGACTTTAGAGTCAGAGATTCTTTGTTCTTATCTCACCCCTGATACTCCCTGAGTGAACCTACACAAGTCAGTTTACCTCTATAGACCTCAGTTTCCTTATCTATAAAAGGATTGGACGAGATGGACTCCAAGGTCCCTTCCGGCTCCGGATCTATTATAATCTTACTGAACAGCCCAAGATCTTCTTGAAAGAGTTGGGTGGGTTGGTCAGAGAAATCTGATAAATTACAGATAGATACTCAACTTCCCAAAATGGAAGGCAGTGTACAATCTCCCCCCCCCCTTTTTTCCTTTGGGACCTCTGTCCTATTTTGTCTCATCGTGAAAGTGAGGGGTTGGAAGTAGGTTCAAGGTGGAGAGAAGGGAAGGGGAGGGGTAAAAGGAGGGACTGATATTTCCAAAACAGAGCAAGAGACAGGTCAAAGCTTTTCCAGGCAGACATCCCAGAAAGATCTCTCCATATTGGCCATGAAATGAAAGCCCCCAGTACCCTCTCTTTTTATCCCCTCACCTCTGTCTCCATAATGCAGTTGCCTCCGGTTGGAAATGTTTCCTTTTTGTTGATCAAATGAGATAATATTTGTAAAAAGTGCTTAGCACAGTGCCTGGGACATAGTAGGCTCCATATAAATGCTTCTTTCCTCCCCATCCCCAACCCCCTTTCCTTGTCGAGAACTATAGTTCCAAAAGGGGCACCTGCCTAAATCAACAGCTAGCATGGGGTGAGAGGAAGAAGGGAGAGTAGGCTTCCCTCCCACATATCCCACAGTCTCTCATCCCTTGCTTCCCTCTCACATTCCCTTCAACCTTCAGCACTAAGTTTCTTCATTCTCTACCACCAACATTATCCCACAGCAGCACCACCCACGCCTAGAAACAAAGGGAGAGACCATGGCAAGCAGAAGGGTGTGGATAACCCTTCAATGTGGGGACCTAGAGCGAGGTTACAAGGGTTCCATTTGTCTTCAAGGTCTCCATGAACTCTGCTCTCCCAACCTCCTTCCCACTTTCACCCTTAGGCACCTCCCAGGTTTTGTTGAGGGTGGGGGGTGAAATTCAGGGAGGAAAGGGGGTAAAGGACAGAGTAACCTAGGCTCCCCAAGGCTCCTCTGTCCCATGGAATCAAGGGAGACCTCTCCAGCCCTTCAAAGCATGCTTCAGTTCTCCAAGGTTGTAGTGGTCAGGGAGAGTGCAGAGGAATGTGGGGTGTAGGATACAGATAGAGGAAGTGACCCTGGGGAACCCAGGCATGGAAAGTCAGGACAGAGATGAGGAAAGGGATGCTATGAAAGAAGAACCTTTGAAGAGTACCCAAAACTAATGGGTGAATGAGAGCAAAGACTCACTAAGGAGAGGGCTCTGGGGGTCAGCCTCTACCGCCGAGGCTTCTGTCAACTTAACTCAACAGATACTGATTAGGCACCTTCTGTGCCCACCCACCAAGGCAGGGGAATCATGCCAAGTTCAGGGGCCTCAGGGACCAACCTCCTTGTGTTACAGATGAGGAAACCGAGGCCTCAGAGACTCCAGAGACCAGCAAGCCAAATCACCGCTCCTCCCTCCTTTTGACAGGCCAGGAAACTGAGGCCCAGGGAGGGTAAGCGCCTTGATCAAAAAAGGTTTGGGGAGACCTCGGAGGCCGTCGGGTCAATCCCACCCCTCCTTTTGACAGAGGAGGAAACTGAGGCCCAGAGAGGATGAATGCCTTGCTCGCGGAAGGCCTGGGGAGACCTTAGGAACCATCAAGCCTATCCCTTCTCCCCATTTTACAGATGAGGAAACTGAGGCCCAGGGAGGGTGGCTTGATCGGGAAGGTTTCCGGGAGAAGGTGTTATAGATGGGCAGGAATGTTTAACGCCCGACCCCCAAGTGGGCCCTGGAGAGAGGCAAACCAGAAAGTTTATGAAAGTCCAACATCCTCCTTTCCCTCCCCACGCTGCCCCCACCCCCACCCCAGCTCCATTTTCCTTTTTCTCCTCCCCCAACTCCTTTCCTCACCCCCCCCCACTTGTTCCAAGGCAGGGAGAGTTAAAAGCTCATTAATGTGCAGGCACCCCCGGCCCCTTTGAATCTCCTCACAGGATGTGAACGGGCAGGAGCTGGCCCCTGTTGCCACAGCAACTTCGGTGGGAGTTCCCAGACGCTAGGCAACCCTCCCATGACCCTACCTGACCTTTCACCCCGAGTGACCCTGGGGACAATGGGAGTGCACGCTAGAGGGGCCCAGGACGCTTTTCAGCCCGGCCGCCAGCCGGCTCAACCCGCCCCCCTCCCCCTGGGCAGGCTCCACCCCCTCCCCAGGCTCCCGCACTGCCCAGCCCCCTGCAAGCCCGGCATCCTCCCCCTCCCCCGCTTCTCCTGGGGGTAGTGGGGCTGCTGGTCTCCTCCCCCTTCCCAAGCCTCCCCGAGCTGGCTCAGGCTGCTGTGCCCCTCACCCCTCACCCCATCATGACGCTGGGGAATCCTTGAGTGCCCAGGTGTACGTTAAGATAGGGACCCTGCCTCCATGGAGCATACAATCTGGTACAGGCACAGATGTAATTATCAAAATACATAATAGGACATGGGAAAGGGTGTTAAGAGAGGAGGCCAGAACAAAGGCTGTGTGACATCAGAGGGAGAAGGATGTTACTAACATGGGGTGATCAGAAGAGGCTTCGTGGAGAATGGGCCATTTGGGGAGGGGGCTCACCCCAGGCCAGAGTTTCCTCTTTGGTACAGTAAGGGGGGATGGACTGGACAACTTCTACTGAATTACCGTTGGGTAGTAGAGGGCTAGTGCTGGCATTGACAAGACATGAGTTTGAATTCTGCTTCAGATACTGTGTTACCTTGGGCAAGTCACTTATCTTTCTTCAGCCCCAGTCTCTTCATCTGAAAAACAGGGCTCATAATCGGCCCAATCTCCCAGGGTTGTGGTGAGGATTAAAGATAATGGATGTAAATCAAATGAGATGACATGTGTAAAACTCTTTGCAAACCTTTAAAAAACTATTTTTTAGCCATTATTAGTCATCTATAACTCAAGAGCCCTGGCCACCAAACAGCCTGAATCCTTACTCTCAGTACATTCTAGGGTGCTCAGAACCCTGGCAAGAGGTGGGGATTGCCTTGGAATACTAAAGTGGCTCTCCCTACCAAGGTCTTCTTCAGTGGGTAAAGGGCCTAAAGCAAATCCCTGGTGGGATCTCCTGCTGTCCTTAGAATACACAGCAGTACAGCAAACATGTTAATACAGGTCCCATCAGAGTAAGGTTAGCAGCCTAGGGGGAGAGGGCGGAGATAGAACCAGAACTAGTAGTTGGATAGGCAGCCAGCAAGGGCACAAAATGCAGGGACAGAGGCTGGGTGAGGAGGGGAGGCCGTTTTGAATATTTTTTTTTTACAAAAGCACATTTTTAAAGACTAGAATGTCCCACCTTCGATGGTCTTTATGTTATAAAATATTAACAATGTAGATCTATGGTGGACAGTAGGAGAGAAGGACATGTGTGTACTCACACCCTTGTACCATCTTCAAGCCTTGCCCTGGGCCTTGACAAGTGTCTTGTCCCAGTTCTGATGGATTGTGTTAAATGGCAGATCCTTTTTTTTTTTAAAGCATTTTAAACCCTTCACAAACTACTTCCTCCTTTCCTTCTTTCTTTCCTTCCTTCCCCCCCCTTCCCTTCTTTCTTTCTTTCTTGCAATCAGGGGTAAGTGACTTGCCCAGGGTCACACAGCTAATAAGTATCTGAGGCCATATTTGAACTCAGGTCCTCCTATACCCCTCCTTACCTTTCCATGCAGATTACATGCAACATATGTCACGCACACTCACGTCCCTTATGCCTGGAATGTTCCCTCTTCACCTCTGCCTCTTTGAACTGATAATTTCTTTAAGTCTCCGTTTTAAGAGCCACCTTTTCCCAAAGGCTTTTCCTTCAGTTGTTAGTACCTCCCCACTCCACCCTCAATCCCTATGACTTTATCAAATTGAATTTGTATATACCCTCTTTTTCCTATTCTGCAAACAGGTTGTATCCCCCAGTAGAATCTAAGTTCCCCGAAGACAAGGACTAAATTGACTTTTCCATGTGTAGCCTCAGAGCCTAGACCAGTGCATAGTACATGGTAATGAATCAATAAAGAATTGTGGATTGATTGATTGAGCACATGTTATCCCAGCTGTCTGCTTTCCTAAGTCCTTTCCAGAGCCAACAACTGGAACTATGACTCTGTCTGCCCCGCTGAGCCTGTTAGTCCCATTAACACTTGCTTAATGAGGGAAAAAGGAGATTTTCAGGGAGAGGATGGAACTGGAAGAGGTGGAAAAAATACTGACCCCCTCCTCTCCCCCTTTACTGAGGCCATTGGGCAGGATTGAGGGTAAGGGGAGACTTGTCAGAGATAGAGGAGAGGTAGGCTATGGAAAGGGGTGGTTAGATGGAGCAGCCCAGGCCTCTTCCCTTCCACGTCCTGGTCTGGCCTTTTCAGGCTTCTCCCCCTCCACTGTCTCACTCTATTTGAACAAGTTTACCAACTGCATGGAAACAGGGGCTCCCATCATGTTTCAAGGTGAAGCAGGCTCCCTCTCTAGCACTGTGTGCTTTGGCCTAAACTATTCACCAGCCTGATTTCTGACTCTCCCTGTTTATCTCTTTCCTTCTGTCGACTCATTGCTATGGTAGGTCCTCTCTCTTTCCCTCCCTCCCCACCACACCCCGAACCATCCAGGCTTTAGACCTCTCCTGTTGCAGCCGCTCTCCTGAGCTCCATTTCTACATTTCCAACTGCCCACTGGATCTGTCCTCTAGGAAAGATGTCCCTCTGGTACCTACAAACTTCACACGTCTGGTTAGGGTACCGCCCTCTGCCTGATCTCCTGGGCAGGATGCCTCAGCATCCTTTTTGACTCTTCCCCTTCTTTCATCCCCTAGATCCAAACAGTTAACAAGTCTGGTTGAGTGTACTCCATTGTATCTCCTGTATCCGTCCCCTCCTCTCTATTTTCTACCCCCCACCATTCAGGACCTCATCACCTCTCGTCTGGATTATTGTAATAGCTTCTTAACTAGTCTCCCTGACTCCAATCTCTCCTCTGGATTCTTGTAATAGTCTCCTAACTAGTCTCCCTGACTCCAATCTTTTGCCTGGATTATTGTAATAGCCTCTTAACTAGTCTTCCTAACTAATCTCCCTGACTCCAATCTCTCATCTGGATTATTGTAACAGCCTCCTAACTAGTCTTTCTGACTCCAATCTCTCGTCTGGATTATTGTAATAGCTTCTTAGTCTCCCTGACTCCAGTCTCTCATCTGGATTCTTGTAATAGCCTCCTAACTAGTCTCCCTGACTCTAGTCTCTCGTCTGGATTATTGTAATAGCTTCTTAGTCTCCCTGACTCCAGTCTCTCATCTGGATTCTTGTAATAGCCTCCTAACTAGTCTCCCTGACTCCAATCTCTTTTCTTTTCCATCCAATCCATCCTTTGACTTAGGCTATCCAAGTAATCTTCCTAAGGGCTCCTGCACCTGCCTGCACATAAATAAAAATATGAAATATATTAAAAATGACTTCCAAGGTAATTAATGCCTTGGGAAAGGGGAGAGGACACTGGTTCCTTGGGGGAAGGGCTTCATGTTGCAGGTGTCGCTTAAGCAGAATTTTGAAAGAAAGGATTCAAAAGGCAGAGGTGAGGAGGGGTGTATTCTAGGCCTGGGAGCAGGCAGTGCTAAGGGGAGGGGACAGCACCCCTGGGTGGAACAGCAGCAAAGCCCATTTGGCTGTCTGTAGTATCACAGTGTGTGAGAAGGGGAGTAACGTATCACACGGTTGGAAAGGTATGTTGGGGTCAGGTTGTAAAAGGCTTTAAAGGCTAAACATAGGAACTTATATTTGATCCTAGAGTCCCTGGATAAGGCACCCCTGGAATTTGTTGAGTAGGGGGAGTGTCGTGGTCAGATCTGTGCTTTAGAAAAACCACTTTGGCAGCTGAGTGGAGGATGGATCAGAGAGGAGGAAGTTTTGAGGGAGGGTACTCAATTAGAAGGCCATTGCAATAGTCCAGGGGAGACCTGATTGAGGGCTGAAATCAGAAAGGTGGTTGTGTGAGTAGAGAGCAGGGGACAGTGGCAAGACATACTGTTCAAGTAGAAAGGACAAGATTTGGCACCAACTGTACATGTGGACCAAAGGAGGGTAAGGAGTTAAAAGGCAATGCCAGGGTTGGGATCTTGGGTGACTGGTGGGATGGTGCCCTCCGGAGTACTGGGAAGGTGGAGAGTGGATGGGGGAAGAGATCCTGAGTTCCATTTTGGATACCCTACACTGGAGCCAGGCAAGATGGCAGGCCAATTTCAGATCTGGTCCTGTACCCTCCAGGCTCTTTGCACATGGGCAGGCAGGCAGGTCTGCATGGTTGGACACCTCTTCTCCTTTCTGCTTTTTGGAATGCCTTTCCTTCAAGGCAACACTTTCATAAAGCCTTCTCCAACCTCCCTTCCCTTTCTGCCCTCTAAAATCAATATCTCCCTCTTTCAATTTTCCTAGAGCTCTTTATCTGGATCCTTCCTTTGCCCTTATCATACTTGATCTTGAAACTTATTTGAATATATGCTGGACTCCCTTCATTAGATTATAAGTTTCCTGAAGGCAGGGATTATGTTCTTTTCATCTTTGCATGTCTCCACAGTACCTTGACATAAGCAAATCTTTGTTGACTTGACTGTTTACCCAGTAAACTTTCCAATAAGAGATTGGAATAAGAGAGAAAGAAGGGGAAGAACAGAAAGACTTTAAGCGGTAACAAGAGACTGTGAAATTAAGCACAGAGGGGCAGGAACATGGAGACAGGGGCAATCACACCTGTCCAGTTGGCGAAAATTATTTAAAAAAACAACTGGGATAATATTGAAGGATTTTACACTAATACATTCTTGATGGAACTATGAGTTGGTCCAATTATTTTGAAAAAAATGGTTTGGTATTATGGGAGAAAAATCACCAATTGTTTATTTTCTTTGACCCATTGATCTGACTACTGGGCATATATGGCTAAAAGGTTAATGACAAAAAGAAAGGTCCCATATCATAAACGATATTTGTAGCAGTGCCCTTTGTGATATTAAAAAAAAATCTGCAGACAAAACAAGTAATTATCTATTGGCAGAAGTTTGAGAAAATTATGATATACAAATGTTTTAGAAAATCATTGCTCTATAAAAAAGCTATAAATAAGAGGAATTCAAAGAATTCAGGAATTGAAAGTAGAACCCAGAAAACAGTATACACAATGACTACAATAATGTAAATAAAAACAGTACTAAATGGTAACTGAACCCAGATTAATTGCAGTGAAGGATCTTCGTTCAGGAAACAGAGGATTAAATACATATCTTGTCTCTCAGAGAGGTGGGGGACTATGGAGGTGGAACACTGTATATGTTGTCAGATGTGGCTGCTCTGTGCATTGCTTTCGCTCATCTGTTTTTCTTTGTTACAAGGAAGGGTTCGATGTATGTGTACTCATGCATGTGCATTTGGGGAGGAGTATATAAAAAATTATTATGATGTAAGAAAATGACTCAGTAAAAAATAGGGGAAAAGATATAGACTAGAGGAAGGTCTACTCATCCTTAACTCAAGTAATAAACTCTTCATTAAGAGTCTGTCCCAGAGGGTCATTTCCTATCATTGGGGGAGGGATGGGAGTGTTGGGGGAATGGGAGCTAAACTTCCTTGCTTCTTTCCTTCCACAAATATTTAATGAACACCTACTAAGTGTATTACACTGTACTTTCCTCCCCCTTTTTCCTAATGGAGAGGCAGACTTCAGAGATGCCATTCAAAGAGTATTGGATTGTGAATCTGAAGACTGTCTGGATCCAAGTCTTAGCTTTGACACTAATTAGCAGTAGGCCTACAGGTAAGTCTCTTAACATGTCCAGGCCTCTGTTTCTTCATCTATAAAATGGAAAAATAATGCCTATTTGAAAGGATCAAATGAAATCATGTATGTGAAAGTTTCAGCTCTATAGAGACATAATGTATTTATTTATTTAAGGAAAGGCCTCCAAGGACTTCCTCATAGATGCTGGAGCATGGGAAGGGGTAGTGGAGGAGGGATAAAGGAGTGGGAGAAGGAAGAAGGGGCCCTGTCCCTGGGGCAGCTACCAGGGTTTCTTTCCCACAGTCCCCTCTGCTTGGCCAATTCCCAAGGCAATGAGCTGAAGGGGTTATATGGGTCCCAGAGAGTTCAGGACCTAAGGCTCCCCAAGTAGCCCTAATAAAAAGCAGTGAGGGAAGGAGTGATGGAATTTATATTCCAACCTTCTCCTCTCCTCCCCTCCCCACCCCCATTCCACTCCCTTCCCCGCCCCTCCCTCCCCTCCCCCCCCTCACTGGGCTGTGGTTAGCTAGGGCCCCACCCTGTGCATCACATTTGGGAAACAGAAGGATTGCCTAGGGCATTGGGCCATTTAAAAGTCCAAAGAAAAACAAAAACAGGAATAAACAGAACACATAAACATGGGCTGTGTATACATAGCTCTCTTGAAGTGGAAAACTGAAAACTTTGGTAGAAAATGAGGCACCATGTGGTGCAAAGGTAAGAACACTAGGTCTCAGTCAAAAGAACTGGGTTCAAGTTTTAACCCTACTGCTGACCTTGGTTCAAGCCTTTTCTCCTCTCTGAGCCTCAGTTTCCCAGGCTGTGAAGTAAAGAGCTTGGACTCTATGTTCCATAAAGTCCCTTCCAGTCTTACAACACAGCTCACAACTCTTATCTTTTTGGTCCTGTCCCACTCTTGGTGACCCCATTTGGGGGCATTTCTTGGCAAAGAAATTGAAGTGGTTTGACATTTCCTTCTTGTATTGCTTTACCCTAAAAGACCATTTTACATATAACATCTTATTCACACACCGCGCCCCCCCCACACACACCAGCTTCATGTGGTAGGTTGTCTGATTTTACAAATCAGGAAACTGAGCCTCAGAGATGGAAAGTCATCTACCCTAGGTGACATGGCTAAGAGATGGCAGGAATGTCACCTGACTGGGCAGCCACCAGGGCTCCTTCCATCATCCCAGACTGCCTCTTTAAATATAGCTAGCCCAAGAAATTCAGGCCCTCCACGGCTACAATTGTGGGGGATTTTGAGAAGACAGACTTAAATTATCTAGATATCTGTGTCCATACTTTACTCTATCGGTGCTCCTCAAAGCAAGAGGTACTTTTTCAAATACTAAATAAATGTTTTAAAATAAGACTTTGCCCTAGGTGATAATTTCCCCTTGCATTCAATATTCCTGGCACAGTTCACACACTTAGAGGGAGGGGGAGAGGGAGCATGGTACAGGAACCCTTGCCGGAGGGGGTATATAGCCACGTAAAAATGGGTGCGGATTGGGGGACTTTTTCTGAAGTAGGAGTGCTTTGTTTTTTGTTGTGTTTTGATATAAAGTTTGTCTGTCTAGGGGTGGGGTAGGGAACATTTGCACTTTTGTTACGGGGAAAACCAGTTGAGTTTCTGCTTCCTGCTCCCCAGGAGAAAGGGGGCTCTGATTCGAGGGTTCCTGATGTGCCTTTGGAGACCTTCTCTTATTGGGATTTTTGAGCATCGCTAGGGACACTCCGAGACACTAACAGACAGTATATCCGCCTAGAATGGCAGACGGGGGCTTGGAAACATCTCTTGTTCTGTTCCAAGAGGTAGGGAAAAGGAAATTATTTTTTCAGCGCTCAAACTCTTCCAGCATCAAATGATACTAAGAAAGGCAATAATTTCTTTCAGAGAAGTTCTAGGTTCATCTGACACACACTCCAGTGGTATAAGATGACCTTAGGCCAGTTACTGCACATCTGTGCCTCAGTTTCCTCCTCTGAAAAATGGGAGAAGTGGGAGAGGCTAGCCTAGAATCTAGATGTTTGAGAAGCCTTAGTTTTCTACTAACCCTCACCCTTCTATGTTCTTTGTTATAACTCTGTACATTCTGAGAGCCCTGTGTTCTGTGTTCTAATATTCCATGTTCTAAGGTCTTTTCCTGCCCAGGTAATCCCATGTTCTGTGTTTAACATTCTATATTTTAAGATGGTTACTACCCATTTCTCAAAAGAAAGTTGAGATGCACATATTTAGAGAATCCACCCCAAATATTCACATGGGCTATTTGTGCCTGATCTGTGGTAGAACATTCGGAGCTCATATTGGTCTGATCAACCACAATCGGACACACTGAAGCTTGACTCTAGTATAGTGATGTCATTTTGGTCCTCTTCGAGAATGAAGGACAACAACCACCCAACAACCTGTATGACCATGGGCAAGTCACTAACCTCCATGTGCCTCAGTTTCCTCATCTGCAAAATGAAGCAACCCACATTCTTTCCAGCTCAAAGCCTATAATCTGATGATTTTAAGATTCCAGTCAGCTGTTACTCCACGTTCTATGTTCTAATATTTGATAATCTAAGACAGGAGGTGTCATGGTACTAGTGGTAAGGTCTCCTGGAGTCAGAGGTCTTGGGTTCAAATCCCACCTCTGATGCTTACTGCATGTATGACATTGGGTAAGTCACTGAACCACAGTTGCCTCATCTGTAAAATGAGGGGGTTGAATTAGATGCCCTCTAATGTCCTTCCTGGCTCTGACTTTCTGTATCTAATACTTGATGTTCCAAGATCCACTTCAGGTCAGAACAATGGTCTGAGAGTGCCCAGAGGTGGTTCCGATGCTTATTCTTGTAGCTAAAATTAGCAGAGTGACTTGAGGCAATTTACTTTCTCTTTCTTGGCCCCAGTTTTCTTATCTGTAAATTGAGAGGGTGCTGGTAGATTAAATCACTTTGAAAATCTCTTGCAATTCAGATTTGAAGATTCCAGGAGCCTCTCTTTCCTCTCAGGGTCTCAGGATCAATGTGATTCAGAGTGGGCAGGATTAGTGTCCGGGGTTAGGGTTGGGGGCGGCAGTGGCAGTGGAGTGATTGGAGAGGGGACAGGCTGGGGCCTCAGCTGGGGCCTGGAATGGCAGGGGTGTGCCTCCCTTTCACATCTTTGTATTTCCACATTCACCTTGAAGCCATCAGGGCTAACAGGGGCAGCTTCAGATGTGAGAAGCAAAAACAAATAAATGAAGGAGAATCCCAGGCTGAAGGCTGGCCCAGCCGGTTTTCCCCAAACAAGTAAAGCATGATTCTCCCTCTTTTCCCCAACCCATGAGACCTGGGGCCCCTGCCTTGTCATTATACATACAGCTGAGCTCATTGGGCAGTGTCAGTGGCTCTAACTGTCTTGTAGACACAGTTCTGACCTTAATTATTTACAGGAAATAGGGTGTGTGTATGGGGAAGGGAGGGGGCTGGCATAATTGAAAGGGGGAATAGGATACGGAAGTGGGGGTGGTATTCAAACAGAGAGGGACCCAGAGGATCCCCATGAATTTGATCTATCAAAAAATTAGGTACTCAGAAAATATTGTGGCACAGTGGATAGAGAGCTGACCTTAGAATTAGAAAGACCTAATTTCAAGTCCATGTCCTATAGGAAGTCTTTCCCAACTCCTTTTAATTCTAGTTCTTCATTGCTTATTTCCTATTTATTCCGTATATAACTTATTTGTACTTAGTTGTTTGCAAGCTGTCTCTCCTTTAGACTGTACGCCCCTTGAGGGCAGGGACTGTCTTCTGCCTTTCTTTTTATATCCCCTTAGCACAGTGGCCCATAGTAGGTGCTTACTTACTGACTTACTGACACATACTGGCTGGAGGAGTCACTTAATGTCTGAGTTTTCTAGACAACTCTCTGAGACGATAAGCTGTAGGAGAGGTGCCTATCTTTATTGGTAGAGAGAATTTCCTGGATTGAAGAGGATGACATGAAAGGTCTAGACATCATTTCTGCCCCATCCTCAGATGAGGGGAACATACTGGATCTCTAAGGTCACTTAACTCTAAATCCTTTATCTTCCCTTACCCTACCCCAAACCTGCAACCTAGAACTGGAGGCCTCTTCCAGGCTGCAAGGACCACATCATCTTTGGATGCCTGGGCCCCCTGGAACCCTGAGGGGACAAAAGAGGTGGGGGTACTGGCCAGAGAGATTTAGGATCATAGTTCATAAGATCATAGATTTAGGGCTGGAGGGGACGTAGATGCCAAAGCATTCTTTCAATTTTATAGACAAGAATACTGAGACCCAGAGAGCAGAAAAGAGACTCATCCAAGATTACACACAGTAAGTGGTGGAGATGGGATTTGAACCCAAATCTCTTTTAACTATACCTTGCTGGGAAGATCAAAGTAGGCGGATCTCTACCCAGCCAGCCTCAATCACAGGATACCCCAGAAATGGGCCACATGGTCCTTAAACCATCTATCCACTCACATGCTGAACGTGCACAGACTCTGGTCCTTCTAGTTCCCAGATGAGGGCACAGTAACTCTCCAGTCAATTCAGGCTCCATCCAAGCCCCACCCCCTAGAGTTTCCTCCCGAAGGGAGCCTCCTTGAAGTTAGACTTAACCCATTCCCCTGGGCCCCATCTCCTCTGCCAGTTCCCAGCCACCTAGAAGACTAAATGGTAGCCGATGCCTGGCAGGGGCGCTAGAAGACTGAACCTTTTCGAGATCAGAGAAATGAGGCCGGAGGGATGGAAGAAAGGCAGTTTGTCACCGGGCAGAAGCTCCCTTCTCATTAAGCCGGGGGTGGGAGTAAGGCCCAGTTCTCCTTCTTTCCCCTCCCCCCAGCCTGAGGGATCAGAGGAGACAGACGGATGGAGCTGAAATGGGATGGGGGGGGGGGCCGCTGAACGTGGGGGTCGGGGGGGGGGGGAACGAGCTGGGTGGGGGAAGGGGAGTGAGAGACGGCTCCTACCTGTTGCTGCTGAAAGTGCAAGAGCTCCACAGGGCTCATCTCGCCGTTGCTCTCCCCGCCGGTTCCTCCATCCCTCCCTGCTCCTCCTCCTCCTCCTCCTCCTCCTGCTCCTGTCACAGTTCCTGCGGCTCCAGCGCCACCACCGCCACCATCGCTCTGGCTGGAGAGACTGCTGACTCCGTTCTGACCGGACGGGGCCGACCTGATTGTCTCCGAGGCGGATTCCACCATCATGTCGCTCTAGCGGGACCTGGAGGAGGGGATGGGGACGGGGATGGGGAGGGGGGTAGGGAAGAGAGGAGGGGCTGAGACTCGGGACCTGGGCCGGCAGGGCTGGCTCCCGATCTCAAGGCAGTTTTCTGTCCCCGATACCCACATGCCCCAACTAGAGTCTGCTTCTCAGGCACCACCCCCACCCTATCCAACCCCCTCCCCCAAATTCTGCAGGCAGACATTCCCTTGCTTGTAGCCTCCTCCCTCTTGGCCTGAAGCTCCCCCAAGCACATGCCAAGGCAGAAGTGGGGGGGGGGGATGAAAGGAGAATCATCCCCAGAGTGAAGCTGGTATTAGGTGAGTCTTCCATCTCTAGTCTAACATTGGGCATGTGGAGACCCCAGTACTGGAAGGGCTGAGCAGGAAGAAGGCAGCGGAGCGATGGCGTTACTCTCCTACTCCTTGTTAAAAACCTATTAACTTCTATTTTCTCCAGTTCTTAGGATAAGGCCCTTAGGAGTTTAGAAGAGCTGTATTCCAGGTCTGCCCAGCCCTGTCCCCAACTCTCCAACTGACCCTCCTCAAAAAATTCACAGGAGGAAGTTCACAGTATGTGGAGATGGCGGGGGAAGGAGAGAGATAGGAAGAAATTAACTTGACTCCCCCCTCCCTGGAAATTAACGTGAGGTGGGGGTGTGGGGGTTAGAAACCAAATTATAGGACTTTAATGGACTTTAGAGAGGGACCAATCCAACCGAATAAACATTTATTAAGTGCCTACTGTGCGTCGGGCATCGTGCTAAGTGACGGACAATTAATAAAAGAGTCAGAACCTTCCTTCTCTTCACCTTCCCCATTCTATTCTACAGGTGAGGAAACTGATGTCCCTGAGGGGTTAATGATCCATATAATTAGTCATACAGCTAGTTAGTTGAGCTGGAATTTTAATCTAGACTAACCTCTGACTCCAAAATTCAGGGTTCTTTCCATTCTATCAGGCGGCTTCTACATATCTAGGAAAAGAGAAGCGTCCCACTACCCTTCCCAATTAGACCAGCTCCTAGAACTGTTCCCTGCTTCTCCAAAACTGCTCCCACACCCACCCCAGTCAATCCCAGTTTTCTTTTGGGAAAAGGGCCAGATATATCTTCCCAGTGTCTCTGATTTAGAACCCAGTATACCCAGGATGGAGGGCTGTTCTTCCAATCTTGTTTTGTCATGGCTTCATAGAAAATTAGGGAATGAACAGTTGGAAAACAGTCAGATATTCAGAGGACACATCAACAACTCAAGCCTCTGCCAAAGCTATGGCTTCAGGATTTTTCCCTCTTCCCTGAAAGGAGACAGAATTCCCAGCCCTTCTTTGGTTGACCTAGAATGGCTAGGTTTGGGTTTCTGTCTTTGTAGATGACCCTTGTCGTTGAGATGTGAGAGGACTGGGGAGACCTTCCAGTCAAATTCTATGGAGAGTGATGGATTTGGAAGCGAAAGCCTTGAGTTTGAATCCTGTGGCTTTAATTTACTAATGTGTAATCTTGGGCAAGTCATTTGCCCTTCTCTGGGCCTCAGTCTTCTCATCTGTATACTGGGGTGGTTGGACTGAATTCCTCAGATTCCTGCCATCTCTAAATCTATAATCCTATGATTCTAGGTGCTACATTTCAATTCAACAAACATGTATTAAGCAGCTACTGTGTGCAAAGGTATTTGGGGGGGGAGATATAAAGATTAGATAAGACATGACCTTCCTCTTTACCCCCTATCCGAGGCCAACTTAATTTCCCTGGATTTCAGTTTTTGCAACAGTTAAATGAGGGGGTTGGAATAGATGGGTTCCAAGGTCCAAGGTCTTTGGTTTACGGTACCTTGAACCTACTTGCTATAGGCCAAACTCAGCATTCCATCCCCTGCCTTCATAATTTTCTTTTTAAATTTCATTTTAAAAATAATATTTTTCTCCCAATTATATGTAAAGGCAATTTTAAGCATTCATTTCTACAAGAGTTTAATTTCCAGATTTTTTTCTCCCTCCCTCCTCTCCCTTCTTCCTAAATTTGATATAGGTAATATACTTCTTGCCTGTCTTAGCACAGCCTTTCCCCCATGCCTAGAATACGCTCCCTCCTCACTTCCATTTCTCAGAAGCCCCAGCTTCATTCAAAGGTTAGCTCATGAGGCACCTCCTAATTGAATTTCTTGATTCCATTGTTTATTTATTCTCTTTCCCACCTCAAGTAAATTTGTGTATATGAATCTGTTTACACATTATATCCTACCAGTACACTGTGAACTCCTTGATTTTCATTTAATTTTTCTTTGTGTCCCTAAAATCTAGCCTTGTACCTTGCCCTTAGTAGGTGCTTTATAAATGCTTTTTAAGGGTTAGATTGAATGGTCCTTGTGCTCACAAGGAATATTAGGAGGACATGAAATGTAGTGGAAAGCACGCTGCATTTCAAATCAAGGGACCTGTAGTGAAGTTCTAGCTTTGTTCCTAACTAGCTATATGACTTTAGGTCATTTACTTTTAGTCATTTACTCTGCCTGTACCTCAGTTTACTCATCTGTAAAAGGAAGGGGATTGTACTAGATTATCTTTAAAGTCTGTCCCAACTCTAAATCCTATGATCCTACATTTACCCAGATAACTGTGTGATAGGAAATAATTTGTAAATGTACTTGTTCAGTCATTTCAGTTTCACTCTTTGTAAGCCCATTTGAGGTTTTCTTGGCAAAGATACTGGAGTGGTTTGCCATTTCCTTCTCCAGTTCATTTTACAGATGAAGAAACTGAGGCAAATCAGGTTAAGTGACTTGCCCAGGGTCACACAGCTGGTGTTTGAAGTCTGATTTGAACTCAGGAAGATGAGTTTTCCTGACTCCAGGCCCCCCTCAATGTCCCACATAAGTGTACTAGGGAGCTGTAAAGTTTGAGCTACCAGTAGGAAAGGTCATTACCAACCTGGGAGATCAGGGAAGGCTTTTTGTGTTTGAATTGGGTTTTAAAGAATGGCTAAGAATTCAACAGGTGGGGTGGGCAAAATATATATAGCCATATAAGGAAAGGAACTGGGGCACAAAAGACGGAAGGTACATGATCTAGTTTGGATGAAGGAAGAATATGGAAGAATAAGGAAGGATGGCACCAGATTGTGAGACGCCTTGAAAGCCAGGCTAAGGAGTGTGAGCTTTATTTGGTTGGCAACAGGGAGCTAGTGAAGAGAAAATGACCAGATCCATACATAAGGATTTATGTCCTTGGTGTGTGTGTGTGTGTGTGTGTGTGTGTGTGTGTGTGTATCCATGTGCTTGCTGCTTCTGTGTTTGTGAATTTCCCTGTGGGTTCACGCTTACATTGTGCTACAACCTAGACCAGCCTCCTGTCACCCCAGGGGGAGGGGGGCTAAAGTTGTGTGGCTAGGGGGCTGCAGCAGGGGCAGGGGCCTGGCCCTAGTAGGGGTGATGGTTTGGAAGAGATTGAGCACTCTGGTCTCCAGCCTTAATGGTGGTGTCAGCCTGAGGGCAAGCAGCTGAGGTGTGATTGATGGGACTTCTGTGGCCTTCCTCCACAGGCTCAGCTCACACCAAGAGAGCTGACCCCCACCTCTGGCCACCACCGGCCAGACTGCAGGGCCTTCCACTCCTTCCCAGACTCAGGACCAGGCCAGATGAAAATGTGATCGGGGAGTGAAGAAGGAAAGGGAGGGGGACAATTCACAGGCCTCTATCTTCTTGGCTGATGCTGACACTCAAACCTATGGTGGGGTTCAGGGACCAGTGAGCAGAATTTGAGAGATGTGGAAGGAGGATCCAATAGCTGCCCTCCTAGGAAGGAAGAGGACACCCCCCTGTAAACACACATGCATTTACACACACACACACACACACACACACACACACACACACAAACACTACTGAGTCACTAATCAAACAGCTGGGAAATACAAGTTTGGAGAAAGCTACAGAGAAAGAGGAAGAGAGAAGAAAGCCTAGAGCTCCCTTTCTTTTCTGCCCCCTTTTTTTTGGGGGGGGGTGCAGAAGACAACCAGTGAACAACATAATTGCTGCAATGTGGCGTGTAATAATAGCTATTCAAGGGCCGATCATTCATATTAAACAGGGTGAAGCAAGCCTCTCATTTGCATGCTTGAGATTATATGCATTTGAAAAGTCATTTCCGCAGGGTGTATGAATGACATTAATTCCCATGTGGAGTTCTCTGTTCCCTCCTGGAGCCCTTGCACTAGCAGACACACACCCGCACACCTCCTCACACAGTCACTCACTCCCACCCACATACCCCCACACTCACTCCCCCCATGCACATTCTGTACTCTAACACACACCCTTACACTCACACAACCAGACTCCACACCCCCTGCCTTCCTCTCCTCCATGTGTTGCAATGGGGCTGGTATGTTGGGTAAGCTGTGAGGGAGCAGGTTTAGATGTAACTGGGTTCAGCCGGCAAGAAGGGCGGGGAGGTTAGGGTGGGCAGGGAGCAGAGGCTGTTTGTCTTGACCCAGCCCCATGGCTCCAAGAGTCAGTCACCAGCAGGGGAAAACAGAAGAAGAAAAGAGAGAATGGAAAGGGAAAAGGGAAAAAAGAGGAAAGAAAGGAAGAGAGAAAAAATGACAGAGAAAAGGAAGGGAGAAAAAGAGGAGCAAGGAGGGGAGAAGGGAAATAAAATGTGAATATTAAAAGAAGTCCTTGCAAAAAAACCTCCTCAGGGGAGGACTAAAGATGAGGGGAGTCAAGTCCAAATCCTGAGTTCTGTTGGGTGACAGAAAGACCTAGAGCCCAGCTCCATGGGCGGCAGCCACAGGGGCCAATTTGACACATGTGCTTCCTTGCCTGCCTCCAGCTCACTCCTTTTCTTCACAATCTTACTCATAGGTCTTCAGTCCGGACCTAATGGATCTAAAGAAGTATCTCCCCTTTTCTACCTAAATACTTAAATCGTCCCCCAAATATCTCCCTAACATCCTCTGTCCTTCCACTTTATCACCCTCCTTCCCATTTCCTCCCTTTCTCTCCCACATTTATTCATTCAATCAACGAATATGAAATATGTGTTAAGGGCCTAGTCTATGCAGAGCACTATTCTAGGCTCTGGAGGAAAGGCAAAGTTTAGTGAAAACAGTCTCGCCCCCAGGAAGCCTGGTGGTTGAGCAGTGACACAAACACTAAAATATATAATATCGCACTCTTCTTTTCATCCAGCAAATATTTTTGGGAGTCAATTGAACTCAGTCGGCTTCCGGGGCTCCAATTTCCCAATGCTTTCATCAGGAAGATAGCACGGTATGATGTATAGGGACGGCGGGTCTTGGAGCCTGTTAGACTTGGGATAAGCAAGTTTCACCTCTGACATATTGTCTCTGTGACCTAGGTCTTCTTCACTTAACCTCTTCGGGTGCTGACCTGCACTGGTAGATAGTTCTCTCATGGGGTGGGCGGTGGGGTGTCCATAAACCAATGAAATCCATGAGTCGCTAGCCTTTTATGGCCTCTGCTCCCATCCCCTCGTCATCTCTCTAAGGAAAGGAGAGCAGGTTTGCCCCGCCCCGCCCCATCCCCTCCCCTGATTCCAAGTGTGACTTCCCCAGGGGGAGCAGTCAGCCCCTCGCAGCTCTGAGACCTGGAAGCCGCTGGGGCTCCTCCGGCAGCAGCCAGCCAGAAAGCTCAGAGAAAGCAAGCCAGAGCTAGAGCCACCTTCTCCAGCTCCCTGGGCTCAGGAGGTTCCCGGAGCTACAACTTCCGCTGGGAGGGTTGGCCTCGAAATAAAGAACAGCAGAGCGCCGAACTTAAAACCTGGCCTAGCCATTTCTACAGAGCCAGAATCGGCGGTGACAATATCAGAAAGAAGAGGCAAGATCACTGGGGGCAGGAGCCAGGACCACGCTAGGCGCTTTGGGAGAAGAGGGTGCTGGGGTGGGGGTAGGGGCTCGGGAGGAGACACAGAGAAACCTTTTGTGTCTTTTAGCGGGACCATATGGCAGCGGGAGTATTAATTACCGTTGCTTTTTAATTAACAATCGCTTAATCTGAGCGGTAACATTTGCCACGACACCCTGTGACTCGCCGCAAACCCCCGCCGCCCGCCCTGCTAACTCATCAATTAATTTTTATTGACGTTTTCTTCCCCAAACAGGCACAATACCAGGGTTTTCCAATTAACACCTCCACGATCTCTAATTAGTGCAATTAACAGACTGATGGATGCCCAGAGTTTCCCTGGGAGAGAGCGGAGCAGCCCCTGCGGGCTCCCCCAGGCGCGCGCTCCGCTAAGCGCACACATGCACACAAACCGGCCCAGCTGGAGGGTCTGGGTGCGTGTTCCTGCGTGCGTGTGCACACACTTGGAGATTGATTTTGAAAGTGCACATGCACCCCGATACGTGTTGCACCTCGTCTACTTACGCAAACTCACTTTTTGGCCCCTTAACGCCGAAGTACATTTTGGCCAGGAAGAAGTGGTGAAAAGAGCCCCGGATTTGGCGTCACAGGACCGAGGTTTAAATCAGTTTTACTTCCCACTAGCATGGAGTTCTTACAAGCGCAGGAGTTCTTAAACCTCTTTTTGTATCATGCACCTTTTTGGCAGTCTAGGGAAGCCTAGAGACCCCTTCTCAGAATACTGGTTGTAAATGCATAAAATAAAAGATAAAACTACAAAGCAATGTAATTGCGTTGTAATACAACGTGTATATATATATATATATACATATATATATACATACACACACACACACACACACACACACACACACACACACACACACACAGTTCACAGACCCCGGGTTAAGAATCCCTCGGCTAGGTAACCTCTAATCTCTAAATTCTAAGAACCTGGATCTATAAGGGTCTTAGAAATACATAACATAAACACCTCCCTGGGTGAGCTTGCTTTCAGGTGTAGTTTGAAAAGACAAAGCCCGACCCTTAGGACTTAGGGGCAGCTTTTCACCGAGAATATCCAAACAGAGGTAGAGGACGGACGTCCCTCTGCGTATAGACAATCTACAGTAATATATAATCTCTAGTAAAGCCACGTCCTGACCCCTTATCATGGCGTGGAGGTGATCTTAGGTTTCTGAAGGGCAATGATAGCAAAGCACTGATTCGGATAGGTCCTACCAAGCTGGAAAGCTTCGAAGGTGAGCCCAGCTATCAAGTGTGTGCTGTCTCCCAAGGATTAACCTATCTAACTTCGAAGAGGGTCATCACTACAAAGTTAGCTACCTTCGGCCAAAGCAGCTCATGAAATCATGTGAGGCAGGGTGGGACATGCAATTGTGGAAGGCCAGCAGCCACCCATGAAATCACAGCCAATTTGAAATCTCCAATGCAGTTTTCTTTTTGGTCTGGACCGTGATTTCAGCTGTGTAGAGGAGATCCCAGGAAGAAAACTCCCTCTACCAACGCAGCAATTCTGCAATTTATTGTTTTGGAGAGTTGTTCCTACCCTGATAGGTTGAGATTTAGTCAAGGTCACACCCAGTATGTGTCAGGGGCTGAATTTGAACCTAGGTGTTCTTGACTGAGACTTCATTCTCTATACATTTCACCATGCTGCTTCTCCATATTTTGTCTATTTTCCAGGAAAAGAAGGAATTAGAGCTAGGTGGAATCCTAGGCAGACCTTTGCATCCAGACACCAATCTCAGGCAGTTCAATTTAGTGGAATGAACAATTGACTGAGATTTGGGAAACTTGGGTTCTAGTCCTGGTTTGCTGTGTGACCTTAGGCAAATCGTTTCATCATTTCTCTAAGTTCAAATTTCAACAAGGAAAAAAGTGAGGTGGAACTAGATCGATTAGCATTTCCCAACTTAATTTTGGGCTAATGTTGAGTTTGGAATATATCACTATTCCCAAGGAACCCATAAATACTGATCCAGGATTCTAGAAGGATAAAATATTCTTTGAAATAAAGGAGGAAAGGGGAAATTTGGGACAAAAAATGAAATTAAGTCTATTTTCATAGCCCAAAAAAAATTGTCTCATGTATTTAGTGTTTCTAAAACATGGAAATAAAGGGGGAAGAGGGGAAATGTGGAACCAAAAAAGGAAATTAAGTCTGGTTTCATAGCAAAAGATTCTCATGTATTTAGTGTTTCCAATCCATGCATAATGCCATATTTAATCATTTGGGTTGGGATTTCATAACTAAAAGGGAACTCCCCAATGAGGAAATTTCCTCTAGTAATGCAACTTGTCACCTGCTCTGAAACTTCTGGTCTTAGAGGGTTTCCCAGAGCACTGACTGCCCAGGGTCACACACCCACTCTAGGTCAGTGACACAAGTTGAGCCCAAGTGTATTTGGCTTTGACACTGATCAACTATTTGGTGCTGCCTTTCATACTTAATACTTTACAAGAGAGGGACCCGGGTCTTGGGGAATACAGCTGGTGAATAGAGAATCATCCCTCTAAGGTCCCGGTCCCGGGTAGCTTTAAAAGCCTTGGAGGCCAGATTCAGGCTCATTCAGAGAGTTGACACTCTGCCCATCTGAGGTACCATCTCCCCTTCTCTAACCATCCAACCTAGTGGATCTTGACCTAGTAAGATTACATTGGAGAGTTACATTCCCTGACCCTTCCCCTCCAAAGGCATCACCACCAAGCAGCAATGAGAAGCAACTAACCCAAACCAAAGGCAGCTCATGGCCACTGGTTAGAATGCTGGACCTGGTGTCTGGAAGATCTGGGTTCAAACCCTGGCTCTGTGTTTGCCAGCTGTGTGACCATAGGCATTATCTTTAATTTCTCTGAGCCTCAGTGTCTACACCTTTGCCACGTATCCACCTTACACGGCTACTGAGAGGCTCAAATGAGATGATCTGTGTAAAGCACTCTCCTTAAAGGATTTCTTGGGAGTTAGGGCCTAGTGATGGGGCTAGAGCACATATCAGTTTGTATTTGGGTTTCCTGTTTATAAACTACACCTCTCCAAGTTCCATCCCCCAGGTAAATGTTGGAACCAGGAGAAACTGAAGCAGTAGTGAGAGATATGAAAACACACAGCACTCTAACACAGTGCATGGCCCACTGTAACTGTTTAATAAATGCTTGTTGATTGAAAGTTTACAAAGAGCTCTTAGGATCACAAATCTACAATTGGCCTTAGAAGCCATTTGTCCATCCTCTTCATTTTATAGATGGGGAACTGAGGCCCAGGGACTTGCCCAAGGTCACTCTGGTAGTAAGTGGCAGAGTCTGAATTTGAACCCAAGTCCTATGCCTCCAATTTCAACACTCTTTCCATTGTATCACATACTGAGGAAACTTCTTCTGACAACCCTGTGAGGTAGGTACTAGTCCACTTTGTAAATGAGGAAAATGAGGAGTTAAGTGACTTGCCTAAAGTTGTATTGCTAGTAGTAGATGCCAAAACCACAGACTAAAAGATGTTGAACCAGAGTCTCCTGACCAACCTCCCAACAAGCACTCTTTCCTCGGGGTTAAACATACTGATACTTCACCCAGTATAACTCAACAGACATCTGAGGGTGGAGACAGGGGGAGTGAGTTCCCTGGATAGCTAGCTGCCCCTACAACCCTGCTATGGTTCAGACACACAAGGGCCCTGGAGGAATTTCTTTTGTACCATTTTCCTCCTCCTCCTCCTTCTTCCTTTCCTTCTTCTTCTCCCTCTCTTCCTTCTCCTTCTCTTTCTCCTCCCCCTCCTCCCCAGCACATAGTCTTCGGTGCTTTGGAAACTAGCCTTTATCTGGTGAACATTCAGTACAGAAGGGGCTAAGCTTGAGGGCTTCAGGAGGGGAAGTCTGGGCCAAGGTGTTTGGGGGGCAGGTGAGAAATGGGAATGGCAACAAGGATTGGGGGTGTGTGGGTGTCTTAGATTGCAGGGTCCACTTAAGAGCAGCATTTATTCCTTTACATACCACCTTGTAAAACCCAGGGAAACAAGAAGATAAATCAAACAATGGAGGAGATTAAGTATGTGGGGGAATGAAGAAGAAAGACCCATAGCTCTTCTCAAGCTCCCAAACTAAACGTAGGGCAGATTATTACTATATATTACATATTATATTATTATATATTATATAGTAAAGAAAATCCATACTCCCCTCCCCATACATGTTTATGCTAGTAAACTCTTTCCAACTTAACAGCAGTTTCCCCAAAAGAGAAGTATGACCTGCACTCCCATGGCACGAGGTCCTGGTGCCCCTGAGATTCAACCTGACAGTCCCTGGGGCCTCAAATCCCAGAGACAGGCATGCTAAGAAATCTCCCCCATCTGCTTTGCTCCTCTCTGTTTTCTCACTTGAGAATTGAAAGCAAGTGACTGTGTTGGTTGGAATGAGAGCTGCTTTGCCTCTGTCCATGCTTGTTTGATCGTCACTCTGAGCCTTCCCCTTGTCCCTTTCATAATGCGCTCAACGCCGAAGACCCTTACTTCTCCTTGGGGACCAGTCAGTCTGTCAAAGCTTGACTGATCCCACAATGAACACAGCATCATAGATTTAGAATTGTAAGGGACCCCGGAGGTCATCTGGTACAACCTCCTCATTTTATGGACAAGAAAAGCAAGACCTAGAGGGGTTAAAGAATTTGTCCATTATCACATAGGTATTAAATGGCAGAGCTGGGATTCCAAACCAGGTACTCTGGCTCTAGACCTGCCATTCACCTCCGTGTACCATGCTCCCTCCCCAAAAAATAATAATAACCCCCCCCCTACATTTGTATCTAGGATTTTTAAACTTTTCAGACTGTTCTTATATCTGCTTTCTCATTTGAGCCTTATCTAACCATTTCAGGTTCTGTTTCCTCATCTGTAAAATGAGAGAGTGGGACCATATGACCTCTAAGGTCTGGTTTAGCTTTAAACCTATGATTCTATGAGCAAACCTATGAGGCTGGCAGAGCAGTTACTGTCTTTTTAAAGAGAGAGAAACTGAGGCCTAGAGAGGTTGTGATTTGTCCAAAATCACATAGCTCCTAAGTATTCAAGCCAGAATCAGAATACAGGTCTCCTGTGTTACCTGTACAGGGCCACATGTGGTAAAAAATTGACTCAGTAGCTCCCATATTGCAAGTGTTTATTGTACAATAAGAGAGTCTGGACAATCATCAGTGGAAACCCATGATGACCAAATTAGAAAAGTAGCTCGAGGAGGAAGAGCATAGGACAGAGATCTGTGGGAGCCAGGTAGAGAATGGGCAGGGAATCTGAGGCTTATTAGAGATGGCTGACTTTGAACTTAGATTTAAGGGCTGGGAGGGATGCTATACACCACAGATTAGAAGAGAAAGCTTATTCCAGGTATCTGAGCATAAGCCTCTCTTGATGCATCCTCCATCCCAGACTCCTTTCTTGATCCTGGGGAAATTCTAGAGAGGGAAAGCTTATTAAGTCTTAGACATTCCTTCCTCACTGCTGAAAGGGCTCTCTGGATCCCAATGCACCTCTACTCCTTTGGGGGAACAGTGGCCCTTGGAATGATGGGATGTGCTGGGAGGGGGGGGTCTATCTGAAAAAGTAGGTCATATCATAGCTCCAAGGACTTTTTTTTTAGGCTGAACTCATCAGGAGATGAGTTTAGGAAGGGGTCTGGTATCTGTGGGAGGCCAGAGTCATGGATGAGCTTACTACCATAGCAGGAAGGGGGAGAAATAAAGATTACCCTGTCTCTGATTCTCAAAATCTCCTTCGCCATAAAAGTTTAGTCCTTAGAGATAGCTTTAGATGTCAGCTTGGGGTCCCCTCAAATTATTCAATGAACATGTACACAGCACTGCATAAGGAGTTATAGAGGGGGTACAGAGAAGTGTCTCTTGACCTCCCCCCACCAAAAAAAAAAAACTTCACAGTTTAGCTGGAGCGTCAAGACATACACATATGCAAAGATAGCTAGCAGTACATGCTAGCTGAACCGTAGATACAAAATCCCAGAATGTCTGGGTTGGAGTCCACCCTAGAGATTATCTAGACCAGCCTCCTCATTTTATAGATGTAGATGTTGAGATACAGGCAAGGGAAGTGAGTTGTCTAAAGAAACATAGTGATAGACGTGGGACTAAGATCCAGGTCTACTGTTTCCCAGTTTGGTGGTCTTTCCATTACACCTACTGGCACAGTCAACACTACCCCAACTCGAATGCTACCTCCTCCAAAAAGGGCTCCAAGATCCCCTCATTACTAATTACTAATGAAGTAATCACTTCGGTTTGTGAGTTCTCTGAGTGACTGTCTTTTGCCATTCTTTGTATCCTTAGCACAGTGCCTGGCACATGGGAGGTGCTTAATAAATGCTTATTGACTTTCTCCTCCTCCCCTTCAGAGTCCACAAAATGCTTTGTTCGATAACTCTCTGATGTGCCTCAACCGCTATTATATAACCATTTCTTACTCTCTCAGCCCCTGCAGGACTGTGAGCTCCCTGAGGGCAGGAACCGGGTCTTATCTAAATGTGAATTTCCTTTAGCATATAGGGGATTGCCAAGCTTGGAGCAGGCAGGTAAATATTCAATGTATCATTCATTGTATCATTTTATTAGACAGGGATTCAGAGAGGGAGAGATCTTTGTGGACCAGGAAACGCTCAGTGTACAGGCTTGGACTTGAGTTTCGAAAGGGCTGGTTAAGAGTTAGATAACGTTAAGAGTGAGGAAGAGGAAATAAAGACTGTGGGAGTAAAAGTGTAGACCAGTCTGAATGCAGGGCACTTAGCTGTGGTGTCACCTCCCAGGAAACACCCTAAAGGTGTAAGGAGCCCCTAGCAAGAAATCTTTTTGGAATTTCTCCTAGTGTCTTCCCCTCTCTTTTTCTCACCTCTCTTCATCTCATCAGTTGCCTCCAGCTTCCTCCAGCCAATAGTTAAGCCCTCTTCACTTCCCCACACACCACCCTTGGCACACGCCTTGCAGGCCCCACCTCAGACACTTGAAGACCCTAGCAGGGTAGCTTCCCCTTCACTACTCATTTCTTGCCTTCATCTAGAAAAGAAGAATTAACAAAAAAAAAAAAAAAGAAGAAGAAGAAGAAAGAAAAAGAAAAAAAAAGACCCCACTCCATCTCATTAAGAAAGTAAACACAAGAGCCGTCTAAGTGTCTAATTAAGCTTCTAATTAGTCCCTGCTTGTTACTAATGCAAATTAGATTACTCCGCTTAACTACAGCATGTCCACAACACCCTTGTTAATTGCGGCCTTTTGAAATTAAATTACTCCCTAATTAGCATATCAAAGCCATTGATTCGGAGCCAGGAAAGATGAGGGCAGGAGAAGGGGAATGCCAAGTTTGGTTAATCAGAGACCGCTAATAAAATAGTGATGTCTTACGTGGGGGCTGAGTTTGGGGGTGCCCCATTGCAAAGGGGTAGGAGAAGCTTAGTTCAGAACCCCAGGTGTATTTTTGAAGTCTGGTTCCTAAAAGGACGCGTAGCACCAGGAAGCTCCAGATGGGCACTAGGCAGTGGACACTGGGCAAGTAGCCAGCTGCAGCTCACCAGGGAGGGGTCTATCTTGTCATATTGGGCCTTGGTTAATATCTTCTCACCCTGATTCCTCTAAGCCTTCTCTCTTCTCAGAGCCTCTTTCGTGACCCAGGGGAAAGCCCCAGGGGTCAGAAGGCCTGGGTCCTAGTGTTTTCATACTATCTGTCTGGCCAAGGCCCAGTGCCTCTCTGAGACTCAATTTCCTCATCTGCAAAATGGTAACCATAATACTTTCACAACTTATCTTATTGGGTTGTGAGGTTCAAATTTGATAAGGCGTGTAAGTATATTCCCATTATCCCACAAGGAATGATACAGGGAATATTTACCTGCTGGCTCTGAGCTTGCCTATCCCCTCAATGCTAAAGAAAATTCATATTTAGATATCCACACCCCACTATATTATTTAGGGCCCCTGCTTAGGCGTACCACCTATATTGGCACTGGATTTCAAGCACCAGGCCTATTCTCCCCACTGGCCACGTCCGGAGAAGTCAAAGCCACCTCCATCCACCCCTGATGACTGCTCCCCTGGCCTTATACTTTGGAGTTTCCCTCTTTCCTCCCTCACTTCTGAAAAGTTCTAAAGGAAAAGTTCAGGTGGACTGGATTGACAGGCTCTTGGGCTCCTTTCTGTCCCTAGACCCACTCTAGGCATCCATCTCTCCTAGGGCCCCAGAATTCTGTCAGACTACTCTGGGCATAATGCCAGAGGAATAGGGACATCTCGGGGCATCTCTCACCACCTCCTTGTTCTGGCTAGCACCCAGCACCATGCTAAGCACATAGGAGCCATTCAGTAAATACTCCATTGGTTGGATTCCAGACCAGGTTTGCTGAGCCTCCAGTCCCTACCCAGGCCTCTTTGCAATAAAGATAAGGGTATTGGGTAGAAGTGAGTAGGGGGTGGGGGCATAGAAGAGGGCGTTAGAGGGGACGCAGGTTGTTCTGCCTTCACTCTTAGAGCTGAAAGTCAGCTTCCCTGATACAGTCAGAAATGCTTTCTTTCCTCTAACCTCAAATACCATTCTGCACTTGCCTTAGGCTCATACTATTTGGCCCTATGATCACTGCTTCTCTTTCTCAATCTATCCTTCGTGTAGATGCCAAATCAATTTTTCTAAAACACAAATCAGACAATTCCCTTACTTAAAAAATACTCACTGGCTCCCTATTGATGATAGGAAAAAATGCCGACTCACTAAAGGCCCTCTAAAAATTGGTCTCCAATCTACCTTTCCAGTCCTCTCTGCATTTCTTAACTCTGCATTCTTAACCAAACAGGACTATAGGTCATTCTGAAAGTTTGTCCTGACCTCATTTTACAGATGGATGCAAACTTTCTGAGGCCCAGGTCTCTTTTATTTTTGTTTTTTATCCCTAGCATCTAGAACAGTGCCTGGCACACAGTAGGTCCTTAGTAGCTATCGAATTGAGTGAGGAAACTGAGACCCAGAGAAGGAAATGACTTGGCCAAGGTCACACAGCCTGTGCCAGAGATAGGAGTAAAAACCAGTTCTAATTCCAGATCCAGCGTATTATCTGTGGCCCAGTGGCCAGCTCCATTTCCAGCTCTTCCATTAACCCAGAAATGGGTTAGGAATGACCTGAAAGGTTCAATTCTGTTGACCTCCCCCTGGGGGAGGGGGTGGCCCACCAGGTAAGGGTAGGTAGAGATATTGGATCTTCCTCCCTTGACACTCCCTTCTCTTGTCAGGAGTTGGGGCAGGAGTCGAGGGGCAGCTACCTGAGTTCCTCCATAAGGCAGGGGCACAGCAGGTGACAGCCAGGGATTTTTATTCATTTATTTAAGTGGGAGATAAATATGGGACAAGTGAGAAGGGAAGGCAGAGGCAGAGATGCCGAGAGGCTGAGCTGTGCAGTGGGAGAGGTGGACAGCCCTGCAGCAGCCTGGCAGGAGCTGCTGGCATCAGGAAGTCTGATTCCGTTGGTTTTATTTTAGGAGATGAGTGAAATTAAAAGAGAGAGAGAAAGAGAAATGAAGTGGGGGTGGGAAGATGTGAGCAGAGGGAGGGGGGCACTCTGGTGTCCCATAGAGGAGTGTGCATGTGGGGGGAGACAAGATGGCTGTGCACAAGGGCCCAGTCACTCCCCCCCCCACCCGCCCCCGCCGCACTGAGCTCTCCCAACGAGATTCAATTAATTGATAAGAAGAGGCATCAAATTAATTTCTCGAGGATGTGAGATTCTGATGAAGGGAAATCTCTTCGATGGGAATCAGCATGGTGGGGAGGGGAGGAGGAGGGGGCACAGCCCTTTCTAATCAGGCCCTAGCTACTTAATTGGGAGGGGGGGGTCCTACTCCCTCGTGGACCTCATTGTCCCCCACCCACACTGCACCTTGGGAGAAGCTGGGGCCTATGATTGCACACACTGTAGGGTTAGGGTTCTGGACATGTCAGAAAAGTAGTACTCCTCCTCCTGCCTGTGCCACCCGGCCCCTTCTATTTGCTCCAGAAATTGGAAGGACCGTGGTCCAGGGGAAGGAATGGGCCAATGGACTAGGCTGGCTAATTCCTGCTGTGATTTGGGCAAAGCAGTGTGTGTGTGTGTGTGTGTGTGTGTGTGTGTGTGTGTGTGTGTGTGTGTTCCCAGTTTGCAGGTTCTGCTGGATACACTCTACACTTCCGGAGGGCACGAAGGTTTACAAGGCATTTGTCCTAGGTACATAGTGCAGTTATTTTAGTTTTCTGAGATCTGTTAGGGAATGAGACAAACCCCCTCATCTTACAGATGAAGAAACTGAGGCATAGAGGTGAGTGATTTGCCCAAAGTCACACAGGTTAATAAGTGGCAGTACTGAGATTCAAACCCAGGTCTTCTAACTCCAGAACCAATGTTCTTTTCCCCCCAGGTTACCTCCTGCCTGAATATATTTATTTGGGCATAGAGCACATTTTGCACACTTTACTATGTGCTCAGAAGCACCCAGAACTCTTATTTCCCTAGCCTCCATCTGCCTCCATGTATACTCCATCACTTGTGAACGGGTCAAGGGGATGTAGATTCCTATGGTTTGGGGCAGGAGTTAAGGGGAATATGTCCTCCACAGTGTGAGGGGCATCCCCAGTCCTAAGGGTTCCTTGATGAGGACTGAAAGTGGAAACCTCCACACCAAGCCCTCAGCTACTTTCCTCCCTCTTCCTTTACCTTACTTAGTTCCAGGCAGTTGCTCCCAGAGAGATGGGAGTCTAGGCCTTGCTCTCAGGGAGCTTTAGCTCTGAGAGATCAAGCACTTACAAAGCACTAGACCCCTGAGATCAGTAGGTTCAACCCGAGGCCCGAGGAATGACTTGTCCAAGGTCAAACAGATAATAAATGAAGATTTGAATCAAGGTTGTCTAACTCCAAATTCAGGGAATCTTTTTTCTAATACACCATACTGCCTCCCCATTAAAACATTTACCTAGAGCAAAGAGGCTTGGGTAGTTAGTGTGAGGAGTGAGACTGAGGAAGTCTTTTCTCTTGATGTGTTGAGAGATGATTCCTGGAGGGGGTGACACTCTCATACTTATAGATTTCAGCCCCCAGAGCACCAGAGAAGCAGTGTGATCCAATGAAAAGGGGTGGGATTTGGAATCAGGGAACCCTGGTTCAGATCCTGACTCTACCAATCGCTGCCCACATGACTTTGTTCACATCACTTCCTTTTCTCTTGGCATCAGTCTCCTCCTCTAGAAAATGAGGGGGTTGAATGAGATCCATCTCCAAAGGTTTTCAACTCTAAACCCCCGATTGTATTTCCTGGTACTTCCGTGAAAACTTTAGTGATGAACCAATGAGTCCTGATTAAAAACTTGGGTGCCTTCTTCAAGTTAGGGTACTCATTCTCTTTCTCCCCTAACCTGTTCTTGCCCAACCCTCCTGGCAAACCATGATGTCCCCACTCCCCTTCCTGGGGTTGGATTCAGTTCAGCGACGATGCTACCCATTCTAGTATCCAGGGAAACCTCATGCAGCCTCTCTGGTCCAAGCAGATTTCCCAAAAAACAGAAGCCAGTAGACTGAAGAGGACATCCCAGAGCCCCCAGGCAGTGATCCCTTACCAAAAATGATCAGAGAAGAAGAAAGGAAAGGAAAAAGAGAGAGAAGGTTCTTTCTGATCTCCTTTTCTCTGTTCCCACCCCCAGATGAAGTAGTTGGGGGAGGAAAGAAAGCGGGGGGCGGGGGGGAAGCTGTCAGGGCTCATCCTGTAGACAAAATAGGAATGAGGTAGTAGCCACAGACCCCGGAGGGTCCCCAATAATAAAAACTAATATTCATGGCAATTTAAGGTCTATAAAGCACTTTCCTCACAATAATTTTGAGAAAAAGTTAGGGTTCTACATTTGCTTCCAATTGTAAATCCTACGATCCTCATTCTAAGGTAAAATTACTCACATAGGCTTACACAGGCTTGTTGGCTACAAGGCAAACCCATTGTTCTCAGCACTATGCAGCTGCCAGATTCACCTCAGAAATACAGCTCAGGTCCCTCCAAGAAAGTTCGAACAATCGACATTTCACTACAGAAGGGTGTGAGTCTAAAAGGGAAATCTATACCATCACACCTTGAGGGATATCACCACTAGCCAGAGAGCTTCTCAGGTCTCAAACCCTAAGGTCTTGAGGGCTTTTCTTTATTTCTGCTTTCCTCCAGCTCCTAGCCTTTTGTGCGCCTACATGAAATACAGGCTGATTTTTTTTTTTATAAATATGTTTTAAGGAAATGATAGGCAGCATACTGCAGGAGAATACAACCCAAGAATCTTGGTTCCAATCCTGATTGGGCCATTTTCTACCTGTGTGACCCTGGGCAAACAACGCCACCTCTCCACCTTAATTCCCCTATCTGTTTAAAAAAAAAAAAAGCAGTTGGCCTACATGACCTCTGAAGTCCTTTTCAGCTTTAAATCAAAGGTGCTCTAAAGTTATCCGGGATCTTCACTTTCCTCAGCCAATAGAAAATGGCTTTCTCCTACCCACCCTCCAGATCTCCCCCCAACACACACACACACACACACACACACACACACACACACACACACACACACACACTTTGGGAATAATAGAATTTAGAGCTGGAAGGGACTGAACCAAGGAGATCATCTAAGTCTACTGTTGGGGTACTTTGAAGTGGAGAAAGCCTGCTGCTTCTGCCCAGGCCCCAACAGTTCCACCAAAGGCACCCCCCACCTTCATTTGAATTTCAAATGCAAACCACTCCCCTAAAGCCCCTTTCTAACCAAGTCCTGGATAGAGAGGCAGAAATTTATCACAATTTTTCCTACTGCTGTAACTGTCCTCCCCTCCCCACCCCCCACCCCTCTCAACCCATACCCCCAACCCACCCTCTCTACGGCTGAGGACACAGAACAGGAGGGAGATCTGCCCAGAGGAAAAGCCAAGGGGTGGTGAAGTATGTGGACTGAAAATCTTTGGCTAGACTGAGATCTGGATGACCCAGGTGTGAGACACCAGGCAAGGTGGAGGGGAGGCACGGAGCAATGGCCCTCGGGGCAGAGCTTGACTAAGACACAGAATTAAAAGGACAGAGGTCTGGGGTTAGAACTGTTGGACTGTGTCCTGAGGAACAGGGAGGGGGTTGGGTGGGTGGTGTTATAGAAAGTTCTATAGGATTTTGAATTATAAAAGACTTTAGAGAACATCTATTCAAGCCACATAATTTTACAAATAATGAAACTGAGGCTTGGAGTAACCTGTTCAAGGTCAAGCAGCTATGGAATGAAATATGTCTCCAGGAAGATGGCATCTCATCCTCTGGACTCCTCCTCTCTCCATCCTGGTCCAGGAAGCCAGTCACAGATCCCTGCACCCTTGAGGAAGTGGCCTCTGGCATTGGACCCCTAATATCCTGCAGCAGCTTGGACCTCAGAGTTCAAGGAGGGAGCACAGTGAAACCAGAAGGGACAGCCCAAGAGCTCAGCAATGACCTGTCATGAGAAGGTGGAAGAGCACAGCCATATAAATGTTCAGGGAGCCAGACACTGATGGAGAGGGAGTGACAGAGAGGAAGCGACAGAGAGGGAAGAAGTGAGGGATTGAGGAGTTGGGGAAAACATGTGAAGAGATGGATGGAAAGGGACCAACCACAGCATAGGGGAGGTTGGAGTGGACAACAGGGAGCACTAGGTGGCAGAGGAAGAGAGGTAGCCAGGCTCACCTATGGTGCTATGGTCCCCCCACCCCCAGTTCTTCTTCCTAAGTTTCTATACTTCTTCAGGGGGTCTGAACCCACACGAAGTCTCTGCACCAGTATGAAAGAAGAGGTCTGTCTTTATTCCCCATTTTCTCCCCTCATCTGGGCAGCACCAGGAGATTGGAGGAGGAGGAGGTGATCTCTGAGTAACCACACATCCAGGGGTCTGATCAGCTACTGGCTGTGGCCACCCTAGACTCCCCATTGCCCTTGGACTACCAACTTAGCCCCAAGTAGCACAGTTATTCTATGTCAGTGCAAAGAGGAAGAGAATATCATTATAATACTGGGACCCCAAAATATCCACCTCTGAGGCAGATTTGGGTCATATCCTCATCCCATTGCCATACCCAGCATAAGCCCCATAGTTTAGTGTCCCTAAGACAGCATCACAACAGGAGCTCAGAGAGCTCTAATTCTGAACAAGATGGGGTGAAGTCAGGAGGTAGGGCGAAGGTTTGCATCTCTTCAGAGGATGCAGAGGAGCTGGGAAATCAGAAGATAAATGCTTTCTTTTTCTTCTTTCCTCTCTCTGCCTTTATCTAGAGTGGCTAACTGAGAATCCCAAATTGGCCAAGCCCATTTGATATTAAGTTTATGCACACTGGCATCTATCTGTCTTTTTGAAGGGACATGGTAGCATGCAGTGGTAGGAAGGGGACAATGTTCTACCTGCCTCCATTGGCTTCCTCTAATCATTCCCATCTGTCTCGGGGAAGGGGAAGGGGAAGGGGAAAGGGAAGGGAGGGGAGGGGAGAGGAGAGGAGGGGAGGGAGGAAAGGGGGAGGGGAGGGGATGGGAGAGGAGAGGAGAAGAAGGGAGAGGAAGGGAGAGGAACAGAGGGAGGAAAGGAGGAAGAGAGGAAGGCTGGACCTTGTTCAGTCTCTCTGTTACAACAGGGGAAACCTGTAATTTAATTCCAAGTGTGAGGGTAAGGGAGTTGACAATGTTCAGGGAGAGATAGGAAATCATTTTCCAAACGGGGAAAGTGAGGTCCAAAGAAGTCCAGCGTCTTGCTCAAGGTCACACATGTAGTAAGTGGTAGAACCAGGATTCAAGTTGTATCCTCCTGTCCAGTGCTTTTTTTTTTTTTCCAGGCCAAAAATTTGATTACTGAACCAGCCACCCATTCTCTGGAAACTGCACAAGGCATACACCCCTCATAGCAAGAGAAAAGGCCTAGATACTAAGAGCTAGGAATACTAAGACTGGAGATGTCTTGGAATATTCTTCTTTATTGCCTCATACAACTCCTAGCTTTCCAAGATCCCAGGTGATGCTGCCTCCTTTTAAAGACCTATTTAGGCAGGTAAGTTCCAGAAGGAGAGGGAAAGGGAGGGGAAGAGAGAGCTTATTTGAGAAATCCTTGCAATCAGAATTCTCCTCTTCCCTTCTCTCCTCTCCTTTTCACCAAAGGTACAAGCAGTCAGGAGGAGGTAACTAACTGCATCCGAATTTACTAATCCTTCCTATACACACTTTCCATTCATCAACTCACTAAGAGCTTGAGTCCTTATAGTCAAAGATTTTATCTGTGTCCAGGAAGTCCCACTGGCCCTTACTTTTTCCCTTTTCCATGGTTGCCTCCACTTCTACCATAGTTCTCATCCACCTGAATTTAACTTACATTTATAAAGTGCTATGTGCCTAGAACTGTGCTGTTAGGTATAGTCTGCAGAGGCTATGAGAAGTACAGAAGAATCAGAACCACTGAATGTCAAACTGAGGACAGAAGAACTTTGGAACAGGATATTAGAGCATAGTAGAGTATCTGATCTAAGGGATCTCAGAAAATAGAATGTCATAGCTCAGAAGTAAAAATATTTGAGCTGGAAGGGGTATTGGATGCCATCTAGTCAAATATCTGTATTCTACAGATACAGAAACTGGGACCCAAAAGATCAACTGATTTGCCCAAGGTCACACATCCAGTTAGTGTCAGAGCTGGGACTGGAAGCCATCTCTGGTGCCCAGCTCTCTACAGCATCACAGACAGGGTACTTTCCATGTAGGAATTTATACTCTGGGTGGTGGGGGGAGGGGGGAAGGAGAGAAGGCACACGAATGAAATATGTGAGTAACAATCCACAGGATCATAATAGATTTTGAGTTGGAAAGAACCTTGGAGTCAATTAATTAGCAAGCATTTATTAAGCACCTACTACAGGCATTGTGTTAGTAGACTCCATGCCCCACCCCACCCCCACCTGATGGATGAGGAACAGAGGCACAGAGAGGCTTGCTCTTGGTTAGGCAGGTAACAAGTGGGAGAGACAAGGTCAGGACTCCTGTCCTCCAGCTCCCAGTTAAGCAGGCTCTTTCCACTGTAACACAATTCCAAGACAGGACTAGAGCTTTTACCTAAGTGGAATGTGTAGTTGGTGAAGTCAGTCTGGGAAGGCTTCTTGGAAGAGCTGAATCTTGAACACCCTACCTCCTCTCCAACCCAGATCTCTCTCATCCAAGCTCACAGATTTTTAAGGGTAGATAGTGAATATGCTGAAACTAACAGAAGAGGATTGGGGATTGGCATTGAACAAGAGGAGTAGCCTATATATTTTGCCATACTCCTCAATCATAAGGAAGAAGCTTCACATGTGCCCATAAAGGAGCTTTCTGGATCAAAAGCAGCTGTGGCATAGAGGGCTTTTTTTGGGGGGGGGGCAGGGAGGGCTGGGGTGTTAGGGGCAAGGACCACTCTCCTACTCTGCTAACTTCACCAGACATGACCTGAAGCAAGGCCCTTACTTCTTTAAACCTAGTCCAGTAATGCCCTGAGACCCTTGAGGGAATTGAGATGTTTGGGGGTGGGATGAAGGAGAAAGGACAGACATGACCAGCTCCATTTTAACTTTGCAGGGGGTTGTTGGGGAGTAGAGGCAAGGCAGCCCGGATGCAAGTTGGCTCCCGCCCATGGGCGTTTCCCCTTCCCAATGCCAGGCTCTCTCAGCCTGCAGGGCTCAAGGGTTCCCCAGTCCTTCAGTTCCCGAGATAAACATCTGGGACTTTAAAAAAAAATTAAAAAAAACATTTGGTGAAAAAAAAAATCCCTGGGGTCGATGCCAGAAGAGAAGGTGCTATCTGCTCTCTTTTCCCCAAGGTGCCGCCCCCCACTCCACCCCTCCATCCCATTCTCAAGGCAAGGGAGGAACTCGGGGGTGGGGGGAGATTGGCAATGAGTGTTGCTGGTGGGGTGGGGCGTGAGGAAGACTGGAGCGGGGACTTGTCAAGGCGGAACTCGCCTGAACTAAGCTCTTCTTTCCGAATCCTAAAAGTGTATGTATTTGAGGATGGGGGGAGGGTTGAAAGTGTGTGTAGAGGAAGCAGTAAGATACCTGCGTTTCATCCTGACCCGAGACTCACAGTGGGCTGGAGTGTGAGTTCGAAGATGAAAAAGACAGAGACCCAGAGACAGATTTTCAAGAAAGTGGGGGGAGAAAGAGATTGAGGCAGCTCAGGAAAAAAGCTGCCAAGAGAAAGACTTTACTTCTGAGTCTGGGGGTCTCTCTTGAAAGGTGACAAAAGACACTCTCGGCCTGCAGCAGCAAAATTTCAAAATTTTTCAACTTAAAAACAATGAAAACTTTCACATCCTCTCAGAACAGCTTCCTGGGGGGGGGGGGGGCGGGGGAGTAGGAGAGGATCTACAGTATTTGTGGGGCAAAAAGCCGGGATGGTTGAGATGGGGACAATTGGGTGCTGAAGTAGGCTATTGATATTCCACCAAGACTCAGGGCGAGTAGGCTTCCGCAAACTCCGAGAAGAGCCATATCCCAATACCTCGTCGTGCCTACACCCGCCGCATCCCGGGCTTTGGGGTGGCGTTTGACCCCAAGCGGGAGAAGAAAAGTGGAGAGACCCAAGAAAGGAGTTGGAGGTGGAAGACTTAACTTGCCTTAGGCGCTTCCCCCGGTATTTGCAGTCCAGAGAAGTCAGTAGCTGTAGACTCAGTATGGCCTCAGAGCTCCCAGAAGAGCTGCAGGGTCGTGGGGAGCAGTTTCTCCGGAATGCCCAGGATGAAAGTGGAGGGAACTTCGGGTGACTTAATTACCCGAATAATGGTTTCAGTTCCCTGGGTTTGGCTTTAGCTGCAGGAACCGGGTCGAAGCTGCCAGTTTTCTCCTCCATAAAGGTCCTGCCGCTGTGGCCCAAAGTGGTGTTTTCGCATCTGACTCTTGGAGCTAGCTAGGATCATTCCTGACTTCAGCCTTCCTCCGAAGGTCCAGAACTACAAACGCTAGGAAGGGATTCACCTCTAGGTTAAAGGGGCCTTAGCCTGTCCCCAGATGGAATGTATTTATTTATTTGTTGGGGTTAAAAAAAAAATCCGGCCTGGTCAGACTGAAGGAACCAAGAACTTGGGTGATGATCCTTAAATAGGGCAAAAACCCGCATTGGCCAAAAGAGCATTTTTCTCGAATCCCCTCTGGATGGTAATTTCAGTTCTCCCCTTCTTCAATTGGAGGTGGGGAGGGGGGAGAAGACCTGACGTCTCTCATCCTTTTTCTTCCATACTGGGTCCCCTCATTTGGTCCCTCTGTCCAGAAGGGGAAAGTTGTTTGGGAAATTCTTGGGGTTCAACTATGGCTGCTGGACTGGCAGACAGTCACTTCGATAGCACCCGGTTACACCGCAGTACTTTCGATGGAGACATGAGTTTGAAAATGGAGGGCAAGGGGGTCATATATGGGTGGGGAAAAGATGAGAAAAAGCAGGGGGGGAGAGGGAGTTTCTGCGGTCAGATGCTGGGGGGTGTCACAATTTCTCTCTCTCTGTCTCACTCCCCCCCACCCCCATTTCACTCACTCTCACAATCTCCCGGGGGCCTCTCATCTTCACACGAGAGGAATGGGAAATCGGAGCAGCCCTGAAGCTCAGAATCCGCTTCGGACGAAAAGACAAACTTTCGGGGTTCGGGGGAGAGGGCGAGGTACAGAGAGGACTGAGAAACAGGGAGAGAGGGAGGAGTTGTTTGACACTTTTTAGGTAGGGGGAAAGAGTACCTGACCCTGGAGGGACACTCTCAAGCGCCCGACATCCTCACACCCCAGTCCGGGACCTGGCGCAGTCTAAGTCTGCTTTTCGTTTCTCTGACATAGGGCTCAATCAAGGGAGACAGGATGAAGGACCTGAAGACTTCATAGTGGGGGGCACTACTTGGAATCGAGGGGCAGGAGCCTGTAGCCAAAGGCAACAAGTAGGTGGGGGGGGCTTTCTCATTAGGTTCCCCCCACCCCAACACACCCGAGAATACTCCTCCCTGCTAGGATTCCGGTCTGGCAGCTGTCCCCGTTGGTCCAGCTCCCGGCAAAGCCCCCTTTGCCTCTCTCTACCAACCTGGTGGTGGGGGGGGGGAGGCATCATGGTTAAGGGCACTTGGAGCAAGGGGATCAGTTGGACAGCTCAGTACCTCCCTCCAGACCTATCAGAGGGACCTCCCTAACTGGAGACTCCCAGATCTTCGGGAAGTTTTTCCTTTCCATCTCTGCCCCAACTAGGAGATTGATTCAGGGTATAGGGTGGGGGTGGAGGAACGACTTAAGACCGTACACTAACCATAGATGCACGGGTATCCATTTTTCCTGAGTTTTGGACTTAGTAAGACCAGATTCCTTTCTTACAGAAACTTGAGCGGCTCCTGGCTCCTGGTTGCACTACAAACCCCACATCACAGCTCTGCCCTATAGGGAGAGTCCGGCACAGCCCGGGTGGGGTGGGGGGCCAAGGAGGAAGGGGAGGACGGAATAGGCCCCTGTATTTCACTCTCCCTTCAGTCCAGCCGGGAAGTTGTCTTTGTCTGACTCCCCGCTCCCGGGGGGTCCGCTTCCCCCCTCTCCCCCCGACTCCACTAACCCAGCCCTGGAGGAGGCGGGGCTGACGCCTTGGCATCGTGGTGGTGGTGGGGTCTACCAGGGTGGAGATGGGGTGGGGGCGGGATAAATAGCCTCTTCTCGGGTGAGGGGGGGTGTGCGACTCCGACGGTTCCCCGCCCCCACTGACCGGCTGCCCCCACCTGTTCTCTCGACAACGCTAGGACTAAGCTCAGTTTGCGGGGGGCGGCAGGAAAGGGGGTGCTGGGATGAGGGGTACGGGTATCTGAGCGGTGTGGTCATTGCCCGGCAAAGCACCCCATCTCAAGATTTAAAAAAAAAGTCAGCACCAAGCCCGGCCCAGTTCCGTCTCCCGGCAGTTTGCAAACACAAAGTGAGTGGTGAGTGAGCGAGCGAGCGCGAGCTTCTTGCTCCCTGCCCACTCCGCCCCCCGGACCCCGCAGCCCCCCACCCCACCTCCTGCCCCCCACCCGGGTCCCAGCACGTACCTTTCCGGGTCGAGGCTCCACTCTGGGTTTCGAATCCCTCAGCCCGCCCGGGGCATGGGGCTCTCGCTCCGGCCGCTGCCCCGGCCCTGCCGCTGCTGCCTCCTGCTCCTGCTCCTGCTTGGGCTCGGGCTCCGCCGCCTCCCCCTCCCCCCGGGGCAGCCCCGCTCCGCTCTAGGCTCCGGCGCCCGGCGCCCTAGCCCCTCCGGGGCATCGCACTGGGGGGGGCGGCTCCCGCTCGGGCTCGGGTTTGGGCTCGGGCTCCCTTTCGGGCTCCGGCTCCTCGCTCCTCGCTCCCTTCGCTCGCCTCTTCTCCTTCTCGCGTCCTCCGCTCCTCTCGGCTCCTCCGGACCCCGGCGTCCCCGCCCCCGGCCCAGCCCTTGTTCCGGCCCCGGCTCCTCCCCGCCTCCGCTGCCGCCTCCGCCGCGCCCTCCCGGGGCTCGGAGCGGGAGGAGGGGGGGCTCCGTCCTGGGCCGTCCGTCGGCGCTGTCCAGTGCAGAGGGGCAGGCGGCTCAGGACTCCGGGCTAGGGGCTGCGACTGAGCAAGGGCTGCGAGTGAGTGACTGCGAGCGGGAGGGGGCGGGGGCAGGAGAAGGAGGAGGAGGGAGGGGGGAGGGAGGGAGCAAACCAGGGAGGGAGAGAGGGAGAAAGGGAGGGAGACAGGCAGGGAGGGAGGGAAGAGGGGGAGAGACTAACTTCCAGCGCTACCATAATTCATCTAAAACAGGTGCAGCCGCTTTCACTCTTACTGAAATAGCCGCGGGAGAGGAAAGACTAGGAAAGCAGGGGCTTTTGGGGAAGGAGAGCGGCAAGCCGAGAGAGAGGGAGAACTTAGGGTACGGGTCTGGAAGATTCTCGGACCAGAAGGATAACCCAGGGATACTTTGGCGATAGCCTCTTTCTACTCGCTTTTCTGGGCTCTATCCTCTCTGCGTCCCTTCCCCGCCCACCCCCTCCCCCGCAACTGCTTACCACCTCAAGCCAACCTCAGGGTGCATGTTCTAACTCAGATAGCCACCCCTAGTTCACTGCTGATTAGCGATCGTATTCGCCCTAGAGCTCGAGCAGCTGTACAGCGTGGCCCCCAGCCTCTAACCCGCCCCCCCCATTAGATCCAAGAGGCGGAGGTCGGGAATGGGAGGTGTGGAGTGAGCTACTATGTGGTTAAGCAGCTCTAGACCCCAACCCCACGGGCTCCGCGATGTCTCCGGGCGCGCTCCGAAGCTACAGCTCAGAGGCTGCTGCATTTCGGGGCGTTTTCTTTGGAGAGGAGTTTGGGTAACCAGCTTTGAAATACACAAGGGAACCGATCAGTGGATAGTTCGACCCGATCAAAGAGAAGTGGGAACTAAAGGAAATTATCCAGATAATTTACTTTTAGAACAGCCGGGGACGGGGGAGGGGGCCGTTAGGGAGAGAGCTGGGGAGGTGCTGAAACAAACCAGTTGAACTGTCTGGTTGTATGTGGGGAAAGGAGGGGAAAACACCCCATTAGGACCCGGAAAAGAGGTCAGGTTTGGAATTGAAGCTCTTCTGCGAGGTTGGAGGTGGGGGGCGGGGAGGTAGTATTGAGGGAGGGAGCATACCCTTCCCTCTTCACATAAATAATCAATCCAGCTAAATCGGACCATTTTCCCCTTCCTCACGCAGCACTCCTATCTCCTCACTTTTGCATCAGCTGTCCCCCATGTCTGGAGTGTACTCTCTTCTCACTCCATATCTTAGAATCCCTGGTTTCCTTCAAAGCTCATCTCAAGCACCACCATTCCTGATTCTCCCAGCTGCTAGTATCTCCCTTTCTCTTAACATACATATTTTGTATAAGAGGCAGCAGGACCTGGGGAAGTAATTTAACTTCCCTTGGCCTAGAACACCTTTCAAAGGCTATAAGTTGCAAAGTAGGTGCCAGCCTGCATTGGCAGATTAGATGAAACTGCTTACTTGGAGCTCCCTACACAGATGTAATCACAAGTCTAGTAAATGTGTGTTATGCATATATATATATATGTATAATTGTGTGTATATGTAAAATATTTTTTTCTGTTCATATAAATATACAGAAAAAATATATGTTCAACATGTTGTATCCTTCTAAAGAATGTAAACTCTTTGAGGCACTGTTTCCTCTGTGTGTGTGTGTGTGTGTGTGTGTGTGTGTGTGTGTGTCTCCAGAGCCTCAGCACAGTGCCTGGCACATAGTTGTTGTTATTCAGTAGTGTCCAACTCTTAGTGATCCCATTTGGGATTTTCCTGGCAGAGATACAGGAGTGCTTTGCCATTTCCTTCTCCAGCTCATTTTACAGATGAGGAAACTGAGGCAAACAGGGTTAAGTGAGTTGCCCAGGCTCACACAGCTAGTATGCATCTGAGGTTAGATTTGAACTCAGGAAGAGGACTTCCTGATTCCAGGCCTGGCACTGTATCCACCATGCCACCAAGCTGCCCTAGACCACCTAGCTGGCACATAGTAGACAATGAATAAATGCATGTCGATTGCATCTCTCTCCTTTCGCAGAAAAGGAAACTGAGGCCCATGTGACTTGCCCAAGGTCACACAAATGGTAGAGTGGAATAACAGGTATTAGAGCCAAGGTATCCTGCCTCAAATCTTTGGGTTTCCCACTATAACATACTGCTTCTCTCCCCAGGGAGGTCACTGATGCAGATTCGAGCCTTAGTTCTGTTATTTACTAGTGTGTGAGCCTGGACAGGTTGCTGGATCTCCATGAGCTTTGCTTTCATTCCCTATAAAATAAGAATGACAGTGCACTTGGTTTGGTGGAAAGCACTGTGTCCATCTAGAAGTCTATATAAATATGAGCTATCATTATTGCTAAGGAATTCCAAGGCCCTGTGTCCATAGTTTAGACAGCCACTAGGAACGCTGCTATGGGGAGTCAAGTGCCAACAACCAGGCAGACTAAGTTGTAGGCATTCCCTTGGGGAAGCTCACATTCCAGTTCAAATAGGCCAGATGGACCCAGGATTGGGACAGGGAGATGATGACCTGGTCCAGATCGGGTTAGGCAGAAAAGTCACATATCATTTAAAAGTTAGAAGGGATCTCAGGCCATTAAGTTCATCCTGTACCTGGCTGAGAATCCTCTGTACAATACCAAGCCTCGCTTTGAAGAGCTCTGTTGAGAGTCAGCCCATTGGACTTTGGATGGCTCTAATTGTGAGAAAACAAGTGTCCTTTTATGGAGCAGGCTGAAGTAGCATCTTTGCATCTTTCTCCCATAGAACTTTGTTCTGCTCTCTAGGGCCAAGCACTATGAGCCCCTTCCCTCTTCCCACTGACAGCTCTTCAAATACGTGAAGCCAGTCATCCAATGGTGGTTTGACTGCCCTAGAAATACACACACATGACACACATGTTTATACAAACACATGTGAACACGTAAACATAGCTATACCTATAAAGTCACTTGTACACACATGTATAATATACACATATATGTGTGTATGTTATACAACACACACTCTTTTTTACTGACTAAACAAATGAAAGTTCCTTACACATCATGATCTCAAGGTCCTTCCTCGTTCCAGTTGCCTTTCCTCCAGATGATCCCCATCTTATCAATGTTCTTCTTAAACTGCAGTGCCTAGAGCTGAACACAATACCCCAGATGTCATCTGAGCAGGGCAGCAGAGTATATGAGGACTCTCTTAAAGCCCCTAAGTGGGGCAGTGGATAGAACACTGGGGGCAGAAAGTTATTTGGTCATCAGCTGGAGTGAGGAAGACCTGAGCTCAAATCTAGCCTCAGGCATAGTTTTATGATCCTGGACAAGTCACTTAACCTCTTTCTGCCTCAGTTTCTCAGTAGACAGGGTGCCAGGTCTAGAGTCAGGAAGACCCATCTTCCTTGGTTCAAACCTGGCCTCAGACACTTACTAGCTTCGTGACCTTGGGCAAGTCACTTAACCCTGTTTGCCTCAGTTTCCTCATCTGTAAGATGAGCTAGAGAAGGAAATGGCAAACCACTCCAGTATCTTTGCTAAGAAAATCCCAAATGGGGTCACTAAGAGTGGAATCCGACTGAAACAAACAAACAAACAAAAACTAACTGAACAAAACGGGGAAGATAATAGCACCCACCTCCCAGGTTATTGTAAGGATCAAGTGAGAGGATATTTGTAAAAAAAATATGTAATTGCTAACTATTGTTATAATGAACACAGCCTAGGATACAGTTGTTTAAGGCTGAGATCAGTTCTAGTTTAGCTTCTCTTGGATAAAAGGGGTTTTTAGATGGATACAGAAGAAGGGGTACAAGGCCTAGGAGTGATTAATGCTCTTCCAACATAGGCTGCCCTCTCTGGCTCAGAAGGAACAGGATGGTGACTCTAGCAATATCTGCACTTTTCCAATAACTACCTTAAATGGACTCTAAGGTTGTAAAGTTTGGCCTTGAGTCTCCACAAGCTAATTGGAAGCATGAAGAGCATCCTCAAAGACCACTGAATTGCCTGAGATCTTGAGGGGTGCACAGGAGGACAATGTGTCAATTTCTATTTTATTTAGCACTTTCCCAGTGGAATCAAGAAAGGAGTTTACAAGCTTCTCTTTAGTGAACATTTCTGGCTCAGCAGTCACCTGGAAAGGATGAAGAAGAAAAGAATGTTATTGTCTATAAAGGGTTTGGGCTCATGCTCTGACTGGTCCCATCAAGTAAGTTCTGCTTTCAGAATGTCTTGGGACATCTTTGGCCCTGTGGTCACAGTCTTTAGTCCAGGTTAATGAGTCATATCTTTTTATTGTTTATTTTATTTTTTTGCAGGGGGGAAGGCAGGGTAATTGGAGTTAAGTGACTTGCCCAAGGTCACACGGCTAGTAAGTGTGTCAAGTGTCTGAGGTCGGATTTGAACTCAGGTCCTCCTGACTCCAGGGCCGGTGCTCTACTCACTTCGCCACCTAGCTGCCCCATTTTTTTTTTAAATAAAATCAGCTGGCAAGATGCAGAATGAGATACATTTTTGGTCATGGACAATGTGGAAATTTGTTTTGCTTGACTATTTATATTTGCTAGGGGGGTTTTCTTTTTTATTTTAATTGGGGGTATGGGAGAAAATAAATCCTTGTTCATTGGGGAGAAAATGGGGAGAAAAAGGTCATCTAGCTCAATAGTTATGCTCTCATTCCTACCTTTCTCAGAAAATAAGTGATTTCCCAGACCTTAGAGGTCTTTAAATGGGGATTGGATAACCCCTTCTCAAGGGTGTTACAGAAAGGATTCTTATTCAGTTAGGGGTTGGTGAATAATATATATGACCTTTGAACTCCCAACTCTTTATATTTTGTGATTTCATAATTGTGAGTTAGGGACATGGAGGATGGAGTTGCCAATAACCTTCTAGGCGACCTCGGGCAAGTTATATGTCCTCTCTAGACCTCCTTTTCTCACCTTCAAAAGGAAGAGATTGAACTAAGTGGTCTCCAGGGTGTTTCACATTCCTGCAATTCTATGGTTCAATCACTTTAGACACTAGAGAAGAGAGTTCTTTGGAGGAAGTCGGAGAACCCAGCTTCAAATTCCACCTCTGAGACTTACTTGTGTGTATTTGGGGAAGTCCGATGATCCTGTGACCTTATGTGATTCGATGATCCTTTGCCAACTCTTTTCTCTCCAATACCTGTCCTTCATTTGTCCTTCTCATCAGGATTTCTCCTGGAAAGATGTCCTTTTCATTTCGATCAATCTGTCAGCAAGTATTTATTCAATGCCTACTATGTGCAAAGTCCCTTACTGGGCACTAGGAAATATACAAGGGGACCATAAAACAAGGACCTTAACCTTAAGGAACTTACTGATTAAAAAAAAAAAAAACCAAAGCCAAAACAAACAAAAAACCTTATGAAAAAAAATTTACAAAACAAACCCAACCAAAGCAAAGCAAATGACCCAAAACATTTCCCTCCTGGTGAAAGGATGAGAGGGAAAGTTCAGAATAGGACTTTCCAGCTTCGAGTTATTCTTCATTCTCTTCCCAAGAAGTCTGCAAAGGTTCTATGTAGGGCCTCTGGGATCTGCTCAGAGTATCTTCTCTGTCCTTTTCAGCTCTCCCCAACTCTATTGTCTCGATATGAGTCTTTCCAAATCATTCTTTGGGAATATTCAATCTACCCCCACCCCCGATCTGCTTTTCTATTTCCCTAGCATGGGAGAAGAAGCCTAGGGGAAGAAGCTGATTTCCTTAGTTGGTTGTTAACATCATGGTCATGGGGGCAGCTAGGTGGTGAAGTGAATAGAGCACCGGCCCTGGAGTCAGGAGGACCTGAGTTCAAATCTGGTCTCAGATACTTGACACTTACTAGCTGTGTGACTTTGGGCAGGTCACTTAATCCCAATTGCCTCACCTTCCCCCTCAAAAAAAAAAAAACCCAACACATTGTGGTCATCAATCCCTTAAGATCTATGGTATGGAAAAGGGAGGGACTATTTGGGTTTCTCTCAGGATTTTGTGTAAATCATGTTATAACTCTGGGGCTGTTACCCATTTGCAAAATGGCTGGACTAGAGGATCTCTAATGTCCCTTCCAATGTTAAAATCTTATGATGTGATCTATGATCCTGTTCCAGACAGGAAAGGGATTTCTCAATCCCTTGTATTTAATGACCTCAAAACAATGATAGGCACTCACTGATCAGCTAGAATCGTAGGCAGGAGGGCTAGGCTTTTCTGCCCTGTCTCTTTTGTTAATTAGATCAGAGGACTTCAGAGCTGAACTGGACTTCGCAGATCTAATCCAATACCAACAGGAATAACCTCTACATAATCCCTAATAAGGGTTCATCTAACCTTTTGGATTCTCCTTCACAAACTCATCTTGGCATAGTGTATGAAGAAAACCCATTGCTCATCCTGAGGCCTTCTGGAGAGGGCAGATTTCCCTCCATAGTGTACGCAAAACCTAGGTTTCTTCTGTCTTAGCCCCTTAGCTTTCTTTTCCCTCCATGTAAGTACTTTCTTTTCTCCTCCTCCCCACTCATGCCTTCTAGGGCTGGCCAAAGTCTCCCACTGTATCCTGGGCCATCTCCAGTCCTCTTGATCAATACTTGGATGCAGGTGGCTCTGGAGGAGAAAGTGAGGCTGGTGACTTTGCACAGCCCTCCCTCACTCAAATCAAATTCAACTGCAAGTCATGTGATCATCTCTCTGATGTCTTGGTTGTCTCCTGTCCTCTCCTCAGGTATCATGCCCTTATGAGAGGGTGTTCTTCCCGAAGGAGAGTAAATTCTGATGGCCAAAACCTACCTAGCTAACTTGGGGTTTACTGGCTAGATTTCTTTCCCAAAGATCAAACCTTAAACCCAACTCCCTCTGGAGCTCATTGATTGGACAACAATAGGTCCCTGCCCCTCCCAAGCACCATTTCTAGGGGTGGTATTGGCTCAAGCTTTTTCTAGGTTCTAGATTTCTACTCTTCCTCTTTTCTTCCAATGCCTCTTGCCTCACCTCCCCAGTCCAAGACTCCTCTTCCACCTTCATTCATGCCTTCTTCTTTCCCTTCCCAATGGTCTAATTCTGGAATCTTATCAGATATAAGCAGTGGACCAAAGAAGCTAAGGCAATTTCCAACATTTGAAGCCTTAGCCATAATAATAATAATAAATTTAAAAATAGAAAATCATATTTATAAAAGGTTTTCCTCACAACAACCCTATGAAATAGGTAGAGTAAGCATTATCATCTTGAGAGATGACATGGAGTAGTAGCCAGGACACTGGATTTGGGGTTAGAAAGACATGGGTTCAAACCCTGCCTCAGACACTTAATCTGTGAAATTGAGAAAGTCACTGAATTGTTATGCTTCAATTTAGTCTTCAGTAAAATGAGGAGGCTGGATTCCAAGACATCAAAGGTCCCTTCTGGATATAAATCTATGGTCTCCGTTTTAAGTTAAGTAACTTGTCCAAGGTCACACAGCTATTAAGGGTTAGAAGCAGAGTTTGGCTCAAGGTTCTGAGACTGGGTCAATTCAGTTCAATTCATTTCAACAAGCCTTTATTAAATCCTCCCCAAAGCCGGCACTATGCTTGGGTCTGGGGATACAAAGATTAAAAAAAAAAAAAGCTTTAAAATACAAAAGTCTTTGCCCTCAAGGAACTTACAGACACTACTTCCACTAGACCTCATCATTTCTCTAAGATACATGAAACTAAAATAGAGAAGCCCGTGAGACATAATTTGAATTTTTAGCTTTTTTTTTTTAACAAATGAATTAATTATGGCAGGAAATCTACCTTCTGTGCACTGTCATAGTTGATATGAAGCATAGTGAGACCATCCTTACCTAATAGCTCTTGTCCCATCCTTGCTAAATTTGAGACCCTCTGTGAGCTAGAGGACTGAGCCAAATGTCCATTCTGCTTCCCACCTCTCCTCCCCATTTGGTTCTGGTTCTTCCTTTTCATCCAATTCAATTCAACAAACATTTATTAATCTCCTACTGTGTACAAGGGATGCTAGGGATCCAAATACAAAAATGGACACATTATGTAGCTCCCTCCCTCCTCTCTGTAAGAGACAGGCCAGGGGGATCAGCGCTCAGTGAAAATTAGGGTCCCTGGACCAGGAAGGAGCCCAGGCTTTCCTCTCCCCCGCAATCTCCCCCACCCAAACACACTGTTCCCTGCAGATCGGTGAATATTTTAACAAAGAAATGTTTCATTAAGGAGTTGATACCTTAATGAACTGTCCCCAGGAGCCGTCAAAAACGCAAAGCTTCACCCCACCCCCCTTTAAAGCAAGGGGGAAAGTCTTACCTTTTGAGTTGGTTTATCAAATTACCGTAATGGCCGGAATAGAGGCCGCAGTTGTGTGGGAGAGATGGCCTGGAAAAGGGCGGGGGGGGGGGGGGGCAGGTGAGGACATTCAGCCTGGGGGTCGGCCATGACTCCACGCAGTAATTTGGTCCTTTTAATTCCTGGATTCCACCTCCCTCCCCAACACTCCCCCCACCCCAACTTCCAGGCACAGTTGCGGGGGGTGACCTACCTGTTCCCTTAAGGTATTTTCACCAAACCCTCGCCCCTATCCAGCCCTAAGGGACTGTGCAGCCTAAGGGACAGTGCGGTGGCCGAGCGGGCGCGGGAGCGCAGGCTGATTGGTGGAAAATCAGTCATTAAGGACCAGGAAATGAACAATAACCTGACAAGGAGCGAGCAATTTTCCATCAATTAGAACCCGGCTGCGTCTTTGGGTCAAACTGAGTTCCGCGCCTGATTCCCGAAGGTGGGGGTTGGGGGAGCGGAGGGGGGCGGCGGGGGGGAGAAGACAGCACAGGACTGAGTCTGAGAGATCATTATCTTTCCCTTCCCCCCTCCCTCTTCCCTCTGTTACCCACATCTCAGATTTTCACCCAGAGGCAGCTGTTAACTGAAGACCCAGAATGGAGTGGGAGAGAAGCTGGGGACAGGAAGAAAAAAGGGGCTGGGACCCAAGGACAAGCTGGAAGAGGAAAAGATAAAAGCTCTTCTGCCTAGGCAATGCTTACCCATCCTTCAGGCCCATGTAAGTTCCCGGAGCACTCCCAGCCCGCAGTGAACTTTTCCTCCTTTGAGCTCCCAGATAATTTATTGACAGCACCCATCACGTGACCCTTACCAGGCCCCACCTTCTGTTTCGAGTAGCCTTTTCACAAGTATGGGTCTCCTTCCCCAATCCTGCTACCTCACAGGGCACCCTTTGTACACACCTCTTAACAGCACATAGATATTTGTGTATACTTCATTTCTCCTTACTAAACTGTAAACTGCTTGAGGGCAAAGACAGACAAGTCATGTTAAAATTTCCTATTGCTTGCAGATACGAATAGACCTGAACTAGAAGAACTGAACTAGACTGTGACCTCTTTAGGCAAAGAATTTGTCTTTTGTTGTTCAATTGTGTCTGACTCTTCATGACCCCATTTGGGGTTTTCTTGGCAAAGAAATACTGCAGTGGTTTTCCATTTCCTTCTCCAACTCATTTTACAGATGAGGAATTGAGGTAAATAAGGTTAAGTGACTTGCCCAGGGTCACACAGCAAGTATTTGAGGTTGGATTTGAACTAAGGTTTTCCTGACTCCAGACCTAGTGCACTTGGTCACCTAGCTGCCCCCAAATCCTGGAAAGCCTGAAAATCCAACCCCTCACAATACTAGCTGTATGATCATGGGGGAGTTATTTAACCTTCTTGTGCCTCAGCTTCCTCACCTGTAAAATGGGGGATACCAAGAGCCCTTACCTCACAGAGTTATTGTAAGGCTCAGCTAGGATAATGTAAAGAGATCTGCAAACTTTAACCTCATACTTCAATACCATTTATTATGATTTGTATCTCTCACTGTATCTAGCACAGTGCTGTGCACGGAGTAGTTGCAAAGTAATGGCTTTTTGATTCATTGATGGGGGAAAGGTAGAAGGAGGGCAAAGGAGAAAAAAAGGGGGGGGCAAGGAAGGAGATGAGGAAGAACCCTTTCCATTTGATCCAGCCTCTTGGATAGTCATAGTCAAGGTCATGGTCAAAGATCATAGTCTTGGAGGGCCCATCTTTTCCTCTCTGTCTCCACTTTTCTTTTTCTTTTTTCCCCTCTGGACATCCCTCATGTATAGTAGAAGCTCCTGGAACTAAATGTGTAGCAGGTAGTGAGAACTAGTTTTAGACATGACTATCTAGGAGTCCCCAGAGCTCACTTATACACATTCCCTTCCTGCTCCTGTTCCTGCATCTCTAGCCTCAGCTTCATGTCTTATGTTCCCATCTGTCCCATGAATACCAAAGACAGGCCAGTTCTTCCCAGATCATAGTCCAAGTCACCCCTTTCCTCTGGATGTGCAGATGGAAATTCTAGGAATGGGCCAAAGATCAGAAAAGGGAAGCCCTTTCCCTGGCAGAGCTTAAGTATGGCAGGAAACCCAAGTTGCTTAGTCTTGGATAGCATCAGGGCCCTTTGATGGGGTCTGTAAAGTCAGGGAACCTAAGTCCTGCAAAGTGCTACAGTACCAAAAGGATTCTACATGTTGAGTTCCTCACCTCTCAGGAGGTAGGAAAGGTGCCTCATCATTGGTCCTTTCTGGTTGTGGTTGTCCATTGCCTTGATCGGAGTACTTAAGTCTCTCCCAGTTGTTTTTATTTACAATGTTGTTATTGTATATATTGTTCTCCTGGCTCTGCCCACCACACTCAAGCAGAGATAGTCTTGAGATATCAGGCCCCAGTATTCTCTATTACTTCTAAGTTTCTAGTAGAAGGCCTATTGGATCATTCACAGAGACCTGGGGGGAGACAATTCCCTTGATTAATCATCAGTTTGACTATTAATAGAAAGCTTCACTAGAGAAACCAATGGACTATATGTTACAGCCATGAGCACTGGCATGAATTCAAAAAGAAGGGCCATATCACCATTACCAACCCTGCTTAGAGACGTTTTACAGGTCAGATTTATCTCTCCTACTCTAGACTGTAAATTACTCTTGGGATTTACAAGATTTATATACATCTTTGGTACTAATAGTTGCTTGATAGAGTATTTCTATTTGTTTTCTCTCCCTTAAATAAAACTGTTTTGTTTAACAAAAAGACTGGAAAAAACCTTGGGTATATGAATATAATGGAATACCATTGTTTAGAAAGAAATGATGAACATGAGAAATTCAGAGACATATGGGAAGATTTGCACAAACTGATGAAGAGTGAAGTAAACAGAGGCTGAAGAACTATTTACACAATGACTTAACTATGAAAACGATCATTATAAGGAAGTCAAAACTTTGAGTACAGAGGAAATAATGAAGGTCTGGGGAAATAGGTAATGAGCCACGCCTCCCTTTGGGGCAGAGAGGTGGAGAGATGGACTACTAGGAGAGAATATTGAATACATTGTCAAGTTCTATGACTTCATCAGATCTTTTTGCTTAATTGCTTTCTGTCACGGGGGAGGGTTCAGCCCAGGGTTTGACGTAAAGGAAAGGCTGTGATGTAAAGACAAAAATCATCAATAAAATGTAAAAAACAACCCAGTTAATTAGTCAACAAACATTTACATTTACATGGCAAACATGACCCTTGTCTTTGAGGGCCTCACCATCTACTAAGGCCAAGGGAAGATGAGACCAATCAGTTGACTTGTATTATTACAAAATTACCATAATTCACTGGGGCAAAAAGAGGCTAATAATATAGGGGGAAAAAGGGATAGCTCCGGTGTTTGGGGGCAGATGGCCAGGGTCAATCTAGAAAGGCCTCTTGAGGCCTTTCACTATGATGTCATTAAGGACAGGGACATAGTTTGGCAGATGGAATGGAGGGAAGATAGAAGCATGACTAGAGCACGGCATGGACCAAGGTTTGGCCATGGGGAGAAGGAAGATTGGGCACAGAAAAGTAGCTTAACATGAGGAAAAAAGAGTGCTGGATTTGGAGTCATAATGGTTTCAATTCTCGATTATGTTAACTTCTTAACTGTGTAAGTTTGGATGAGGGATTTTCCCTCTCTGCACCTCATTTTCTTCATCATAAAATGAGGAAACTGAACAAGATGATATGCCAAGGTCCTTTCTAACGCTCAATCCTATGAGAAGGAGGATATTAAAATAACCTTTTGAGTTAGTATGAATGGAAGCATATTAAGGTAGTGAGGAGAGATGGGAGAGGACAGCCAGGGTCTTTCCTAAGGACATAGTAATTATTTGGGGTTCTTCGGTTAGTTTTATAGGGCCCCGTCACACATGTTCCCTGCCCTTGACTATCTTCTAGTCTTAAAGTCTAGACACGCAGACAATAGGGCATACAATGATCAACAAATAATTCTTTTAAAAAATAATTTATAAATTTATTCTTATTATTTTTAGTTTATAACATTCAGTTCCACATGTTTTTGGATTCCGAATTTTTTCTTGCTCCTTCTCCTCCCCCCTCCCCCACAAGACAGCATGTAATCCAATGTAGGTTCTATATTTACCTTCACATTGAACTTATTTACATAATTGTCCAGTCGTAAAGAAGAATTATAACCAATGGAATGAATCATGAGAGAGGAAAAACAAAACCAAAAAGGAAGGAAGAAAAAGAGAGCAAATAGTTTGCCTCTATCTGCATTCAGACTCCATAATTCTTTCTCTGGATGTGCATAGCTTTTTTCATCATGAGGCTTTTGGGGCTGTCTTTGAACCTTGCATTGATAAGAGGAGCCACACCTATCAAAGTTAGTCCTTAGAGATACCGTGTGTCTGTAATTGTGTATATTGATCTCCTGGTTCTGCTCCCCTCACTCAGCATCAGTTCATATAAGTCTTTCCAGGTTGTAATGAAGTCTGTCTGCTCCTCATTTCTTAAAGAACAATAGTATTTCATTACATTCATATACCACAATTTGTTTAGCCATTCCCCAATTGATGGGCATCCCCTTGATTTCCAATTCTTTGATACCACAAAAAGAGTTGCTATAAATATTTTTGTACATACTTTCGTTTCCCACTTGTCTGATCTCTTTGGAATATAGCTCTAGAAGTGGTATTGCTGAGTCAAAGGGTATGCACATTTTTATAGCCCTTTGGGTATAGTTCCAAATTGCTCTCCAGAATGTCTGGATCTGTTCACAACTCCACTAACAAAGTAGCAATGTTCCAATTTTCCCACATCCTCTCCAACATTTATCATTTTCCCGTTTTGTTAAGTTGGCCAATCTGACAGGAGAGATATGGTACCTAAGAGTTGTTTTGATTTTCATTTCTTTAATCAATAGTGATTTAGAGCATTTTTTCATATGACTATAGATATCTTTAATTTTTTCCTCCGAAAACTGCTTGTTCATATCCTTTGACCATTTCTCAATTAAGGAATGACTTGTATTCCGATACATTTGGTTCAGTTCCCTGCATATTTTAGATACGAGGCCTTTATCAGAGACAGCTTTGTTTATACAAAAACTTTTCAATTTAACATAGTCAAAATTATCCATTTTGCATTTTGTAACAGTTTCTATCTCTTGTTGGGTTATGAATTCTTCCCTTTCTCTTAAATCTGACAGGTAAACTATTCCTTGCTCTCCCAGATTGCATATAGTATCAGCCTTTATTCCTAAATCATGAACCCATTTTGACTTTATTTTGGTATATGATATAAGATATTGGTCTATACCCAGTTTTTGCCCTACCATTTTCCAGTTTTCCCAGCAGTTTTTGTGAAGTAGTGAATTCTTAACCCAGAAGCTGGGTTCTTTGGGTTTATCAAAGAGTAGATTGCTATAGTCTTTGACTCCTGTGTCTTGTGTAACTAACTTATTCCACTGATCCACCACTCTATTTCTTAGCCAGTACCAAGTAGTTTTAATGACTGCTGCCTTATAAGACAGTTTAATATCTGGTATGGCTAGGCTACCTTCCATAGCATTTCTTTTCATTAATTCCCTTGATATTAACAAGTAGTTCTTGTCACCAGACTTCCAACTTTGGCTGGCTGGGAAAATATCAAGAGAAGAGTTGTAGGATATTGGGTCCTGTGATGACAGCATGGAGTTGTACCTTTCCCTTGGGCAGGGTAAGGAAAGGGTTTTATATTTGATCCTGGAGGTGACAGAAAGCCACTGGAGTTTATTTAGGGAGAGTAGGGGAGGGAATTAGGAAATTCACTTTGCTGGCTAGATGGAAGGTAAACAGATTAGAGTGAGGAGACCTGAGACAGAGAGACCCACCAGCAGACCATTGCAGTAGTCCAAGCATGAGTTGATGAAGGCCTGCACCAGGATGATGGCAGTATTAGAGAAGAGAAGGGGGCATATTGAAGAGATATTGCAAAGGTAAAATTGACAGACCTTGGCAACAGATTAGATATGAAGAGTAAGAGTGAGAAGTTGAGAAAGACACTTAGACTGCCAACCTAGAGGATGGTGGTACCCTCAACAGTAATAGGAGATTTAGGAGGGGCAAGAATGTTGAGGAAATATAATGAGTTCAGTTTTGGACATGTTGAGTTTATAATGTCTGCTGGACATCCAGTTCGAGATGTCTGCCATACAGCATTTCGAGCTGTGGGACTGTAAATCAGCAGAAGGGTTAAAGGCAAGACAAAGCAGATTTGAGAATCATCATTAATTAAATTAATTAATTAATTAAATCCATGGGAGCTGATGAGCCAAGTGAAGTAGTATAAAGGAAAAAGATTAAGAGGGCCCAGGACAGAACTCTGTGGGACACCTACCATTACAGGGAATGATCTGGAAGGGAATCCAGCAAAGAAGCCTGAGAAGAAGCAGTCTAATGGGTAAGAAGAAAACCAGGGGAGAGTAGTGTCCTAAAAATCTGGAGAGAAGAGAGATCAAGGAGAACAGAGATCAACAATGTCAAACAAAGGCTGCCAGGTAGCCAAGAAGAAAGAGGATTGAGAAAAAGGCATTGGATTCGGCATTTAAGAGATCACTAGTAACTTTGGAGAAAGCTGTTTGGGTGGAATGATGAGGTTAGAAGCTGAATTGTAAAAGGTTAAGAAATGAGAGACAGCTCAAACAAAACCAATGCAGTCAAGATTAGAAGGAAAGCAGGAAACTGGGAAAAAAAATTTACAGCCAATTTCTCTGATACGGGCCTCATTTCTCAAATTTATAAGAGTACAAGTCATTCCCTAATTGATAAATGGTCAAAGGATATGAATAGGCAGTTTTCACAAGAAGAACTCAAAGCTATATATGGTCATATGAAAAAATGCTCTAAACCACTATTGATTTGAGAAATGCAAATTAAAATAACTCTGAGGTACCACCTTACTCCTATCAGATTGACCGATATGACAGAAAAGGAAAATGACAAATGTTGGAGGTGGTGCGGAAAGATTGGGACACTAATGCGCTGTTGGAGTTGTGAATTGACCCAACCATTCTAGCGAGCAACTTGAAGCTATACCTAAAGGCATAACTGTACATACCCTCTGATCCAGCAATACCACTCCTAGATCTGTATCCCAAAGAGATACAAGGAAAAGGACTTATATGCACAAAAATATTTATAGCAGCTCTTTTTATAGTGGCAAAGAATTGGAAACCCTTGGAGCCTTGGGTATTCATTCTTGGTGTATACTGTTGACATCAATAAGGCAGCATGTTATAGTGGATAGAGAACTAGCCTGGGAACCAGGAAGACTTGGGTTCAAGTTCCCCTTGGGACATATTTATTGGCCCTTTTCAGGGCTGCTCATCTACCTTTGGTGTTCATCTGACACCCAGCTCTCACTTGTGCCTCCAAGAAGCTGTAGCGTGGGCAACAGCCACACCTTGGGTAAGACCATCTCAGCAGATGGGATGCGCCAGGTTGAGGGTAATCAGCAGCCTCCAACCCATCTGTAAGTTAAGAGGATGTCTACCCCAAGCATGAGAAGCCTCCCCCCAGCAGATTGGGAAGATTGGGAAGAAGAATCTATTCCAATGGCCATGAAGCAGGCACTGTGGGGCACTTAAAGCTTGGTCAAGCATGGAAGATGCAAGGTCACCCATGGCATCCCAGGCTGTCAGTAGTCATTTTGACTTTTGTCTTACCACTGGACTTTGATGACTCTGGAAGAGAGAATGAGGCTGACGGCTTTGTGCTACTGTGCCTCACTTTAATCCAATTCACCCACAAGTCAAGATATCACCCTATGATATCACTGATCCTCTGAAAATGGACAAAACGACAGTTAACAATATTGGCTGTATGGCCCTAGACAAGTAAGTTAACCAGTCAACATCCTAATCAATGATCTAAATTGCACAGGCCTAAACCTGTACATGAGAAGAGTTTCCTCAACAGGAAGCTCCCCTGTTCATTGGTACAAATGAAATCATTGGTCTAATTCCTATTCTTATCCTCATTTTTGATGCTGTGATGACAGTGGGACGTGGGATATTTAGGCAGCCAATTACAGGACTGTCTTTTCTCTGGAGTTGCCAGTCAGGGACCTCTGGGGATTTGTCCTAAAGACAGAACAAAGAACCCAGGTACCTTTGAAGGGGGACCGAAACACTAGGATGTGGACATCTAACACTGGGCTTCTGGCATCCCTGTTTGCTTCTTCCTCTCAATATTATCCTGGTTGGAGTCATTCTCTCTCTCTCTCTCTCTCTCATACATACATACATACATACATACATACATACATACATACACAATCATACTTGAATATATTCCCATCTTCCCCCTAGAGCCTCACATAGAACTTTGTTCTTCATTTCTTTAATGTATTTAAAGTATTATTGTGTAATGTAGCTTATTGGCATAAGAAAACAGGTTATAGTGGATAGGGCTGGGTTGGTGGTCAGGAAGACCCAAGTTCAAATTTGCATTTTCTAACTCTTATGACATGACCCTGGGCAAGTCACTGTAAGCCCCTCTGTGCCTTGGGCATCTCTCTTAGCACCATAGGTTGCTATCTGGGTTGTGGAAGGGAAATAGTACACCAGCAAATCCTAGGCTGTGACAAACTGCAGACCTTCCTTGTATTTTCATTATTTTTGTACATTTCTCATCCCCTGATAGGCGATAAACGCCATGACAGACAGACAGGTATAGTGGAAAGATTGCTGAATTTAGGAATAAGAAGGCCTGGGTTTGAATCTTGGCTCTGCCACTCACACCACCTATGGGATGTTGGGAAAGTCACAATTTTGCCCTCAATTTTTTTTATTTGTATAATGAGGGGGATAGTCAAGACTTTTTGAACCTCAACATCCCTTCTAAATCTTGATGTATCACCCCAGAGGGCAAGCGTGTCTTATCTTGTCTAAAGTTTCCATCATAGGATTATATTATTTAGAATTGGAAGGTCCTCAGACATCATCTAATTTACCCCACCTCCTGCCTAATTTTAGATGTAAGGAAACTGAGGCTCAGAGATTTTAAGTTATAGCCTGGATCTGAGCCCAGCTCAGATGCCCAAGCCAGCGTTCCTTCTGTTATAACACACCATCACAATATTCTGTGGGAAGTAGGGGCTTAATGTTTGTTGGACAAATGAATGCTTATATACACACTCCTATGTTTACATGTACACATCCTCATACTAACACATTTTCTTTTTTATATTTTAAATTCTCCTCTTTCCATGAGCACTCCCTAGGAATGAAGACAAATAGGCAAAATCGAACTACAAAGTGTCCCTTCTCTGTGTATACAGCATTCCCATCCATAGTCCCCCATTCCCTATGGAAAGGAAAATGCTCTCTCATCTCCCTTTGGTGCCAAGGTTGGTGGTTACCATTACTCAGCCTTAGGCTTCGATGTAGCGTTGTTTTCCGTTTACATCGACGTGGTTGACTCACGGTCTTTCATAGGTATAATCTTATACACATACACACTGCCAAGCTCCATCCAAATGCTCACTCACGTGTCCTTCCAGGTTCACACACAAGCGCTCTAACACTTGCACTCACGAAGAGACACAGTTCCTCTAAAGTCTCATCTCTAACCGGCTCCTCCCTTCCTCCCCGCCCCCCGCAAGCTTTCCACTACACAACCCACCGTGTCACCCACAAATGCTCAGGGCCCGGGGCTTAGCACCGGGGCCAGGAGCCACCCCGGTTGTTTCTTCCCCACCCCCCTCTCCCGAGCCACTCCGCAAAGTGCCCTGTGGCCTTCTGCTGTCCCACGGCCCTCCACGCAGAGCCTCCTCCGTCCCGCTCCCACGCCGTCCCCCCACTCCACCCCAAGCCTCCACTCTCTCTCCCTCCCTCCCTCTTTTCTCCCGGCTGTGGCGGCGGTGGCAGCCGCGGCAGCATCGCCGCAGCCTGTTCTCATTACGGGCCAATGAGGCTGTTTACTCACCCAGCTGGAGATGGTTAGATAGTGATAAATAATGAAAGAGAAAACAGGCTTTTCCCCTCTGCGGCTTCTATTTATGTAGCATGTGTCACAGCTCACTCACAGACTTTGTTTCGGAGTTGGGTGCAGGAAATCGTTTATTTTTTCCGGACAGTGGCTGGGGTGAGGGTCCTATGTCTTGGCTCACACCCATGGGGTGGGGGTGTGGGGACGATTTTTCGAGATCAGGCTCCCAGGGTCTTATCCCCTCCTCTCCTCCCAGAGCCTACTTCACTTTAGAAGGCCCTTCAAAGGGGAGTTGTCACTACTCTCCTCCTCATGCTGTTCTTTGGCAGGATTGGGGGTGGGGCAGGGACCCCCCCCCACCACTCACTCCAGTCCTCCAGGCAGGCTTTTGGGAGCTCAGAGAACTTGGGGGGCTGGGATTCCTTGAGCAAAGGCAGTTGGAACAAGGCAAAGTGGGTGGGCTGCACCTGCCTACAGGGCAGGGAGTGAAAGGGAGAAAGACCCCAAACCCACCCCTGCTTCCTTTCCCAGGGAGAAGGAACTACCTTGGAAAAGTTCATAGCAAGTTTACTGACCCTGAGTTGGAGGTGGGGGAGTAAGGGTATGTGTGTGGGAAGGGGGGGGGCACAAGAATGATGAGGTGGAGAATCTCAGAAAAGCTTCCTCATTCTTCCAGGAGTATGGAAAAATAGGAATTCTTCTGGGGACATAAATGATGACAATCATAAGTTAAGATTTATAAGAGTGCTTCCCGGTACATTGTCCCAATGGAGCCTCACAGCAGCCCTTTGAGGTAGGCACTACAGGTATTATTATGTGCATTTTCCAGATGAGAAAACTGAGGCACATGTCAGTAATTTGCCTTCCTTGGGTCACCCTCCTTCCTACCCCCAGTTAGTGTTAGGGGGAGTATTCAAACCCAGTTCTCTCCTGACTCAGTCTAGCACATTTTCCACTATACCACCATGTTCCTCTATGCTAAAGGAAAGGAAAAAGTGAGTTTAGTTTTGTTTTGTTCTGAAAGTAGACATAACTTCGCAAACTCCCCTCCCATCTCTCAAGGCCTGGCTACCCTAGCTTCCCATTTTCAATACTGGCTGTACCTTACCCAGTCAGTCTTTCAGAAAACTGGGCCAAATGTGGGCAGAAGCCTAGACAGAACACTAACAACAGTACCACCTTTAGTATGGCCCTTTACAAAGCATTTTAACAGAGATATTCTTTGATTCTCACAACTGCCCTGTGAGGAAAGTAGAGCCCCGGGGGTCAGTTACTTCATCTCTCTGAGCCTCAGTTTCCTCGTCTGTAGAACGGTGACAAAAATGCTTTTGGCACCTCCCTCAAAGGGTGGCTGTTGAGGTTCAATGGAGATAATTCATATAGAGCACCTAGCAAATAATGATTTGACCTTTAATAAAGTATTATTTAAATGTCAGTTCTCTTCTTCCTCTCCTTCCTCCACCCCCTCCTCATTCTTATTCCCATTTTGCAGATGAATTAACTGAGGGTCAGTGATATACTCAAGGTTTCTTAGCTAATAAATGGCAGAAGCGAAGCTGCGGTTCAGGTCGTGTGCTATTTAGTCCAGTGCATTGAAGGGAGTTGTGGTCTCCCTTGGGGGACTTCCAGTCTTACAGAAAAGATGTTACACACATTCACAGACACAAGGATGTAATTTTTTTTAAACGTATGAAGCAATGGCAAGGACAAGAGGCAGCCTAGCATGGTCAAAGGAGCATAGGATTTAGAGACAGAAGGCTGGGCTTCTACTCCTGACTCTGCTTCTTACTGACTGTATCGCCCTGGACCTGTCACTTCTCCAGTCCTAGCTGTCTTCTTTTGTTTGTAAGATGAGGAGGTTGAAATTAGTAAGGTCCTTCCCAGTGCTGAAGTTAGGAGTCTCTGACGAGAACTGTGAATAAGAATGCGATAAACCCGAAAGGCACTGGGAGTGATAGAGTGTTGGGAGCTAGCTAAAGTCAATGGAGCAAGACTTCCTGCAACAGGTGAGTTTTCAGTGAGTTTGGAAGGAGGGGTAGAACAGGAACTGAGGCTGGGGAGAGGGGAAGGCATCCCAGGAGAGGAACGCGTGAGCCTTCAGAGGATGGGAAGGAGAGAGTCCTCTGAGCGACGCAGCAATAAGAATAATTGATTGGAGTGGAAGTGCCATGTTGGGGAGAAAAAGGATCACAGATTTCAAGCCAGAAGGAGTGTTAGAGTTCATCCGATTGAGGGCATCTAGTACAACCTCTTTATTTTACAGGCCCAGGGAAAAAGAAGTGGCTTTCCCAGGTTTATATAGATACCAAGTGACAGAGCTAGAATTAGAACCTCTGACTCCAAACCCATCATTCTTCTTACTGTATCACATACCCAACTTCTACTCATCTAGAGGGAGGATAGACACTTGGGGATTGGAGCAGGGTCCTAGAAGTCTAGATCCTATTTTCAGCGCTATCTCTGGGCTACCTTTTCTAAGTCTCAGTTTCCTTCCCTGTGGGACAGGAGAAGAGAAGGGTAAAAGGAAAGTATCTTGGGGTGGGGGTGGGGAGTGGTGGTAAGGGACTGGGAAACAAGGCCACACTCAGCCAGTCCATGCTCTGATCTCTGACCTCATCACATTCAGTACTTTAAACATCTGCCAACTCTATGAGTTATCAGGGGAAGGGATGACACATCCAAAGGGGTCACCAGCAGTGTACTCAGTTCATAGGGTAGAATCAATTCCAAATAGAGACATATACAGTAGATTTCATCATGGGACACACAGGTCTTCAAGAAGCTACTAGTTGGAGTTGCTAGAGAGAAGATCTCAGGCTGGATGACTCTGGAGTCCTTGCCAGCTCTGGGGTTCTAGGATTTTGACATAACATATACACAATCTCTATACCAATGTTTGGGAGGCTCCAAAGGAAAGTGTGGGAGAAAAGAGGTATTAGGCTTCCCAACAAACTGAAGGTCTACAGAGCCATTGGGATGACCTCATTGTTGTATGCCTGTGAAACTTGAACAGTATACCAGCACCATGCCAGGAAACTGAGGTGCTTCCATTTGAATTATCTTTGGAAGATTCTAAAGATCACCTGGCAGGGTAGGGGACTGGACACTAAGGTCCTTTTTTGGGCTGAACTGTCAAGCTTTCAAACCCTACTACAGAGAGCATGACTCAATGGGCTGGCCATGTTCCTCAAAGTACGATTGTCTAAAAGACTATTTTATAAAGAACTCACACAAGGCAGGCACTCACATGGTGGTCAGAAGAAGCAATGCAAGGACACTCTCAAGGTCTTTCTGAAGCACTTTGGGATCGGTTGTGGGACATGAGAGACACTGGCACAGGACTGCCCAGCATGGTGTGCCCCCATCGAAGAAGGTGCTGTGCTCTACGAGGGAAGCAGAATTGTAGCTCAAAGGAAGCATGAGCTGCACAAATTTAGAGACATCTCCACTCCAAATGTTCATATGGACTATTTGTGCCAACCTGTGGTAGGACCTTTAGAGCTCATCTTGGTCTGATCAGCCACAGTCAGACACACAGTGCCTTGACTCCAACATAGTGATGCCATTTTGGTCCTCTCTGAGAACAAAGAACACCAACCAACCAACCAATCTATATCAATGTGTATATGGGCATAGGAACATACTCACATATGATGATACCTCCCACACATAAACATAAATTCTAGTTTGATTATAAGCTCCTTGTGGGCTGGAAATGTAATTTATATTATGCTTCTATGGCAGGCCTGTATAACACGTGGCCACTTGCAGCCCACCAAAGGATTTCAGACAACCTGCAGAAAATGGAGGGCTGCCACTACGCACTCTCCTGTTTGTCACATGACCCTCAGCAACCAAACATCGTCAGTCTGTCTCTAATCTGACCTATCTGTGGCCCAAAGAAGTTTAGCCTATTTTGATTTTGGCATCTACCTACTGCCAAGTTGTGCAGGTCTATTCTATGTAACCTCCGCACCACCTAGGGCAAGATATTGATGTCCAGTGAAGTCTTGTCAATTGATTAATATGAGCACTCTTTCAAACATACACACACATGTCTAATTGAAGTGGCATGCTATATAGAGGTAATGCCAAAGATGTTGGATTTGGAGTCAGAGGCCCCAAGTGCGAATATTGACTTGACCACTTATTAACTTATTAAGCCATTTGACCTCTCTGGGCCTCAGTTTCCCATCTATAAAGAGATCTCTAGCCGATCTCTACAATACCTTCCAGCTCTCGGAAGGAGAAAGTAGGATTATATAGATCTAGATCCTGAAGGAACCTCAGAGGCCAACCAGTCCAACCCCATCATTTTACAGACAAGGAAACCAAGGCCCAGTGGTGCAACTGGCTCAAAGTCATACAGTAGCAAGTATAAGAGAAAGGACTTGAAAGCAGGTCCTTTGACAGCCTGTGGTCTTTCCATTTTCCTCCAAATTCTTTGAAACCTGAGTCCTCTCATCCTCCCAGCCTACTCTAATCTGCCTCATTCATAGAGCCACGGGGCATAGAATGTCAAAATTGGAAGGTGCCTTTAGATACTGTCTTGTCTAACCCACTTATTTTATTAAAAAGTTGTTGTTCATCCTTCATTTTTGAAGAGGCCCGTTGACATCATGGAGTGATATCTTGACTTGTGGGTGGATTGGATTAAAATGAGGCAGAGTTGTACAAAGTCATCAGTCTCACTTTCTCTTCCAGAGTCATCAAAGTCCAGTGGTAGGACAAAAGTCAAGATGACTGGTGATGGCCTGGGATGCGGTGGATGACCTTGGCATCTTCAATGCCTGGCCAAGCTCTAATTACTCCACTGTACCTGCTTCAGCCACCCTCATGACCATTGGAACAAATTGTTCTCATCATCCAATTCCACAGGGAGAAGTCTTCCTATGCTTGGGGTAGATATCCCCCTCACTCACAGACAGATATGAGGCTTCTTGGTTACTCTCAACCTGATTTAGCCAGTCTGCCCAACTGTTTTGCTGGGGTGTGGCCACTGCCCGTGCTACAGCTTCTTGGAGCCATAGGTGAGAACTAGGTGTCAGATGGACACGAAAGGTAAATGAGCAGCCTGGAAAAGGGATAACTCAGCTCTCTGAGCCCTAGTCCAGGGGTTAGAGTCCACATGGAGTGATTGCTGGGCAAACTAATCTAGAAAGGTTTTAGGGCACAAAGCCCTCTTTCCCGCCATCTCCATGACCAGGCAAGAGCCAACCCCTGTCTAGGCTGAAGCCTCAGTTTATTCTGTCTGTCCCATAGTCTAATGATGCCTAAGCATGGACCTCCCCAATCTGGGGTGGAAGGAACCCATAGCATAGGCCCTAGTCCAGGCCTCTCTTGTAAAACCCCAGGTTTGGGGGAACCTGAGGGCTGTAAGGAGGGCCCCAGTCTAATTCCCTAGTTCCTCAGCACTCTCACACCTTCCCTCGGCAGGACTTTCATTCTCTATCCACTGCCCTCTCATGTTCTTCCTCCCAGCCCCTCCCCACCAGCCTCCCTCCCTCCTCTGCAACCCCCCAAGGGGCTCTGGCTTCGCTTGAGGGCACGGAGTGAAGCAGCCTGTAACAGAGAAATCTCAGGCTCCTCTTTAGACGTCCCCCGAGGAGGCAGATCTGAGGGAAAGCTTCGGAGAAGGCGCCTGCAGCAATGTCAGCCTGAGAACGGCCCCGCTGACAGGATGCTGAGCGGGGGGATTAAGGTCGGGATCAGGGAAGCTGGGGAAAAATGAAGGAAGGTTCTGGCTGTTTCCCGGGGCCAGTTCCCTTCTGCCTTGTTTTCTTCTTGTTCTCACTCTGGGAAAGGAGGCTCAGAGGGGAGATAGAAGCAGGAAGGGGAAGGGACAGATCCTTGGACTAGGTGCCCGGCCGAAGAGGAAGAGAAGGGTTCTTAGAGCTTCCGGGTGTTCTGCTCCCTTCCCTGCCTTCTTCATCCTCACCTGTGATCTCCAAGCACTTCCCAGAGACACCTGCTTCAGCGAGTGAGTCCTGAGTAACAGATCTTAGTAAGTTCCTGTCTTGATCATCCCCACCCTGTTTCCTCTGTACTGGGTTCTGGAGGATAGATGAGATAGGACTGAATTTGTAATTTCATTGGCACGGGTATGGGTATGCAAATGGACATTTGAGCTGCAATTTATAGTCTTGAAGTTATGTGAGATACTGAGAGGTTAAGCTATTTGCTCAGCTAGGTGGCGCAGTGGATAGCATGCTTGACCAAGTGTCAAGAAGACATGAGTTCAAGTCTAACCTAAGCTGCTTACTCTCTCTGTGACTGTAGGCAATTCACTTAACTGCTGCCTATCTCAGTTTCCCCAACTGTAAAATGATTATAATAATAGCACCTACCTCTCAGGGTCATTGTGAGGTCTCAAATGAAATAATATTGTTAAAGCACTTTGCAAATCTTAAAGCTTTATATAAATGCTAGCCATTACTATTACTCAACCAGTATGTGTCAGAGATGAGGCTTAAACCCAAGTCTTCCTGATTTTAAGGGTGACTCTTCATTCACTACAACGTGCTGCTTCTAAGTAGGAATACTGAAGACCAGAAATGGTACCAGAGATTACGGAGTTTTCATTCTGATGGGGGAAATATAGACCCTTACCTAAGGGAACTCCCAGGGTGATGAGAGTGTAACATCCTTGTCACCAGGGAGCTCCCACTCTGATGGGGAAGGCAGAGGGACTGAAAACGAAAGAGGAGGTAGAAAACTGGTCACAAATATCTGCCTAGATGAATAGGACAGAGTGAAGCAGGCATGACATAAGAAAACGAGTATCAATGGAGGGGACCAGTAATTCTCAAAAGACAAACTCCAGAGGAAAGCTAGTAATGTGAAACCAAGGCTTCAGCTATCAATTTGTAAAGTTCGGAATATAGATGATAAATAAGGTGAATGTCAAAGTCTCAATACAAAGGAAGACCCTGAGCCTCATAGTTATCACTGAGATTTTATGGGGGGTGAATAAAGTCACTAGAATATGGTCATGGAAGTATATTCTTCATTCAAAAAGAATGGATTAGATAAAAATCAGCAGGATTGAGAAGTATCATGTATTAAGAACATATATTCATGTAAGAAAATACATCCACAGCATGGGGGAAGCATGGTGGAGAGAATTTGGGTGAAGAACAAAGTAAAAAAAAAAGAAGAGAAAATAATATTGTAGTGTGAATATACTGCAACCCACCTGGCCAGAAAGAAATCACGGACGATAAGTCCTAGAAACATCATAGACTTAGAACAGAATTTAAGCACACTGAGCATCAATGGGAAATCTCATTCTTCTAAAATGAGGGAAGCTGCTAAATTTTCACTTGACTTAATGGCGATTTTATTTATTAAAAAGGAGAGGAAATAATGCAGAGAAATGCTATTTTGGATTTGCTTATGACCAGTAATTGGCTGCTGAAAAGAAGTGAAAGGAAGCTTGGGAAGAAGTGAATATTTGATCCACCTAGCTGCCCCAAAGAAGCTTCTAGTTTTGCTCATTTACCGGGCACAGATGAACTACATTCCAAGACACTAAAAGGACTTACAGATGTTATTGTTTAACCATTATTGGTGATCGTTGGAGGAAAAAGAGAGGGCACTCAAAGCTGGTTATGGGTTAATATAGTCATTTTTTTAAATAGCAGAGGGCAGATTCTTGCTGGTCTTATCCTTGGTAAAATTCTAGAAATTACTAATAAAAGGATTGTAAAGGAACCTTTAGAAAATAAAATGGCAATTCCTAGTTGCTATCATAGGCTCGCCAAGGGCAGAGTCATTCCATTTCAATTTCTGACTGGTCAGCAATTGACCAGAGGAGTGTTTTTATATATATATATATATATGTGTGTGTGTGTGTGTGTGTGTATACATATATATATACATATATGTACACATACATATATGTATATATGTATGTATATATGTATAAAAATTACTTGGATTTCTTGGATTTTTCAGTCTTTCTTGATGAACTTAAAAGGAAGGTAGAACAATGTGCTGTAGGTGGACTTGGACTTAGTTGATGAATCATTGCTAAATATTAGAGATCAGTGGTGGCATTACATTTTAGGAAAATCCATGGATAATGTGGAAAGTGTCCAGGAGAGAATAATCAGGACCATGAAGGGCTTCAAGTTCATGCTATATGACAACAAGTTGAAGAAATTGGGGTTGTTTATACTGAAGAAGAAAAAACTCAGGGGAGATATGATAGCTGCCTTCAAGAATTTGAAGGACTATCCCATGAAAGTGACAGGGTAGCTAGGTTGCACAGTGCCTAGAGTACTGGGTCTGGATTCAGGAAGGCTCATCTTCCTGAGTTCAGATCTGGCCTCAACACTTGCTAGCTGTGTGACCCTGGGCAAGTCACTTAACCCTGTTTGCCTCAGTTTCCTCATCTGTAAAATGAGTTGGAAAAGGAAATGGCAAACCACTCCAGTATCTTTGCCAAGAAAACTCCCCAAATGGGGTCATAGATAGTTTGACATAACTGAACAACAACATGTGGAAGAGATACTAGATTTCATCCAAGCTATCTAGGTTCAAGACCTGCTTCTACCACTTACTGCCTATTTAACCTTGGGCAAGTCTCTTAGCCTGTGTTGGCAGTTTTATGATCTATAAATGAGGTTGGACTACATCACCTCCAAGTTCCTTCTAAATCTTTGCTACTATAATATTTATTCTACTTGAACCCAGAGGACAGAACTAAGAGCTAGAGGTGAAAGCTTCACAAAGGCAAATTGAGGTTTGATGTCAGGAAAATTTCCTAATACTTGGAGGAATCCAAAAGTGGAGTAGTTTGTCTTGGGAGGATCAGGGAACAACTATCTACTTTATTTGGGGAGGTAGAGATGGTGAGGGCAGCTAGGTGGCATAGTGGATAAAGTGCTAGGCCTGGAGTCAGGAGGACATGAGTTCAAATCTGGCCTCAGACATTTCCTGGCAGTGTGACCCTGGTTAAGTCACTTAACCTTGACTGCCTCAGTTTCCTCATCTGTAAAATGAGTTGGAGGAGGAAATGGTAAACTACTCCAGTATCTTTGCCAAGAAAACCCCAAAATGGGGTCACAAAGAGTCAGGCAAGACTGAAAACAACTGAACAACAGAAAGGGTTGATGAGCTCTTCTTTAGGATTGGTTTAGATTAGATGGCCTTGAGTTCTCTTCCAATCCTGAAATTCTGTGATTCTGTATGATCCCGTGGAGGGAGGTTACTAATAGACTGGGTCAAGTCTCTGTTCTTGACCCTATATAATCTGTTCAACATTTTTATCATTGACTTGGAAGAAGGTATATACAACATGGTTATGAATTTGCAGGGGTAATGGTAATCAAGGCGGTGCTTTTTGATGTTCTTCTCTTAAGTGCCTTTAATGATCCTTGCCTTTCAAATGTAATGGCCAGCAAAATGGGACTTTTCACTGTTCTTTGTTTGAGTGCTTCTCAGCACTAAGGTAATCAAGTGCCCCAGGGCCCTGAGATGGGGTATATAAGATCCAAGGATGGCATTTGACTTTTGGGGCGCAGTCATAGAAGGAGTGTTGAGAGTCTGGGCAAACTGTAACTGTCCCCCTGCTTTGTAATCCAGATAGATGTTGGTGATTCTCTGGTAACTAGGAATTGTGATTTGAATCAGAAAAGGTCTGTCTGTTGATGTTTGTAATTTGTATTTGCCTTGAAGTTCAGGGAGCTGATCTTTTCTCCCTGAACTAAATGAATGATATATGTATGTTTGAGTAAACTGAGATTGTTAACCCCTTAAAGTTACTTTCCTTAGTAAAGCAGATCAAAAGAACCTGTGTTAGCAGCTTTCTGTGTGCTGGTTGTTGTTGATCTTACACAGTCATATTAGCTGCTAGCAAGATTGTTGTTACACTAGGTGACACAAAACTCAGAAGGAGAGCTTGCTGACACATCAGATAACTGAGTCAGGCTCCCAAATAAATAAGCAAATGAATGAATGAATAAACAGGCTGGAACAATGAACCAAATCTAATAAGATTAATGGCGATGAATGTAAAATTCTACACTTGGATTAAAAATCCAACTTCACAAATATAGGCTGGGGAGGTATGGCTAGATAGCAGTTAAGGTAAAAAAGATTTGGGGTTTTAACATCAGTGGAGTCTGTAGCAGTCTGCAGTGTGATATGACAACTAAACCACTAGGATCTTGGACTGCATTAGAACGGCATTGATGGCATCCAGAAAATGGGAGTCCCTGGTACAAGTGTAGGGTCGTGGATTTGGAGTCAGGAAGACTTGCATTCAAATCCTACCTCAGATAGCTAACTAGCTTTGGGACCCTAAGCAAGTCACTAACCATCTCTCAGTCTTAGTTTCCTTAGCTGTAAAATGGGGCATAATACTGTCTACCTCACTAGACTGTTGTATCAAATGTGTTATTATGTGAAAAGAGTTTTGCAAGCCTTAGAGAACTAAATAAATGGTGGTGGTGAGGGTTCCTCTGCCCTGGTCAGACTGGCCAGATCCATAGCACTATGTTCAGATCAAGGCACCACACTTCTGGAAGGACAATGATTAACTGGAGTTTGACCAGAGGAAGATGACAGATATGATGAGAGGACCACATAGTGTGCCACACAAAGACCCAATATCTTGCCACACAAGCATCAGCTGAAGAAATGGATGCTATTCAGCCTGGTGAGAAGATGTAGAATGCATGGCGGCCATTGTCATTCACTTCATCTGAAGAACCCTCCTATGCAGGGAGATTAGACTTGGGTTTGCCCCCAGAGGGCAGCATTAAAAACAATGGGTGGAATTCAGAGAGAGACAGATTTAGGAAAAACTTCCCAACAGTTGTAACCATCCAAAAGTGGATTGAGATGTCACTGGAGGCAATAAGTTCCCCCTTCCAGGTCTTCCAGGAGCTGGGTGAATGGTTGTTGGGGACATAATAGAAAAGATTCCTGTAAAATTGTATTAAACCCCTTAGGTCTAGGAGACTCTGTGATTTTGTTTTTGTCCTTAGGAAGTTCTCAGTCTGATGGGAAAAGCTCCCTCAGGGAACTTCTCCTCTGATGCAGGGGTTGTAGTAGAACAAGAAATACAGGGAACATCCACAAGCAATTTGCAAAGCAAGGTCAACAAATACAAGTGAACCTACTGATCAAATCCTCTTACTCTTAAACATCATTCCAACTAACGTGTCTTTGGAACAAAAATATCTTCAAACCCTAGTCACCGGTCTACTAATATTAAGACTATCTAATACAGTAATATTTTAGCATAACTCAAGAAAGGCTCAGTCATGGGCAGCTACTGAAATAGACTCAAGCTACCAGTACAAGCTGATATATCTTCCGACAGGTAATGTCAGGGGAGTAAAGGTCATACAAGGAAGACTTGATATCTGGAATGACTTTAAAATGCCTGCAATGTCAAGGGCAAGAGAATGTCAGGAAACACTAGCAGATGAGTGCTAAGGCAGTAAAGTCGAATTCAAACAAAAACAGGGCCACCAAGCCATACATAAGGATCCCTGCAGGTGCATATTGACTTAGAAAACTATATAGTAACATTATCTATGTCTTATTATATTTTTACTTATCTTAACATTTCCCAGTTATATTTTAATCTGTGAGTTTAACACTTTTCCTCTAAGGAATCAAGAAGTTATGGAACAATGTAGGGATACAAGACCTGGAGTCAAAAGACTTGGGTGGCCTTTGAAAACCAAAAGTATCAATATCAGGAAAACTTTTTATGTTAAGTAGAAAGAAGAGGTGAATCGTGAGGAAGAGGGAAAAGAAGGAGGAAAAGAACATGACAATTTAAGTTAAAATTCCAGTTCTGTCCATTTCACCTGTGTGGTCTTGGACATCATTCCCACTATCTGGACCTCAGTTTCCCTTATATGTCAAATTAGCAGATTGAGCTACATGATGTCTAAATTTTCTTTCAGATCTATATTTCATAAACCCAGGATAATGTAAGCTGGCTCAATGACCAGGGGAAGTTTTGAACTGGATCTGTCATGGGGAAGAAGGGAATGGATTGACATAGAAGGGTGAGAATAAATGGTTAATTAGTCTCATAGGTAAGCATGACTTAAGTTGTGAGTGAGGGACAAGGAAGCAGGTCTGATTTCTTCAAAACAGGAGTTTAGATGAAGTCTTCACAAGAAATATTAATGTTGTTGTTCACCTTTTTTTTATTTTCTTGGCAAAGATACTGGAGTGGTTTGCCATTTCCTTCTGCAGCTCATTTTACAGATGAGGAAACAGATACAAACAAGATTAGGTGACTTGACCAGGGTCACACAGCTAGTAAGTGTCTGGGATGATGAGTATACAGTATGTTATAAAGCCTTACATGCATTCCTTCTGTGGACTCTGATCACGATCTCATGAGGCAGACAGGGCAGAGATTAATACCCCAGTAATAGCACTTGAACCTAATTTTGTAATTCTAGAGTCAGTGTTCTTTCTACTATGCCAAGGGCAAGTATGGTGAGATAGAGAAGGAAAAAAAATGTCTGAGGAGCCTAGAAAGTAGTGTGGTACAGCAGAAATAGCATTGGACCTGGAGTCAGAGGAAAGAGGCTCAAATCCCAGCTCTGTGTGACCTTGGATAAGTCAATTAACTTCTCTGAGTCTCAGTTTCCTCATCTATAAAATGACTTTATGTCCTCTAAGATCCCTTCTAAATCTACAACCCTACTTTCAGTGTCTCTCTATTTTTCCAAATTCCTTCCTCAAGCAACCTGACACAATGATGTACGTCTGCCTGCCTTAGCACTGTTGGCACAAGGGGAATTCACAGTGTGACATGACAGCCAAAAATGGTTACATGATTACATATACTTCAATATTTTAAAGCCTATGTGGTATCATTGATGTGGGTGCTCCCTCCAACAGCACAGGTAGCAACTTATCTGTGGTACAATGGGGAGATTGCTAGATTTTGGGTCAGAGGACCAGAGGAATTATTTATCGGTCATTTATCATCTGTATGACTATGAACAAATTACTTAGCATTTCTGGGACTCAGTTTCCTCATCTGTAAAATGAGGGAGTTGGACTAGAAGATTTCTCAGGTATCTTTTAGGCTCCAAATCTGCAGCCTTGTGATCCATCTATGTCTCCTCCCCTATGGGAACCGTCTCCATGTCCTGTTATAAATCTTCCATGAAAGGTCCACTCAAGGCATTGGGGGGCTTTCCTCTTGGGGTCTTCATATTATGTGGGCACCAATGCCATATTCAGTATGTCTGCCTCCTATCCTTTGCTCTTGGTGATGACTGGCCAACCTCCTTTTTGGGTCATACATCTCCCTGATGATATCTTTTATGATGCTTCACGGTTCAGCTTTTTAATGCCCTCTATACATCTTTCCATTGCCCTTTGAGTGACCCAGAGTTTAGATGTCTCAGCAGCTTTGATGTTTCATGATTCAGAGCCACATAGCACCATTGAAAGAACATTGGCATTATAAAGATGAGGTTTTGTTTTAGGGAGAAGCTTGAGATCAGTAAAAGTACTACACAATCTCCCAAATGCAATATCGGCTATTATTCTCCTCCTGTTCAGTTCTGGACCCCATTCATTGTCCACCTACAGTGTCTGTCTAAGGTATGTGTGCTGATGGACCACCTCTATGGGTTGTCCATCTAATTGACATTCATTGTTTGAACAACAGTCATCCTTCATCCACTGAATTTTTCCTGCATAGATAATTAGACCAAACACTTTTGAATGATATTAGATCTCATTTAGGAGGCTCTACCTCCTAAAGGCTTGATTCAATCATCATAATATTCTACAAATAAGATCATCTGAAGGACCTCACTGTTGTTTAGGGAATCTCACTTCTAGTTGGACCCTGCACTGGATATGTTCTATAAGTAACAAGCACATAGTATCCTAGGGGAGCACATTTCTCCCTATTTTTATACCTATTAATATTATTAACTAATAATTAAAATGAGCTTTTGTGTCATCTTTTAAGGAATCTTATAGGATTTTAACATATGCAAAGGAGGCATATTTTTGGAGGAGAACCTTTCCAGTTGCATTTTGATCGACCTCATTAAATGCTTTTTTTTTTCCTATCAACACTGAGCTCAGTGGGATCTTGTATTCTCTGCACCATTCAGTCAATTGTGTGACTAACTGTAAAGATGTGATCAGCTTTAGAATATTGTTTGACAATGCTTACCTCTTTTCTTCTTATATTTTCATCAAGAAACCCCTCAACATATGTGTAATTTATTCTCATAAAGATTTCATGGAGATGAAGAAGTAGGCATGTGGGTTTGTAGTTACTGATATCCTCTCGATAGCCCTTTTAAAATAGTAATAAGATTCATCATTTTTTCCCAAATAATTCAGTATCTTCCCTTTTAGATATCTTGAGAAGTGATCCAGCTATATAGGATCAATGATCCTATGAAACTCAAAACTGTCGTACTTCCATCATAGACCCCCTGCTGTATACTTGCTCTGGTCTAGCTGTTCTTTCTGTCTTTATTCTTCTTAACGCAATTTCCATTCCCCTATAGTGAAAACAAGATTCAGTGAGGGTAAAATCCACATGTCATTGATATCAGATGGAGAAAGTAGTTTATTCTAGAAATTTTGACACAATATTTTCCATTTTTCATTTGTTTGTTGTCCTCCTTCCAGTTTGTTCTTCAAATGCTTTTGGAATGTTTTGACTTCATTGGGTCTCATGACAAGCTTCTTGTAAACTCTTTTTTTCTTCCACTATTACTTAGGGTTTTATGAGAGAATATCACTCATAATCTTTCATCATTTTCCTTTGGATAATTTTACAAACAAGTTTGTATTCTAAAACATGCTAATGGTTGCCATATCCCTCTGCTTGCAAAGAGATCATGTGTTTGCTGACTAATGTGCCTTCTAGGATTTTTTGACTTCCCTTCATGGTGAGAGTGCCATTGGTTAGTTTTCTTTTTTTTAGAAATGCTGATAATTTATGTCAATATCTGTTCCTTTTTCCATCCTCCATTTTTCTACATTGATAGCTGATTTAAATAGGTTGAACTGAAGCTATTTTGATGGCAAACTATATAATTTTATTTTTCTTCTCATTTGGTATTGATTTTTATCTTTTTTCTAAAAAGTCAGTGGTTTGAATGTACATGTACAGATGATTAAGAAAGGTTTTCTCCATTAGTAACTAGTCATTTCCTATCTATTAGGATATACTCACTTTCACTTTTTTGTGCTTTCCAAATCCAGTGCTTTCTGATCCTCTTTTTAAAGAAAACATTCATAATCTATAGGTGTGAGATTTCCACATCATCTACTAGCCTTTGGTCTCTTTAATTTCTTGAGCCTGAGCCATATTCCCAATACTTTTTTTTTCTATCCTCTACCATGCCCACTTTCATGTTGAAGACAGAATAAAGGTATGCGATGATTTGGTTTGGAGACCTTTTTCAAGTTGTTAATATTACTTGCTCCTCATCCTCTTCAACACATATTGGCCTCTAAATTGCAATTATCTTCACGGTGGTCTTTTTGTTTATTTTCATCAGGAGCACTGCAAAAGCAAGGCAGTTAAGTGTCCCACAGAATGATGTTTTGGGTGCACAATAAAACTAACTCTGCCAAATTCTTTATTTGATTCTCCAAGGCAAAGCTATGAGGAGATAGGAGGTCTTCCACTGGGAGGGTGGAGGATCACTTGTCTGCAACACTGCAAGAAAATATTACTGTATAGGTAGGGTTGGACTCCATGATATCGGGGATCCTTTCCAGCTCTGGGATTCTAAGATACTGTGTGAGGGATGGGAAGTGACCTTGGTAGACATCCAAAACATTTCTTGAATATTTCTGGGTGGAATCTGGCCCCTCTGATAGTTAATGAAAAGGATCTGAAGAAATATCCTCAGTAGGCTGGGAGTGGATTCTTCGTTGGAGTCCTTGCCCCAAAGAATTTCTTCTCTTCAAGGATGTTTTCTCACAAAAGGGAGGTAGGCAAAAAGAGTACGTGCTGTCCTTTGCACTGTGGCTTCCCTACAGCTTCCCATTAGAAATCTCTGATCTTCTAGTAGGGTAGAAAAAAGTCTCTAAGTACCCTTCCTGACCGTGCTTCACCCATCATTCTTTAATTGGTTTATTGCCCAGTGCCCTGCAATGACAGTTAATATAGTCTACTTAGTGCTGACCAGTACTGGGCTAGAGAAGACTGTGTTGGGAGTTGAAAAATGTTCTGGTGGAAAAGACTAGTGCCTAGGAAGACTGGACTGAGGAGACTGGTCTCTGGGGATTCTGATTGTAGGATGATGTTCTTAGGGGACAGATGTCTTGGTGCTGAGCTGGAGATCGGTCGGATAGGGGAAACCAGTCTTTGGGAAGACTGGTCTAAGGCAGGGGTTTCTAACCTAGGTTCCTAATTTGAGGATAGATTTCAGAAGATTTATGAATTTGAATGAGAAAAAATACATTTTAATTTTCACTAACCACTAAATGAAGTAGAGTATTTCCTTTAATTATGAATTGAAAAACAACATTGTTCTGAAGAGTGGTCCGCAGATTTTACCAGATTGCCAAAGGATTTGTGAAACCCAAAATATTATGTACCCCAATCTGAGGCAAAGTGCTTCTTGGTTAACTGGCTATAATGGATTATCCTGAGGGGACTGATTTAGGTAGGTTTGGTTTTGGGGTGATTAGCCTGAGGGGACTAGTCTCTAGGAGACAATGGTAAGGGGTTCTGAGAGTTTTCTGGGGTGGAACAATTAAGATGATCTTGGAGGGTGTCCCAAGAAGGGTGTCATTCTTCTTCCCTACATCTTAATTGCCTTTCCCTGGCTCCTTGCAAGCTCTGTGCTAGGAAAAGTGGTTCAAAGTATCCAAGCTTCTCTACAAAGACCATTTTATCTACTGTGGAGAAGCCCTTCTTAGAACCTTCTTCCTCTCTTTTTACCTCTTATCCCTCTAGGAAAAAATCCCATTAACTCCTCCTTGCCAGGGCCTTCCCCCTCAGTCCTCCCTCCTTGTTTCCCTCCCCTTCTCAGACTCATTTGAGTTCTTTTGTTGTGTCTTCAAATTGATGGCAATGTTGTGGCAGCTTCTCAGGACTCACCCGTGAGTGAGGCAGCCCCTCCCTCATGCTGACGGCACAGCCCATCTCACCACTGGGCCAGTGCCCATGTTGCACTGCCACCTTCCTCTCCCTATCGCCCAGCTAGTGCCCATACTGCCCACTTTGCCACTGGGCCACTACCCACACAAGCCAACTGGTCATTGCCTACCCCACTTTGCCCTCAGTGTGGTCATCATCAATGACATCTGGGATTTTCATGGAGGTTTTTCCTACAATCTTAGATCTTAGAGGTGAAAGGGGCTTCAAGAAATCATGTAATCTAGTCCCCTTACCCCCTTAGATAAGGTATTCACATTAAAAACAATTCAGACATAAAAGGCAGTAAGGTCCCCTAGATTCCTTGCCCGCCCCCCACCAAGCCTGCTTCTTCCTTAAGTCTCTCCTTTCTCCTCTCTCTCTTTCTCTCTCGCCTTTGACACATAATCTCCCACTCACCATCTACCATTCTTTTTTCCCTCTCCCCCTCTTTTTTATTTTAAGTTTTTTTTCTTTTAACTTTCAAGGTCATTCCGGACTCCCGATGCCGCCAGTCCCTCGGTGAGACGTGAGCGCCATTGGCGTCCGTGGCCTCTGTTTCCGTGGCAACCCAGTAACCATTAATTTTCAATTAAAGGAGACAAAAAGCCCGATGACAGCTCCGGGTCTGCTGAAGATGTCAAGAATCCGTATTAATATACAGCAAGAGAGCATAATTGTGTGTCCATCTTCCAGAGCAGCGAAAAATGGGGGGATAATTACCAGCTGGAAAGCCACTCTGTAATTTAGTTCTTACTGTCACCACAGCCCCACACATTAGCATAAATTAAAAGCAGAGTTTATTGTTATCAAAGTGCATTGATATCGCCAGCCCCGCTTTCTTCCTTTTAACTGTTTGTTGTGGGTGAATGACTCGAGGACTCTTGGAGAGGTGTCCCCAAGAGAGCCGCTGGGGGAAGTTGGAGAGTACTGGGCTAGGCTACCAGGTGAGAAGCTATGCCTGACCTTCCCCATCACCCTCACTCTTGGAGGAATCAAGGGTTGGGGTTTTTTTGTTCTTTCAGTCATTCTTTTCTCTATAGGATCTTATATTGTCCTTAACTTTTTATGGTGCCGTGGGTCTTGTTCCCTCACTAGACTGTCAACTCTCTCATGGTAAAGACTATATTTATACTTCTCTCCATTGCCTGTCATGCCAAGCACCAAGAAGGGTAGGTTATGTGTATTTTGGACATACTTTTGAAGGAAGGAAGGACCTTGGACAAATTATTCTCTTTTCTGGGCCTCAGTTTCCTCATCTCTTTAATATCAAGAGGTTGGTCAACATGATGATCTCTAAAGTCTCTGCTATCCCTATATTCTATAATCCCAACTGTGGCTTTGGAGTCAGGGGACCTGAGATCAAATCTGAACTCTACTGCTTTTAACCTGTGTGATGTGGGGAAGTTAGTTCAATTCTCTGAGCTTCAGTTGCCTCATTTGGGAAATTAAGGAGTTGAGTTAAATGTCCCTCAAGGTCCCTGCCAGCTCTAAATCTATGCAACTATGAAACTAATCTCAATTGGGTGAGTTGATATAAAGACATGGATTGCTTTGAGGGTCCTAAGTTGTCTTTCCCAGCAGCTACTGGGTTTTTTGGTGTCCTGTCCCAGGGCCTGGATTGACCTAGTGTTCCTTGATTCCTGATTTCTCACATGAAGGCATCCCTAGCTCTCAATTTAGCCTACCCAGAGTCAGAGTCATGCCCTTATGTGTGACCTCTAAGCCCTTTCTGCTTGATCCCAGAATATTTATTTATTTCCCTGTCCCCTCTTTTCTTATTGGGGGGGGGGGAGGTTATAGAAGGAGTGTCAAGGAATGCCACACTTCTTACAGCTCACCTTAATGGTTACACTGAAACTCAGGAGCTGAGTGTCTAGCTTCTGGGGTGCTGGTGACAGGCGCCGAATTCATGAATTTCAGTGAATGGGGGAAGTGGGTTTTCTTGTATTATATCCAGAGAGAGCTGTCCTTCAGAGGGGAATTTAGTGTAATTACCCTTAAGGGAGCGATCCTTATACAGTCAGTCACAACACTGACCTGCTGGCTGGGATCTGACAGCCAAATTACAGGCTGTGTACTCAACAGAAGGGGCATCCTCCTTTTGGGTGGGGGTAGGAGGGAAAGGAGATGCAGAAGCTTTGAAAAGAAAAGGGCTGGCTTCGTGGCAACCAGGCAGGAGGGTTTTCCTTGTTGAGGCATCGAGAAGAGAAAAGCGTCCCAGGGAGACACAAGTACTTAAGTCTAGCCATGGAGGCGGAGATGGGTCAAGCGTGCTGGCCCTTCCAATCTAGGGGCTTTGGCCCATAGTCTTATTCACATCTTAATAATAACTATAATAATTATAACAGCTGACATTTAGGGCTTTAAGGTTTGTCGAAAACTTTATACCCATTATTATATTTGATACTCCAAACACCCCTGGGAGGTAGGTGCAAAAGTTACTAGGTGTCCCATTTTCAAGCATTGGAGACTAAGATTCAGAGAAATAAAGTGACTTCTGCATGGTTACTAAGTAGCAAAGGGAGATCTGAACCAGGTCTCTGTTGAACACAAATCCAATCTGTGTCTCACTAAACCATATTGCTCTCATATAGGAAGAAGGGATTCAAGGTGTAATCTGAGGAGGGGCTAGGAAAAGCTTTGCCTGCCTCCAAATATCAAACCTGCCTCCTCCTTTATTTCATGCCAGAAATTCCTTTATTACTGCTTCTTTTGGATTATGGTATTAATGGATCCTATTAAAATGAATTGGCATTACCTGAGAAGATAGATAGAGGTGTGTGTGTGTGTGTGTGTGTGTGTGTGTGTGTGTGTGTGTGTGTGTGATGGTCACTATATATTAGAGAGAGAGAGGAAAAGAGAGAAAAAAGAAAGAAAAAGAGAGAGAGAGAATAGGGAGGGAGGGATAGAGGAAGAGAGAAAGAGAGAGAGAGAGAGAAAATTTATTAAGCTTTTAAGCTCCACCTCCAGAGAGAAAACTGATGAACTCTGAGTGCAACTTGGAGTATAATTTTCTCACTTTATTTTCTTGCTTTTTTTGAAATATGACTAATACGAAAATATGTTTTGTGTGATTTCACATGTATAACTGATATCATATTGCTTGCCTTCTTAGTGGGTGGGGGAGGGGTGGAAGGTAGGGAGAGAACTTGGAACTCAAAACTTAAAAAGAAAAGAATGTTAATAATAAATTTAAGTTATTTTTAAAATTAAAAAATAAGCTATTATTATGTGCCAGGAACTGTTCTAAGCCATGAAGATACAAATACAAGCAATCAAGACAATTTCTGACTTCAAGGAGCTTACATTCTACTTTAGGGAAGGCAATGCAGAATGAGAGGAGAGATCACCGGTGAGGAGATGAGAAGTCTAGAGATGGAATTAAACTGGGAGTAAAATGAGCATGGCTGGGGCCCTTCATGAAATGTCAGACCAGGTTAGCCACTCACCACTCAGAAGAGCAAGCCTCCTTGGGTGGAAGCATTTTGAAAGGGCAAAGAAAGGAAGTACAAAAGTTCAGAAAGTGAGTAGTGTTAGGAAAAATGGGCAATACTAGCCTACAACAGTCATTAACTCTTTAGCTAGAATTACCTTCATTAATCGCCATTGGTAGCATCGTGAGGGAGTGCCAGGATATTTCTGTTTGGACAGGAATCTAGGAAAGTTCTGAAGCTAGAACAGGCCTGAGGCAAGCAAGAAAATTCAGCGTTCTAGAGAAATCGATGGAAGTGGGACAAGTGTAGGGGGCGGACATAAGAGGTTAGTCTCAAAGGGTTAACCCTTTGTCTGCTTCACAACTGTACCTGAGTCCAGTCCTGGCTTCTCCAGGGAGAGCCTGAGCTCTGAGATCTGAGGCACTCAGGGATCTGCTGACTTACTATTATTAACCAACCCTCCTCTTTCCCTTAAGATGTTCCTTTTTCCTCTCCTATCAGTTTTCTCTATCCTCCAAGCCTAATTTTCCTCCCCTTCACCCCCACCCAGCCCTCCCTTCTTCCAGGGCTCCTCCACAAAATGACCTTGTTTCATTTTTCTTTTTTATTTTCAGATGGAAAGTGAAATTGGGGAACATCCAACTCAAGTGCCCCCTCCTACATTGTCTTCCCTGACTCCCAGAATCCCCAGGTCTCTTTCCTTTCCCCCTCCCTCTTTCCCCTCAGCTCCTCTAGCACCTACCTAGAGTGGGGATTAGGCACTTATCTCTTACAAACTGCCTGATATTGTGCATTTTCTCCTTCAGTGTATTAGATTTATTTGTCTTGCTAACTGAACTTGTAAGATCCTTGAGGACTGGGTCTGCATCTCAAACTTTCTGTGTTCTATATACCATCCGACTCAAGGCCTGGCACATAGTAGGCTGTCAATAAAAACTTAGAATAAAAAAATAAAAACAAAACTTAGAATCATAGTTTTAGAGCTGGAAGGGCCGTTAGGGATCACCTAGTCCACTTCCTTCATTTTACAGAAGAAAAAACTGAGGCCCAGAGAAGGAAAGTGGCTCACCCATTGTCCTGTGACCCTAACTCGGGGCTGTTTCTATGACGCTGCAGATGAAAATGAGTCTTCTCTCTTCTAAGCTCTTACAGGACTTCGCTGCTGCCTTTCTGTGAGTTTGTGTTCAATTTTGTATCTGACAAAGTGGAGAGAGTGCCAGCCGGAAGTCAGGAAAGTCCAAATATGGCCTCAGGTTGTAGACTTGCTGTAGACCCTGGGCAAGTCACTTAAGCTTCCTTACCTGCAAAATAGGGATAATAGTAACTGCCACCTCCCGGGGTTGCTGTGAGGATATAATGAGAGCTTAGGGCAGTGTCTGACGCACCGTAAGTGCTGTATATTAGCTGTTGTTAGCTAATAATAGCTGTATTAGCCATTATTATTTTTAAATCATTGTGGTGGCCCATGGTACAGTGCCTGACACATAGTAAGCGCTATATAAATATTAGCTATCATTATTTTTTTATTATTGTTGTGGCTCTTAGCACAGTGCCTGATGCATAGTAAACGCTATATAAATGGTAGCCGTTATTATTATGTACGGTGGACACAGCACTGGCTCTGAGTTCAGAGGACCTGGGTTGAAATCCTGCCTGTCATCCTTGTGCCACCTTGGATAAATCATTTAACCTCCTTAGGCTTCAGTTTTTTATCTGTAAAATGGAGGCAGGGTGTGTGTGTCAGACTATTTGACCTCTAAAGTCCTTTTCATGTATGACTGGAAGCTCCCAGAGGGCAGGGGCTATATCTTATTTTTACTTGTGTGTGGATCACAGGGCCTTACATGAGGTAGGCCTTAATAAACGTTGAATGTTCAATGAACTCTCCCTCTTTGTGGCCTTTTCTCTCGGCCACCCCTCCCCCTGCAGAGATCCTGGCAGGTGTGGGGGTCCCAGTTCCTTCTCGCAACCCTGGTGCTTCCATTAAGGGCCATACATAGAGCAGCCTCAGGTGCTAGTCCCAGCCCCCATCCCAGTGACTCCCCACTGGGGCCCTGGCGCCCCTCCAGGAGGCCTCCCTCACCCCAGGTCACAGGAGTGGGCTAGGCTCCCTCCTCTCCCCACAGATAGAAATCCTAGCCTCGGATTGGGGGCACAGAACATACATCTTAAACAAACATTTCTCTGAGCTGTTTATCTCCTGGGCCTTTAAACAAACTCTCTCAAAGGTTTCTGCTGATAGGAGAGATTTACTGAAAGCCATTCTGGTTAAAAGCCCCAGGGTTTATGCTGCAGGGGGAGTGGGGCCCTTTGGGCCTGGGTTTTTCTGTCTCCCAACCACATATTTATTCTCCTGGCTTTGATAGAGGAGTAACATAGACTAATCTTTCTGGAAAAGAAAATAACAAATATGAGGGGGGTGATGGTGAGAGGAGGAGAGGGGAGGTGAAGGGAAGGGGGTTTGGTTCTTGTCAGTGATTCCAGACACACTTGGCAGGTCAGGGGTGTCCCCTTCACTCGGTCAGCCTGAATTGGCATGGCCTCTGGGAAGGGTCGGACTCCTTTGTACTCTGGACTCCTGGTCAGAGGACAAATGGCCATCCCCTTGGGGCCCCTACCTCCCAAACTCTGCCTTGCCATCATGTGCTTGGAAGTTGAAAGGAATAACCTACTCCCTCTGCCATTTTATCTTATTTTATTTTTTGATATGGGGGAGTGGGAAGAGGGAGATAGAAGTGGTCTAGGTCTGTGTGATCTTAAACACTTAGTCACTTGCCCTCTCTGAGACTCAGTTTTTTTTTTATTTTTAAAATGGGTAAATAATCTTTAACATACATTCCCAGCTCTTAATCCTATGTCTAACAGAGTGGATAGCAAGTTAGATCTGGAGTGAGAAAGACCTGCAGTCCAAGCCCACCTCAGATATTTACTATCTGTGTGAGCCTCAGTTCTTCATCTGTAATTGGAAATAATAACATTTAATCTTAATGGCAACTCTAAGGTGAAACTTTTTTCCTTTTTTGGAGGGGGAAAGCAGGGCAATTGACACAAGTATATGTGTCAAGTGTTTGAGGCTAGATTTGAACTCAGGTCCTCCTGACTCCAGGGCCAGTGCTCTGCTCACTGCGCCACCTAGCTCCCCCGGCAAAACTTTTAAATTGCAGAGCAGGTGCTGATTTGCCTTTACACTAATGAAATCACAGTTTGATTTCCTCTCTTTTCCCTTCTCTTTTCCCAACCCCTCCCATAGGGCTACTGTAAGGGAAAGTCTTTGTAAAACTTAAAAGGCCTACATAAATGTGAACTCTTTCTGATTCTTCTATGATCTTTTCCATGGCCTGTCCTCCTGAGGGGTAGAGCCTGCTGTTTGAGGGTAGGGTGAATGAGCAGAAGAAGATTGGGGAGGGTAGATGGTGACTCTGAGGTTTATTCATAGGTCAGTGGACCCCCTCCCCTTCTTCCTGAAAAATAGCCAGTAGTATGGTTTTTTTTCCCCCATTCTTAAACCTTCCAGTCCGTCAGACCCATATTTCCCAGGGGGTGGGGATATGTCAGAAGGAGATGGGATCCAGCTTGCTCAGGAGATCTTGGGCAGCTGGTAAAAAGCAAGAGAGAGCCGAAGAAGAGGGTCCTCTTGAAGGGGAGAGTGAGGACTGTTACCCTATAACCCTGGTCTTTGCAGGGGTGGGGGCGGGGAGGGTGTCACTCACTACTCACCCTTTCTGAGGTGGGATGGGGCTAGGAAAAGTATCTCTATGCTCTTTGTAAATATATGTCTCTGGAATAAAGAAGCAGGCATGATCTGGTTAGGGTCCTATAGCTCTTTCCATCTTAAAACATGGGGGAGAGTCCTAACTTCCCTATTCTCGTATCCCTAAATTAGATTTCTCCCCTATTTTAGGACCTCTGAATGTCTGGGTTACAGGCCAGGAGCAGAATGAGCACCCAAGGCAACCTAGGCAAAGTCCAGGAAACCAAGCCTTTCAGGGATTGCCAGCTCACTGCTCTTCCTTTCCTCTAGGAAAAGCGGAGTACAAAGCTATGATCTTAAGATGTTCCAATAAGATAAATTTAAGTTTGACGTGGGGGGAGTGGGAGTAGGACTTTTCTAACAATAAGAGCTGTCCAAAGGTGGAATGGGTTGGTTCGGGAAGCATACCATTCATACATGGAACCATCAGTTACAGGAAATGGAAACATTTTGAATACTTCGGATAGGTTCACTTACCTTGGCAGTATACTTTCCGAGATGTACACAGAGCTAGCTCAGTGTTTGGGAGGCTCTGAAGGAAAGTATGGGAAAGAAGAGGTATTAGGCTGCCTACCAAACTGAAGGTCTACAGAATCGTTGTGACGACCTCATTGTTGTATGCCTATGAAACCCGGACAGTATACCAGCACCATGCCAGGAAACTGAAGTGCTTCCATTTGAATTGTCTTGATTCTGAAGATCACCTGGCAACATAGGGTACTGCACATTGAGGTCATTTCTTGGGCTGAACTGCCAAGCATCTAAACTCTACTACAGAGAACACAACTCAGTGGGCTGGCCATGTTGCTTGAATGCCAAAAGTACTTTTGTCTAAAGGATTGTTTTACAAAGAACTCACACAAGGCAGGCACTCACATGGTGGTCAGAAGAGACAATGCAAGGACACTCCCAAGGTCTTTCTGAAGAACTTTGGGATCAGTTGTGGGACATGAGAGACACTAGCACAGGACTGCCCAGCATGGTGTGCCCCCATCCAAGAAGGTGCTGTGCTCTATGAGGGAAGCAGAATTGTAGTAGCTCAAAGGAAGCATAAGCTGCACAAATTTAGAGACATCTCCACTCCAAATGTTCATATGGACTATTTGTGCCAACCTGTGGTAGGACCTTTAGAGCTCATCTTGGTCTGATCAGCCACAGTTGGACACACTGTACCTTGACTCCAACATAGTGATGCCATTTTGGTCCTCTCTGAGAACGAAGGACACCAACCAACCAACCAACTACTTTTTGGATATTTCAAAATGGATGTCCAGAAAGCAATTTAAACTCAATAAGTCTCAAAAATCACCCCTCTCTTGAGCTCCTTATTTCTGTCAAGGACATCACCATTCTACCAGTCACTCACCACCAGGTAATCCTGAATTCCTTACACTCACTCATCCCACATATTCAATCAGTTCCCAAATCTTATAGTTTCTATCTCCATAATGTCTCTCCTATACATCCCCTTCATTCCTTTCAAACAGCTAGTACCCTAGTTTGAGTCCTCATCACTTCTCACCCTGACCACTGTAACTTCCTAATTGTCTCAAGTCTCAATCCACTTTAATCCATCTTCCATACAGCTACTGAAGTAAGTTTCCTAAAGTGCGGGTCTGACCATGTCACTCCCCTACACAATAAACTACAATGGCTCCCTTTTACCTCTGTTTTGGCATTTAAAGCCTTTCACACCTGAGCCCTCTACTTACCTTTCCAGCCTTATTATACTTTTACTTCTTTTTTTAGATGCTTTCTGACTAGCCACACCAGCCTTCTAACTGTTCTCCGTAGATGACCCTCAATCTCCCATATCCATGCCTTTGACTTGGCTGATCTCCTGTGAATATACTCCCTCCTCACCTCTGCTTCCAAGAATCCCTAGTTTCTTTCTGAGTTCAGCTTTAGTGTTGCCCTGACAGTCTTTGCTGATCTCAAATGCTCCTCCCCAAATTATCTATTGTATAATAATTTTGTGCATATGTATATGTTCTAAATTCCTATAGATGAAAACAATTACCCATCTCCTCCTGCTTCCTTCAGTCCTACACACACACACACACACACACACACAGAGGACAACTATCGGTTTCTTAAGTGGATGGACTTTCACTTTTTTTTCTTTGTCCCAAAAATGCCTATCATAGTGACCAGTGCGTAATAAGCACTTAATAAATGCCTGCTGGTTAAGTAATTGTTAGTCGTTTCCCACTTCTTGAAGGTTTTCAAGCCCAAGCTTCTTAACCAGTCATCTAGTAAGTCATAGTCTAAATGCAGATGAGATTTCTTCCAACTCTCAAATTCTAGGATTTTTTGATTTTCCCTCTCTGGGGCTCAGTTTCCTCACCTGTAAAATCAAGGGGTTGGGCTGGATGAAGCCCATTTCAAGGTAGGACTCCTTAGGATATTAAAATGTTGTATTTTTTGTTTCCCTCTGAGGTTATCCCACGTTGTCTGGATATCAATCAGTTTCCCCTACACGTCCGCTGTAAATGGTCTGCTTTCAGGCTGTCCTTTTGTGGCTTTTGATTCAGGTTTCATTCTTCTCTCTTTCTTTAATTTTCTTCTGTCAGACCCCCCCAGACAAGGTGATTTTTGTTCTTAAACACAAAGATGACTTCCCTCCTCTCTGTCCTCCCGCCTCCCTCCAACCTCTTTCCCCTTCCTCTTACAAAAAAATAAAAGTCAGCAAGTATTTCTTAAGTACTTACTACTGCCTAGGGTGACTAGGTGTTGTGTTAGATAAGCAGAAGGGTAATTCAATTCATTGCACTGTTGCAGACTTTTATTGTTGCTGTTCAATCACATCCAACTTTTCTTGACCCCGTTTGGAGTTTTCTTAGTAGAGATACTGGAGCAGTTTGCCATTTCCTTTTCCAGCTCATTTTACAGATGAGGAAACTGAGGCAAAAAGGGTGAAGTGACTTGCTCAGGGTCACATAGCTAGAAAGTGTCTGAGGTCAGATTTGCACTCAGGAAGAGGAGTCTTCCCATCTCCTGACCCAGTGCTCTGTGCACTATGGCGCCACCTAGCTGCCCCCTATCAGACTTCCTACCTCACAGCATGGCTGGGAGGCAAGTTACTTCTCATAGGGCAGGTAGGTGGTGAACTGGATAGAACATGTGACCTGGAGTCAGGAAGCTTTGCATTCAAATCTAGCCTCAGACACTCATTATCTGTGTGACCTTGAGCAAGTCACTTAACCCTGTTTGCCTCAGTTTCCTCATTTGCAAAATGAGTTGGAGAAGGGCAAACCATTCCCGTATCTCTGCCCAGAAAACCCCCCAAAAGGGGTCACAAAGAGTAGAACACAACTTAAGAGCATTTCTTGTCAACTTTTACATGGCATAGAAACATGAGTTATGATTTTCAGCATTTTCAGCTGGAGAAGGAATCTGGGTAGCATAAGACAAATCTCCCTTCCAAAAGTTCCTTGTGCTTATATTTTATATACATTGAATCTATTTCCATGCACACATGGCATCTCCCCAGATAGAATGTAAGTTTCTTGAGGGAAGGGGCTTTTTTTTTTCTTTTGTTTTGTTTTTCTATCCACAGTTATTAGCACAGTGCCTGGAACCTTTTTCTTTTTTCTTTTTTTTTTTTTTTTTAACTAGACCTGTGACTTCATTGATATAAGGAACTTCCTTCTGGGGAAGAAATTTCCTCTGCCAATGTGGGTCAGCATCTGCTTTGCAATTTATAGTCTTGTCAAATTGCCTGGATTGTTAAGAGGTCAAGTGACTTGTCCAGGGTCACTCAGTTAGGCTGTGTCAAGGGCTATACTCAGACCTTCCTGCCTCCAAGGCTGGAGGCACTATACATGTGCTTGTTGATTGATGAAACTCAAACAATCCATTAATGAACAAGCATTTCTTTTTTAAAAATATAATTAATTAATTAATTTTTAGTTTTCAACATTCACTTCCATAAGATTTTGAGTTTTAAATTTTCTCCCCCTCTTTTCCTCCCCCCTTCCCAAGACAGCATGTGACCTGATATAGGTTCTACTTTATACATTCTTATTAAACATTTTCACATTAATGATGTAAAGAAGACTTATAACTAATGGGAGGAACCACAAGAAAGAAGAAACAAAACAACCAAAGAAAAGAAGAGCAAGTAGTCTGCTTCGATCTGCATTCAGACTCCATAGTTCTTTCTCTGGATGTGGACGGCATTTTCCATTAGGAGTCTTTTGGAGTTGGCTTAGATCCTTCCATTGCTGAGAAGAGCTAAGTCTATCAAAGTCAGTCATTGCACAGTGTGACTGTTACTGTGTACAGTGTTCTCCTGGTTCTGCTCATTTCACTCAGCATCAGTTAATTAACAAACATTTCTAAAGAAACTACTATGTGTCAGGTACTGTGCCAGGTTCTGGGGAGGCAGACAAGTGAAAAAAATCCCTGGAGAAAGTGTTGAGGGGGGTGGGATTAGACTTTCTTTCCTATCAAATAGTATCACTTTACCAAATGCACACATATAAACATATGCACACACTTGCCACTTCTGGGATGATGGATTTAGTGTTTGGGGGAACCCTTGAGATGATTTAATCCATCCTCCGAGGCTAAGAGAGGAGGAGCAGAGAAAAATTAAGGAGTGAAAATCATGGATGAGTAATTGGCAGAGAGGAGATTTGAACCCACGTCTTTCATTACAGATCCAGTTCCTCTTTTCACTTTTCAAGGGTTGTGACCCTGGCTTTCCGTTGGCCAGAAGCCTCCTTTCTTACAGGAAGAATCCTGGAGGGCTTCATGGAGAATGAGGCACCTGAGCTAGGGTTTAAAGAATAGCTAGGAATTAATGGGTGAAAATCATGGAGCCTCTCTGAGGCGTCTCTTCCAGAAGAAGCGGATGTTTAGGGGAAAGTCTTGAAAAAGATTCCACTTGCTTTCAGTTTGGGATTTGTTTGTAGAAGAGAAGGGCCCTAAGAAGCCTCAAGCGAGGGGAGGGGAAAAGGAAGGGAAGAGAAAACTGCCAGGTAAGGATTTCAGTTCTTTCCTCACCCCTCCCCCTCTAAAAATTAAACCCACAGGAAGCTGCTTTCCCTCTCCTTAATGTTTACATATAAACAGCCGCCAGCCCTTCTGGAAAAGCGGCCTAACTCCCTGACCACCCCCTTCCGCCCTCCCCCAGCCTCGGGGCCAAATACCTTTCCCCTTCACCCTGAAAGCTCTTTTCAGCACTGGGGCCCTAGGATGGATGGGGCCAGCCTTCTTGTAGGCAGGTGAAGGGCTAGGAGCAGTGAAGAGGTGGGGCCAGGGCAGGGAGCGGGGAGGAGGAGAGTCCTCAACTTAAACCACCCGCCACCCCCCCCCCCCATACGATGTCTCTTGAATCTGTCTCCGCTTCTATTGCCGCTGCTACCAGCTTAGTCTACACCCTCATTACCATCAGCCAGGACTGTTGCCATAGTCTCTCAGGGACTCATAGAGTTAAAAGGGACCTTAAGGTAATGTAACTATAAAGATAATATGCAATACATAATGCAACTTAAAGACAGTATGTAACTCATTTTAGAGTTGGGAAGGACCCTTGAGATGGTTTAGTCCAACCTTCTCATTTAACAGGTGAGGAATCTGAGGCCCATACAGATGGGATGGCTTGGTGAGAAATGGTAGAGCCAAAATTTGAACCCAGATCCTGTATCTCCACATGCAAAATTTCTTCTACTGTACTATGCTCATCTCCATTCTCTTCCCTTTCCTTCTCCCCCAACCCAACTTTTAAAGTTTAAAGATTAAAAAACACACTGCCAAATTTCTCTTCCTTATGCATAGGACTGATCATTTCAAACCTCTGCTCAGTGGCTCCCTTTTGCCAAACAAAGTTCCAGTGTCTTCCCTTGGCATTCAAGGCCTTCCAAAATCCAATGACCTTTGACTTTTCCAGCCTCGTCTCATCTTATCAACCTCATTCCCGCACCCCCCTCCCCCACCTACTCTATGCTTCTAGCCCATTGGACTGCTGGCTATTTCTTGAAAACAACCTGTGGTTCTGTCCACTGTGCTGCTCCTCATTGTTTCCTATTGGAATGTCATCCATGATTTGCACTCATTAATTTTTCTCTGTTCTTTAAATCCTAACTTAAGTGCGTCTTCTTCCATGTGGTCTCTTGAGATTATTACTGTAAGTAATGATTTCCCCCCAAAGACCTGACATAGACCTTTGATTTTTGTGACTCTTAAGTACCCTTCACCAGGCCTGGCATATAGTAGGTGCTTAATAAATGCTTATCGATTGATTGGTTAGTAGGATATACTATAGTTCTCTATGTGGTTTTCTCTATAAGATTTTTTGCGGGAAGCACCTAAAATAGTTCTCTGCACACAGTGGGTGCTTAATAAATTCTCGTTGGATTTAATTGAGAGAAGAAGAGTTAGGAACACAGGTGTGGGCAGTGTTTGCCGGAGCAAAGGCACCCTGAAGATTGTCTCCCACAACTCCTTCTCTAAAACTCCCTTTTTTCTGCACAGGAATTCCTCTTCTTGGTGGTCTCTCTTGCAGTTACCCCCTACTCCAAATTCTCAGTATATTTTAAGATTGCACACCCTAGTGGAAAGAAAACGAGTTGAAATCAGAATATCTACCTTAGACTCCTGATTCTGCTATACTACCCTGGTGGATAAGCCACTTCACCTTTCTGGACCTCAGTTTCCCTTTGAGTAAAATAAGGAAATCTTCCAACTCTAAACCCAATGATTCTTTGATCCTTGTAATGTTTTTCTGTCTTCACTTTCCCTTAGGAAAATCTGGCCTCAAAATTTCCATTCAGGCAAAGATATGAAACGCAGATAAGCATTTAAATTGTTCCGTCTCCCAGTGGAGTTTGTATTTTAACCAAGAGCTACTCACTCAATGGATACTGACTAGTCTGTGACATGGAGCTAGTGACTTCACCTGAGACTTAAGTTTCCTCATATGTGAAATGGGAATAATTACTGCATCTGTTTCATAGGATTGCTGTGAGGGTCAAATGAGAGAATGTATATAAAGAACTTTGCAAACCTTAAAACACTATATATGAATTAGTATTTTCATTGCTACTGTTCAGGGGCTATCCCTGCCACTAAAAGGGTTCTAATCTCATAAAGATCAAAGCTTTAACCTAGGTCAATCTAGCTGTGAATAGGGGTCTGACCATAGACCTCAAAGCCTTACGTGATAGCTTTCCACTTTCTCCCTCTTTAGAGTTTGACTCAAATGGAATACTCCCCACTCCACCTATTGGTTCATTACTTTATTGTCACTCAGTTGGTAGATAAACAATTATTAAGCACCTACTAGGTGTCAGGCATTGTGCTAAGCCCTGGGAATACAAAGGAAGGCAAAAGTCAATCCTAGCTCTTAAGCAATTCAGTCTTAATAGCATGCAGACAATTATGTACAACAGAACAATGTTGTTGTTCAATCATTTCAGACTCTTCATGGTCCCATTTAGGGTTTACTTGGCAAAGATACTGGAGTGGTTTGCCGTTTTCTTTTCCAGATTATTTTACAGACAAGGAAACTGAGGCAAACAGTGTTAAGTGACTTGCTCAGGGTCACACAGCTAGTAAATGTCTGAATTTGAAATCATGAAGATGAGTTTTCCTGATTCCAAGACTAGCTCTCCATCCAATGTGCTACCTAGTTGCATATACAGGATAAATCAGAAAATCTACCCTTGTTCTCTCATATCAAGTATCACAGGATTGAGAATCTTGGAGCTTATAAATATTGCTTATCATCTATTCCAACATTCTCATGTTACACATGAGGGAACTGAAGACCAGAGAGGGAAGTGACTTACTTGCCTAGTGTCACTCAGGTGATCACCAGAGCTAGTATTCAAGCAAAGGACCTCTGACTGAAGATCCCAGGCTCTTTGTACTATAGGCTACAGCTGCCCTTTCAAGGCTTTGAAAAGAGGGCTGAGGGTGATTGAAAGGAATAAATGAGCCAAGCATTGAACTTCCTGAAGAACCACAAAACATGAAGCTGCCTGGAGTAAGCTCTTAATAATGCTCGTTGAATGAATGAACATAGATTGTTCGAGCTGGAGGAGACCTGAGAACACAGAATGGTTAGCCTTTGCAAAGGACCTTAGAACAAAGAATGTTGGAAAACACAAAGTTAGAATGTCAGGACTGGAAGAGACCTCGGAACTTAAAATGTTAGAATGCACTAGTTACAATGTCAGAGCAGGAAGCAATCAGTCAGTCAACCTATAAACACTTGTTAATTGCTTACTATGTGCCAGGCAGTGAGAAAACATGGTATATGGGATGGGTGATGCAACAGCCATCTTATTCTTAAATTTTTGCCTCCTCTTCAGAGCATAGATGGGAGGGAAAGAATACTACCCCAGATCAATCTTCCTAAAGAGTTCTGATCATCAAAAGTTTTAATGATTTCCCAAGGCGCAGAAGGTATATTCTAAATGCTTTCCAAGGAATTAAGACACTCCATGTTCTGACCTTGACCTCCCTTTCTGTTTAAGCTTATACTACTCCCCTGGCATAGTTGTACTTCCCCAAACACAACCCATTAAAGCTAGTAAGAATCTTAGAGGTCATCTAGTCCAACTTATTTTTTACAAAGGAGGAAAGAGGTCTTGAGTGACATGAGAATCTCAGTTAGCAAGGGCGCTACAAAATGATTCATCCCCTAGGTAGGACCTGTGGATAGTACTCATATCTAGAAATGTTTGTTGAATGAATGAATAGGTTTTTTTAAAGGGAGCTTTTAAGATGGTTTTATTTTCCACTCAGGGATTTGCCTAACAGGCTTTTCTGCTTTCCACTGACATTGCTGTAGGAACCACTCGAAAGGAGAACCACCCTCCCTAGGACATTTGTCTAGAAGTCTGGGGTAGTGGGACACTTGCCTGATCTTCGTAGGATGAAGGGATAGGGAGACAGTGATGGCTTGAGCTCTTGAACCCTCTGCCCAGTGGTCTAATCTCTTGAGACTGAGCCCAGAAGCTCTGGGAAGATTTGGGATCATCTTACTCTGTTCTTACTCTCCCATTTGGAGGGAGATTTTGAGGAGGAAAGAAGAGAAGGAGGAGGAGAAGCCCTAATTCTTCACACTTCTTAGGTCTTCACAGATTTCCCACTTCACAGGCTTTCTAAGAGCAGGGACTCAAACCCTTCAAGGGCTTTTGAAACAATTAGGCTTGCAAGTGTCGGACAGCTCAGTTTAATTGCTTAAAAACCACTTGAGGCAACAAATGACCCAGAGTGCAGCCCTGAGGATGAGGGTAAAGGTGGGGGGTTGGGTGGGAAACATGATTGCAAAAGCCTCATCCCACCATAATTTCCAGGGATTTTATTGATGGCCAAGGACAGGAGAATGGGTAGTAGGGAAGAATACAAGGAAAAGACTAGGGGGAAACCGCAGGAATTGTTTGAATAAATGGCGGCATATGAATGTGATGGGATATTATTGCCCATGAGAAATGATGAATATGAAGAATTTGGAGAAATGTGGGAAGATTTGTATGAACTAATACAGATCAAGGTAGTAGAACTAGGAGAACAATTTACACAATGACCACAATAATGTAAAGAAAATAGCAATGCTGAAAGGATTCTGAACGCTGATGCATATAGTACCCAATGAGGACATCGGCAGATTGATAGCACAATGTATTTCCCTCATCTTCCCAGAGGACTGGTGAGCTACAGATAGAGTCATACTTTTTTAGACCTGATCAGTGCAGTGATTGGTTTTCCTTGGCCATGCTTCACTCCCTTTCTCCTGGATATTTTGTCATCTGTTTTGCCTCTGCCCTCTTCCCACCTCAAGTAGCACCTTCAAAACTAAACCTCAAGAAGGCCGTATTTCCCTCCCTGGGTGAATTAATCAAATAAGCTTTGGATTGCCACTCTGGGCTATCTTTATTTCCTATGGGAAAAGCCTATGCTTATTCCTTTGATTTATTTTTCTCATCTTATTGCTATAGCTAGAATTTTGGGTACAAGACTAAACAGTAATGGTGATCATTGGCATCCTTGCTTCTCCCCTGATCTTATTGGGAAGGCTTCTAACTTATCTCTGTTACAGATAATGCTTGCTCTTTGTTTTAGATAGACATTACTTATCATCTTAAGGAAAACTTCATTTATTCCTGTGCCTTCTCAAGTTTGTTTTTTTAAACAGAAATGAGTATTGTGTTTTATCCAAAACTTTTTCTACATCTATTTACACAATATCATATGATTTTTGTTGTTTTTATTCTTAAGACAGTCAATTCTAGTTTTCCTAATATTGAACTAGTCTTGCATTCCTGGTATAAATCCAGCCTGTGTGTGATCTTTGAGATATATTCCTGTAGTCTCCTTGTTAATATTTTATTTAAAATTTTTGCATCAACATTCATTAGGGAAATTGGTCTATAGTTTTCTTTCTCTGTTCAGCCTCTCTAGTTCAGGTGTCAAGGCCATATTTGTGTCATAAAAGTAATATGATAGGATCCTTTCTTTATTTTTTTCAGTTCATTTAGAATTAGAGTTGAGCTCTATTGATAGATAAATGAGTACACATTCACCTTACTATATCTAACCTCCTCCCTTCCCAGTCTTCACCTCATGTTTCTCATCCTTCCACCCTCAACATCTTACCACCAGCTCATCAGCAGGCTTGTATACTGTGCTAAAGCACTGACCTCTCCCCTTCCCTTCAACCCCCAGGCTTTCTGCCTTAGGATCCATGGAATGATGAAAAAAGCAAAAACTGGAGCCCTTGGCTCCAGTCACTATTCCTGTAGAGTGCTTGGTCTGGAGTCAGGAAGACCTGAATTCAAACTGGCCTCTCTGCCTAAGCTGCTTCTACTGTAAAAACGAAGCTAATAATGGTATTTACCTCGAAGAATTGTGGTGAGAATCAAATGAGATAATACTTGTAAAAAGCATTTAGTTGGCATATAGTAGACGCTATGCAAATATTCATTCCCTTCCCCTTCCCTAGAGGAAAAAAAAATATAAAAGCCTCTTCATCCTGGCCACCACTTCTCCATATGTGTTGTCACTGCCTTTTAGAATATAAGCTTCTTGAAGGCAAGGGTTGTTTTTTTTTATTGGTACCTCCAATGTCTAATACCATGCCTGGTACATATCAGTTGCTTAATATATATTTTTCATTCATTCACATGAATTTGTTGCAAGTAGGGTGTTCTAATGGAGATAAATGGGAAGTCACTGGAAAATAACATTAAAAAAGCATCAATAAAACATTTAAAAAGAACATAAAATATAAGAAATGAATATAAAGAATGAAAAATGGAAGGAAGGAGAAAAAGAAAGAAAAAAGAAGGAAGAGAAAGAGAAAAAGAAAGAGAACAGGTAGGAGACTGTAGGCATTTCCCTAGGCCTTAATTTCCTTGTCTGTAAAGTGAACCAGTTGGGCCAGACAATCTATAAGGTTGATCTCAAACCTATGGCATTACAATGATAATTCACATTTGCATAAGAGCTTTATAGTTTTTAACTACTTTCACAGCATTGTCTCACCGGATCTTATCAACTAAGCTGTGAGGTAGACAGTTGTATTATCATTTCCATTTTATAGGTGAAGAAATTGAAGCTCACAGAGGGGGATCAATTTCTTAAAGTCACACCTTTGGTCAATGACCAAGAGAGGACTCAGGCTCTAGTTCTGAGAAACAGTTGCTCAGGGAAAGAGATCTTGGTTTTGGGTTGTTTTTTTTTTTTTTGGTAGACAACAAACTCAATGTGAATCAACAGGATGACAAGGCAGTCATAAAAAACTAATTCCATCCTAGGAATTAAGATGGCACAGTGTCCAGAATGAGGAGGGCAAGAGTCTAGTTGTCCTCTACCCTGATCACACTAAATCCAAAGGACTTTGACTTTGAATGCTTTCTGGATGATACATTTTAAGAAAGACTTTGATCGACAAGATGAAGTTCATCAGAAAGAGGGTGATCAGGATGATAAAGAGACATGAATCCATGTCAAATGATGATTGGTTTGTTTTGCCCAGGAAAGTGAACACTTGGAAGGTACATGCTTGCTATTTGGGGGGGGGGGGTCACATGGAAGAAGGTGTCACACGAAGGGTTGTCACATGGAAGAGGGATTAGACATGTTGCATTTGGCCCCAGAAGGCAAGAGAAGAAGCAGAGAATGGAATTCACAAAGACACAGATTTTAATTTGACATCAGAGAAAAGTCCCCAATATTTTGAACCATCTAAAGGTGGAACACGTTGCCTCTGGAAGTAGAGGGTGTCCCAACACTGGAGATATTATTTTTTGATCAGAGGCCGGATAACCACTTCCTTAGGTATTTTGTAGAAAGGATAGCTGCTCTGGTGTAAGTTAGATCACATGACCCTGGAGGTCCTCTTAACCCTGCTCCTGTATTTCTGTCTTTTCTCCCCATCTAGACTATAAGCTATTAAATTGTAAGGACCACATCCCTTACGTTTCACTTACTGTTTAGCAATTTGCTAGGCATGAAGCAGACACTCAGCAAATGCTTCTTGAACTGAGTTGATTTGAGCAGGGCTATTGGTAATCCAAAAATCACTTATCCTTCACTTTGGAATAGGTCCCAATTCTTTGGGAATTTACAGCATTCTTAACCAAATAATGATGCTATGTTGCAAAGAACAGCCAGGAAACTATCCAGCTTCCTGAGATTTCCCATCTCATCCACCTGATTAAGTTTTCTCCATGCCTGCTCCATGATAGTGACGGGTAGTGTTCCTGCACATGCCTGTGAAGCCCTAACCTAGGCAAAGCAGTCCTCTCTCCCTGGAAGTTTGGCTTTCTTTGGGCTACTGAAATGATTTGGCTTCAAAAGACTTCCTTTTGCACAGGCTTTACAGGACCAGATTAAAATGGTGGCAATATCAACAAAGAACTTTTAAGTAAGCAGAGTGGGTGATAATGACAACCAGATGCTCAAAGTAAAATTTGTGGCTAATCTGTTGCCACAGTAGGCAAAATGGAGGATTGACTCAGGATCCCTATAGCAGGTGTGAGCACCCTCACACTAAGCCAAATCTCATCAGCACAAAGGTCACTTATCACTGCCATACCCCCACCTCATCGATTTCAAGAGCTGCAATGCCTTGGTCTTGGCATCTGGCTTATACTCTCCCTACTCCTCTGGTGGCAGTGAAGTGACAGCAGTGGTGAGCACTTATCCTTCTCCCTCCCCCACTCCCTGGCCTATGCAAAAACCAGGGGTAGGAACTTTGATAAGATACTTTTCAAAGGTTGCCAAGCCCTGTCCTACAAGATGACACATGTTGGATCTAACAGGTCATCTTAAGCAGACTCTATTCCAAGGGCCAAGGAATATGGGGTGATAAGGTAAAGAGAAGAGTCTGAAAGGAAAGGGAATGATCATTTATAAAGTACCTACTGTGTGCAGGCACTGTGCTAAGTGCTTTCCTTCCTTCCTTCCTTCCTTTCCTCCTTCCTTTCCTCCCTCCCATCCCTCCTTCCCTCCCTCCCTCCTTCCCTTCCTTCCTTCCTTCCTCCCTTCCCTCCTTCCTTCCCTCCTTCCTTTCCTCCTTCCTTCTCTCCTTCCTTCCCTCCCTCCCTCCCTCCCTCCTTCCTTCCTTCCTTCCTTCCTTCCTTCCTTCCTTCCTTCCTTCCTCACTCCCTCCTTCCCTTCCTCCCTTCCTTCCCTCCTTCTTTCCTTCCTTCCTTCCTTTCCTCTTTTGCTTTCTTCCTTTCTTCCACTTTTTCTTTCTTTCTCTCTTTTTTAAACAACTATTATCTCATTTGATGATTTGACTCATTAGATTATTGACTCACTGGTCATTAGACTCATTTGAGTCTGGAACAATTTTATTTTCAGAGACAGCCCTTGGGGTAGTCTAAAGAGCACAAGACAAGGAATCAGAAGACTTGGGTTTGAATCCTGAACACACTACTTAATAAACTGGGACCTTAAGCAAGTTACTTTGCTGTTCAGAACTTCAGTTTCTTCATCTTAAAATAGGAATTGCCTTTTCTTCCCATTTCAGGGTTGCTGTGAGGACCAATGAAGTAATAATAAGGGGTGTGAAAGTTCTTTGTAAAAATAAAGTGATCTCCAAAGAAAAAGGAAAAAGACTTATTGTACAAAGATATTTACAGCAACTCTTTTTGTGATGGCAAAGAATTGGAAATTGAAGAGATTCCCATCAATAAGGGAATGGCTGAACAAGTTGCATTATATGATTGTGATGGAAATACTATTGTGCTATAAGAAATAACTAGGGGGATAGTTTCAGAAAAACCTGGGAAGATTTATATGAATTGAGGCAGAGTGAAGTGAGCAGAACCAGGAGGACTTTGTACACAGTAACAGAAATATTGTAAAGATGATTAACTGTGAAAGACTTAGCTAGTCAGATCAATACAATTATCCAAGACAATTCTGAAGGACTCATGATGAAAAATGCTATTCACCTCTAGAGAAGGAACTGATGGAGTCTGAATGTAGATGTAAGTATACTTTTAAACTTTATTTTTAAAATTTTTTTTGTTTGGTGGTTGGGGTTTTTTTTTTTGCTCTGTTTTCTTTTGCAACATGGCTAATATGGAAATATGCTTTGCATGACTGCACATGTATGTTCTATATAAAATTACTTACCTTCTTAGGGAGGGGCAGGAGAGGGTGAGACATTTTGGAAAACAAAATTTTTAAAAAAGTGCTAAAATTGTTTTTATATGTAATTGGAAGAAATAAAATATTAAAAATTTAAATAAAATAATTTCACTCCTCAAAATTCTCATACCACTATGCTTGACCATTTGATCTCTCATACATTTATCCCACTATAGACTCCATTACAGATATTTGAGTATATGCCCCATCCTCCTTTATTAGATCATAAGCTCTTTAAAGGTGGTGTCTCTGTCAATTTTTTTTACCTTTATATTTCCAGCACTCTGTATCATGCCCTGCATATAAAGGTATTATTAACAAATGTTTTTTCAACTGAGTTGTATTTTTTAACTGAATGTCTCAAACTCGGCAAATCCAAAGTAGAATTCATTAACTCCCACATCCATCTCACTCCTCTTTTGAATTGTCCTATTTCTTTTAGTCACTATCCTTCCAGTCACCCATGTTCAAAAGCTCTGTGTCATTTTCAACACCTTACTCTGATTCACACGGAATATCCAGTAAGTTGCCAAATCTTGTAGTTTCGATTCACTTTTATTTTCAATTCCAAATTCTTTCCCTCCTGCATTGAGAGGGTAAGAAAAACAAAACCCATTACAGATATGTATAGTCATGAAAAACAAATGTCTGCATTTGAAAAAATTCAAACTTTTTGGTATTTTCTACATTCACATCTTTCCCATATATCTCTCTTTTATTACATTCACACAACTAACATCTGAATTAAGGCCTGCCTCTCACCTGTCTGAATTGGGCTCCCTGTCTAAAGTCTTTCCTCACTCCAATCAATGCTCCACTCAGCTGCCAAAGTGATTGCCCTAAATCATAGGTCTTGACCACATCACTTCCCCTACTGAATAAACTCCAATAGCTCCCTATTAACTCTAGGATGTAATGCAAATGTCTAAATGATGACATTTAAAGCTTTTTGGTATTTAGAGCTTTTTACAATCTTTCTGGTGTTCTTGCACATTACTCCTTTCCGTGAATTCTAAGATCTCCAGCCATACTTGCTGTTCCTTAAATACTATGCTTCATTTCCCCTCTCAGTGCCTTTCTGTTGGCTTGTGCCCCATTCCTGGAATGCTCTTTCCCCTTGAATCTGCCTCTTAGGGATTCCTGACTCTGGAGGACAGAGCCAGGCTGATGACTTTGCACAGTCCTGCCTCACTTAAATCCAATTCATTGCAAGTCATGATATCACCCTCCTGAAGTCTTTGGTCCTCTTCAAGAACAAAGGAAGAACTACAGCAGCAACAATACCACCACCACCACCACAACCGCCTTCCTCAGAAGATGGTGTTGGTGTCTTCCAGTTGTCAGTGTCTTCCCTTCTAAGATTATCTTCCATCTATTTTTTTAATGTATTGCATGGGTAACTAAGGTGGGACTTTCTTACTGTTTTAGAATGATAAATTAATTAAGTTTTTTTGATTGAGCCTTACTAGGTGCAAAGCCCCAGGCCCAAACCCCTAATTACTAGGTGCTAAGCCTATGTGGGCATGAAGCCCTCAGGGTCCTAAGGGGAGTTCCAAGACCAGAGCCAATAGTAGGAGCCTAAGTTCTAGTTCTCAGATGACATTTGATGAGGGCTAAAGAGTATATAAAAAGAGAGAACAGAGCTATTTGCTTGGGGCTCTGAGCCACAGGAAGAGTGGCCCATGACTCTGAGCCAGCTGTTGTTGTGAGCTCCCCAGCTCCTGAACTCAGATGTTGATGGTTTCTTGGCAACTATGAATTGTATTTGGTCTGTTTATAATGTATGTTTGTAATTTGTTTGTATTTGCTCTAAAGTTCAGGGTGCAGGCTTCTTCCCCTGAACTAAGTGAGTTTATATGTATATGTTGGATTAAAGTAAGATTGTTAACTCCTTAATGTTACTTTCCTTGGTAAAGCAGATCAAAGAACCTGTGCTGGCAGCATTCTTGTTGTTGGACTTGTGTTGGTCTTTCACCCCCACAGCAGCTGCGAACCAAATTGTTGCAACATGTATCTTGTATATACCTATTTATATACATATTAATTCCCCTCCCCATTAGAATACAAGCTCCTTAAGGGCAGGGACTATTTTTGATTTTTTGTTGTATCCCCAGCTTGGCATAAAGTAAGCAATTAATGCATTCTTGTTGATTGATTGATAAATTGTGTTGACATGATTCTTTCATCCCTTAACCACCTACAGAGGGCTATTCTGTAGAAAATTGGTGGCAGAGTGATTTAGATTGCTCTCCTAGAAGGGAGTAAGGAGGGGGCAATTACATTTCTCTCCTATAGAGCCTGAATGACACCCCAGGGCAGAATTGTGATGTACCATCCTTAAGAGCTCTCTTCCTTCTTCCCACCTTCCCTAGACAGGTCGCTCCTGCTGCCCAGTCTATTCCCTTACAGAGAAAAACATCTGGTAGACTCATTCATAGTAAGACAGTAAGCATGTTGGTTACCCTCTTGAGACTGAGGGTTTGTGTTTCCAAAAAGGAAATGGGAGAAAAAATGGAATGCTTAACCCCCACCCCAAAGAGGAATATACATTAGCAATTAGAATAGGAAGTGACAACAGAACTTAGAATGCTAACACATTTAGAATCTAGAACATGGAATGTTGGAACATGGAACATAGAATGGCAGAGTTGGAAGGAATCTAAGAGAACCCCTTCAATCTTTTTATTTTACAGATGGAAAAACTGAGGCACAGAGAAGGGATAGAGATGGCTCTAAGATCACACAGTTAGGGATGGAGACATTACTAGAACTTTGAGCTTCTAATTTCCAGTTTCTTTTTAATGGCAAAATGTCTGCTGTCAATAAGAGAAATATTTTGGGGCCAGGATGCATTCCTACCCATGCCTACTTAAGGCCTGCCTGGGGTCTTCTCTTGAACAGAGTCAATTCAATAAATATTCACTTCCAGGGATAATAGGGCATGATCATCAATGAGGGCTGATGTATTCTGAGGAGTTGCCCCTACACATTCCTGTTTCCTTCAACCTTCCAAATTCATAAAATTAGCTCCCATTTTTAGTGTTCTTTATGGTTTCCAAAACCCTCACCAGTGACCATTTGACAGATGAAGAAGTCCCCAAGAAGTTAAATGGTTTTCTCAGGGCCACACAACTGGCTTGTAGTTGCAGAATAGGCAAGAACCCATGGAATCCAACAGAAGGTAAGCTCCTTGAGGGCTGCTTTCTTTTATGCTTTTCTCTCCTTCCCCTTTCCTCCCCTCCACCCCCATCACAATTCATAGTATATAGTAGCCACTTAATTAATATTTATTAAACCCAGGTCAAATGACTTTTAAGTCCTCTGCTTTTTTCACCTCACTCTTTTCAGTCATAATAAGGTGGGGGAGATGGGGTTGAATTTGGGAGGGAGCTCTCTATCTATAGGCTGAATAAATCTTCTGTATCCCTGAGCCAGTTATTTTTGCCCCTGGAATCAAGAGAAGGGTAGGTCCTCTCAGAATGGGATGAGCCTGAACCTCTGTCCCCTCCCCTGCTCCTATTCCCTATTTACTGAGCCCCCAACCCTTCTACCCACCATAAATCTTCAACTCTGGTAAAAAAAAAAACTCTAAAGTGGCGCGACTCTGGCGAATGAAAACGGTGATAAATCTCTGTCCATTAAGCTTGTTTTGCAGTACAAACATTGCCAAACAAGGGCCCATCGGGGCGCCTCCTTCCCACACTGCCCCTGCCTTGCATAGCTTTAAATGGAAACGGTTGCTTTTAACATCTATTTACTGCTTGGAAAAGAGGAGATGATTAAGAGCAAGGGATGCCTGGTCAGGGAATGCCACGCCAGGTGAAGATCCCCAAGCTCCACACACCTGAGCTGGGCTCCCCTCCATTCACTAACCCCTAACTTCTGAAAGCAGGTCCCAAATAGCTCTCTGAGGTTTGTTTTTTGTGGTGGAGGGGAAAGTGGGAGATGGAGAAAAAGCAGAACCCACTCTAAGAGATTAAATGATGAAACCCCAAGCTTCCTCAGTCTGATCCCTATCTTTCCTACTTTCTCTCTCATTTCTCCTTAATACACACCCCTCCATTCCACAGGGAGACCAAGTCTCCTTCATGTGCTCCCCAATTAAAATTTCTGCCTTCCCACCTAGTGCCTTTTCTTCATCTGCAATGTCCCTCTCCTTCCACTCCACTTATAAGAATAATATACTCCCTTTTAGGGCCAAATGCCACCTTCTCCATGCAGCCTTCCTTGGTGAGCCTAGCCCCCTGGGCTATCCTTCTTTAGAATGCCCAAAGGCCCAATTGTTTCAATCGTTTCTCTAGAGTCAGCTAGTTGTTGAAGTGTATGGCATGCTGGAACTGGAGTCAAGAAGATCTAAGTTTAAAGCCTGACTCAGATGCTTACTAGCTGTTGTAGACTCTGGGCAAGTCACTTAACCTCTGTCTGCCTCCTCATTTGTAAAGTGGGGCCATAGGAGGGCCTGCCTCCCAGGGTTGTTGTGAGGATCAACAGAGATAATATTTGTAAACCCCTTTGCAAACTTTAAAGTGACATATAAAATACTTACTATTAATATTATCATCATATTAGACCTTACAGTCTCCTCTTATTTCAATAAGTGTTTTATTCTTATCCAATCAACTGCATTTCCTTGAGAGTGTCACTGTCTTGGATTAGTCATCTTCATTTTTATCCATGAATATTGTTCTAGCCACAAAACAACCCTGTAGACAAGAAAGTGGAGTCTGGAGAGGAGAAGAGATTTGTTCAATGTCACACAGTTATTAAGCCAAAGAGACTCAAACTCAGGTCTTTTTTTTATTTCTTTTTCCTGTATTTTTAATAGTATTTTATTTTTCTCCCATTATGTATCAAGACTATTTTTAGCATTCATTTTTACAAGATTTTGAGTTCCAAATTTTTCTCCCTCCCTCCCTCCCCTCCCTTCCCTCCCCTCTTCCTAAAATGGTAGGTAATATACATGTGTTTCATGTAAAAACATGTTTCCATATTAATCACAGTTGTGAAAGAAGAAACAAAAGGGAAAAAAACACCAAAAAGAATAAAGTGAAAAAAATATGCTTCAATCGGCACTCAAAGTCTGTCAGTTCTTTATCTGGATGTGGATAGTATTTTCCTTCGTGAGTGCTTTCTACTTATCTTGGACCATTGTGTGGCTGAGAGCTAAGTCATTCGCAGTTGAGATTATCACACAATGTTGCTGATACTATGGTACAATATTTTCCTGGTTCTGTTCATTTCACTTTGCATCGGTTTGTACAAGTCTTTCCAGGTTTTTTTGAAATCTGCCTACTCATCATTTCTTATTGCAGAATAGTATTCCATTACATTCACATACCATAGCTTGTTCAGTCATTCCCCAATTGATGGGCATCCCTTTAATTTTCAGTATTTTGCCACCATGAAAAGGGTTGCTATAAATATTTTTGCACATAAAGGTCCTTTTCCCTTTATTATGATATTTTTGGATATACAGACTGAGTAGAGGTAATCCTGGATCAAAGGGTATGCACAAGTTGGTTGCCCTTTGGGCATAGTTCCAAATTGCTCTCCACAATGTCTGGATCAGTTCCCAACTCTACCAACAGTGCAGCAGACCCAATCTTCTCACATCCTCTCCAACATTTACAATTTTCCTTTTTTGTGACACTAACCAGTCTAATAGGTATGAGGTGGTACTCACTTGTTTTAATTGCATTCCTCTAATCAAAAGTGATTTAGAGCACTTCTTCATATGCCTATAGATAGCTTTGATTTCTTCATCTGAAAACTGCCTGTTCAATGGCTTGTATTCTTATAGATTTGACTCAATTTTCTATATATTTGAGAAATGAGGCCTTTATCAGAAACACTTGCTGTAGATGATGTTTCTCAGCTTTCTGCTTTCCTTCTAATCTTAGTTGCATTGGTTTTGTTTGTGCAAGAGTTTTAATTTAATATAATCAAAATTATCTATTTTATATTTTGGAATGCTCTCTATCTCTTATTTGGTCATGAACTCTTCTCCATAGATCTCACAGGTAGACTATTCCTTGCTCTTCTAATTTGCTTATGGTATCAACCTTTATGTCTAAATCATGTGCCCATTTTGCTTCCATCTTCTGCGACCCCTGATCTGCCCTCTCTTCTGTCAGCTCCCCCCTTTACTTAATCTCCTCCTCTCCTATTTCCCTGTTGGGTAAGACAGATTTCTATATTCAACTGATTTTGTATATTATTCTGTCTTTGAGCCAATACTGATGAGAATAAGATTCAAGCAACTCCCATTGTCCACCCTCCCATCTTTCCTTCCACTGTAACAGGTTTTTCCATACCTCTTCATGTGAAATAATTTACCCTGTTCTACTTTTCCCTTCATTTTGTACCCAGTGTATGCCTCTTTCTGATCCCTTAATTTTTTATTTCATTCCCTCAAGTTCACCTTATACCTGTACCCTCTGTCTATGTATATTCTTTCTAGCTGTACTATTAGTGATACAATTTTTAAGAATTAGAAGTATTGTCTTCCCATGTAGGGATGTAAACAATTTAGCTCTATTGAATCCCTTATGTTTTCTTTTCCCTTTTCCATTTTTTATGCTTCTCTTGGGTTTTGACATGAGAGCAGATTTTTTGCTCAATTCTGGTGTTCTCCATATGAAGGCTTGAAATCCTTCTATTTCATTGAAGGACCATTTTTTCCCCTTGAAGTATTATGCTTAATTTTTGCCAGGTAGGTGATTCTTGATTGTAGTCTAGCTCCTTTGCCTTCCAGAATATCATGTTCCATGACCTCCAGTCCTCTACTGTTGCAGCTGCTAAGTCCTGTATAATGCTGATTGTGGTTCCCCAATATTTGAATTGTTTTTTTCTAGACACTTGTGGCATTTTTTCCTTGACCTGATAGTTTCGAAATTTGGCTATAATATTCCTTGGAGTTTTTATTTTGCCATCTCTTTGCTGAGGTCATCCATGAATTCTTTCAATGCCTATTTTGCCCTCTGATTCCAGTATATCAGGGCAGTTTTCCTGGATAATTTCTTGAATGAAGCTGTCCAGGTCCTCCTTTTGATTATGGCTTTTAGGTAGTAGTCCAATGATTATGATATTGTCTCTCCTGGATCTAATTTCCAGGTCATTTATTTTTCCAATGAGGTGTTTTGCACTTTCTTTTTCTTTTTATTCTTTTGAATTTGTTTGATTCTTCATGTCTCATAGAGTCATTAGCTTTTACTTGCCCAATTCTAACTTTTAAGGAGTTATTTTCCTCAGTTAGTTTCTGTACTTCCTTTTCCATTTGGCCAATTGTACTTTTTAAGGAGTTCTTTTCTTCAGTGGATTTTTGTATCTCCTTTTCCAATTAGCCAGTTCTACTTTTTAAGCAATTGTTTTCTTTTTCCAAGCTGTTTATTCTTTTTTCATAATTCTCTTGCATCACTTTCATTTCTTTTCCCATTTTTTCTTCTACCTCTCTTACATGATTTTTAAGCTCCTTTTTGAGCTCTTCCATGAGTTCTACCTGGACTTGAAACTGGTTCCCATTTTTCTTTGGGGCTTTGCCCATAGTTGTTTTGACATTGTTGTCCTCTTCTGAGTTTGTGTCTTGATCTTCTCTGTCAACATAATAACTTTCAATGGTCAGATTCTTTTGTGGTTGTCGTTTTCTCATCTTTTTTGGACTTTTTCTTTTTGTACAAATTTGAGCTCTGCTCCCCGGGGTAGAAGGGGCACTATCTCAGGTTTCTTGTGCCAGGGGCAGTAGGCCCTGGCTTTTTATCTAATGCTTCACTGATGTTGCCCTGAGACCCATGGGGGACCCTAGTGTCTGATGCTGTTCAAGGGGGTGTGGGTGGCAAACCCAGGTCTTCTGACTCAAAATTCATTGCTTGTTTCACTCTTCCTTGCCCATTCTTTAGCACTTAATATTATAGGTCTATTTTCTGAGGTTCACAAAATACTTACCAATGGTAACTAGTACAGGTATTACTATCATGCCTGATTTACAGTTTTATAAAACTCAGCCTCAAAGACATTACATTAAGTGTCAGGGTCAGAATTTGAACTCAGATCCCCTGACTCCTATATGCAGGCATACACTATATCATTACGTATCACACAGATGCTCACTACATATTTGTTGATAGACTAAGGGGTAGGCACCATGGTTTAATGGAAAAAATAATTGACCTGGAGTTAGAATCCTAGGTTTGAGTGTAGGATCTTGGGTGAGTTACTTCCATTCTGGGACCCTTAGTTTATCTGACCAAGGGAGAATGTAATACCTACCTCACTTATTTCTCTGGGCTTTTGTGAGGATGCAGATAATAACTGTAAAAGTACTTCAGCAAGTTAAAAGTGCTGTGTAAATGTTAGGTGGTGCTGGAGGTGCAGACAGATTATTCTTTCTCCAAACAGCACCCTAGCTTTGGTGCCAAGAACTAGGTGCCAACTGGCATGGTATTCAGATGCACTTATTTTCATGTGGCTTATTCATTATCAAAACTCAGACCACTTCCTCCTTTCATCTCTACTTTTCTCTTTCCTGGACAACCTACTTACATGAAGGTTTATTAAGGTCCTGCTATGCCCAAGGCACTGCTGGAGACACTAAGGAAATGGAAGCAGTCCTGCCCTCAAGTGTTTTACATTCTACTTTGGACTCTGATTGAAATAAAGAAGGTTGTCAAGGCATGCTAGGTGGTGGAGTGGTGTGTTGATAAGCAAAATAGCCTTTGTTTTCTTTGAGTAATTCAGAGAGCCTTACTAGGTGCTAAGCCCCAGGTCCAAACCCCATTAGGTGTTAACCTAATCCATGTGGATGTGAACCTCCCAGGGTCCTAAGGGGAGGGACCAACTCAAGAACCAATCACCAGAGCCTGATGTTCCGCAGGTATAGGACAAATGATTTATTCATTTTAGTAACCAACACAAATGAAGTCACTTTCAGGTGGGTCGTATCTGTGTTGGGTTCTTTAAACAAACCATGAATATTCTAAAGTCCAGCAGTGGAGGAGACCTTTCACCTTCCAGGGAGACACTACAATGCCCTATTCACTTTTAAGGTCTTCGATCTTAAGCCAAGGGCAGGAGAGAGGAAGGCAGAAGGATCTTTTATCTCCTACCAAAAATATTTGCATTCCAAGTTCTGGTGATTCAGATGACCTTTGATGATGTCTGAATCCCTATAAGAAGGGAGGACAGAGCCATTTGTGCGGGGCTCTGGAGATGGTGTTGATGAGGAGACTCCGGGCAGCTGTAGCTAAGGAGCCCTCCAGCTTGTAAACCTGGATGCTGAAACTTTGTGTTTCCCAACTATGTGTTGGGATTTGAATCAGACAAAGTCGGTTAATGTTTGTAATTTGTTTGCATTTTGTTTTGAAGTTCAGGGTGCTGAATTTTTCCCCTGAACTGAATGATATTTGAATGCTGAATTAAAAGTAAGCTTGTCAACCCCTTCACCTTGCTTTCCTTAATTAAGCAGATCAAAAGAACCTGTGCTGTTGGCAGCTCTCTGGGTACTGGCTGTGGGTGAATCTTATACCCCCACAGAAGCTGCTAGCCAGATTGTTGAAACAAGTGGATACAGTGCCAGGCCTGGAGTCAGGAAGACTCATCTTAGTGAGTTCAAATCTGACCTTAGATACTTACTAGCTGTGTGGCCCTGGGCACATCACTAAACCCTGTTTGCCTCAGTTTCCTCATGTGTAAAATGAGCTAGAGAAGGAAATGGCAAACCACTCCAGTGTCTTTGCCAGGAAGATCCCAAATGGGGTCACAAGAGTCAGACATGACTGAAATGCCTCAAGTCAAGCAAATATTCAAAAGCTTATGGAACCTCAGAGATGGAAAGGACCTCAAAGTATATTTGATCTAAACTGCACTTGAACAAGACTGCCTTCCATACTAACCTCAACAAGCAGCTTCTGGCTTCTGCTTCAATACTTTCTTAGATGGGGAACTTACTCCTTAGGAAGGTAGCTCACCCCATTTTTGGAGAACTTCAATCTTTAAGAACTTTTTTATACAGGGAGTTGGTATTTTCAGAAAAGAGAGCCTAACTTTAAAACTCCATCTCTGCTCATAAAGACTAGATAAAAAAGTCAGGGTCTATCTTTGAGTTCTTAGAACCAGGGATATTCCGGAACCCTGGGATGCCCCAGAACTTGAAGAGACTCTTAGAGATCATCTGGTTCAAGTACCTACCAGAAAACTGAGGTCCAGAAAGTTTAAATGCAAGACCACAGAGTGAGTAGGTTAGGGGGCTAGTTATTCAAGGGGGTGGCACACTATGCTAATAAAACCAAGGTAACAGGTGCCAACTAGGGAGGGTAAGTTAGATGTCAATCAACCAGCATTTTTTAAGTGACTACTTTGTGCAAGACCCTGAAAAGCATTGGAGATACAATGAAAGGTTTTCAAAGACCTCCGAGTTTAATGGTGTGAACTTAGGTGTGCTTAGTTCTAGAGTCTTTGGCCAACTTTCTGACCAGCTTTTTCCCCAAAGGCCTGCCTTGAAAGCAAGGAAGACAAATGATACAATAGCCTGGCAGAGGTAACAATGATAATCCACATTTCTTTAGTATTTTACTGTTTACAAAGCACTCCTGATGACATAGAAGGTGAGTTATTCCCATTTGACAGATGAGGAAACTGAGGGTCAGTTCAAAATCACACAATCTTCATAACTGCCAGTGCTACAAGTCAGTCACTTCTGATGTGACCATTTAGTCCAAGGACACACATTTAATAAGTCATCAGAGCCAGGATTTATACCCAGGTCTTTTGATTCCAAGAGCAAGCCACTCCCACTTCTGTAGAAACATGAAAGCACACCTCCACCCCAGTGTGTTATGGTCTGGGAGTCAGAAGATCTAGCTGCAGGTCTTGTTCCCCACATTTACCAGCTGTGTGACTACAAGCCAACCATTTAAACTCTCTGACCTTTACTTTTTCATCTCTAAAATTGGACTCTAAGACCTGAACTACTTAAAGGAAAGTGCTTTGTAAACTCTATTTATCTACACAATAGGGGCAAAACATGCATATTACCTGTAACCTCACAGGATTGTTGGGAAGAAACTCTTTACCTGGTGAACCTCAACTCAATAGAGAAATGGGAGCTATTATTACCCAACTGATAATGGGTCACCTTTGTATAGAAAGGAAAACATATTCTCATAAGGGAGAAAAGCCAATTCTCTTTTTCCCCCTGAGGACTGAACAAGAGAAAATAAAGTTTAAGCCTTGGAAGGACTTCATGAATATTCAGAGAGGAAGGGAGGTAGTGAAGGTCTTTTCCAACAGGTATCTACTGGTGGCTTATTACAAGCTCAGCACTCTGCTAGGCACTAAGGGGGAAGCAAAGAAGCCTGACTACAGACAGAAATTAAACACATGATAAAGTAAGAATTTGAAGGGACCTAAGAGGCCATCTATTCTACCCCCTTATTTTATAAATGAAGAAACTGAGACCTGGGGAGATGAAATTATATGTTCAACGTGTAATCTAAGAATGACACAAAACAATCTATAATCAAGTAGGAAATTTTATAACAGTACAAACTATAAGTTCAAGGAAGAACAGGTCATGTGGCCTTGGAGGAAAGAATTGGGTTAATAAAAAGAGCACCTATCTAGCTACAGAGGGGACAAGGAGACTTGGGCTTTAGTTTCATCCATGCTACCAAACAGCTGTGTGACTGGAGCAAGACGATACCTTTCTCTGGACCTCTTCTGTAAAATTTGATGGGACTAGATAAGCCCCTTCAAGCTATAAACATTGTAGTGTTTTATGCTCTGAGGCTAACCCTCCTGAGAGTTCTGCTCAGCTAAGGAGTCTGGGATTTCAGACTAATTCAGACACTTCATTAATGAAGAGGAAGAAGGGGGAAGAGGATAAGGAAGAGGAGAAGGAGGGGAGTAAGCCCTGTAAGAAAAATCAACAGAAGGGGATAAAACAGCTGGTCCTGGTGAAGAGGAGAGAAAGCCATATTTAGGCAACATGATCATATAAATGTGTCTCTGTGTGAGTCTGTATGTGTCTTTGTCTAAGTGTGTATCTGATGTTTTGTTTTTTTTTTTCCCAGATATATGTACCTCTGGGCTGATCTTTCCCTTCCCCTTTTATTTTTCCTTCCACTTGTCTTTTCTCTCTTGTTTTCTCATTCCCTCCATCTTTCTTGTCCTGTTCTTCTCCTATCCTCTTCTCCCCTGTCCTGTGCTCCCCCTATCCTGTTCTCTTCTGTCCTCTCCCCTCCCCTCCTCTCCTGTCCCCTCCTCTTCTCCTCTCTCTTCTCCCCTCTTCTTTTCCCTCCCTTCCTTTCCTTTCCTTTCCTTTCCCTTCCCCTCCTCCCCTCTCTTCTCCCCCCTCTACTTTTCCCTGTCCTATTTTGTTTCCTTCTTTCCTCTCTAATTCTCTAGAATATTCTCTTTTCCTCCAATTTTTTCTCCCCCTCCTTCTTTTCTCCCCCCATCCCCACCTTCCTATCCTGCTCTTTTTCCCCTGCTCCTGGTAGCTCCTCTCACTTTCTTCCTCCCCATCCCTCCCCTCTCCTCTCCCTTTTTACTACCCGCCCCCAACCTCCCCTCCTTTTCCCTCCCTTCCTCCCTAGCCCTCCTCTCCCTGCTGCTGCTGCGCCTGTTCCCTGCTGCTGACTTTCTGACTTCTTAACTTGTCAGCAAATCCCAAAGTTAAAAATGCACACGCACCCAGGCCGGCAGCCAGCAGGGCTGTCTGGCCGCGGCTCCAGATGTGGGGGCCACCGCGCAGCCCGCCAGCCCCGCTCTCTCCCTGCACCGACGTGCAGACTAAACAATTGTGACTTGGCTGTGAGCGGCAGCGCAATTCCAGATGCTGCTTCCCTTGTGCGGCCCTTTAATTGGGCTGGCAGGCGCGAGGGCTCTTTCAGCGCGAGCAAAGCTCTCCCGGGGGACCCCGGGCTCTGGCCCCGCGCCCGCCCGCCCGGCCGGCTACCTTTAGCTGGGAGAGAGAGAGAGAAAGAGCAAGACAGAAAAGAGAGGGGGGGGGGGGAAGAGAGAGAGAGAGAGAGAGAGAGAGAGAGAGAGAGAGAGAGAGAGAGAGAGAGAGAGAGAGAGAGAGAGAGAGAGAGAAGCGAGGAGGAGGAGGGGACCGGGAGGGACTCTCGGGCGCGTGCTTCCCAGGTGTTTACTGCCCCGATCGCTGCTGTTTTCCCAGAATTTTTTTCCCTTCCCTCTTTTTATACACCGACATTCTCACCTTTTATAATTCCCTCCAGGCCTACCCCCTGATTCCGGGGCCCGGGGGCCTGACTCAGCACCGAGATCCAGACTCAAAATATCGGAGCTGGATGAGACCCTAGGCCAACCCTCTCGATTTACAAGTTAAGAAACTGAGACCCAAAGATGGGACCCAGGTCCTCCGACTCCCAGATTATAATTTGTTTCGCTGGAAACGTGTCTGGGAACTGCAAGCGGGGGGAGGTGGGGCGAGGAGTAAGAAAAGACCCTCTTCCTCTCCTCTAAAAAAGGAGTTCCTAGAAGCCAAGTTTTCTCCGTGGCTAGAGCCAGAACTTTGAAATTCCGTGGTAACCCAGGGGGCAGGGGTGACGGAAAGCTAGCTAGGGGATGCCCTAGCCTGAGGCTGGGGGATGGACTAGATGACCTAACTCTCCAGGTTCGAGTCAGTCCAGAGAAGGCTTTCATTGCCCCCTAGATTGCCCCCCAGCCTTCCCCTCCCTCTCACTCACACAACCTCGGAAGCAGGGAGAGGTGAATTTCGCCGGACCCCCCAGAGACAATAGGCCCCCACCTTGGCCTGCCGGAGCCCGGGGCAGGAGAAGCAGGCGGGGACCACACGGGGAAGGCCCCCTTCCCCCGCGCCTCTGGCCTCTGCACAGACGCCCCTCCCCCGCCCCCTCCAAAGCTGTCGAGCCCCGGCCCCCTGAGGGTGAGAGAGGAGGGCAGCGCGCTGGCCCGGCGGCTCGAGGAGGCCCCACTCTGACAATCTTTCCTTTGTTTGTTTTCCTAAATCTGGGAGGCCCGAATTCCTGCCGGATTCCGTATGTTTCACTCAGGAAGGAGGCGCCCCCCCCGCCCCCCTCCCCCAATCCTCTTTTCATGTCAAGCAGCGGCTGCTGGGGAATGGCAGGTTCTTCTGGGAGTCCGATCAGGCCCCAGCCCCTCACCTCGGGGGAGGGCAGGAGGAGGAGGGCCAGCCCAGAGCAGAACAGAGAGTCCCAGGCCGCTGGGACGGCCCTCCCCGGACCAGAGCCAGCTTGGGGGGACAGGGAAAGGGGGGAGGACAAAGGAGGGGGGAGGGGGAGAAGAAGGGGGAGCGGGCTGAAAAAACAAAATCGGGGGAAAAACCCCCGGCTAGGTTTAAAAGACATAAAAGCCAGACCAGCCCCCAGTCTCACGCCTCAGCTCGACACCCCCTACACTCCTTTACCTCCCTCCTTCCTTTTTTTCCGCCTTCCAAACTTTAGCCTCATTAATTTCCAAAAAAAATTTCCCCCAATAAAAGGCAAACATGGAAAGAAAAACAAACTATTAGAAAATAGAGGAGGGAGGAAATGTTATTTAAAAGGTTACCAGACCGCATCATTTTCCAATGATATTATATACTCCCTGCAGTATCCAAAATATATATGGGCTCTGGGCCAAGAATGTTTAAAAAAAAAACTGAAAAAAAAAGTCCAGGCTTAGACACAACATCTGGACTGGGGAGTGAACAAACCCCCCATTTATCACACTTAATCCTGCAATGAAGCAATCAACAGTTTACTTCTGTTTTGCTAATTTAGCTGCTTTCAAGCTCCTGGCCTAGTCCAGACTGGGAATTAAGTGTCGTTTGTGAAGAGTCTGTCTGCCCTTCTAGCCTTCCCTTCTTCAATTTCTCTTTCTCCTGGTTTTGCTCATGGTGTGTGTGTGTGTGTGTGTGTGTGACAGAGACAGACTGGGGGAGAATGAAAGATGAATGGAAAAGGGGAGGGAAGGAAAGAAAGAAAGAAGGAAGGAAGAAGAGAGGAGGAAAGGAGGAAGGAAAGAAGAGAGGAGAAAGGGAGGAAGGAAGAAAAAGTTAAAGAAGAAATAGTATCTATGAAGTCCGCTTTTTTTCTTTTACATGTTGTGAAAAATGCAGAATCTGACCTTGCCCTACCTAACATTCTTTTTCTCCACCCCCCCTCCCCCAGTATTCCATGGAACCCATCTCCCTGGGCCCTCATTGAGTCCTCCTACACCCTTAGACCCAGCAGAGATTATGCCACCAGCCCACATCCTGGCTTTGACCCAAGGTCTGCAGACATCCAAAGTATAGTCACCTCACAACAGGCAAAACCTCTGCCTAGGCTGTAGCCCTGCTAACTGGCTTCTCTTAATGTTTATTAGGTGTTGCCAACCTCGTGCCTGGTACTGTCTGAAGGCACATAGACACCTCAGGCTAACATGTGGTGGCTCTGCTACACACACACACACACACACACACACACACACTGGGACCCTGGGCCAGAGGTGACTGTGGATCATCAGCAGATGACAGAAATGAAGAATGAGGACTCCCAATGGGAGAGCATCTTGTGGGAAGGCCATGGTGAAGGCCTGGGAGCCTGGCAGAGAGTGTCAGGGAGACAATGGGATCCTCTGAGAGAGGAGAAGGAGAGGGAACAAATCAGGGAGAGTGTATCATTTGAGGATTACTCAATAAATCCCTGGGACCCTTGCCCAGTGGGGCCTGTGCCAGAGCTGAGGTTGGCCTGGGGAAGTAGAGAGACTTCCCTTCCCTGTAGCAATCTTACCATCCCTTCTCCTCCCCTTCCTCCCCTTCCCACAGGGCCTCTCTCTCTATCTTTGTCTCCCCCCACATACACACACTATCTGTGTTTTTCTCTCTGTCTCCAATTGTTTTTCTCAGTCTCTGCTTCTCTGCCTTAGTCTTTCCATCTCTTTGTCTGTTTCTGCTTTCCATAGCCCAATAGTCTGTCTGAATTCCCTCTGAACAAGCATAGCTCCTTGTCTGAGGGTGAGAAGGAGGAAGAGAGAGGTGGGAAGGGTATTACAAAGAAAATGAAGCCTAGGAAGCAAGGAGAACTGACCAAGGCACTTGCAACCAGAGAGATATTGATTGCTTGGTCAGAGACAGATTAAAAACCTGTGGGTTCTTTATAGTTTGTAATATCTGTAGCAAAAAGAACACTATGTTTGAAGTAAGAAAAACTAGGCTCCACTCCCAGCTCCAGGATTTACTACCGATAGGACCTTGGATAAATCATTTCCCTTCTCCGCCTCATTTTCCAAATTGTAAAAGGAGGGATTGGTCTTAATTCCCTAAGATTCCTGTCAGCTCTAAATCAAATGAACCTATCTTAGAAAACAAAAAAAATATTCATGTTGAAAAATATCCCTAAAAATTCAATACTTTTAACAGTAGAAAACCAGCTCATTATTATTTTATTTACAAGTTAGTTTTTAACAATTTGTATTATTAAGATTTAAAGGTCACCAAAAGTGTCTAATGGTGGATAAAGGAAATAAACTTCTATCTTCCACCATTTTTCTCCTAGTATACTGCAGGAACTAGTGGGTGCTTAGGTGGGTGGGTCTCCCTCCTCTGATATACCCCACAAATCCTTCAGAGATCTGTCACCCCTTGCCTCAAAGCACGTACTTCCCTGCTCTTGGACAGGGAGCTTGGCATCAAGAGTAGGGCCAGGATGGAGGAGAAAGTTATTGTTCTGGTGCCTATGATCCTGCTTTGGTGACTGTCCCCTCACTTTGGCCCTAGCCAAATTGACCTTTCTATTACTCCTCACACATACAATACAAGTTTCCATTGCTCATCTCTGGGCCTTTATTTAGGCTGTTCTCATTGCTTGGAATGTGTTCCATTCTGCTCCTCTACGTCCTTGAATTCCTAACTTCTTTCAAAGTTCAACATGAGGTCCAATTCCTACATAGAACCTTTCCTAGCTACCAGTGAACCCTCTCTCTCAAATTATTATGAATTTAATTTACTTTGTATAAATTTAATTGATATGTTAATTAGGTATACTTAATTGGATGTATGCTCCCATAGAGCATAATAAGCCACTCGAAGTCAGGGGCTACTTCATATTTTGTCTTGAATTCTCAGGACCTACCATAGTGCCTGGAACATAGTAGGTGATTAATTAATGTTATTAATTGATAGATTTATAGAAGGGAAAGTTTTCTTAAGTGGGAATGAAGACACCCAAGCTAAGAGATGTCAATAAAGTTTTTTTTATGTCTTTTTTAACTTCACCTTCATTTCCGACTATGAAAGCTCCCCTGCTCATGAAGCCTTTCCTTGTAACAAAAATACAAAGACCAACTGTCACATCAGCCATACCTGACAGCATATATAACATTCCACACATATCCCCCACCTCTCCAATAAAAGGAGAGGGATGCATTTTTTTGATCTCTTTGCAGGGACCAAGATTGGTCAGTATAATTATAATTCAAGTTCATTTCATTGCTCTTATTTTATTCATTTGTTCTTTTCACCTTGTTGGCATCAGTTGTGAATATTGTTTTTCCTGGTTTTGCTTACTTCATTCTGTGTGAGTTCATGTAAATCTTCCCATGTTTCTCTGATTCCTCATCCCCATTTACTGTCTCCAGTGTTTAGTTTCTCCGTATCTGCTAGCTTCTTCTTTGCTGCCTATAAACATGTCTGTTTTCTTCTTCCTTGAAAAACTAGTTTGATCCTACTACTCCAGATAATTATTGTCACATATACACATATGTATATGTAACAATAATTACATACAAGATATATCTCTACATATAACTATATAATTCTCTTTGTGTGTATTTATTTTTATTTTTTCGCTTTTCCATGCTCAGTATTTGAGCCCTATTTCCCTATGTATCCAGGGACATCCTGACCTCTTAAAACTACTCCCAGTATCTCAAGGAAGCTAGATTCCTGGCACTCTGAAAGCCTAGCCTTAAAGGTTTTCTGTGACCTAAATATCCATTTGGGTAGACCTGTCCCCAATATAGTAAGCTGGTTACACATGGCTAGGAACCCATGCTGCTCAGTCTGTTTCCATCTAGGATGCCTTGTGAAAGTCTTGACCCTTACTGTCAGTACAACTTACTGGGCATTTCCATTTCCCTGATGTTGTTAGTCATCTTTCTCTGTGTCTCTGTCCTCTATTCCCAACTAGATCCACCTCCCGATCCCTCCAAAGCTGTGGAGCATTGGGAGAGAAAGGCTAAGGGAGAGAGGGAATGGGGATAGTGCTGCATGTCTCTCCAGCCAGACTCCTTGTGGGAGAATCTCATACATTTCTCTATCATCCACAGCACCAAACCTAACATCAGGCATATAGAAGATGCTCGATAAGTATCGAGTAAGTATTGGTTCAAAGTATCTTTGCCCTGCTCTGTAGTGAGTCACATCAGTGCCTGGTAAGATGGAAACATTTTCATGATTTCCTCATCTATCTGCTTTTGGTTTTGTCTTTGCATTCCCAGTGACTAGCTTAGTACCTGGTACATAGAGCCTGGACCTGGGATCTCAATGGTACCAAGAGCTCTCAGTAACCTAATTTCCCTTACCAATGCAAGACCATAACTTCTCTGCAAATTATAGTCTTAGAGTGTTAACTAACTAGTGCATGGAGAGGTTGTCATCTTCCCAGGGTCACATGGCCATTATGTGCTGGAGGTGAGGCTCAAACCCAGGTCTTCTGAACTCTAAGAACAACTTTCCGTCCATTAAATCACATTGCCTCTGTGTGGTATATAGTAGGTGTTTAATAATTGCTTATGTATTGGGATATTTTTGTTTTTTTTTCTTAGGGTTATTTTTATAGAAAAAAAAAACAACCTCTCTCCTTTCCCCTCACTTCTTTTCACCCCTCTTCCCTTCTATTTCTTTCCCTTTCCCCCCTCTGCCTGCTCCACTTTCCTCCTCTCCCTTTTGTTTTCTTATCCTTCCCTTTTCTTCTCTCCTCTCCTCCATCCACCTTTTCTCCCCTCTCCTTTCCCACTGAAGACCCACAAATTATGCCCCCATTGCAGCCCCCCCCCCCAGTAAGTCCCAAGGCCTAAGAGGAGGTTCATCTTACAGGCAAGAGAAGCCTGAATTCCCTTCTTTTGACAGCTTGGCCCTCTCATTCCACCCCTCACCCCATCTGCTTTCTTCAACTACAACTATGGGTCCTTAAGTCCTTCTACTCTATTTGTCCCAGACACCTCTCCCAGGAGGTTTTAGTGTTGGGATAATGTCAATCCATTTGGATGCAGAGATCTACTAATATGGGTCTTCTGTCCCCAGGGACAGGCTGGCTCAGCATTCCCACGAAACCTTCTCCTCCTCCCCTTTTCCCCCTCCCTCCCCTCAGTATACCAGGCTGAGGGAAAGGGATGGGGACTAGAGAGGAACCATTGTGTGACTAGACCTTCTCCTAATTGTGTGGTTGATTACTGACTCCTTTCCTGCCCCCCTCTCCCTGCTTCCCCAACATTCTGCCACCACAGATCCTCTTCCTCCTAATCCCCAGTTTCAGGAGCTAGGGAAACCCTTTCTCAGCACCCCTCTAGGCCAGAGGTTCCTGTCTCTAGGGGACCCAGATGCAGAGGGTACCAGATGTCTGTCTGGTTGGTCTATATGTGTATATGTGTGTGTCTGTGTCTATGTGTGTGTTTACCTCCAGCATGACAGTGAAATGGAGCAGAGAAAGGGGGAAAGTCCCCATGGAGGAGACATTGTCACCAAGCCAATGGCTCCTGCGTAGGCAGAAAGCTTGGCAGGAGAAGTGCGTGGGCCCTAGTCAGAATGGCACCCGGGACAGGGCCAGGTCCTGAAGGCAGGTAAACAGGATATTCTGTGCTGAGGTGTGTGTGAAGGTGGGGGGATTTTAGGGGGGATGTTGGGGGAGGGGTACAATAGCTCATTGTGCTTTCTGAAATCATCTTCCTCTCTGTCTTTTGGGACTGGACTTCCCAGTGTTTAGACATACTCTTCCATTCCCTTCTCCCATCCTGCATGGTTCGGGGATGCTGGAGACTCTTGTCCTTGACTATACTGTCATGGATGATCCAGAGACTGGGACATGCCCTGGTCCTCCAATGGCAGGCTGATGGACTGTGTTTCATGGGCTGCTGAGTTCTGTTGAACTGGGAAATTCCAACAACTTGGGGGCAAGGAAGTATTAATTAGGATTGGTATTGCCATTTGGCTTTAGGATCTCAAAGAAGTCCTGGATGTTTTCTAACTAATAGTACTAACTGATGCATTCAATTATACACTGAGAGCTATCTTCTTTTACTTTAAGGTTCTCCCAACCTCCACACTGAAAAAACAAACAAAGGCTTTAAGCCTTAATCAATGACTTCCACCTCCATATAAAGTTGACCATTTTTTCTGAAAGCCCTATTTTGAGACAATAACACATAGAAATAAAGTTTCCTAGGCCTAGGTGTGGGCAGCTAGGTGGTACAGGTCTAGAATCAGGAAGACTTATTTTTCTGAGTTCAAATCTGGCCTCAGACATTTACTAGCTGTGTGACCCTGGGCAAGTCACATAACCCTATTTACCTCAGTTTCCTCATCTGTAAAATGAATTGAAGAAGGAAATGGCAAATTGCTTTAGTATCTTTGCCAAGAAAATTCCAAATGGGGTCTCAAAGAGTTAGACCTGACTTAAATGACTACAGGCCTAGGTTTGTCTGCTCCAGGTACACAAGCAGCCCCTGGAAGAATCATAGAATTATAGCATACTTCTACAGCAAAAAGGAAACTTAGAGGCTATCAAGTCCAACCTTTTCCTGTTATAGATGGGGAAACTGAGGCACAGAGTGGCTAAGTGATTTACCCAGAGCCACATAGCTAGTATCTGAAGTAGGATTCGAACTCAGGTCTTCCTGGCCCCTAAACCCAGTTCCCTATCCACTACATAAAGCTGCTTTGCCAAGGCTTTGGTAACATCAAGAAAGCTACCCTCAGGGAGGACCTTAACTATACCAAGATCATTAGTGATAAGATCTTGACTTAAAGAGGCTGTGTTCAGATTTGGAGTGTAGTAAGTGGATGTGAAATGGATCATGGTGCCCCCATGCCAGCCACTGGGAATGTAGCAAATGAAGAATGCCAGTGTAAGCCTTCTGAACTGTCTAGAATAGAGACTTGTCTCAATATACCGAGGAGAGATTGTAGTCATGTTGTTGAGACAAACCAACCAACCAACCAACCTACCTACTCCAAAGAGTAAGCAAGACCTTCATGCCCCTGTAGTTACGGATGAGCTGGACAGCAACAGTGGTGGCCATAATGGTGATATTAATAGCAATCTAAGGGTGCTGAGCATAAGGGGACAGTTTGGTGGTCAAGAAGGGTGGAGTTAAGAGTCCTAAAGATTTCAGTTCAGAACTTATCTCTGCTGCTGGCTAGCTGTGTGACCTTGGACAAGTCACTTAACCTCTCTGAGTGTCAGTTTCCTCATCTGTAAAATGAGCTGGAGAAGGAAATGGCAAACCACTCCAGTATCTTTGACAAGAAAACTCCAAACAGGGTCATTAAGAGTCAGACATGACTGAAAAAATGACTGAACAACAACTGAACAGTGTTCATAATGTCTGTAGTATCTTCATATCTTCCTCACAGGGTTATTGTAAGGCTCAAATGAGATCACATCGGTATATCTATCTATCTATCTATCTATCTATCTATCTATCTATCTATCTATCTGTCTGTCTTTCCATCCATTCATTTATCTATCCCTCTATCTTTCCGTCCATCCATCTCTTTCCATCTATCTTTTCATCCATTCATCTATCTTTCCATCCATCTGTCTCTCTATCCATCCACTCACCTGTCTATTTATCTATCTCTAGAGAAGAAAGGTGGGGAAAAATATCTATTTATACAGCAAACTTTTTATTGTAATTGATTGTTCTTGGCTTTGGGAGGAAGACAAATGCTGGAAATTCCCTAGCCTGGAACATACCAACTCTCCATCAGGTAGCCCTATACTATCTGGAGCTCTTGATACACATTAAAATGGAAATCTCTCATGGTTAAATGGGAATTGCTCTTTCGGGGAATTTATATACCAATTTGGCTACTTTTTACCTGTGTGATCTTGGGTATATCACTTCACTTCTCTGGGAGTCAATTTCCTCATATGGAAAATGAGGGGTTTGGACTAGATCTCTAAGGTATTTTCTAGCTTTGTATCTATGATCCTAAGGACCCTAAATGGATCCTTTCAGTCAGATATTTATTTATTAAGTACATTTTATTGCCAAGCATTGGGCTAAACTTGGAGGGGGTGGGGTGCAAGGAAAGACAAAAAACCAAAACAAACTCCTTGTGAGCTCACAATCTGATGAGGGAGATGACATGCAAGTAACTCTCTACAAAAAACACAAATACAGGAAAAATTTCAGATCGTCCCAGGAGGAAGGCATAGATTTTAAGGAGAACTGGGAAAGGCTTCTTACAGAAGATGAGACTTTAGCTGGGACTTGAAGGAAGTCAGAGAAGCCAGGAATGAGATGAGGAGGGAGAAAATTCCAGGCATGAGAGACAACCTGTGAAAATGCTGAGTCTGGTGATGGAGTAACAGAAAGAAGGCTAGTGTCGCTAGATCAAAAACTGTGTGTAGGGGAGTAAAGTTTGAGAAGACTGGAAAGATAGGAGAAGGTCAGGTTATGAAGGGTTTTAAAGACCAAACAGAAGATTTTATATTTGATCCTGGAGGTGATAGAAAGCTACTGGGATTTATTGAATGTGGGATAGTAGGGGGAGTGTGTGATGTGGTCTCAGAACTGTGCTTTAGGAAGATCAGTCTGACAGATGAATGGAAAGTAGATTGGAGCGGGCAGAGATTGGAGGCAGGGGCACCAATGAGGAGGCTATGAGGTATGAGGTGGGGAGGCCTTGCCCTAGGGTGGTTACAGTGTCAGAAAAGAGAAGTAGAGAAAAGAGATGTGGCATAGGTAGATACAATAGGATTTGACAACTGATTGGATATGGGTTGGAGCCCTGTGTTGAGCAGAGTTACTGAGACCCTGTTTTCAGGAAGTACTGAGTCTGAGGAGGGGCCGGATGGCCCCAGTTTTGTAGTTACTTCCAGTCTGCTAAGGGAGGAACAGTTGCTTCCTTGGGGGACAACTCAGTCTGGAAAAGGGAACAGGGTACCCACATAGAGGACACAGACCGAGGTATTACCAGTATGTGGGCACATGCAAAGAAGTATAGATTCATACAAAGAATAGAGTCTGAGTGGGCCAATTATAAGACTTTTTCAAAAATCCTGAATGTGAGGGTTGAACCATCTATGAAGAATTGGCCTTAGTCCCCGATTCCTCTTGAGTCTGGGGGAAGAGTATAGGGGGGAAATTGCGTAACCATCTTTGAATCTGCAGTGACAAGAGTGCTTATCTTAGAGTCACAAGAAATTAGTTCAAATCCTGTCTTTTTTTTTTCAGTCTTGTCCAACTCTCTGTGACCCCACTTGAGATTTTCGTGGTAAAGATACTGGAATAGTTTGCCATTTCCTTCTCCAGCTCATTTTACAGATGAGGAAACTGAGGCCAACAAGGTTATGTGACTGCCCAGGTTCACACAGCTAGTAAGTATCTGAGGACAGATTTAAGCTCAGGAAGATGAGTCTTTCTGGTTCCAGGCCCAGTGCTCTAACCACTTGATCACCTAGCTGCTCTTACTGCCGGTATAATCTTGGACAAGTCTCTGGGCCTAAATTTCCTCTTCTATAAAATGAAGGGGTTGGACTAGATGACCTCTAAATTCTCTTTCAGCTCTAAATCAGTAAAAACTCATTATTCATCAACTGGGTGTTGGGAATAAAAAAGACAAAACAGGAAATAATCCCTTCCCTCAAGGTGTTTACATTCCTCTGAGGAGGAAAATGAGTAGGTACATGAATGCAGGAGGAAAAGAGGAAGGTTTTGGTAGGAGGCAGTACCTGAGCTAAGCTCCAAGTGAAAACAAAGATTCTATGAGATAGGAGTATGGCAAGAGTTTATTTTAGCTATGTTAAAGCACAAGAGTGGGAAATAGAGTGAAGGATTCAGATGAAGTCCATTTCTTCTGAAGGAAGAAGATGTGGGCTTAGTGTACAGCAGAAGGGATTCAGGATAGTCATCAGGAAGGATTTATTGACTAAAAGGGCAGAAGAACACTGGGATAGGTTACCAAAGCAGCCTGTGAAGTCTTCTCTGGAGAGGCCAAGCCACTCCTTAGTCAAGGCAGATGGATGGCCTGCTCAAGCAGTTTTCAAATTGTGGTCAGGGAACTTCCAGAGGGTGCTCAAGATCTAATATGGTAAATATTAATAGATATAACCCACATAAACAAAAGCTCTGTGGAAGGTCCTTAGTAACTTTTAAGAGTGGAAAGGGCTTGTGAGACCAAAAAGTTTTGGGAACTGATAGCCTAGGTATACTTCTTGACATTCTTTCTATTTGGAACACGGGGGAATGACAGCTAGGTTTAGAGCTGAGGACCTTGATTCAAATAAATATAACCTTGGGGTAGCTAGGCGACACAGTGAATAGAGCACCAGCTTTGGAGTCAGGAGGACCTGAGTTCAAATCCAACCTCAGACACTTGACACACTTACTAGATGTGTGACCTTGGGCAAGTCACTTAACCCCAAGGGCCCTGCCTTCCCCCCTCAGTTTTCTCATCTGGAAAATGATAAGGTTAGATTAGGCCCAAGGTTCTTGTAACTCTAAAGCTATGATTCTGTGAATTTCTGAGAGCTGTATAATAATGTCCTATCTTTCCCAAGATCCTTTAAACAATGGCTTTTTGCCATTAATAATCTTCCATTGTCTCTAGTGGAATAAGTGATTCCCTTGGAGTCCCAAGGCTTGGGATTGTCTCAGTCTCGCTATTTGTGTTCCTTGGTCAAATTGCTTAACCTTATCTGCCTTTTCAGTGTTCTCCTCTGCAAAACATGGGTAATCCTTGGACCCTTTACTTTGAGTTGTTGTGAGGCTTAAATAAGACAGAGTGGATTGGAAAACATGTTGTAAACATGACTTGCTATGTAAACACGAATGGTCATTATAAGTAGTAACTAACTTTATGCTCATTTTTCTACCTGTAGGCTTATGGGCTCAACATATGTTGATAGCACCGTACTTGGCACACAGCAAGCACTTAATAAATGTCTTTTCATTTATTCATTCATCCATCTATTCATTCATTGATTAAGTTCCCTATTCAAGATACCTTGTTAGACAGATAATATAAAAATAGATACAATTCAGGCCCTGCTTTCAAACCACTTTATCAATCAATCAACATTTATTTAGTGCTAACTAGCTTTCAAGCTCTATGCTAAACCCCTGGGATACAAAAAGAGCCAAGATACAGTCCCTGCCCTTAAGGAACTCACTAATGACTAACCTGGAGGGAAAGGAAGTTAGGGCAGGGCAAAAACTCAAGTCTCTGCTATAAGGGGCAGCTAGGTGTCCAAGTGGATAGAACATTGGGCTTGGAAGCAGAAAGATTTAAAATCCTGAGTTCAGATCTGACCTCAGACACTTACCCTGGGTAGGGATAGAACACCGGGCTTGGAAGCAGAAAGACTCATAATCCTGAGTTCGAATCTGCCCTCAGACACTTAAATCTTTGCTTCAGTTTCCTTGTCTGTTAAATGAGCTGGAGAAGGGAGAACTCAATCTCAGCTGGGGAGTCAGGGAAAGCTTCATGGAAGAAGTGGGTTTTGAAGGAAGGGAAGGATTTCAATAGATGTAGTTGGGTTGAGGTGGACAGGAGAGTCAATTGTAAATATAGGCGATAGTGGGAACAAGAAAAAGATAATGGGAAGTGGGCAAGATGAGGAAGGGAAGTGTGGATAACAGTCCAACTTAGTAAAAAATAGACTATACAACATAAAGCCAGATAATTAGGCTGGAGCCAGATTGAGGAGAGCTTTGAATACCAGAGTTAGGTGCTTATACTTAACTCATCCACTAGTGTGTGTGTGTGTGTGTGTGTGTGTGTGTGTGTGTGTGTGTGTATTGTGGCATTTGGGACTCTTAACCCTATAAGCCTAGGAAGGTGCCAGGATAGTGTAAACCCAACCAATAGAAGTGGGCAGATGCCCAGGAAATAGGCAATGGGGAGGGGGGGCTTGATTTTCTTAAGTACCCACTTTGCTCGAGGTCCTCCTTCACTGAGAGGCAGCTGGTACTGTATATTTCACATGGACATGACCACAGGAGATGCTGGGCAGAACCACCCACGTAGACAACAGGCTCTGTGCCACTACAGATATACTATGGACAAATTAGTATGGCCTAGGGCGTAGAGTCAGGGAGGGGCCCAGAGAGAAAGGACAGTACCTGAGGGGGTGGGAGACAGAGAGGCTAGAAGTTAGGGGAAAAGGGAAGGTAGGAGTCCAGTGTGGCAGAGAAGGCCCAGAAGGCCTGGGGGCTGGCCAGTAGTGAGGAGGGGGCTGTGGGAGTTAGTGGGGTCAGGGCAGTGCCTCTTCTTCTGAAATGGCTAGTAGATTGAAAGTCAGCCCCTTCAGGTTGTTTTCAAGCCAGATTTTGGGGGGTGTTTAATATTAATAGTAATGACTGTGGCGGGAAGATAATAGGCTTCAGTCAGATTAGAAGGGGGTGAGCTCTTATCTGTGACTGCTGAAGACATATGTCTTTCACCTGCTCCTTTAATATCCCCCCCCTTTCATTCCACCGCCCACCCCCCTCCTACCATCCTAGAACAAAAGGGGCATTATGGGCTGGGGTGTTTTCAGGCTGCAGCCGGGAGACCTCCCCATCCCCCTCACCCACTCCACTTCAACCCCTCCCCCAAAGTGCAGGGTTTGAATGAGGCTTTTTCCTCCCGAAGGAGATTAGCTCCGTTTGACAAGGCAGTGAACTTTGGGAGGGGTGAGCGGGGGTCTCCTCGGGGAGCTTCCAAAGTGCAGTCTGACTAATGCTGCCTGAGAGAGACCCCGGGAGACAGAGAGACAGGAAAAGAGAGAGGGAGAGGGAGAGATAGGGAATAACAGAAGATGGTAGTGAGATGGAGAGAAAAGCATATAGGCAAATGTGCACAGAGGGGGGAGAGAAAACAGGGAGCCACACCGCAATACAGAAAGAGACAGCCAAAGGAAAAGCTGCAGAGAGAGACACAGAGATGTATAGATAGAGACGCAGGGTAGAGACAAAGAGAGCAATGTGGAAAGAGACACAGAGACTGACAGAAACAGAGAAAGACAGAGGTAAAAATGGAGCTGAGACATGTAAGATGAAGACGTAAGGATGGACCAAAAAAAGCAAACAGAAAAAAAGAAAAAGAGGTTGAAATGGGAAGAGAAAAAAAGGAAGAAGGAAAATTTGAATGAGGAAGGAAGGGAGTAGGCAGGGGAAAAGAAAGGGAGAAAAGAGACTAAAGAGAGGCCAGAAGGGCATTTCCTAGGTTCTGACCTTCCCTGGGGAGAGATAGTGTTTGAGCTCAGCTTTGCAGACTACTCCTGTTGGCATTTGTCTGGAGACTGGCAACCAGCCAGGGTGGTCTAGAGGGGGCAAAGTGGCACAAAGAGCTGAGCAGAGGTTAGGAGGGAGTGCAGGCAGGCTGTATGGTTTTACCCCATCCGATCTGGAACTCCCCGAGGGCAGCGACTGCCATATGCTTTTCTTTGTATCATTAATGTAGCAGAATGCCTGGCACATAGTAGGCACTTAATAAATGACTCTGGAGGATAGGAGAAAGAGAATAGAGACAGAGATAGGCTGAGGTAAATGGACTTGCAGAGAATAAAATAGGTAAGAGGTGGAGAGTCCGAGATAAAAAGGGGAGAGACAGAAATAGAGAGAGGAAAAGGGACAGAGGGAGGGAGAGAAAGAAAGAGCAAGACAGACAAAGACAGAGAGACAGAGAGAGAGAAAGAGAGCTTAATAAAGTAAAACAACCATGTAGGGAATCATTTGACTGAACTTTAAATGAAACAGTTTAAGAAATGATGTACTATGGGTGTGGCTTACTAAAGGGGTACCTCCCTGGTACTAGCACCTTTGGTATGAGGACTTGCCAAACCCTCTTCAGGGCTGGTCATCCATCTTTAGTGTCCACCTGTCACCCAACTCTCACCTGTTCCTCCAAGAAGCCGTAGCATGCACAGTGACCACACCCCAATTGTCTCAGCAAACAGGCTAAACCAGGTTGAGGGTAAGCCACGGGCCTCAAACCTGTCAGTGAGTTAGAGGGATATCTACCCCAAGCATGTGAAGACTTCACTGGATGGAAGAAGAGGGCAACAACGGTTTGTTCTAATGGCCATAAAAGTGGCTGAAGCAGGAGCTGTGGGGTGCTTAGAGCTTGGTCAGACACTGAAGTGGATGCCAAGGTCATCCACTGTATCCCAGGCCATTGCTGGTCATCCTGACTCTTTTTTTTTTTGCCACTGGACCCTGATGACTATGGAAGAGAGAGTGAGGCTGACAACTTTGTATAACTCTGCCTCACTTAAATCCAATTCACTCCCATGTCAAGACATTACCCATCATCTACTATTTTACTCCAGCATTGTGATGTCATCGGTCATCTTTGAAAATGAAGGATGAACAATAGCCTCCCTGGGACAAAATAGGAAAAAGGAATATTTTTTGCTGGTGAGTTTAGTCTGCTGAAGCCTACTGAAGTTGGACTGCATCGTGGGAAACATTATCATTGTCTGTCATAGGTTCCCAAAGTGAGCAATACCACCCCCTGTGGGGCACTGGAACTATCCAGGAGGGCAGTAGTAGCCTTGGGTGCAATCGGGGGGGATGTTAAATAAAAATAAGGGGGTGGTGGAAGCATAAGGAAAGAAGAGAAGATAAAATCTTGAAAAACCATTTGTACCTGTTTCATCTGTAACATTATTTTCCAAATGAACACATTAAAAACAAGATATAACTGATCAGTGGTCAATTCCGCTGACAGGTCTTAACAAGCAAGTGTTGACCGGCTAGCCTGTTGTGCATTGTTGCAAAGTCCAGCATGGATCAGCAGGAATATGAGCATGTAATGACTTGTTTACAATACAATACTATGCAGTGACATGACACAATATTGCATAATCATAACTTCAATGCAGGAAAACCCGCACAAATTTATAATAAATTATTAAATTTAAGATGCATTATTTAAAAAAATTATGTTTTTGAAATGACACAAATTTCAAAAAAAACTTTTAAAGGGTTGAGGAAAGTAGATTTCAAGGGGGATGCTGAGTAATTTTTTTTTGAAAAGAAGGTGGTAAACTAAACAAGTTCAGGAACCTCTGGTCTATATCATTATCATCACTATTGTTCTTAGTTTCCCCTCCATCCATAGTAACTTCAACAACAGCAAGAGCGCCAGCAGCAGCATCACTATCATGTCCTCCATCATCACCATCACCATCATCATCATCATCATCATCATCATCATCATCATCATCATCATCATCACTTTCACTATCTTCCCCATTGTCATCATCCCCAACATTCACCACCATTCCCAATGAATCCTTATCACTACATGCACCATCATAAGATTTGCATAATGTTTTAAGATTTATAATGTGTTTTACTTACATTCTCTCATTTGAAGCTCGCAACAACCCTGGGAGGGAGGTACTTACAGATTCCCATTTTACAGAGGGGGACACCGGAACTCAAGGAGATTGAGTGACTTGTTCATAGTCATACAACTAGCATGTTTCAGAGGCAGAATTTGAACTCAGCTCTTCTAGGTTGCAAATAGAGTTTACCACTTAATGGCTCCTGGCTTAGCGTGGATGTCAATGGTAACTGTTTCTCTTTGGAACAGCAACCCTGAGGATTTTCCCCTCCCAGCTTGGTTATTTTTCTTTTTTTTCTTTTTTCTAATTAAAGGGGCTATCCCTTGACTCACTTCTTAAAGAGGCCTATTCACTGAATGGGCATTACCTCACTTTAAGTGAGTACATGAAAAGGTCTTAGCCTAAAGGGGCCAGGGTCTGTCCATGCATCCAGGGCCATCTCCACTAGTCTTGGCAAATATCAGGCCACTGGACCCAGATGTCTCTGGAGGAGAAGGTGAGGCTGGTGACCTTGTACAGCCCTTCCTCACTCAAATCCAAGTCAACTGCAAGTCATGTCATCATTTCCCTGATGTCTTGGTCCACTTGGAAGGACAAACACAGCCACAACCACAATGACTGCATACTCAACACCATCACTGTCATCATCATTATTACTAATACCATAATCCCTGATGCCATCACTGTGAAGATCATCCCTAATGTCATCATCATCATCACTATTACCACCCCTAGTATTTTTGCTGTCACCACCACTTGCAACACTATTACTTTTGCTATTACTGTTACCACAGGTTAACAGATTTAGGGTTGAAAAGGAGCTTTGGTGGGGTGTGAGGGAACTGGTTCTCACTGGAGAGCCAATTATTAAATTTTCAGTGTGAGCATTTATACATTGGAAATCAGCAAACTATAAATCAGGGCTTGATTTATTATTTTGTTGATTGTCTTCCAAAATTAAGAAAATAAGGGAGAAAATATTAATAATGCCAATTCAACTTAAAAGTGTGCCAAGGCTACTCTTCCCCCTTTCCCCAAGATCTGATTGTTAAATATTTATGAGCATACTGCCCTCCTGGATAGTTCCAGTGCCCCACAGGGGGTGGTATTGCTCACTTTGGGAACCTATGACAGACAATGATAATGTTTCCCACGATGCAGTCCATCTTGATCCAAAGTCATCTTGTTGAATCTCCCCTTCCCATCTGCATACCCTGGGATTTACAAATGATGAAATTTGGCTCAGAGAGGTTGACTTGTTCAAAGTGACACAGGCAATATGTAGAAGATTTGGTGTTCAAACTCAAGCCCTTTGACTTCAAATCAAATGTTCTTTCCACTGCACCAGCCTGGCAGAGGTGTATCATTGCCCAGCTCAATTCCATAACCATCACTTTAATCATGATCACCATCACCACCCCATCAGAATACCTTTAACATGGTTGGGTTGTACTGTTAACATGTAACATGTACTGAACACTGTGTAAAGAGGACATTTACTGGCATTTTAGGGTTTACATGGCACTTTAAGGGCTTACATACATTATTTAGTTTGGGTCTCCCAACAATCCCATGAGGTAGATATTAGACGTATTATTATCCCTGTTTTACAAATGAGGAAACAGAGTCTCAGTTCTTAACCTCCTTGCTACCTACCTTTCAATTTCTCTGATGCCTTGAGTTAACCAGTAGGCTCAGAATAAGAAGTTAACAATAATGAATTTGAACAGAATAGGGGACTAACATGGCTGAGTATGCTCTCTTTCTCCCTAGAAATCTCTGAGAGAACAAGAAATAGGCAGACAGAAAAACAGAGAGGAAGAGGCAGAAAGAAACAGAGACAAAGAGAAAGGCAGAGACACAGAAAAGACAAAAAGATAGAGAGGCAGAAAGGTAAACAGGGATAGGCAGAGAGACAGAAACATGGTCAAAGACGGTAAGGGGCAGAGAAAAGTTACAACATTAGCAACCGACTTGGAGTTAAGGCTTTGAAATCTGCCAGTACTAGGTCCTTTAGGAGCTGATAGTCACACACCCAAATATACTACCTCTATTGAACAAATATTGAACATAGGAATGGCAGAATACAAATGATAAACCAATTCATGCACCTGCCAACATAACACCAAGCATGAGACACGGGTTCCATCATTTCATATCATACATGTCCTCGATAATGTCTTTTACTACATTTTTCAGAAATAAAGTCTTCATTGGTAATACACAACTGCCTACTTTATACTCAACATTTGTCTTTCTATTGCCATTTTGGTCAATGAATCTTCAGAGATTGTGATGTTCCAGGATGCAAATCCATAAAGCTTAGACAGGAGATGATTTGTGTTAGATAGACTTTTGTGGCTGGGATTGGTTTGGGATTATTGGGATATTGTGCAATATAACAAATGCAATCCAACTCACTCTCTGCCCATTCATTCTGGGCACAACTCATTATCTACCTACAGTGTCTGTCCAAGCTACTATATTTGATGGACCAACTCAGAGGTTTATCTATCTAGCCACATATTGTGATATGTACTGTTATTCTTCATCTACTTTTTCCTTGTGTGGATAACTAGGATGACTTCTTTGCAGGGTCATGAATTTCTCTATCTTCATCCACTTAGTTTTCTCTGTGTGGATGACTAGGGGGAAATCCTTTGAATGGCCATGGACCTTACAAAGAAGGCCTTAAAGTAATCAACATAATGTTATCTGAAAACAAGAAAATCTGGGGCATCTCTCCATTGTTAGGGAATTCCTTTTCTTTTGGGGCTTTCTTCAGGGCATTCCCTTTGATGCTGGTGAATACTTTTGGTGAGCAAATGTCTTTCTGTTTTATGCCTTGTTTTCTAAGCAGAAAATTGAACAAAGTTGGAGCCATAGTCTCATTTGTCATGAAATTTGTGTTTGATCTTGCCATATGTAAGAGATATCTTGTTTGAGGAGAGCCTTCAAAGAGGCATTTTGACCCTGTTTTCCAGCCAAATTGGCCCATTTTTCTCTTATATACAGTCCTCTATCTCCTAGCCCTGGGTGGGGAACCTGCAGCATCTGTCCTACCTTCATGCCTTTATACAGGCTGTTTCCCCATGCCTGGGAATACATTCATTCCCTTCTCTGCTCCCCCGCCCTGGCCCCCATCTGACAATCGTTGGCTCCTTTCATAGCTCAGCACACAGAAGGCCTTTCCAGATCTTCTCAGTTACTTGTATACTCACTTTGTATTTACTTTAAATTTACTTAAATGGTGTGTGTTGGTTTCCCAGACAGAATGTAAGCTCCTTGAGGCCAGAGATTATTTCATTTTTTATCATTTTACCCCCAGCATCTCGGTTAGTGCATGGCACATACTAAGTGCTTAACAAATGCTTATTGGTTGGTTATTAAATGCTTTTTAGTGGGATCCTATATTCTCAACATCTCTCAGGAGGTGGGCCTATTGTATTGTGAGAGTGATAGATAAAAATAGACAAAGTGCTTCAATATGACAGTTAGTATCCAAGGAATATTAAAAGAACCAAAAGAAGTTTGCATCTCATGGAGGATATTTGTAAAGATGTGGACAAAACTGGGACAAAATGTGAGATACAGAAGGGCTGTGGCCCAAGCTGGAGGATGTTCCCATGCAGAGGTCAAGAGCAAGTGCACTTTAGGGGTTGTAGTTAAGGACCAATTCATTAAGGAGGGAAGATTAGGAAGAGCATTCCTGAGGTCCTATGTCAAGAGGGAGCAAATAAAAAGAACCCATCTTTTCTGATTCACAGATTCCCTTTCATTCAACAAAAGATCTCTTATTTTAAAAAAATATTTATTTATTTATTTAATATTTTTAATTTTCAGAACTGATTTTTACAACAGTTTGAATTACAAATTTTATCACCATTTCTACCCTCCCACCCACTCCAAGATGGCATATATTCTGATTGCTCCTTTCCCCAGTCTGCCCTCCCTTCTGTCACCCCACTCCCCCTCATCCCCTTTTCCCTTATTTTCTTGCAGGGCAAGATAGATTTCTATGCCCCATTGCCTGTATATCTTATTTCCTAGTTGCATGCAAAAACTTTTTTTTTTGAACATGTTTTTAAAACTTTGAGTTTCAAATCCTCTCCCCTCTTCCCTCCCCACCCACCCTCCCTAAGAAGGCAAGCAATTCCTCATAGGCTACATGTGTATCATTATGTAAAACCCTCCCACAATACTCATGTTGTGAAAGACTAACTATATTTTGCTCCTTCCTATCCTGTCCCCCTTTATTCAATTTTCTCCCTTGACCCTGTCCCTTTTTGAAAGTGTTTGCTTTTGATTACCTCCTTCCCCATCTGCCCTCCCTTCTATCATCCCTCCTTTTTTATCTTCTTCCTCTTTTGTTCCTGTGGGGTAAGATACTCAATTGAGTATGTTTGTTATTCCCTTCTCAGGTCAATTCCGATGAGAGCAAGATTCACTCATTTTCCCTCACCCGCCCCCTCTTCCCTTCCTACAGAACTGCTTTTTCTTGCCACTTTTATGCAAGATAATTTACCCCATTCTATCTCTCCCTTTCTCCCTCTCTCAATATATTCCTCTCTCATCCCTTAATTTGATGTTATTTTTTAAGATATCATCCCTTCATATTCAACTCACCCTGTGCCTTCTGTCTCTCTATATATGTATATTCCCTTCAGCTACCCTAATACTGAGGTCTCATGAATTATACACATCATCTTTCCATGTAGGAATGTAAACAAAACAGTTGAACTTTAGTAAGTCCCTTATGATTTCTCTTTCTTGTTTACCTTTTCATGTTTCTCTTGATTCTTGTGCTTGAAAATCAGATTTTCTATTCAGCTCTGGTCTTTTCACTGAGAAAGCTTGAAAGTCCTCTATTTTATTGAAAATATACATTTTGCCTTGGAGCATGACACTCAGTTTTGCTGGGTAGGTGATTCTTGGTTTTAATCCTAGCTCCACTTACCGCCGGAATATCATATTCCAAGCCCTACGAGCCCTTAATGTAGAAGCTGCTAGATCTTATGTTATCCTGATTATGTTTCCAGAATACTCAAATTGTTTCTTTCTGGCTGCTTGCAGTATTTTCTCCTTGATCTGGGAGCTCTGGAATTTGACAACAATATTCCTGGGAGATTTCTTTTTGGGATCTATTTGAGGAGGCAATTGATGGATTCTTTCAATTTCTATTTTGCCCTGTGGCTCTAGAATATCAGGGCAGTTCTCCTTGATAATTTCTTGAAAGATGGTATCTAGGCTCTTTTTTTGATCATGGCTTTCAGGTAGTCCAATAATTTTTAAATTATCTCTCCTGGATCTATTTTCCAGGTCAGTGGTTTTTCCAATGAGATATTTCACATTGTCTTCCATTTTTTCATTCCTTTGGTTCTGTTTTATAATATCTTGATTTCTCATCAAGTCACTAGCTTCCACTTGCTCCAATCTAATTTTTAAGGTAGTATTTTCTTCAGTGGTCTTTTGGCCCTCCTTTTCCATTTGGCTAATTCTGCCTTTCAAAGCATTCTTCTCCTCATTGGCTTTTTGGAGGTCTTTTTGCCATTTCAGTTAGTCTATTTTTTAAGGTGTCATTTTCTTCAGTGTTTTTTTGGGTCCCCCTTAGCCAGTCATTGACTTGTTTTTCATGGTTTTCTCACATCCTTCTCGTTTCTCTTCCCAATTTTTCCTCTACTTCTCTAACTTGTTTTTCTAAATCTTTTTTGAGCTCTTCTATGGCCTGAGACCAGTTCATGTTTTTCTTGGAGGCTTTTGGTGTAGGCTCTTGCACTTTGTTGACTTCTTTAGGCTGTATATTTTGGTCTTCTTTGTCACCAAAGAAAGATTCCAAAGTCTGAGTCTGAATCTGAGTCTGTTTTTGTTGCCTGGCCATGTTCCCAGCCAACTTACTTGACCTTGAGTTTTTTATTAGGTTATGACTGCTTGCAGAGTATAGAGTACTTTGTCTCAAGCTTGAGGGGCTGCATTGTTGTTTTCAGAGCTACACAGCAAGCTCTGCCACACCAGTGCTACTCCTCCCCCAAAAACCATCAACCCGGACTGGACTCAAATCTAAGCTGGCTCTGCACTCCTGCTCAGATCCTCCACTTAATTCCTCCCACCAGGTGGGCCTGGGGCTGGAAGCAACTGCAGCTGTAGCTCTGTAAACAGCCTTAGAGCTCCATCACCTCTGCTTCCCCCCAGGGTGGTGGCCAAACCACGAACTCCTTTCACTCTGTCCCAGCAGCTTTTCCCACTAACCTTCTCTGTTGTCTTTGGTGTCTGGTAACTGCCACAGCACTAGGGCCTGTTCCATTGGGCTCTCCGTCTGGTTGGTCCTGGTACAGCCCAGGCTGGGCTCTGCTCCACTCCACTCCCAGGTCCGTGTGATAGACCTTACCCCATGACCATCCAGACTGTCCTGGGCTGGAGCCCTGCTTCCCTCTGCTATTTCATGGGTTCTGCAGTTCTAGAATTTGTTCAGAGACATTTTTTATAGGTGTTTGGAGGGACTTGAGTGGGAGCTCATGCAAGTCCCTGCTTTCCAGCTGCCATCTTGGCTCCTCCCCTCCAACAAAAATCTCTTAATCTCTTCCCCAGATCTAATTTACTTCCCTTTCACATCTAAAATTCTATGATTATAAATTACGTGTCCAGACCTGTGCTAGGTACCTAGAGGATACGGTATAAATGTAAAACATGGTTACTGCCTTCAAGAAGCTTACAATTCAGTTAGGAAGAAAAGTCCTCTGTACAAATGGAGTAACACTAACACAGAGTAACCCTAAATCAAGGGTGCAGATTGTAAACTGGACAATTACTACCTATGTGACCTTAGGTAAGCTGTTTACTCCCTTGAGCCCATCGTATGTTTCATCACATGTAAAATGAGGGGATTGGATTAGTTGGATGCTGGGGTCCCTTCTAGCTTAAGGAGATCAGAGGATGGAGAGGTTACTCTCTAGTGGCTAAGGCAGTCAAGGAGAGATGTCATTAAAACACAAGCTGTGTGAGTGACAGGAGAGTATAATTATTTCCCTCATGATCACAAAGCCCCAGGGAACATAGGACTGAGTTGGAAGAGACTTGATAAATCTTCTATTCCAGTCTTTCCATTTTGCAGATGAGGAAACTGAAGGCCATATAAAAACCTCCTTGCCCACCTTATGCCACCCTTGCCTGGCATCCCACCTAGTTTTGTGTTCTTTAAGCCAGAATTGGAAGAATTCATATGTACTTTTTCTTTTGACTTTATGGGCTTCTTGTGTTGTATTTGTCCTTTGTTTTTGAAGAGGACCAGGACATCAGGGAAATGATGACATGACTTGCAGTTGACTTTATTTTGAGTGAGGGAGGGCTATGCAAAGTCACCAGTCTTACTTTTTCCTCCAGAGACATCTGGGTCCAGTGGCCAGATGTTCATCAGGATGACTGGAGGTGACCCAGGTGCAATGGGAGACCTTGGCCTTTTTAGGCTAAGGCCTTTTCATGTACTCACTTTGAGTGAGGTAATTCTCATTCAGTGAATAGGCCTCTTTAAGAAGTGAGTCAAGGGATGGCCCCTTTAATTAGGAAAAAAGAAAAAAAAATCAAGGTGGAAGGGAAACAGTTACCATTGACATTCTGCATGTCAACGGTATGGACTTCTACAGGTCTGAAGAACCACCCCTCTCCATAAAGGTCTTAGCAGTCAAAGAAATAGATGACTTGGTCTTGAGTAATGCAAAGATTGTATAATGGTGGACTAGAATTTTTTTTCTTTTTGCAAATGATATTTTTTATTTACTTAGGAAACACAAAACCAATTAAAAATTAGGAAGAGAGAATAGATCTGGAATTTATTAGAAACATTAACTTCAGCAGAGTAGTAAGATCTATAAATGAGAGGGTTGACCTAAAGGGCCTCTGGGCTCACTTCCTTCTCTAGGATCTATGGTACTGTAATATAAACTAAACCCACAAAAGTTGTCCTTTCCCCTCCAAATAATCTTCCTAAAGCATGTGTGACCATGTTACTTACCCTCTCAAGAACCCTCCATGATTCCTTACTTGCTCCTAAGATAAAATACAAACTCTTCAGCTTGGCACAATTTGGTTTCAATCTACAGGCTTACCTCTCCTCTCCTCTCCTGTCCTCTCCTCTCCTCTCCTGTCCTCTCCTCTCCTCTCATCTCCTGTCTCTCCCTGGTAGAAATACAAAAATTAGATAACATAGAACTTCCCCTTCACCCTTCACCTCCAATCCAGCTGCCCTATTTACTGTTCCTCAAGTGCCGTCTCCTGACTCCATGACTTTACCTAAAATCTTGTTCCCCATTCTTAAACAGCAATTCCTTCTCATTTCCAGTTCTTGGAACCTCTGATTTCCTTCGAGGTTCAGCTCTCATACCACTTCCTACTGGAAGATTTTCTTGATCCCTCTACTTGTTACTCATTATTGTGAATGGATAGAATACTGGGCCTGGAGTCAGGAAAACCTGAGTTCAAATAGGTCCTCGGATACTTCCTAGCTTCCGCCTCAGCTTCCTCAACTATAAAATGGGGATTCTAACAGCACCTACTCCTTAGACTTGTTGTGGGGTAGAATTTGTAAAAGCGCTTGACTTCGAGTATGCTTGTTCTTTCCTTCTCTTTCCCTTCCTCAAATAACCACATATTTCACATATACTTAGGTGTATACATGTTGCACCCCGGTAGAATGTGCATCTCTTGAGTCCAGGCTAGAGGTGATGAGAGCCTCAACTAGGATGAGGGAGACAAGGGGAAAGATGTAAGAAATGTTGCGGAAGGTGAATTCAGATTTGACAATTGATTAAATATGAGAACAAAGGAGAAAGGAGAGCAAAGGATGATGCTGAGCTTTTAAACATGGGTGACTCAACAGAAATGGGGGCATTTGAAGAAGAGTAGGGTTTAGGGGATAAGATATAAATCTTGAGGACTAGATGACCTCTGAATAGGTGCCTTATAAGTGCTTGTTCTTTCCCTCTTCCCTCCCTTCCTCAAACAACCACATATTTCATATATACTTAGATGTATACATGTTGCCCCCTAGTAGAATGTAAATCCCTTGAGGGTAGGGGTTATTATTTCTTTTGTCTTTGCATTCCAAGCACCTAGCATAGTAATGTCTTTACATTTACATTGTTTAGTATATGCTCATTGGATTGGATTGGGAGAGCCTGAGAGGGTAAACGATTTGTTGAAGATCATACAGCAGAACCGAGAATAAACCACAGGAATTCTGACACCCAGGAGCATGACAAAGCGGAAGAAGCCTCTGATTTAGGCAGGTGTTCTTATCCTGGGCTCTGGGAATTTGTGGCTTCGAAAAACTGTTTTGATAACTGGATTTCAATATAATTCATTTCCCTTTTTAATATTATATATTTGTATATTTTAGTGTTTTATATATAATGTTATATACATTTAATGTTATATATTTTTGTGTACATTTAAAACTATTATTCTAAGAAGGGGCATGTAGGATTTACCAGGCGGCCAAAAGGATCCATGGCACAGAAAAGGTTAAAAACCCTTGCTGTAGAGTTAGTAAACCTAGGTTTGAAGTTTTGCTCTGCTACTTTGCAGTAAAGTAGTGACTATGTAGTTACTTTTGCTATAGGGGAAAGAACGCTGAATATGGAATCAGAGATCTTTGTTTCAAATCCTGACTCTGCTACTTATTATCAGTGTAACCTTGGGCAAATTACTTCATTTCTATGGACTTCAGTTTCCTTATCTATTAAATGGAGGGGTTGGATTAGATGACCTCTGAGGTCCCTTCTGACTCTAGATTTACGAACCTCTAAGTTTCCTTCGAGACCTAAATCTTTTCTCTGACTACCTTTCTCTGTGCCTCAGTTTCCTACCTTGTTAAACATAGAGCTTGGACTATATGTCTTCTGAGGTTTCTTTCAGCTCAAAATTTCATGATTCTTCCACTACATAGATTACCACTAAAACCCACTCCTGGCCGAATTCCACTGGGAGGTGGGAGAGCAGGGAATGGGGGGTGTGGAGGAAGGGTGTACACCTTTCTGTACAGCTATCCCATTACCCAGATTAAGGTTCTGAAGAGCAGGGCTTTCAGCATATGATGACTGGCTCTACCACAGAAGTGTAGTATTGAGGGGTACAGAGAAGGACACATAAGAATTTGTGGTTCCATCTCACCTGGGGACCTGAAGTTCCTCATGTGAAACTGACACCCTCCCCCAGTTCTGACACCTGACCTGCTTCTGGGGCTGTGTGGGAGCCCAAGCTGTTGTTTCCTGTCTGGGTCTTGGTAACTCCTTGAAATCCTGGCCTCTCTCTCCAATCCTTTCCAAATGCTCATTAAGCCTCTTGCAAATCCAGGGCTGAATGGCTCTGCATGAATTTAATAAAGCAGGAGACAAGAGGCCATCCATCATGGGGAGCCACACAGCTGGGGAGTGGGAAGGTGATGGGTTTGAGCCCTCCCGCCAATCTCAAGACTTCTCAGCCCCCATCAGAGCCTGAGAGCCTATAGGGAGGTATAGGGTGCTACACTTAGGAACCATGGTCTAAGGGATGCACTAATGCCTAAATGTATCATTCAAAATTTCTCACTCTAGCTGTCCCTTGAGCAGAACACCTTCATATCCCACTCTAAGGATTACTAGGCTGTAAGCTTCATGAGGACAGGAATAGAGCCTTCTTTCAAATTTCTAACTTCCTCAGTGCTCATAGGAGGTGATCCCTGAATGTTGGTTGAATTGACTTTCAATTGGCTGGGGAATATACAGTGCCTCTTCACTTCAAGACCCCAAAGGGTCTATGATTTTCAATCAACAGATATAGAGCTAAAAGGAACCTCAGAGGTCATCCAGTCCAACCCCCTCATTTTACAGATGAGGAAATGGAAGCCTTAGAGAGACTAAGTGATTTGCCCAAGGTCACACAGAGGTTGTAAGTGTCAGAGGTGAGATTTGAACCTGTCTTCTAACTTCAAAGCCTACATTCTTTCCAAGGTTCTCCTTCCACAGATCTCCATCATGCCTTTGTAGATGGCCTGATTAGTTTCCGTGAGCCCCTCTCTCCCCTTTTCTCTCCGTGGTGACTAAGCCTTCAGTGATTGATCCCTTTGGAACTTAGCCCGTCTGGTTTTTATATGATAGGAGTGTTGTCTGCTGCTAGACTTACATTGAAGTCCTTCCAGCTTGGCAGGATCTGTCAGGCTAGTTTGGAGCACAACAGAGAATAACCTTAGAATCTTAGGCATGGAGCTGGAAGGGACCTCAGAATCCACAAGGTCATTCTAAAGATGAAGAAACCGATACCCAAAGAGGTTAAATGATTTGCTTGAGACCACATAGGTAATGTGTCAGGTAATGTCTTTACATAGCAAGTGTTTAATCTATGCTTATTGGATTGGATCAGGCAGGATTTAAACCCAGACCCTCTGACTCTAGAACCAATATTTGAAATTTCCACTGTATTAGAATCAGAACACCAAGGTTAAGGAAGCCCAGTCTCTTATTGATTATGTGACCTTGAACAAGTCCCTAACCCCATCTGAGGCTCATCAGTAAAAGGGGAATAATATCTTACCTATTTCCCTAGTTTGAATTGTCATGAGGTTCTGAAATCATAAACAAAAAACTATAAAGCTCTACATGAATACACGCATCATTATGTACTTAGGAATTACAAGTTCTTTTAAAGCAGGACATGTATCATGTTTCTTTTTTCTACCCCTATTTCCAGCCCAATATCTTGGATATAGATTTAATGTTGGTTTTCAATTGAATTGGTTTGCACCTGGTACACAGAGACATAGCTTGGCCTGTTTGCTCTTTCCTGGAAAGAAAGGGGCTATGGTTCCTTGAGCCACTGGACATTGCCCTGTGTCCTGGCCTCCTGAGGCTCTGCCCTGCCCAACATGACTTTTCTCTTCCTGCCAAACCTGTTCCTCATGTTCCCTTTTACATTTCTACAACATTTCTCCCGTCTGTCCCCTTTTCTTCACTTACACAACCACTGCTTTATTTCTAGCCCTCATCACCTCTCACCTGTACTGTTGAAATCACCTCCTAATTCATCTCCCTGCCTTGTCTCTACTCTCTCTAGTCAACCCTCTACACAGCTGCCAAAGTGATTTTCTTTAAGCACAGGTGTGACCATGTCACTACCCTATTCAATAAACTAGTGGCTCCATATTCTAGGATAAAATATAAACTTCATTGTTTGCTTTTTATTTATTTTCATTATACATTACTCCCCTTCTTGAACTCTGTGATACAGTTAAACTGAACTTATTCCTCACACATGACACTCTGCCATCCATCTTCCTGCTTTGCAGATTGTCTCTGATGCCTGGAATGTATTCCCTCTTCATCGCTGCTTCTTAGAATGTCTAGTTTCCTCCAAGACTCAGTTCAAGGGATACCTTCTAGGAGAAGTCTCCTGATTCTCTTAGCTGTTAGTGCCTCTCCTCAAAAATGACCTTGTATTCATTTTGTTTGTACTTATATAACACCATCCACTTACACTTATAGGTTGTGCCCTCAGAGAGCAGTAAACCACCTTAGGGTTCTAGATTTAATCCTGTGGGTGGCTAATCCTCCTAATGTAGCTCATGAGCCCCTTCCACTGTGCTTCCCATTAACAATCAGCCAGTATCAACTCTTAGCAAAAGCATTTAATGAGATGGAATGGTAAGAAGATAAATTACAAAACATTTTTGCCTGTATATCTCCCATAGATACAATCAGTGTCCATGGGGAGAGGGGTTCAGACTTAGAGCACAATGGTGGGGAGGTACAGATGCAGGATACATGTGCGGCAGCAGAGAATCACAACTGACACTGCAGGGTGTGGAAGTCCTTTCTCTTTTTGTAGAGTTTTCATGCTTGCTAACTACCAAGGTCTACTCTTCTCCGTAGCTTACTTCTCAATTGCCAGCGGTCACACTCTTTGAAGCTGCTGCCTTCCTCAAGTGACTTTGTATGTCTGTTTGGAGTGCATGTCTCTGCTCCTTGCCAAATGCAGTGTCTTCTACTGATCCAGTAGCTGCTATGACGAGCCCAATAAAGGAGAAGAGAGAAAATCCCCTCCCTTCCTTGCTGCGATTTATTATGTGCAGGTATCGCTTCTACAACTCAGCCTTTACCTCTGAAACTCATCTAGGATCCCAGCACTTAAAATTTCCAGAAGCATGGCCAAACTGCTTGCTCAGACAGTTTCTTCTTGACCCATTCAGAGAAGCATTCACACCTGAGAAAGGCATCAGGGTGTACAGATTAAAACCTCATCATGTGTGACGACTATATTCTGTGACTACATCTATTGCAATGGAGATGGCTATCTCCCTTGACATAATTCTAAGCCACTTGAGGGCAGGGACCATTTCATTTTTGCCTTTGTATCCGAATCACCTACTACAGAACTTGGCACATAATAGGTGTTTGATGAATACTTAGTGCTTAATGTTCCTGTACAAATACTCCAGGTTTTTGAGCTCAGCATTGTCCACTCTTCCCTACATGGAATGCCTTCTTCATTCTTCTGTACAAATCTATGCTCCTCATCTCCTTCAAAACCAAGATAAGACTTACTTCTTTTTAGAATCTGGGCTATTAATGGAACGTGTGGTGGTTCATGCTTCCCCAGGGGTATAGCCTTAGATATATAGAGCTGAAAATATGGGGCAGTCAGTATATCTGGATTCTGGATTGGGTTCTGCCAATGATTAGCAGTGTGAGCTTGGGCAGGTTATTTGCCCTTTCTGACAATTTCCACATCCATAAAAATTAGGGGATTAGATTAGATCAAGGGTTCTTAACTTGGAGTATTTGTTAATTGTATTTCAACATAATTGGTTTCCTTTTTATACTATGTATTTTATTTTAAGAGTTCTGAGAAGGAGCTCATGGGCTTGACCACACTGCTCAAGGGGCCAATGACACACAAAAAAGTTGAGAGCCCCCAGATTAGAAGATCTCTGAGATTTCTTCCTGCTCTGATGTTCTATGATTCCAAGTCTTCTCTGAGCACCCAGCACAGCGTCTTAAGCAGGTAAGAAAACTGAGTGCCAGAGACAGGGAAATGATGCACCTTAAGTATACTAACTCCCAAATTGAGTGTTCTTCCTATTATACCAGGAAGAGGATCAGAGGTCTTGTCTTCTTAGACAGACTGCAAACCTCTTGGGGAGTGGGGATTGGGGTGGGGGGAGGATGCTTCTCTTCTTGTTTGTCCTTTGTTCTCAAAGAAGACCATGACATCAGGAAGATGATGCAAGTGAATTGGATTTAAGTGAAGGAGGGCTGTGCAAGGTCACCAGCCTCACTTGCTTCTCTGGAGCCATCTAATTCCAGTGGCAAGATACAGATCAAGACAACTGGAGATGGCCCCACTTCTCTTGTATCCTATACAGGATCAACATGTGCCTAACATTCAATCAGTAACATACACTTGATATTCAAATAGGAGGCAGTCAGGTGTAGAGAGGTTAAGGGCAATGAATTGGAATCAGAGGATTTAGATTTAAATTTTGGCTCCAATGGTCACCCAATATGTGACTTCTAATGAGACATTTCATTTGACTGGGACTGAGGACTCACTGGGACATTTATAAAATGCCTAAGTTTCCATTCAGCTCTAAGTCCTTGGATCCCATGGTCCAATTTCTGTGGTACTACAGAGCTCAGGCTATCATACTAACTAGCTATGTGACCCTGGGCAAGGCACAACCTCTCTGGGCCTCAGTTTTCTCATCGATAAAATGAGAGGGTCGAACTAGAGGACCACTAAGGTCCCTTACAACTCTAGATATGTGATTCTATAATCTAAACAATGGGGATAATATCTGAGGGATGCACAATCAAATGAGATAATTAATATTTGTAAAGTGTTTTTCAGGCCTTAAAATCTTATATGATGTCAGCTGTCATCATATTGGGACTGGGAGGTTGAAGTGAAAGGTCAATAATGTGCTTTTAGATTACTCTAACAGAGGTAGGGGCAGGTAGATAATAGAGTGGATAGAGTGCTAGGCCTAGAATCTGGAAGACTCATCTTCTTGGGTTCAAATCCGGCCTCAGACACTTCCTAACTGTGTGTCTCTGGGCAAATCGCTTAACCTCTGTTTGCCTTAGTATCCTCATCTGTAAAATGAGCTGGAGAAGAAAATGGCACATCACTCCAGCCTTTTTGCTTGATTCCAAATGGGGTCATGAAGAGCTGGTCATGACTGAACAACAACAACAAACCAGAGGTATGCTGGGAAATGTTTAACAATTGGCTGGGGGTGGAGGAGGGCGATGTACGACTAATAAATCAAGCCATATTTGGTACATCTGCCAGTTTCTGAGGTATCAGTGCTCATTCTGAAAATTTAACAACTGGCTTTTGAGAGCTGGTTACAGCTGGCTCCAGCATCCCCCTGATTTTAGCTCATGTTCATTGGATGCTGACAACATGCTTGTTGAATGACTGATTGATTGAGCTCTTCCTCTTCCATGGAAGTTTTCTTTTTTAACCTAAAACACTGCTAACCAAAGTAGACAAAAGGTTATAGCTTACACTCCTATACTACTTTCAAGGTTACAAAAGTCCTTTCTTGAAAATAACCTGTGCTGTGGGTATCGCAAGTATTATTATTGTCCTTTTTTATATAAGGAAACAGGCTCAGAGAGATGAAATTATTTCTCCAGACTCACCCATAGTTATCAGAGGTAGGATCTGAGCCCAGGTCCTTCTGACTTCCCACTACACTGAAATACAACCTTTCTTCCCCTCCTCGGGGCAAGAGAATAAACCAGCAGTTGAGAGAGTTGGGAGGGGAGGAGTAGGTTGAGAGAGGAGGAGGGAAGAGAAAATAGAAAGAAGAAGGAGAAAGAGACAGAGAATGTTAGGCTGTCACCTTTGTTTTGCCTTCCCCGTGACCCAGCTTCTTCCACCTTGGCTTCTCTTGTGCTCTGTCATCTTCCACCCTGTTCCACTTTAGCCTTTTGCCTCTCACTCCCTCACCCTAGCCCACCCCAAATTCCAACCTGACTTTTCTTCAACTGGTCACCTCTATCTTCCAATCTCTCTGTACCCCTAGGCTTCTGGTCTCTTCTGAACCTGGTCTCCCTAGCTCCACCAGAGGATCAGGGTTGGGGCTCTCGGCTGGTGTTTCACACCCAGACGATGGAGTTAAGGCTGCAGGAGCCGTCCTTAGGGCTGGGCTGGTCGCCAGGCCTAACATCTGGGATCGATTACCCATGGTGGCGGAGTGGGCTCCTCTCCCTGCCACTCACCTATCTGCCTGGGTGACAGAGGAGATGGGAAAAAGGTTTTCACAGCTGGAATAAATTGAAGGGAAGTGGAGGGGGAGGGTCAGAAAGAGACAAAAAACAACATTGAACTCAAGATGGAAGAAAGACAGTATTAGAAGAGGTAATGAAGAAAATATGTGTATGTGTGTGTGTGTGTGTGTGTGAATGTGTGCACGTGTGAGTGTGTGAAGGTGAGTATACATGCAAGTGTGTACAATGTAAGTGTGAGTGTGACAGTGGGTGTGTATGTGTGTATTGGCAAATGAATCAAGGTATTTTATTTAGTGTGCATTTGCTTGAGGAGCTGCCCACACACACACTGAAGTCTGGGCAGGTCCTCAGGTCCCTGGTCCCAGTGTTTTCCTTGCATGCCTTGAGGGGGGTGTAAACATGGAGAAGGGGGACAGAGAGGGAGAGAAATGAAGAGGCAGGGGATGGGGGGGTGTCAGGAGGCAGGAAGGGTCAGGGAGGAACATAAGGTGAGAGAATTGGGAAGAGGGGCACAGGGGATTACAGAAGTGGAAAGGCAGGGTAATAGGATGGGTTAGAGGGGAACCTGTAGGAATAGAGGGGAAAAGAAAGATGGGGGAAAAAGGAGAGGGAAAGAGGAAAAAAAAGAGCAAGTAAAGCAACAGCTTAGAAAACACCACCAGCAACTTGCTTGGGGGCATCAGCTAAGCCAGAACCCTGTCCTTTCTTTGCCCTACTCTGTCCTCTGGAACTGGGCTCCAGACAAGACATGTTTATCTGTCTATAACTGGGTGGGTTGTAGGGGGGGGGTGGGTAGTTTTTACTTAACCTCCTCCCCCACCTACTCTGGTTAGGCAGTCCAGGCACTGGTCCCCTCCTCCCCCCTTCCACTCCCCTCCTGTCACTTTCTCCCCTTCACCCCCTTCATCCTCCCCCTCCCCTTCCCAGCAGCCCACACCTCTCTGGCTTCAGGAATTCTCCTCCTTCTCCATCTGCTCCCCATTGATGGTGGCGAGAGCTTTAAATCGCCGCTCATTAGTCACCAGGCTATTTTCCCCCCCATCCTCCTCCCACCAATCCGTCTCGCTTCAATCATGCTGGGCCAACAGGGGTCCCAACCTCCCACCAGGCCCCTGTTTCCAAAGGGAATCATTCAGTAATAACCTTGTCAGACAGCAATCTGGCCCTATAGACCTGCTCCAAGTGGAGGATTGTGGGCATCTCCTGGTTCTGTCCCAGGCCAACAAAGCACCCTCCCCCTCCCATCCTGATCCCTGGCCCAGAAGGGCACTGGGTCACTGGCCCCTACTCTTCCACCATGAGCCATTGAGATTAGGCTGCTAACACCCCTTCATAATATTATCCCTGGTCGAGTCCATAAAAGTCCCCTCTAGCGTTACGGCATTTGAGAGACTATTAAGTTTTAAGGCCCCAGACCTCCGTGAAGGAGGCGCGTCATTGGTGTTTTGCAGGCTCTAGGTTTATGGGGCAGTCAGAAGCAAGATTGATTGGGACCTGGGGAAGGGAGGGGGTGCAGTGTGGGCAGCAGGGGCAAAGGCCTTAAGAAACCAGCTGTGGGCGGGCTGGCATAAGGCAAAGCAGAGAGAGTAGGGGGTTAGCCTGAGGGTATGGTTTGGAGAAATGGCAACCACACTCATTTCCCCCGACCTTCTGAGTTTATGGCTCAGTGGAACCATAGGGTTCCTGGAAATAGAGCTGGAATGGACCTCAGACTTCACTTTATAGGTAAGGAGACTTGAGTTCCAAAGAGGTTAAAAGATTTTGCCCAAGGTCCTATACATAGTAAGGGCTGGTATAAGAACTGGTATTTGAATCCAGGCCCTTTGGGAGTGAGTGGTGATGAAGAGTGACTAGGCTGGTAACAGTTGCAGCATCTCCAATCTGGAATACCCTCATGTGCCTAACCCCCTGGGCTCTCCTGGATCATCTCCAACAATTATGCACAGTATACCCACAGGGGCTTTGGCATCTTTCTTCCTTGTAGAATTTATTGAGGGAGAGGCCTTGCAGACACATTTGGGTCCCTGTCTCTTGCTATACTTTAAGAGGCTGGTGGTTACTCAATTTCATGAATGTAATCTTCTTTCCTTCTCTCTTGTCTTTCTTCCTGGTATCACTCATGATTCTAATACAAGCTCAGTCTAGACAGCCCTGTTGAGAACCATGGAAATTAATTGGGAGTGCTAGCCCAGCGTAGTGGACAAACCAAGAGTTAGGAGACCTAGGTTGTAGCTCTAACTTTGCTAACGATCAACTGTATGATCTTGGGCAAGTCACATAACTTCAAGTCTTGGGTTTTTTTTTTCATCTGTAAAACAAGACCCTTCCCAGTCTTCAACATTCTAGGATTTTATGATTTTTCTTGGCCAGAGGTAGGAGATACAAAGATTTTCTATAGGGCTGCAGTTTTAGTGACATGGTATAGACAGAATATGGTTTTGACTAGCCCAGGAGATTATTTTTATTCAGAGAACGGCACTCTAAATAGCAGAGCCTATGATAGGCAGGAAAATCTGAGAGTAGGGACAGTGATAGAGTCTGGGGTGGAGATGTTCTGGGCCATCTAGACCAGAGATGGTGGAACATGGACCAAATCAATCATTCAAAATATATACTGAATTCCTTTTCTTATTTTTGTTTTTTTCATTGGGAATGTTATGAACAAAAATAAACATGCACATTTCAATGTGCAAAGAACAAAAAAAGAGTATTATATATGAAACTGAATTTCTATTTGTTGTTTTTTAAAAAGGTATATACCAATTTTTAACACAGCAGTTAACTTCTCTGCTTGTCTCTATCCCCTTCTGAATTACCTAGGATGTCCTTTTTGGGGCCACAGCAATGTGGCTGACAACAAAAAAAGATGTAAAAGATACAGTGCCTGTCTTCAAGGAGCTTATAATCTAGCCTCAGAGACAATAACATTTGCTCACATTTATCTAGATTTCTAAGGCTTACAAAGCGCTCTTTTTACAATCACTGAGGGATAGTGCAAACCTACACATCCCCTTTGGATAGAGGTTAAAAGACTTGCCCCATGGATGAATAATAATAAGAATAGGAATCATGATTTGAACCCAAGCCTTCAGACTCCAGGACCAATGTTCTTACAACTCTATAGATATACATGAGACAGTAGGGACCCACACAAGACAGGATATTAAGTGCTAATTAAGATGTAAGTAAGGACTAAACTGTGTGTATTCCAGGCAGTGCTAGAGGAGTTCAAAAGTGAAAAGTGATAAATTAATAAAGGTTGGTGCCCCTTTCTGGGAAAGTTTCATGAAAGAGGTGGTATTGTATCTGGACTCTCAAGGATGAGTGTTGTCATTCAGTCACATCCAACTCTTCCTGACCCCATTTGGGGTTTTCTTGGCAAAGACACTAGAATGATTTGCCATTTCCTTTTCCAGCTCAATTGATGGATGAGAAAACTGAGGCAAACAGGAGTAAGTGACTTGCTCAGGGTCACACGGCTAGGAAGTATCTGAGGCCAGATTTGAACTCAGGGAGATGAATCTTCCGGAATCCAAGCTCCGCACTCTATTATTCACTGCACCACCTAACTGTCCCTCAAGGACGGGGAGGATCTCTATATGGAGAAGTTAGGTGGTGCTATAGTTGTTCAGTCAAGTCAACCCTTCATGATCTTATGGACCACAGCATGCCAGCCCCTTTTATCCTCTAGTATCTCTCATGTTTGTTGTTGCCATGACACTGTCTATCCAACTCATCCTCTGCTGTCTCCTTTTCCTTTTGTCTTCAATCTTTCCCAACATCGGGATCTCTTTCAATGAGTCCTGTCTTAGACGGTCATTAATTGAAGGGGTGGGGAGTGTATTGTCTTTAGGGGACCTGGGTTCAAGTCCCTCCTCTGATGTTTACATTTGGCAAGTCATGTGATTTCCCTTGGCCTCATCTTCCTCATCTGTAAAGAAGGGAGTTGGACCAGATGGCTTTTGAGGATCCTTCCAGCTATAAAATATATGGTCCTATGACAAATGAAGGAAACAATGGAATAATAGAACTCTGGCCTTGGAAGACACCTCAAAGGTCATCTAAGAGGGGATTCTCTACACAGCCCCAGTAAATTTTCACCCACTCTCTGTTTTCAAGATCTTTAGAGACATGGAGTCTACCACCTCCCCGCAGCTTGTTTCACTTTTGGTTCAGCCTAAGCCACTTACATTGCACTATGATTTATACTTCTTCTTATTTAGGAGAATAAACATTGTTCTTTGCACATAGTAGACAATTAATGTTTGTTGAATTAAATCAAACTGAATTATGGACAGTAAGGGATGAGGAGCAATGGGAAATAGGAATTCCATTCCTCCTGCCCTTCCAACATTGGACATTTTCCTTTTCTGTCATATTAGCTGAAGTGGAAAGTGGTACCTCACAGTTTTTCTAATTTGCATTTCTCTAATCAAGAGTGATTTAGAGTATTTTTTCATATGACTACAAATAGATTTGATTTCATCTGAAAACTTCCTGTTCATATATTTTGACCATTTGTCAATTGGGGAATGACTCATATTCTTATATATTTTACTCAGTTCTCTATATATCTGAGAAATGAGGCCTTTATCAGAGAAATGCTGTAAAATTTTTTCCCTCAGTTTTCAACTTTCCTTCTAATCTTGGCTACATTGGTATTATTCCTGCAAACTTTTTTAATTGAATGAAATCAAAATTATTCCCATTACATGCCATAATGTTCTATATCTCTTCTATGGTTATAAATTCTTCCCTTATCCGTAAGCTAATATTTTCTATGCTTCTCCAATTTGCTTAGGATATCTCCTTTTATGTGTAAATCATATGCCAATTTTGACCTATGTCTTGGCATACCATGTGAGAAGTTAGTCTATACACCGTTTTTGGGCTCCTAGGGCTAACTCTCTCTTGAATTCATAGTCAGTTCCTATTCTCTGCTGCCGAGGTCACTCTATGAAGCTAGTTCTTGCCCCTCTCTCTATCTCTCTGTTCCCCACTAAATATGGTATCTCCTAGCTGATGGGAGGAGGATAGAAAATCCCCTCTCCCCTCTGCTGTCCTCTTGTAGACACACTCCACCAGCTGCTCCTGGCTTTGGCTTGACGATCAGGGCTGCCGAGTTTGTCTTTGAAGGGCCATCATAGGTTTAGCTGACGTAAAGTTGCTTCTAGAATTCCATCATAGAATCTCTTCCATTTCCTAAAGCGATAGCAGGACACGAACACATTTTTGTAGTTGTTGAGTTGTTTCAGTTGTGTCCAACCCTTTGTGACCCCATTTGGGGTTTTCTTGGCAAAGACACCGTAGTGGTTTGTCATTTCCTTCTCTAGCTCATTACACAGATGAGGAACCAAGGCAAACTGGGTTAAGTGACCAGCGATCACCACCAAAGTTCTATGATTCTATCGCTTCCTTCGTTTGTCATAGGACCATATATTTTATAGCTGGAAGGGTCCTCAAAAGTCATCTAGTCCAACTCCCTTCTTTACAGGTGAGGAAGATATAAGACATAAGCTAGGCTACGTTTGAACTGGGGTCTTCCTAACTCCAGGGCAGGGACTCTATCCACTGTGCCATCTAGCTGCCTCCAGAGACATTTTTTCACTTAGTTTAACACATTAACATCAAGTCTCCTCTGTTATCTGCCCCTTACTTTCTCTGGTTACATCCCTTAAGCTGGGTGTGGGAAGATAGGGGAAAATGACTCCCTACTTCTACATAGATATTCTATATGTACAGCTATTCTATATGTACAGTGGCTAGGTGACACAGTGGTTAGAGCAGCAGGTTTAGAGTCAGGAAGATCTGAATTCATATCTGGATATCAGACATTTACTAGCTGTGTGACCAAGTTACTTAACTTCTATTTATGGTTCTTCATCTGTAAAATGGGGACCCACTGGAGAAGGAAATGGCAAACCACTCCAACATCTTTGCCAAGAAAACTCCATGGACAAAAGTCCTTGGAGTCACATAGAGTTGGACATGACTGAATAACCAAACCACAACAAAAATGCACATGTGGTCTCCCAAGAAGCTGTAAGGCATAGTGGAATGAGTTGATCTAAGACAGTGGTTCTTAACCTTTGATTCCTTTGGTAGTCTGGTGAAACCTATGAGCTTCTTCTAAGAATTATGTTTTTAAATACATTAAATAAAATATGAAAGATTACAAAGGAAACCAATTATATTGAAGTAGTTGCATATATACATATAAATTGATAGAGATAAATTTTTTTAAAGTTCACCGATCCCGATAAAGTTATAAGGCAGAGATTGTTTCACTTTTGTCTTCATATCCCCTGAATTTAGCACAGTGCCTCCCATAAAGTAGATGCTTGGATCATGCCTGACAATTGATTGCTCTGTACAACATACTGTGCTAGAGGCTGAGAAAGAATGGCTGCATTCCCATCTGGCTTTCCTTCTACAGTCACTACTCCTTCCCCATCAGCCCATAGGCACCATTCAGGGCTATCCCAGAGACCCCAGTTCAGAGTTCACTCTGCTCCCTTCACCAGAGCTAAGACTGTCACGTGATTCTGTTGCTCCAGTCTAACACCTTCTTGACTCCTGACCCTGTTCCACTCCCAGTGAAAGAGACACTTTAAGAAGGTCTTTGTGTCTAAGTGTGTCCTTTGACAGCCAGATTCAGAGTAGCTTTCAGGGCCTTTCTGTAATAACTGAGAAGTGCTGTCTGTGTGTGTGTGAGGTGCTGAGCTCAGCAATGGTGGCTTAGCTATCACCTCACCTCACCCCTACCCAACAGTGTGCTGGAGCCAGCCTGAACCAGAGATCTGAATGTTCAGTTTCTAGTGTGAACATTTATACTCACTAGCTGTGTGACCTTGGGCAAGTGATTTGATCTCTTTGCCTCAGTTTCCTCAACTGTAAAATTGAGATAATAAAATCGCCTAACTTGCAAGATTGTTGTGAGGTTAAAATGAGATTATATTTATAAAAAAGCACTTAGCTCAGTGCCTGGCACATAGTAGATGCTATATAAATGTTTATTCTCTTCCCATTCCCCCTATTCCATACTCTGAAAAGAAGGGAGGAGGGAAGGACATTTTCTCAGCACTCTTCCAGGGACTAGCTTGGTCACTATAATGACATGGTGTTTAATTTTGGTTACTCTCATTGTTATTGTTGTCCTTACATATATTATTTTTCTGGTTCTGCTTCCTTCACTCTGTATCAGTTCATGGTCTTCCTATGTTTCACTGAGTTCTTCATACTCGTGGTTTCTTGTGGCAACATTTCCCCCAAACGTTTAGCATTATTAGTCCCATTACTAGGTCTCGGCTCTCCTCTTAACCCTCTCCCTTATCTTCTCTCCTTCTTATCCCAATAAATGAGGCAGGGCAAGAAATACTAGAGGAATGCTCATCTCTGTGTGTTTTGTATCTAGGTGCTAAGGATTCTTATCACCACTTTCTAAGTAGTTTTTCCCTATTAGTTATTAGACTAATTTAAACTCCTTAGCCTGCTATTCAAGGTCTTCTATAGTTTGGACTGAAGCCTACTTTTTTCCAGGCTTTTCTTCCACTACTTCATCCCACTCTGTTCACTCCAGCCAGACCAATTTCTCACCATCTTCTCAGGTATACTATCTCTGGACCTCCTGCCTAGAATGCCCTCTTTCCTTCTCTCTTTTCCAAATCCAGCACATTTACAGAACCCCAGAACCTCTGAGTCGGAAGGGACCTTACTCAGGAGTCCAATGCATATCTTAATACCCTAGATTGTGTTCCTTCCTTATTGCTGATTCTTAGAATTCTGACTCAGACTTCCTTCAAAGTCTAGTTCATGTGCTACCTCCTACCTGATACATTTCCTGATTCCCCAGCTGCTGGCATTACTGCTAATTACTTTGTATATATTTTGGGTTGTCTTACATGTGCATATGTTGTTTTGATTTTGGCTTTGTATCCCTAGTGTACACTACTTAGTACACAGTAGTCATTTGATGCGTGTTTATTGACTGAATAAGAATCCTTTCTACAACACACCAAACAAATGGTCATTCAGCCTTTGTTGAAAACACGCACTAATCAGGCTAGAACTTTAGCCTTTGCTGAAGAACTCTAGTCTGGGCAGATCCACTACTTTTAGAGGCAGCTCGTTCTAACTTCAGATAGCCTTAATTAGAAGGAAGTTTTCCTTTGCATTAAACCAATATTTGTCTACTTGCAACTCCCATCCACCCTTCCTGGCTCTGCCTTTTTTAGCCAATTAGGATAAATATAATTACTTTCCCTTGGATAGCCCTTCAAGTACTTGAAGACAGCTATCATGTCCCTTCTAAGTCTTCTTTTCTCCAGGCTAAACATCCCTAGTTCTTCACCCAGTCTACATATGGAATGAACTAGGAGCCCTTCACAATCCTAGTGACTTGCTCAAAATCCCACAGCTGCTTAATGGCAGAAACAGACCAAGGGTCTCCTGACTCTCAGTCCAATGATCTTCCAACTGGGCTGCAACAAAAACAAAGCAAAAAACAACAACAACAACAAAAAAAAAACAAAACCAAAAACCAACTCTCTTGGTTTGGATTGGGATTGGCTAGGGATTTGGGCCTTCCTGAATGGGGAGATGAGAATTCTAACCCAAGATTCCGGGATGTAGGTGTGGCTTCTAGCATAGAGCCAAAGATGGCTCTTTTCTTTTCCAGGCTAAACATTTTTTGTTCCTCTTGCCATTCCTTTTGGAGCAAAGGAGTGAATCGAAGAGACGAATGGCCTGAACAACACTACTGTGGGCCACTTATTTTCCCTAGGGCTCCTGCCCATGTTAAGGGAAGTCTTCCTCAAGAGGGACACACAGTGTCCTTCTCCTTCCTCCTCTCCCTCCTTCAAGAAAAGCCATTTCTTTCTCTGGGGAGGAAGTGGGGTTGTGGAGGATAAGTGATAGATCTCTGTCTATTTTTCTATGTGGAGGTCAAATAGGCTCCTTTGCCATGGCCATTTTTTTTTCAGCTTGTCTCCCTAAGGATTTTGGGGAGTTCCCTCAGATAGTATAGAGGATAGAATGATGGGGTTAGAGTCAGGAAAACCTGAGTTCAAATCCAGCTTCAGATACCTACAAGCTGTGTGATCTCAGGTAAGCTATTCAATCTCCATCTACCCCAATTCCCTCAACTGTAAAATGAGGCTAATAATTTCACCTATTTCCAGGGCTATTGTGAGGATCAAATGAGATTTAAAAAAATTAATATTTTATTTTTCCAATTACATGTAAAAATAATTTTTAGCGTTCATTTAAAAAAATTTCAAGTCCCAAATTCTCTCCTTCCCTCTCTCCCCTTCCTCCTCATTAAGAAGGCAGGTAATTTGATACATGTTATACATACGCAGTCACACAAAACACATTCCCATATTAGTCATGTTGTGAAAGAAAACACAGACCTAAAAAACATGGAAAAAACAAAGTAAAAACAGTATGCTTTGATCTGCATTCAGACTCCATCAATTCTTTTTCTGGAGGTGGATAGCATTTTTCATCAAAAGTCCTTCAGAATTGTCTTGGATTTTTGTATTGTTGAGAATAGCTAAGTCATTCACATCTGATCATCTTACAATATGGTTGTTACTGTGTAAAATGTTCTCCTGGTTCTGCTCATTTCACTCTGCATCTTCATATAAGTCTTTCCAGGTTTGTCTGAAACCATCCTGCTTGTCATTTCTTATAGTACAATAGTATTCCATCACAATCATATACCACAACTTGTTTAGCCATTCCCTAATTGATGGACATCCCCTCAATTTCCAATTCTTTGCCATCACAAAAAGAACTGCTATAAACATTTTTGTACAAATAGGTCCTTTTCCGTAATTTTTAAAATCTCTTTAGGATGCAGATCTAGTAGTGGTATTACTGGGTGAAAAGGTATGCACAGTCTTATAGCCTTCTGGGCATGGCTCCAAATTGCTTTCCAAAATGGTTGAATTAGTTTACAACTCCACTGACAGTGCATTAGTATCCAGTTTTCCCACATCCTTTTCAGTATTGGTCATTTTCCTTTTCTGTCATGATAGGTGTGAGGTGATGCCTCAGAGTTTTTTTAGTTTTCATCTCTCTAATCAATATTTAGAGAATTTGTATGACTATTAATGGCTTTGATTTCTTCTTCTGAAAACTTACTGCTCATATCCTTCGACCATTTATTATTTGGGGAATGACTTGTATTCTTTTTTTCAAAAGCAAATTTATTTTTTAAAAATCAATTTATCTTTAGTTTTCAACATACAATTCCACAGGCGAAAGCCTTATTTCTATATTTATCTTATATTTATATTTATATTTATCTTATTTCTATTGTATATCTTATTTCCCAGGTGCATGTAAAAACAATTTTTAACATTTGTTTTTAGAACTTTGATTTCCTAATTCTCTCCCTTCTTTCCTCCCCACCCACCCTCCTTGAGAAGGCAAGCAATTCAATATAGCTTATACATGTATCATTAAACAAAATATTTCCATAATAGTCATGTTGTGAAAGACTAACTATATTTCCCTCCATCCTATCTTGTCCCCCATCTATTCAATTTTCTCCTTTGACCCTGTCCCTTTTCAAAAGTGTTTGTTTTTGACTACCCCCTCTCCCAATCTGCCCTCCCTTCTATCATCTCTCCCCTCTTATCCCCTTCCCCCCACTTTCCTGTAAGGTAAGATACCCAATTGAGTATGTATGTTATTTCCTCCTTAAGCAAAATCCAATGAGAGTAAGGTTCACTCATTCCCTTTCACCTATACCCTCTTCCCTTCCATTATAACAGCTTTTTCTTGCCTCTTTTATGTGAGATAATTTACATCATTCTATCTCTCCCTTTCTCCTTCTCCCAATATATTCCACTCTCACCCCTTAATTTTATTTTTTTAGATATCATCCCTTCATATTCAACTCACTCTGTGCCATATATATCCAGAATACCATATTCCAAGTCCTCTGGTCCCTTAATGTAGAAGCTGCTAGATCTTGTGTTATCCTGATTATATTTCCACAGTACTCAAATTGTTTCTTTCTGACCACTTGCAATATTTTCTCCTTGACCTGGGAACTCTGGAATTTGTCTACAATATTCCTAGGAGTTTTCCTTTTGGGATCTTTTTCAGGTGGTGATTGGTGGATTCTTGTTCTAGAATATCAGGGCAGTTTTCCTAGATAGTTTCTTGAAAGATGATGTCTAGGCTCTTTTTTTGATCATGGCTTTCAGGTAGTCCAAAAAATTTTAAATTATCTCTCCTCATTCTATTTTCCAGGTCAGTGATTTTTCCAATGAGATATTTCAAATTGTCTTCTATTTTTTCATTCTTTTTGTTCTGTTTTATAATTTCTTGATTTCTCATAAAGTCATTAGCTTCCATTTACTCCATTCTAATTTTTAAGGAATTATTTCCTTCAGTGATGTTTTGGACTTCCTTTTCCATTTGTCCAATTCTGCTTTGTAAGGCATTCTTCTCCTCATCGGCTTTTTGGACCTCTTTTCCCATTTGGGTTAGTCTATTTTTTAAGACATTGTTTTTCTTCAGTATTTTTTGGTGTCTCCTTTAGCGAGCTGTTGACTCCTATTTCATGATTTTCTTGCATCACTCTCATTTCTCTTCCCAATTTTTCCTCTACTTCTCTTACTTGATTTTCCAAATCCTTTTTGGACTCTTCCATAGCTGAGAACAATTCATATTTTTTCTTGGAGGCTTTTGATGTAGGCTCTTTGACTTTGTTGACTTCTTCTGGCTGTATGTTTTGATCTTCTTTGTCACCAAAGTAAAATTCTATAGTCTGAGTTTTTTTTTTACACTGACTGCTCATTTTCCCAGCCAATTACTTGATTTTTGAGCTTTTTGTCAAGGTATGACTACTTCCAGAGTGGAGAGTGCTCTATCCCAAGCTTCAGGGGTTTCGTACTGCTGTTTTCAGAGCTACTTCTAGGCACCTGTAAATATTCAGTTCTTCTGAGGTGGTATGATCCAATGAGAGGTGTTTACTTCTTTCCTGGCCTATGCCCTGGTACGTGAATGATCTCGAGCACTCTTTTCTGCCTTGTAATTGCCAGGAGGACTCCCTCTCCATAGCCGCCACAAGCTCTGCCACACTAGCACTCCTTCTCACCCCAGGATCACCAACCAGGATTGTTACCCAGATCCAAGCAGTGCAAAGCAAGAGAATCCTGCCTCAGTGCCAACAAAGAGATCCCTACAATCCCACTCTGATCAGCAGCTTGTTTCTCCCCACTGTCTGTGGGGAGCTTCAGAAGCAACCACTGCTGCACCCTGCAGCTGGGACCAGACTGCGCCCTTCTCTCACCCAGATCCAACAGAGTTTTCCCACTGACCTGCTAAGTTGTCTTTGGTGTTTGTGGGTTGAGAAGTCTGGAAACTGCCACAGCTCAGTGATTCAGTGTCCTGAGACCTGTTCTGCCTGGTCTGCTCTGGCCTGGTCTGTGCTGGTATAACTCAAGTTGGGCTGCATTCTGCTCCCAGCCCGATGTGATAGACCTTTCCCAGAGACCATCCAGGCTGTCTTGGGCTGAACACTTGTTTCCCTCTGTCATTTCATGAGTTCTGTAGCTCTAGAATTTGTTTAGAGTCATTTTTACAGGTGTTTGGAGGGATTTGGGGGACAGCTCAGGCAAGTTCCTTTCACTCCATCATCTTGGCTCTGCCCCCACTCCATTGGTTTTGTTTGTGCAATCCCCCTTTTAATTTAATGAAATAAAAATTGTCCATTTTATTCCTGTAAAGTGTTTGGTTTTAATTTGTTCCTTTAACCATAACTTATAGGTAATCTATTCCATGCTCTGGGGCAGCTAGGTTGCACAGTGAGTAGACCACCAGCCCTGGAGTCAGGAGGACCTGAGTTCAAATCTGGCCTCAGACACATGACACACTTACTAGCTGTGTGACCTTGGACAAGTCACTTAACTCCAATTGCCCTGCCTTCCCCTTCCAAAAAAAAGATATTAATCTATTCCATGCTCTTCTAATTTGCTTATAGCATATCCTTTATGTTTAAATCATATACTGATTTTGGTCTTATCTTGATATGTGGTGTGAGATGTTGGTCTATACCAAGTTTTTACCAAACTGTTTTCCAGTTTTCCCAGCAGTTTTTGTCAAATAGTGAGTTTTCTTGTCCCCAAAGTTGGGATCTTTGTGTTTACCAAACACTAGATTACTCTGGTGTATTGTGTACCTAATCTATTCCACTGATCAACCACTCTATTTCTTAGCCAGTACCAGATGGTTTTGATGATTACTGCTCTGTAATATAGTTGGAGACCTGGTATTACTAGGCCACCTTCCTTCACATTTCCTCTCATTAATTCTTTTGATATTCTTGATCTGTTGTTCTTCCAGATGAATTTTGTTATTATTTTTTATAGCCCTATAGATTGATTTTTTTGGTAATTTGGTCAGCATGACACTAAATATGCAAATTGATTTAGATAGAATTGCCATTTTTATTATATTGGCTTGACCTACCCATAAGCAATTAATATTTTTCCAACAGTTTGGATCTGACTTTATTTGTGTGAAAAGTGTTTTGTTAAAAAAAAAAAGAAAAAGAAAAGTGTTTTGTAATTGTGTTCATATATTCCTGGATTTGTCTTGGCAGGTAGACTCCCAAGTATTTTATATTGTTAAGAGCTATTTTAAATGGAATTTTTCTTCCTGTCTTTTGCTGCTTGACTTTGTTGGTAATATATAGAAATGCTTATGATTTATGTGGGTTTGTTTCATATTCTGCAACTTTGCTACAGTTCTTAAGTTGTGATTTGTTAATTATTTTTACTAATTTTTCAGTTGATTCTCTAGGATTCTCCATGTGTACCATACCATCATATCATTATAAAGAGTGATAGTCTTGTTTTCTCATTTACTATTCTAATTCCTTCCATTTGTTTTTCTTCTCTCATTGCTATAGCTAGCATTTCTAGCAACATATTAAATAATAGCAGTGATAATGGGCCTTGCTTTACCCCTGGTCTTACTGTAAAGGCTTCTAGCTTATATCCCTGTTGCAGATAATGTTTGCTGATGGTTTTATGTAGATACTACTTATTATTTTAAGGAAAGCTCCATTTACTGCTACGCTTTCTAGTGTTTTTAATAGGAATGAGTGTTGTATTTTGTCAAAAACTTTTTCAGCATCTATTGTGATACTCACATGATTTTTGATGGTTTTGTTATCAATATGGTCAATGATGCTGATAGTTTCCCTAATATTGAACCAGCCCTGCATTCCTGGTATAAATCCTACCAATCATAATGTACAATCTTTGTGATATATTTTTGTAATCTTGTTGCTAGTATTTCATTTAAAAATTTTGCATCAATACTTATTAGGGAAATTGGTTTATACAGTTTTCTTTCTCTGTTTTTGCTCTTCCTGGTTTAGGTATTGACATCATATTTGTGTCGTGAAAGGAATTTTGTAGAACTCCTTCTTTGCCTATTTTTCCAAATAGTTTATATAGCATTGGAATTAATTGTTCTTTAGATGTGTAGTAGAATTCAGTTGTAACTCCATCTGGTTCTGGGGATTTTTTCTTAGGAAGTAAATGATGGTTTGTTTGATTTCTTTGTCTAAGATGAGGCTATTTAAGTATTCTATTTCCTCTTCTGTTAATTTGTGTAATTCATATTTATATAAATGTTCATCCATCTCACTTAGATTATCACACTTATTGGCATATGATTGGGTAAAATAGATCATAGTAACTGCTTTAATTTCATCTTCATTGGTGGCAAATTCACCCATTTCATTTTGGCACTGATATTTGATTTTCTTTTCTTTTTAAAATCAAATTAACCAATGGTTAATCTATTTTATTGTTCCCTCCCCCTACCCCATGAAATCATCAATTAGCTTAATCTGTTAGTTCAATGGTTTTCTTACTTTCAATTTTATTTATCTTTCTTGATTTTCAGGATTTCCAATTTCGTGTTTAATTTGTTCTTTTTCTTGTTGTTTTTTAGTTTCATGTACAATTCATTGATCTGCTCATTCTCTATCTTATTAGTATAAGTGTCTAGAGATATAATTCCCCCCAGAAATACTATTTTGGCTTCATTCCATAAATTTTGGCATGTTGTCTCATTGTTGTCATTAACTCTTTAATGAAATTATTGGTTATTTCTATGATTTGTTCTTTGACTCACTCATTCTTTAGGATTAGCTTATTTAATTTCCAATTAATTTTTAATCTATATTTTCATGGCCCTTTATTGAATATAATTTTTATTGCATTATGACCTCAAAAGTATGCATTCAATAATTTTTCTGCACTTGGTTATAAGGTTTTTATGCCCTAATACATAGTCAGTTTTCGAGTAGGTGCCATGTACTGCTGAGAAAAAGGTATATTCCTAAATTTTCTAAAATTCAATTCATCTCCTTATTTTTTTTGTTAGATTTATCTAGTTCTGAGAAGGAAAGTTGAAGCTCCCACTAGTATAGTTTTACTCTCTATTTCCTCATTTAACTTTTCCTTTAAGAATTTGGGTGCTATGCCATTGGTGCATATGTTTATTATTGATATTACTTTATTGTCATTTGTGCCTTTTAGCAAGATGTCATTTCCTTGTTTATCTCTTTTAATTAGATTCATTTTTGTTTTTGCTTTGTATGAGGTCATGATTGCTAGTTCTACTTTTTTTTTTCAGCTTGAGCATAGTAGATTCTGTTCGAGCCCCTTATTTTTACTCTGTGTGTCTCTCTTTGCTTCAAGTGTGTTTCTTGCAAACAATGTATTGTAGGATACATATCTATGTATACTCCTTCTCACTGCCTTAATAATAATAAAATTCTTATGAGTTACAAGTATCATCTTCCCATGTAAAAATGTACACAGTTTAACCTTATCGAATCCTTTATGATTTCTCTTTCTTATTTACCTTTTGTGCTTCTCTTGAGTCTTGTATTTGAAAATCAATTTTTTTTTCAACTTTGGTTAGGAATGCTTGAAAGTCCTCTGTTTCATTAAATATCCATTTCCCCCGATGGATTATACTCAGTTTTGCAGGATTGGCGATTCTTTGTTGTAGTTCTAGTTCCTTTGCTCTTTGGAGTATCATGTTCCAAGCCCTCTGATCCTTTAATGTAGTAGCTGCTAAATCTTGTGTTATCCTGACTGTGGTTCTACAATACTTGAATTGTTTCTTTCTGTATGCTTGCAATATTTTCTCCTTGACCTAGGAGCTCTGGAAATTGGTTACAATATTCCTGGGGGTTTTCTTTTTTGAATTTTTTAAAGGAAGTGATTTTTGGATTCTTTTGATCTCTATTTTACCCTCTGGTTCTAGGACATAAAGGCAGTGTTCCTTAGTAATTTTTTGAAACATAATGTCTATATTCTGCTTTTGAATATGGCTTTCAGGTAGTCTGGTAATTCTTAAATTAGCTGTACTCGATCTATTTTCCAGGTTAGTTGTTTTTCCAATGATATTTTTCACACTTTCTTCTATTTTTTCATTCTTTTGATTTTGTTATAGTTTCTTGATATCTCGTGGAGTCATTAACTTCCATTTGCCCAATTCTAATTTTTCAGGAATTATTTTCTTTAGTGAGCTTTTGTAACTCCTTTTCCATTTGGCCAATTCTACTTTTTAAGGCATTATTTTCTTCAGCAAACATCTGTTCTTTCCCCATTTTTGTGTTTCCTTTACCAAGATGTTGACTCTTTTTTCCAAGATTTTCTTGCATCACTCTCATTTCTTTTTCCAGTTTTTCCTCTACTTCTCTTATTTGATTTATAAAATCCTTTTTGATCTCTTCCAGTAAATACTTTTTCAGGCCCAAGACCAGTTCACATTTGTCTTTGAGGCTTTGCATGTTGATGTTTTGACATTGTCCTTTTCTAAATTTGTGTTTTGATCTTCCACATCACCATAGTAACTTTCTATGGTCAAGTTCCTTTTTGTTGCTGTTGTTGTTGCTTTCGAATTTTTCCAGCCTATTTCTTGACCTCCAACTTTATGTTAAAGTTGGGCTCTGCTCCTGGGGTGGAGGGGACACTATCCCAAACTTTAGATTTTTTTGTGTTGCTGTTTTCAGAGCTAGTCATGGGAGGTCTGTGAGTTTTCAGTTCTTTCAAGGTGGTATGATCTCCAAATCTGTACTATGGTCTGTGAGTGACCTCAATCACTCTTTTACACTCTGGAACTGTGACCAGCATCCCTGCTCCCCTGTGGATACAAGCTCTCATGTGCTAGTGCTCTTCCTTGCCCTGGGATTGCAACTTGGGCTTGCATCCTCAGTCTGAATATGGGCAATGTAACAGAGTCCTGCCCTTGGTGCCAGAAAAAGGTGCCCTATAACCTCCTTCTGGCCAGTTGTCTACTCACCCTACTCTCCATGGGCTGAGAGCTCTGGAAGTTTCTGCTGCCAGTTCAATCACTCCCAAGGCCTGATACTAGCTGGCTTCCTGGGGTGCAGCCCACACTAGACTACACTCCACTCTTACTCCAGTGAGTCAGATGTTTACTGTCAACCTTCGAAGTTGTCTTGGGCTGGAAAATTATTTCACTCCATCCTTTTGTTGGCTCTGCTGCTCCAGAATTCATTTTGAGGCTTGATTTTAAAGTTGTTTGGAGGGGAATTTGGAAGAGTTCAGGCAAGTCCCTGCATTTTCTCAGCCATTTTGGCTCTGCCTCCCATGAAATAATATTTGTAAAGAGCTTAACACAGTGCCTGGCACACAGTAGATGCTTAATAAATATTCTTTTCACTTCTTCTTGGCTGAATGAGATGATGTTCTTTCCATTGAAATAGCTCATATTTTCTAGTATATTCTGTTTGGTATGACTTCTATTTCTGTTTAGTATCCGTTTAGATAAGTAGATTTACTTGCTTTTCACTATTTGTGATGATCTTTTGTGTAACTAGCATTTGGTGGGTAGGGTTCAAGTCAGTTGGGGTAAACTTCAGGGTACCTTCCCCCTTTAAGGGATAGTGGCCAGGGAAGTTCTCAGTTTTGAACTTTAAAATTGAGTCTCTAGATTGGTAATCTTTATGGGGCAGATAGATATATGTCTAGTCCAGTACCAGTCCCCTCCCAACCTTTCTCAGAAGTGAACAGAGTGGCCAGCCTCATGGTTGCTTCTCCTACTCTCCTCAAGGTGGGCAAGATTCCAGAGCTATGTATCTCTGCTTCCCTTTGAGCCTCCTGTCAATACATTTAGACATCCTATGTGGGTATACGTAATATACATGAACAATACATACCTTATATATGAAGATATATGCTAGGGAGAAAGACCATGAAATAATTCCCAGGGGTTCTACATAGAATGAAGCAATTTCTTTCAAAATCAGCAGACCTGGGCTCAATTCCTGGCTCCAGGTATGGCACCTGGAGCAAGGGAAACTATTGCTAACCAGCCGTGTGACCTTAGGCAAATCCCTTCTTCTCTATGCCTTAGTTTACAAAGTTCCAGAAGGCTCATAGCCAGATTGGATGCAGGGTGTGAGGTAATGAGGTAATGTACATAAAGTGAATTGTAATATAATCCTTATAATCCAACATCAGACATTTGCCTCAGATAGAAACTGGTTCACTTGATGTTTTTAAAAACCTAACCCCTTAGTGCTGTTCGGATTTAAATTTTACTTTTTGTAAACAGTTCTGTTTCTGGTAATTGAGGCAGGTGTCAGCATCCTTTCAAAATCAGGATTCTTCTTTTATAGAGGGTGGGTGAGAGAGAAGTAGTTCAAAAGAGCCAAGGCCCATATGAAGTGCCCACCTCCAAAAATGTTTTCTTCTACATTGGTTACACATATTTTGGGATTAACAAGCCCTTCTTTGTCAGGTAAATATTGTGAGCATGGTTAAGCTTAGTGTGAACTGCATTTAATTACATATTCACATTGTTTTCAAGGGAATAAATGACAGTTAAAAGTAGCTGGGTTTTGGGTAAAATATTTTATTTCAACTTCCACAGGCATTATTATTCCCATTTTACAGGTGAGAAAATGAGGCTAAGCCAAGTTATGTTACTACTTGCCCCCCTTCCCATCCCCCACCCCCCAACCCTCAAGTGTCCATGACAAGCTTTGAATTCAAGTCTTCCTCCCCAGGTTCAGTACTATATCCATTGTACCATGCCTCTAATGAACATTGAAAGGAATTTGGATCTAATCTTTGGCAAAGGGCAGGCCTGGGTTGGGTGCAAAAATGAGGGAGGAGATGGGGGCAGTTCAGGGAGCTAGAAGGTATTGTTCAGTCAGTCAAAGAGTATTTATTAAGGACCTATTATGTTTCAGGCACTGAGAAAAGCTCTGGGGATACAAAGAAAGGCAAAAGACAATTCCCTACCTCAAGGAACTTATGGACTAATGGAAATAATATGCAGATAACTATGTATAAACAAGATCTATATAGGATAAATTGGAGATAGCAGAGGTGCCTGAGGGACAGCAGCCAAATGCCAACTGACAATCCAGAAAGGAGCACAGCTAGGTGGCACAGTGGATAGAGTGTGGGCCCAGAGTCAGAAAGACTCACCTTCCTCAGTTCAAATCTGCTCTCAGACACTTTCTAGCTGTGCCATCCTAAGCAAGTCACTTTGCCCTGCTTGCCTCAGTTTTCTCATCTGCAAAATGATCTGGAGAAGGAAATGGCAAACCATTCCAGTACCTTTGCCAAGAAACCTCACATGGGATCACCAAGAATCAGACACAACTGAAAAACAATTCAACAGCAACAAAAATTCAGAAAGGAGGATGGGGGAAAGGGCTATTAAGACAAATCCTGCCTGTATTACCATTTTGCCTAGGATCAGGTCTGGTTGCAACTGTCCAGCCCCTGGAAAACTTCCGCTTTTTGCAACATTTGATTCTTTTGGTAGCTGTGCAATCAGATCATCAATTGCCTGGATTAGGGGTTTAGCAAATTATTTTGGGTAATTGCAGGTCTTGTGCCACGTTTTGGTTTCTGAGAAATAGCCTAGTTGCAGCCTGAGAGATAAGGAAAAGAGGCAGGATGCAAACCACAGAACTGAGGGGTTTCAGGCAACTAGAGTGAAGGAACTGGGTGGGTGGGCATCTAGTGACATAGGGACTGGTAAAGCCGCTGTAGCTTCTACAGGCACAAATGAGTCTTTTTTTTTTTAAATCAAATGTTTGATTAATTTAAATCTATCAAGTTTGTCCTTCCACTCACAGAAGGGCTGGACAGGTCCCAGTGTCAGCTAGAGGGATCAGCCTGTGGAGGGAGGAACGGGGGTACTACCTGCCAGTCCTTGATCGTCCATATTTGTGGAGGAGAGAAAAGAAGTGAATGGGGGGTTTCTGGCTACATGTCATAGTGGAAGCAATCTGATAGAAGTCTTAGATTTGAGTCCCGGCTCTGATGCTTACCAGATTTCTGACCCTGAGGAATTTTTCAATCCTCAGGCTTCTTATTTGTAAAATGACAATATAACACCAATTTAGCATTGAATCTCAAGAGAGCTGGAAAGGAGTTCAGAGGCCACATGGTCCAATCTGAACCCCAGCAAGAATCCCCAACGTCTTTGACAAGCCATCATGCAGCCCCAAGCCTGTGGACTTTCAGTGAGGGGGAACTAATTCTTTCTCCTTTATTGGCTTCCCTCCTTCCTTCTCTCTCTTTCCATTAGGCAACCTTCCTTCCCTCTTTCCCTGCCCTTTTTCCTCCTTCTTTCCCCCATTCCCCTTCCTCCCTTCTCTCCTCCCTCCGAGTTCCCTTTAAGCAATCTTTCCTTCCTAACTCCCTCCTTCCTTCCTTCTTTCTTTCCTTCGGAAAAGTTGACGGATGAGGACTGTGGGACTAGGGAAGTATGGCATGGTCACGACCTGGGCCTAAGCTCTAAGGCAGTCGGGCTGAAAACCTTGGAGAAGGGGAAGGCCTATAGATAGAATAGAGAAGGAGATTTAGAGTACCAGAAAGAGAGAGGATCCGCTTGATAAAAAGAAGGATCGTGTGCGTGTGTGTGTGTGTGTGTGTGATCCTGCAGATAACTAATGTCTGAGAAGGGAGGGAAATCTCACTCTCGTATCTAGGTGCAAGAAGGAAAAAAGCGAGCGAGAAGCGCTGAATTACGGAGTCGTAACTCCTTCGCAGGGACCCAGATGCTCCAGGGGGTCCACTCGAGCGCCTCGGAAGGACCCTATCTCATAACTCACACAGCACCGGCTTATTTATCTCCAGCGCGCAGGGACCGAAGATCGCTTCTGGCACACCGAACCCCAGAGAATGGGGCGGGGGATCGGGGAGAAGTGGAAAGGTTTGGGGGTGGGGTGGGGAGGGAGGAGATCGGGCGTAGCTCTTAGTTATGTCATCAGATCTTCCAGAGATCTAGAGATCACAGCGCTGAGATGAGGGGCTCAGAGACACCTAGATGCCCCCATTGCACAGGAAAGGCCTGGCCATCGTCCTTGCTGCCCCCCGGCGTCCAGCAGACTGAGCGGCCGGGACTGCAATACAATCCCGCGAACCACAAGTAAGCGAGCCGCCCCCTGCCCCCAGCCGCAGCAGGAGGGTCTGTTCTGAGCCGCGAGAGCAGCGCCAAGGGACCAGGGAGGCTATTTTAAGGCTGTTTCCACGCCCTTTATCTCCCCCACAGCACCCCCTTACCCGGCCCCCATCCAACAAACAGACAGACAGAAAAACAAACAAGGCCCAAGGCCCACTCTGTTCTCACGCAGAAGCCACAGGGCCCCTCCCTCCGAATTCCTCCGGGGTCTGAGCCACTTGGGCATCGGAAGTGGACCGTTTGGCCAATTGTGTAAAACGGGGTTGGCCTGATTTGCTTATTTCGGGTTTTAGAGAGTTACTGGGTAGAGAGCTTTGGCAGAGGTAGGGGCAGGCGGGGAGGGGATAGATTGTCCGGTTTAAGGAGGCTAGATTGCTGGTGCTTCCTTCTTCAGACGTGGACCTCCATAAGGTAGCATTACGTGCAGGCGGTTATCGTCAGTTGAATGAAGTGAAAAAATTGGAGCCACTGGATTTTGTAGGGTGATATTCCTCTATATGTCATATACCCTTACTAGATTGTAAACTGCATGAGGACAGTGGCCCTATCTTAACTGGACTTACCCCCCAGTTCTTGGTATTTTGCACAGCTTAGGTGTTTAATCATTGTTTTTTGAACTGAATTGTGTATAACTGAATATTTGTGGAATGGGGACTGGACGGTACAGTGTATGGTAGTTAAAAGCACCAGATTTGGAGACAGCAAACCTTTTTTTTGGGGGGGGTAACCAACCTTTACTATTTACTAGCTGTGTGACTTTGGCCAAGTCACTTACCTCTCTGAACTCAGTTATCTCATTTGAAAAATGAGGGGATTGGAGTAAATAACTCAGGTCTCTTCCAACTCTGAACCCTATGACTCTATTAACTGAATTATGACTTTTTTTTTTTTTGCTTCCCTTTAGTTGTGGCTTTCTCAAAGCATGTTAGCTCAATTCTCTGAAAAGGAAATTGAGTCCTTAGGTCTCAGAGCTAAGCAGAATCTGGCTTAACATTGGAGGAAAGAGGAGGGAAGTGAGAATGGAGTAGGGAAGAAAATAGTTTACCAAAGCAAAATCTTAGTCCCATATAAGGAAAGGGTCACTATGGAATCTTAGAGTTTCAAGGCCTGTTGTAAAATCTAGAACGCCATGTCTCTACAACATCCCTGAGAAGTGGTTGTGAAGGCCTTGCCAAACACTTACAGAGTGAGGGAACAGCTCTAATTAATTGATCTGCAACTTTCCTTTTTATTGAACTGAAAACTGCTTTCTTGTAACTTACCCTCATTGCTTCTAATTCTGATGTAGGCCACTTTGAGAGTAGGGATTGTTTTTGATTTTGTGTTCCCCCGGTACTTGGCACATAGTTGGTGTTTAATAAATGCTTGTTGGTTGATTGATGGGAGTCAAACAGAATGAGTCTATCCTTTCTTCCGCACAGCCCCTCAAATATTCCAAAGATGATGAATATTACCCATCCTCATCCCAGTCATCTCATCTTTAGGTTAAATATTCACTCTCCAGGTCCAATTACCTTTCATTGCACCGCACACTTTAGAGACCTCTTCCTTATCCTGGTCCTTCTCATCAATCTAGTCAGTATCTCTTCTAAAGTACTCAGAACTGAAAACAATATTCCAAATGACTTCCTGACAAAAAAAAGGGGCTACAGTACTATGGACTGACCCACAATTCTTGCATCAGATTCTGTCACCAAGTATTTGCTGGGTGCCTTCTGTGTTCTCAGCTGGCTGCTGGCTGCTTGGGGATGTCAGAGAACTTCAATTCATCTGAGGTTTATTGGGAGCCAACTATATTCCATGTTCCAGTAAGGGGTGAAATGGTGAATATAAAGACCAGGAAGACAAGTACCTTTCCCATAAGGAATTTACAACCTTATTGACAAGCTTAAATGCATTTCATAAAAAGATTAGCAAACAATACTGCTTGTTTTTGGAGCCATTTTAGAAAAGGGGTTGTCACTGCTGAGGGCCTGCTTACACTTGAAGTAGAGGGAAGGCTATTCCAGCCTCCAACATTTGCTTTTGCCCAGACTCCTTAGATCAGAAGGACCACAGAGACCAATCTCTACCACATTCTCTTCCCTTTTCATTCCCTGCTCTGTTTGTCTGCTCCATCATATTAGTGGATAATGGGCTTTTCATGTCCTGTATAGCACATAGTTTTGCAACCCTTCTTTCTATAATTAGGAATTCCCCTTCCGTCTAGTTCACCAGTTTTGTCTTTTTTCTTTTTTTGCCTTTGGCCACTAAACCTGGAGAGATTTAGGCAAACCCCAAGCAGAGCTTCAGGCTGTGCCTCTGAATCCAGGTACAAATCAAAGGAAGGTGGCAGAGTCTTCTTATGATCTTCTTTTCCCCAGGCTGGTGCTTTTACAATCCAAAAAAGATTTATTAAGTACCTACTATGTGCTGGGCACTGAGGTTACAAAAATGAGCCCAAAAGCCTCTGCCCTCAGAGAGTTTATATTCTATTGGGGATGGGCAGAGAGACAGCACATTCATGGATAAATTCTTTGGGGTTTTTTTTGGTTAGACCTGAGAAGTTGGAGAAGCTCCCTCCAGGAGTGTAGGGTATAAGAGTTTAGTAGGTGTTAGTCTTAAGAAGCTATTTGGGAATACCTAGAGATTATATGATTCACTCTCTGAAATCCAACTAGGATGTACCAAAAGCACAATTTGAATGGAGTTCTTTCTGCCTTCAAGATCAGCCAGTCACTAGGCCACACTGCCTCTTACAACAGGTAAGGGAACTTGAGGAAGGAGACTAGCTGAGGAGATCAGGAAGGGTTTCATGAAGATAGGAGCTGAGCCTAGAGGGAAGAGAGAACTGTGAGAGGCGGAGATGAGAAGGATGGGGCTGCCCCTGGATCAATTATCAGCTGGGTTCCCTCTTACCTTTCCCTGGCTTTATTCTTCTGTCATTCTCATACTTCTTTGCTCCCCTCCACACCTTTTCAGAGGATCTTTTCCCCACTTTTATACTTTAAGAATATTGCTCATCCAAGGTCTTCAGCTGAGGGCCCTAAGGGAGAAAGGCTGGGACTGAAAACCTAATTAATCGATCAATCAACAAAAGCAGAATTTGGTTTCAATTGCCCCTAAATACAACGTGCATGAAGGGTTTCCAGGAACTGTGGGATCTATGTGGAGAATCTGTCCTTGGTATCTGGTGGGTGAGGTGATCTCAGTCCTTCCCTCCAAGCAAAAGGCGTACAGGTGGTGACAGACTGGGACTTGGGCTCTTGTCTTTGCCTAATCACTAAACCCTTACTCTCTGCTCTGCTGGCATTCTAACCTCGGAGCACCACTCCATCTCAGATGACAAGAGCCCTGTATCAGAGAGGGGGCATCTTCATTTGGGGAATTTCCCAGGGCCCTTGATGGCGGTGGGTGTAGAAGGGATGGAGGAAGATCCATACCTCTGGATCTGTGGCTCTAACCACCAGCCTTCCATACCTGTCATAGGGCCATCCTTGCCAGTCTTCTCTCTTCCCACCAGTTGCCTAGAATGGGCTGTGTTGTTCTTGGGAAAACTCTGGAACTGAAAATATGATCCAAAAGGTGTGTGTGTGGGGGGGGTGGTCAAGGTAAGAGGCCAGCCAGGTCACTAAGAGGCCAGGAAGTCCAGACAGGTTCAGAACAGAGATTGAGGGGTTCAGGGGCCCTAAATCTAAGCCCCTGTTAGGACTCACCTCTCTTTCACCACTTGCCCCCACCTCCAATTCTCCCGCAATTTCATTACAAATATTTCCAGGAGATAGATGGGTCCCTCCAAAGCCCTACCCCCTCCCAAATCCTCCTGTTCCATCCAGTACCGCTTTGCTTGTTCCCATTCATCTCCACCCACTCTTCCCTTCTCTTATCTGGAAATATCTGTCCCCTTCCCCTTTTCTGTCTCTTTCCTTTCTCAAGTTTGGCCGATCCTGGTTTCCTGGCTGTACTTGAGTCAGCTCAGCCTCCGTGTAGTTCTGCAGATTAAATGAATCTGGTCCTAGTAACCTGGGCCTTGAACTTTATGCTGCTGACCCTGGCTCCAAGCTTCCCCTCTGGGGCTCTAGGTCTTGAAGTCAGGCTGGCTGGTAGGAGCCACCGACATTCCTCACTAGCTCTCTAGGACAGGGGCTGTGGGACTGGAGGCTCCCCTAGCAGGGGAGGAGCGAGGGGAGGAGCGAGAACTGCTTCAGGAGACTTCCATGCCCAGAAGGTACTTCCTGCTGGTCTGAGCTTAGAATCTTTATTACGCCCTGCACTCAGACTCCAATAACTGTTTGTCGAATTGAATCTACTGCTCTGGGCTGGGGGGAGGGGTGGTCCAAGATGACCACTCCCTTGGAAGAGGAAAATGACCTTCCCTTTCAGAAGTCATAGGGCACTTCGTTTTGTGAGTTCTTTAATGCATTTATCATTGAATATCGCTGTATTCTTGGCTTATTCCCCTGTCAGAATGTAATCTCCTTGAGGGTAGAAGTCCGGTATCTTACCAAAACTTCTATGCTCTGCAGTGTCCTGCAAGCATACATGTTTCCTTGTCATATTGTAATCTGGAAGGGATCTTAGACCTTGCCTGCTCCCCCCTCCTCATTTAACATAAAGGTTAAGTGAGTTGCCTAAAGTCACACAGGCCAGAGTGAGACATGAACTCAGCTTCTCTGGCTCTAAATTCAGTGCTTTTCCCACTGTAACAGGAAGCAGCTAGGTGGTTCAGTGGATAGAACACTGGGCCTGGAGTCAGGAAATTGTTGTTCTGTGGTTTCAGTTGTGTCCAATTCTTCATGACCCCATTTGGGGCTTTCTTGGCAAAGATACTGGGGTGGTTTGTGATTTTCTTCTCCACCAAAGTCAGGAAGTTCCTCCTGAGTTCGAATCTGGCCTCAGACATTTACTAGCCGTGTAACCTTGGATAAGTCACTTAACCTCTATTTACCTTGATACACTGGACAAGGAAATAGCAAACTACCCCAGTGTTTTTAGGGTAGCTAGGTGGCACAATGGACAGAGCACTGGGCTTAGAATCAGGAAGACTCATCTTCCTGTGTTCAAATCTGGCCTCAGACACTTACTAGATGTGTGACTCTTGCCAAGTCACTGAACCCTGTTTTCCTCAGTTTCCTCATTTGTAAAATGAGCTGGAGAAGAAAATGGCAACATACTTTGGTATCTTTGCCAAGAAAACCTCATGGATAGTGCTATCCATGGGTGTCACAAAGAGTCAGATGTGACCGAACTAAAATACTGCTTTGTGGGATTGGGGGGCGGTAAGGAAGAATTCCTTTCACCTCTTCCTGCCCCCCCCTTCAGTGTATTTTCTGTCTACTTTTTATCCTCATGCCTTTCTTAACTTTCCTCTGCGTATCTATCACACTCATCTTCGCCCATCCCAGTTTTCCCCCTGCTCTCTTTGTCTTTTCCCTGTCTATGTCCCTGGCTGTCTCCAGGCCTCTCCCTGCTCCCTTGTCTCCTACTCTTTTTCCCTCCATCTCTTATTGGAGGTGTTTATTTAATTGTTTTCCTTGATGCTCTGTGGCAGGCGATCCTGCCATTAAACCCTGCCATCCACATTCTGACTGTGTAATTTAAAGCCATAGTTAAATTATGACTTCTCTGAACCTGTTGTGGCACTGACGCATAAGCCTAATTAAATGATCACATCCATTCTGAAGGCAGCTCTCTTCTCCCCTCCAACGTTAATTACAACATAAGAGGCTTTAATGGCCCGCCTCACCTCCAGCTCCTGGAAAGAAAGGTCAGGCGATTAATTTTCGTCATTAATCTTTTCCCAATGTGGACACTGGGCTGTCACAGGAGCCTATTAAACCCCCTTTGTCCCCCCTTCCAGCCTCCCTGGCCCCCTCACCCCCTCCTCCCTGAGTGACTGAAGAGAACGAAAATATTTAAGAATCACTTTGTCTCTCTGCCTTTTTTTTTTTCCTTCCTGAGACAGTTTCTCCTTGGGGGTCTACAAGGGAGAAGGGGGAGGTAGCAGCAGGGCAATTGGGTAAATGTACTGAGGCTTTAAACTGGGGCTCCTAAAATGAAGGGAACTGGGGGGCAAGTTCTGTCTGATGCTGGGGTAGGGGTGGAAGAGGCAGTTTACAGAGGTATTTGGCAGCCTGGGTAGGCATCCCACCCTTTTTGGGTATCCAGAGATAGGAAATGGGCTCTATCATTCAGCCTTTCCAGTTGGATCCCAATCTGGTAAAGGAAAAAAGGGAAATTTGCCAGTACCCAAGAACTCCACGGCCAGACCAGGCCAGACCCTCTCCCCTAATATTCAGAATCTACCCTAAACCTCTCCCAGCTATCTCTAACCTTCTTCATTCTGCTTCCTTTTTAACCAACCAACAAACCAAAGACTGATTAATCCCACCCTTTTCTAAGAGCAGGAGGAAGGAAATGTGTGACCTTGGTCAAGTTACTGTTTAATTATTATTATTATTATAATTATGAATGTAACTCTCATTAATAGAGTGCTTTAATGTTTACATGAATAAAACAAACCCACCTTCCTCCTGGATTATTATTTACCAATGAGGAATCTCTGACTCAGAGAGAGTAAATGATGTGTCCAAACCCACACAGCTAGGAGGTAATAGAGTGGCGTGTGGAACCCAGGCCTTTCTTGGTTCAGTGACTTTTCCACTCCTGCTTTATAGAGTTTCAGTTATACCCATCTGTGAAAGGGGCATCATGATACTCTCACTACCTGCCTCAAGGGGCCCATGTAAGGAGAGCGAGTTATAAAGGAACTATATACGTATACCAATATTCTGTTAAGCTCCATATCTATATTTATCTATATATTGTAGATACTATATATAGCATATATATTGGATATATAATATATACTGTATGTAGTATGTATATGTATATACACATATATACTATAAATCACTGGAATATATGAAGCAGTATATACCGTAAAATGCTATGTACATGGTGAAGCACAGTGTACGTGTGATTTACCATCATCATCGTCATCATCATCATTTTTATGTAACAAAGAGAAAACTGAACAGTTTGGTTCTCTGCAGTGACATCCCCTGGAGGAAGCTATAGAATCGTTCCAGCTGAGAAAGGTCTGGGCTTCCAGGGCTGCTGGTGTTAAAGAGAGACAGTGCCCAGAAGAAGGGGAGGGCTGGGAAGAGGGTAACAGAGTGGGGCAGGGTGTGGCCCATAGGCAAGAACGGCCTGGGGAGGGGGTGTGAGGGAAAGAACAGGCTGTCCCAACCTTCCCAATTCTAGCACCATGCCAAGAAGGGAAAGGGAAAGGAGGGGCCTACCAGGCTCTCTGCAGGCAGCTTTATTTGGAGCCCAGAATTTATTTGACTTAAAACTCTAATCCAGAAGAAAGCCCCTAGGAAATGGAAGGAGAGTGAGGCTTGTTCTAGGCGAGGCTTGGAACTGGTAGGCTGCCTGGCTGAGCCCCCCATGCAGAAGGAGGGCAGGAAGAAGTTTTGATGGCGTGGGGCATGCCAAGGGCATATTTGTGGGGATATTAAGACATCCAGCCTGCCCTTCCCAACTCTTGCCATGGGCCTGAGCCCCTTAGCCCTCTGTACTGGGGAGGAAAAAAAACCCCTAAATATACTGGAGGGTGAGGAGTTACAGTTACTTGATACATATGTAATGTGAAAAATGACCATCAAGTGCCCATAGGGGAGGAAAGTTAAGACACGTACTCTCACTTACAGCCAGACCCACCCACTCACCTGCTCACACTTTCTCATTTGCTCATACACACAAGCCTATTTTAACTCATAGATATCTACTTCCTCATAGACATGCATTTATACACTCACATGGAAATCCTATTACTACACATTTGTGTCCATAGTGACACACCTTTGTGTACACTCATATACATAGAAAAACTTCACGCACTCACATTCTCCTGACACATATGAATCAGCTTGTAGCAACTTGGGGAAACTGATCTGTTACCTCTGCATCTGGGGCTTCTGTACCTAGAACCCCCCAAAACCCGGGACCAAGAGGATTTCTGGAGCTTTTAGCACCCAAGGTAGAGAAAAAAGGGAATGGCTACAGGGATCTGACAGAACCTCTGAGAGCCAGAAGGTGAGGCAGAGAGAAGGGGTGAGGCAAAGTAATCATACCTATACCTTCCATGGGGGGGGGGGCGGGGCTGGATATTGAAAGCATAATCAGGGGATGGGGGCAAGACTCTATGGAGTGCTAGTCTCTTTCCTAGGCTTCCTAAGTATAAAAATGGAAGTTGGGGAAGGGGCTAAGGGAGGCTCTGCCTTCAGCCTGGAGCTCTCAGAGTTAGGTGCTTAAGTCTTTACACGGTTTCCTGCTACTTGGAAAGAGAAGGCTTCTAGGAAAGCTGGAGAACATCTGGCAAGGACCCAGGAGGTTTGGTTCAGACAGGGAGGAGAATTTATTTTCAGGAAAGACCGCCTTCAGGGGTCCCCCTCCCCTCCAAAGTAGGGGGCAAATCCACATCTGTCCCAATGACGGTGTCCCTAGCCTTCCTTTAACCAGGAGAAAACCTTCTAGGTGCAGAGCAAGCCCCCTCCCCTGACACCCCCTCTCCCCCACTGATGCCACCCCAAGGACGTTGGGGACATCACGTCCACAGAGCCCTGCACAGCCGGATAATAATAATTAATAACCATTAGGAACAGTAAGGAGAATACCAGTGCCCGGCCGGCCCAATGTGCAGGCTCGGCTCTTTTTTTTTTTTTTTTTTTACTTTAATGAAAACAATGATTTGACTTTGAAGAAAGTGACTTTTTTTTAAGTGAAAGCTAGATCTGGTCTCTCTACTCCCCCCTTTCCTTTTCTGGGCTCCCCCTCCCATCTTGCCCCCCTCCCCGGTTTTTTTCTCTCTCTCTTTTTTCTTTTTCTTTTAATACTCTGCGTTCTATCATGCAAATCCCCTTTCAAATTATGAGAGTATTAGAGCCATCAACGGTAATGTCACCGCCACAAAATGAGAGCAGAGACTTAAGCACCTAACGAACAATGAAATGTGCGAGCCTTGGGACAGGACAATTAAGAACTGGGCTTAGCCAGCCAGGGAAATTTATTGCTATCAAATCCATATTTCTATTTTCCCCCTGAACAGTAACCTATTTGAATATGATTAAAGGGTTTCATTACGGCGGAGAGAAAGGCCCGTGTCCCACCGTTCCCTGTGAGCTCACAAACACACGCCTGGCTCTGGGGCACCCTGAGGGTGGGAGAAGGAGGGAGCTACGTGAGACAGAAGTGGGGAAGCGGTGGGCAGCAGTGGGGAGATAGAGGTTGTGAGGTCTCAGAGAGTCCAGGAACTGGGCAGCTGGTGGGGAGGGGGGCCTGCAGGGCTCTGCTGAAATGGGTGGTTGGCATGGGATGGGACCTAAGAGGTAAAGCAATATATAGTGGGGAAAAAAGTAGTGGATTTGGAGTCAGAAGACCAGAGTTTGAATCTGTGTATATCCTGTATGACCTTCAGGAAGTCACTTCAACTCCATAGGCCTCAGTTTCTTTATTTGTAGAATAAGGGACTTATTCTAAGGCCCCTTTTAGCTTGAAATCCTATGATCCTTTACCCCTGGGTGCCTAGATGCTGCTTTGAGGTTCAGTAGTTCTGTAGACATCTGGGTGGATGTGACTGGGCTGATTGATCAATCTATCTATCATATCCTAGGCTGGTGACTTATTTAAATAGTGTTGATTTGAGATTACAGTTAGATTGGGGGAGGCGGGCAGAGAGAAGTCGAAGGACAACAATATATTCAATCTAGAACTGCAATGGACCTCAAAGGCCATCAAGTCTAATCCCTTCATTTTATAGCTGATGAAAATAAGGCCCAGAGAACTTAAGTGATTTGCCCAAGTTGACCCAAATTGTAAGTATCAGAGAAGAGATTTAAAACTAGGACTTCTAACTCCAGAGACGGTGCTCTTTCTAATGTACCCAGGTAGAAAATTATTGAATCCAGGCCTGGACACCAGGCCCAAGAATACTTTGACATAGTCTCTATCTCTCCTGAGGTGTGGAGATCAACCCTTGTGAGATGAAGGGGGTTTACAGATGATGAAATTGATGCCCAGAGACTTGGTAGAGGAGAAGGAGGAAGAGGATAGGGAGGAAGAAAGGAAAAAGAACGAGTCCAGGGGAATATGTGAGTAGGGATTAAATGGGCCTAATGTGGACCTTCATCCCTGCTGAAGCCCCAAACATCAAGCTTCAAGGACAAGAGACTTCCCCTAGACACTCAGTAGGGAGACTCATCTAATTTCTCAAGTGGAGAGAGGAGGGAGGGAGTCACCCCTCGGCTCTCAAACCTAGGCATCCAGGCCTTCAGTCTCATGGAATATTTTAGCTCAAAAGGACTTTCCAGGTCACTTATTCTAACTTCCTCATTTACATATGAAGAAACTGAGAGCAAGGCCAGTCTATTGCAATCCCCTCATCCTCTAGGTTGCAAGCATTTGTATACTCTAGGCTAAGCTGGAAAATGTTGACCTTCTCTCCTTCCAAACACCAATGAAAGTATGTGTCTCTATGAAAAATAATCCTAGAAAATGCCCTGGTTTCAGTCCCTTTTGTGTTGCACATTAAAAGACTAGTGCACAGATTGCCTCGGATTCTAGATCTGCTGAATTTTTTGTCAGCTGTGTCAGTCCTTAATCCCTTTGGGGAAAAGGGGTGAGTTGAAGATCCAGCCCCCTGAGAAGCTCTGCCCCTACTAATGCTCATCACTATTGCTCAAAACTGGAAAATCCACCCTGGGGTTTCGAGTATAACTACCCATCACTATAGTTCCAGGTGATATCAATCACTGCTATGAACTACCATGAGCTTTGGCAGAGCATTTTGGATATGCTCCATGCTCGAGAGTGACTGCCATTAGCAATTTTACCCAGTGCCCAGATAATAATAATAGACACCATCTATAGAGTGCTTTCTTGAAGGTTTGCAAAGAATTTTAAAAGCATAATTCCATTTTATCCTAACAGAAACCTGAGAGACAGTTGCTATTATTAGCCTCATCTTACAGGAAAAGAAACTGAGGTAGACAGAGATTAAGTGACTTGCCTAGAGTTGCACAGCTAGTGAATGTTTGAGGCCAGATTTAATAATAATAGCTAACTTTTATATAGAGCCTACCATGCTGTGCTGAGCTTTTTACACATATCTCATTTGACCTTCACAACAACCTTGTGAAGTAGATGCTATTATTATCCCCATTTTACAGCCAAGGAAACTGAGGCAGACAGAGGTTAAGTGACTTGCTCAGGGTCACACAGTAAGTGTCTGAAGCTGGATTTGAACTCAGGTCTTCCTGACTCCAGGTCTAGCACTCTATGCACTGGGACACATGGCTGCCTCATGTACTTGGGGAGATGGGGTTCTCTTCTGTCTGCTCTCAGAGGTAGTAGGAGGTACTAGCTTTGAGAGGAAATCAGATGACCAGGATTAAAATCTCAGCTCCGCTACTGACTTCCTGTGGGCAAGTCTCTGGGCATTGATTTCATCATCTGTAAAAGAAGGAATATGGATTAGATGGAATAAGGTCCCTTCGAACACTAAATCTAAAAACTTAGTGAAAAGAAAGTTGAACTCTGAGTAACTGAAAGAACCAAGGATGTCTTAGAGAATAGATAGTGGTGGTGGCACAGGCATGGAAAATACAATGGAACTGGCATCAGGAGATCTGTATTCAAATCTCCTATCTGCTACTCAGGACTTATGTTGGACAAGCCTCTCAGGATCTCAGTTTGTTCACCTGTAAAATGAAAACATTAGTCTGGGTGACTCCCTTCCAGCTAGATTCTATGATCCCGTGACTTAACCTCCCAGGTCCCAGTTTCCTCAACTGTAAAATGAGGGGTTGGACTAAGTGATGTCTAAGGTCTCTTACAGCTCTAAGTCCTGTGCTCTACAAATGCCTGTTTGATGTGATCTGCCTCAGCTAGGTCTCATGCCATCTTTCTGTAAGGTCATCATTTCATGATGATAAAACTAATGCTAAATGATAAAACTTCTCTGCACAGAAGAAGGATATGATAGATTTGTCAGTTATGTCAGGTATAGTATAGTATGGTATAGTATGGTATGGTATGGTATGGTATGGTATGGTATGGTCTGACTCATTTCACTCTGAAGCTCATAGATTGGACCACAATAGGTCCCTGCCCAAGTTCCACTTGATAAGGCTATATTTTGGGCCCTCCTGGCTCAGAGTGAATGTCATTGCTAACTGTTTTTCTTTTGACTAGAAACCCTGAGGGTCTTCCCCTCCCAGTTTGATTTTTTTTCCTTTTTTTTTTCCTAATTAAAGGGGACATCCTTTGACTCACTTCTTAAAGAGGCCTATTCACTGAATGGGCATTACCTCACTCAACGTGAGAACCTGAAAAGGCCTTAGCCTGAAAGGGCCAGGGTCTCCTGTTGCATCCTGGGCCACCTCCAGTCATCCTGATGAATATCAGGCCACTGGACTCAGATGGCTCTGGAGGACAAAGTGAGGCTGATGACCTTACACAGCCTTCCCTCACTCATATCAAAGTCAACCGCAAGTCATGTTATCATTTTCCTGATGTCTTGGTCCTCTTCAAGAACAAAGGACAAACACAACAACAAGTATAGTAAGGTATAGCATAGTATAGTATAGTTTAATATGGAGGTATATGCAGTTGGGCTTACTGAGTGCTTTTCTGGGCTGCTCACCCATCTTTGATGTTCTCCTGTCACCCAGCTCTCACCTGTGGCTCCAAGAAGCTGTAGCATGGGCAACAGTTACACCAGGGTAAAACTGTCTTGGCAAATGGGCTGAACCAGGTCACAATAGGCTACAAACCTGCCAGTTTACAGGAGTATCTACCCCAAGCTCGTGAAGACTTCCCCTCCCAGAATGGGCAAATAAGAACAATTTGTTCCAGTGGCCATGAAGGTGGCTGAAGCAAGAGCTGTGGAGCACTCAGAGCTTGGTCAGACATCGAAGATGCCAAGGTCATCCACTGCATCCTAGGTCATTGCTGGTCATCCTGACTTTTGTCTTGCCACTGGACTTTGATGACTCTGGAGGAGAGAGTGAGGCTGACACTGTGCAACTCTGCCTCACTTAAATCCAATTCATGCACAAGTTAAGACATCACCCTCATGATGTCACTGGCCCTCTTAGAAAGTGAAGGATGAGCAACCATACTTTAGTATTAGTTGTTGTATAATATAGTTGTGGCTTACTCGTTGGTACTCCAAATGGTGTGTGCGTGTGCGCATGTGCGTGTGCGTGTGCATGTGCGTGTGTGTGTGTGTGTGTGTGAGAGAGAGAGAGAGAGAGAGAGTGAGTGCTATCATTAATAATAGCTAGCATTTACATAGCACTTTAAGGTTTGTAAAGCACAATATTATCTTGTTCTATCCTCATAACAGCTCTTGGAGGTAGGGGCTATGATCACTCTCATTTTTCAGGTAATGAAACCAAGAAAGGCAGATATGTCAAGTGACTTACCCAGAGTCGCAGAGCTAGTAAATGTTTGAGGCTGGATCTGAACCCAGGTCTTCCTCATTCCATATAATGCTTTATCCAGACACAAATGCTTGGGATGTAAAAACAAAAGGTATCAATTAAATTTATTTTTTTTTAAAAAAACCAGACTTATAGACTTGTGATCCTTGAAAAGTTCAACAAGAATGTAGGGGTTGCCACTCTGATTTGAGACTCAGGCCTCATTAATGTGTGCATAAGCAAGAAAGACCCTAGCATGAGCCTCAGTTTACTACTCAGTAAAATGGAAGCAATGCCCTAGGACTTGGATTTGGTTCTACTTCGAAGTAGTTTGAATTTAAGGAAACAGTCAACAAACATGAAACACGTACCTATGGAGGGCTCTACCCTCCAGGAACTTAAGATCTGATTGGGCAGACATAACAGACTGCCAGGAACAATTGGAAAATAACATAAGGAGATCATTCAGTGCTAACGAGTATTCCAGAGACTCCCAGAGCTGTAGAAGGACCCAGAAAGAGATCAGGGAGGGCTAGAGGAGACACAAAAAACTTCATGTAAGAGATGGGTCTTGATGGACAAAATCATCCTTAATGTCTCTTCCAACACTGAGATTCTGTGATTCAGGCTGATAGAATTTGGAGAAACAGGGTTGGGGGAGGGAGGGCAGACTAAAGGTATATTTGTAGCAGCACTTGGCATGGATAGTGAGGAAGCCTGATGTCACTAGGAACAAAACTGGCCACAGCTACTCACGTTCTAAAGAAGAAATTGTTCAGCACCCAAGTCTTTGACACTGTCGAATGGCTCAACGTCAGAAGTGGATATGGTTTTATTAATGGAAACGGACATGGCTTCATTCATTATTTATTCATTATGGTTTTATTCATTAATGGACACTAAATAAGATGCTTTATCATTTGCCTTGTTTCTGCAGCCTAAGGATCACTGAGCCTTTCCACTCTGACTTGCAGCCAAAAACCTCCTATATGTGTTGTCTCTGCCTACCAGAATGTGGATTCCTTGATATTGGAGACTGCCTTAGTTTTTTGTTTGTATTGACAGTACTTGGCACATAGCAAATGTTTGATAAATCCTTTTTTTCTTTCATTCATTCATTGGCAAGAGAGGCATCTGTGTGGAGTCCCACAGATGTTAGGATCATAGATTTAGAGCTAGAAGGAACCTCAGAGATGACTGTGGTCCAGCTCTTTCTAGAGCAAAGTCAGTATTTGAACTCCAGAATTGGTCTGTTCCTTACCTCCCTTTTCTTCTCACTAGGACATCTCCCTCTTCTAGTCTCCCTCCCAGGCTCTTAGTCCTTTCTAGACTTGTACTTTTGTACTTCTTCCTTTCTCTCCCATGGGGACAATTTCATCCACATTTCAAATATGGAAATCCGAAGGGCAGTGGCACAAGGAAAGCCGGACTAATCGTGGGGCTGTCAAGGGACCTGTGCAACCACTGAGAACGAATAAATGGGCAAGGCTTCTAGTCACCTGGACATGCCATATATCTCATAGGTGTGGTTCTCTGTCTGGGAGGCTGGCAGCTGTGACTGCCAGGGTCACACCTACTAGTCTAGAAATGCTGGTGTGTCTCACTTCTGTGAGGTAAAGGAAGGTACTGGTTTCTGGGAGCATGAACCAGCCAAGGGGTCGAGCTCCACAGGCAGAGGAAACCTGATCTCTCACTAATTTATTTTTGTTCTCATTTAACAAGTATTTATTTTCTCTTCCTTCCAACTCATTAAAAAAAAAGAAAATCCTCATAATAAATATGCATGTTCAATCAAAATAAATTCCCACATTGTCTGTGTTCAAAAACATAGGTTTCATTCTGCATCTTGAGTCCCTCACTTCTCTGTTAGGAATTGGGCAGCATGCTCCATTATTGGTCTTCTGGAATCTTAGCTGGTCACCGCATGGATCAGAGTTTCATGAGAGCTATTTGCCTTTACAATACTGTTTTTGTACAAATGGTTCGATGTTCTTTTGTAAAGATTCCAAACCTGAACCACAGGCCCTGCTGACCTAAACTCAGTTTCCTGAAGTACTAGATTCTTCTCTCCAAGTCACTTCAGGGTACCTTTCCTTTCAGCCTTAGGGATTTTTTCACTCCTTTGTCTACCTCTGACATTTAACTCTGTGTGACCTTGGATAAGTCTCTTGAGTTCTTTAGGCTTCATCTGTAAAGTGACAGGGTTTGGGTTAGATGGTCTGTCTCTAAGGTCCTTCTAGTTATATAGCTTTGAATCTACGATCCTATTATTTACTACTTCTTAAACTTTTTTTTTTTTTGTAATAGAAGTTCCAGCTCAAGGCATGGTTCTCAAGTCTGTTTTTTTTCCCTGGAATTCATTGACCTGTGCTCATGACCTGTTTATCTGTTCTTCTTCTTCTGTGATTGCCCCTTTTGTTGGGGAAGTTTCTACCATCTGCTTCGCTCTCTTCACATACTCTAGACCAGAAGAGTAGGGGTTTATTTAAAAGGGAAAAGACAACATACAAATTTAGAAAATAAACACAGGATTTAGAGCTAGAAGGGACTTATTTAGTCCAATCTATTCATTTTATAGATGAGGAAACTGGTTTGGCGGGGTGGGGGGTGGGGTTGGGGTGGGGGTGGGGAGAGAGTCATGACTTGCACAGTAGCAAATGACAGAATCAAGATTCAAACCCAGGTATCCAGACTACAAATCTAGTCCCTTTTGCTCTGTGCCAAATCGTTCCCCCCCACTTTTCATGTTTTAGTTGTTTAGTCGTGTCCACCTCTTTGTGACCCCATTTGGCGCATTCTTGGCAAAGACACTGGAGTGGTTTCCTTCTCCAGCTCATTTTACAGATGAGGAAACTGAGGCAAACAGGGTTAAGTGACCTGCCCAGGGCCATACAGCTAGTAAGTGTCTGAGGCTGGTTCTAAACTTGTATCTTCCTCACTCCAGGCCCAGTGTTCTATCCACCACCTCCTAGCTGCCTCCTTTCACCTGTTATGGTAAAGTAAATTAGAAATTCAAAAAGAAGTCTAGCCAGTCCCTAATTAGGTGATCCTAAACTATTCTGTCTAGAGACAGCTTTCCAGGACTAGCTTGGCCCATTGTTGTGCCCATTACTCCTGTCTGCCTACCTGGTGGATCCCAGAAGAGAAAGGTCTCTTTCTTCCTCAAGCACTCCCAGCCATTTGGGGGATTCATCCACCTGACCTCAGGGATCAAAACCATTCTCTCTGTCTTCCAGCCAATTAGCAAGATTCCTAATTAAATGCTGTGTTTTTGAGGGAAGTGGAGGATAAGTTACTTTATTTTTTAGAAGGCAGTCAGGAGTTAAGTTACTTGCCTAGGGTCACAGTAAGTGTGTAAGGCTAAATTTGAACTCCTGACTCCAGGGCTGGTACTGTAACCATTGGGCCACCTAGCTGCCCCAGCCTATTACTTTAAAAGAAATCAGAATAATTCAAGCTATCACACAGGTTGCGTCTACTGTTCACAGCAGGCACTCCCTTTCCTCAGAGTTTTTATATACATTATTACATTGGACAACCCTGTAACAGAAACAGGACAGGCATTCTTATCCCTATCTTATGGATGAGGTGGCACAGTGGATAGAGTGCCTGGCTTGGAGTCAGGAGGATTCATCTTCATGAGTTCAGATCTGGCCTCGGACCCTTACTAGGTGTATGACCCTAGGCAAGTCACTTAACCCTATTTGCCTCAGTTTCCTCATCTGTAAAATGGGCTGGAGAAGGAAATGGCAAATCACACCAGCGTCTTTGCCAAGAAAACCCCAAATGCGGTCGCAAAGAGTCAGACAGAGCTGAACAACAACAAACTTATGGATGAAGAAACTGAGGCCCGTTGAGGTCAATGACTTGACCAAGGGCATACGATTAGTTACTGGCAAAAGCAGAGCCAAGGATGAGACCCAGGTGTTCTGATGCTAATGTTCTTTCCACTGAACTAAGATGCTTACCTTACTCTCAGTCATTCAGGTGAGTAAGTGAGCAAGGATTTATTGAGTGTCTACTATGTGCCAGTACTGTGCTAGGTGCCAGGGGTACAAAGGCAAAAGCCAAACACCTCTGCCCTCAAGGAGCATATATTTGAGTGGGGAAGATACCATGGACATCTCTCTCTAACATACATGCACATTATGAATATATGTTATATAAATATATGTATTAATAGACATTATATATCATATATATTATATATCACATGTTCATATATCATGTAGACATATATACACAAATAGACAAATACTTTGAAATCTTTCCTCTTTGTGGTTCCTCAAATATAATTCCCTTACTCTCTGTTCTACCAGGGGTCTCAGGATCTCCACCTTCATCTTATCACCTCCCTCCCTGATTGAGCTTGGCCCCTCTTTCCTCCAGCCATCACCTAGATAAATAGACCCAGTTTCTCTTCATTCTACTCAGTTCTGGTATTTGTTAGCCAATCATCAAAAAAAGCATTTATCAAGCATCTATTATGAACAAGGCATTGTGCTAAATGTTGTGGGGATGGCCAAAGTCAGAGAAATATACTAGGAGTCAAGAAGTCACATTCTAACTTCTACGCAACTGTGCAAATCCGAACCTGAGTCTCAGTTTCCTCATTTGTGATAATACTTTTCCTGTCTACCTCACGGAAAGGAAGGAAGGAAAAAAACATTTATTAAGCACCGACTGTATGCCAAGCATTTTCCAGCTATTATCTCATTTGATCCTTACAACAGTCCTGGGAAGTAGGTGCTATTATTATCCCCATTTCACAGTAAAGAAAACTGAGGCAGAGGTTTAAGTGACTTGTCCAGTCTATTAAGTGTCGGCTGCTGGATTTGAACTCAGGTCTTCCTGACTCCAAGGCCAATATTTTATGCCCTGTGCCACATAACTGGGGTAAATAGGATGTGAATATGGTGTTTGGGAAGAGTTCATTGTGAATTCCAGTGTTTAATAAATTATAGAGTAATAGAGGTAGAAGAGACCAGAGAAAGCATCCAGCTTAATCCCCTTATTTTACGGATGAGGAAACTGAGGTACAGAGAGGTTGTGGCTTGCTTATGGTCATATAACTAGATTATTATTATTAGCATTCATAGAAGAATGAAACAAGCAACCCACAACACTCAATGAGAGATTAAAATGCAGTTAGGAGATGCTTAACTAAATACAAATTAAATAAAACATAGAGAATATTGTTTTAGAAACCATCGATATGCTATTCACAGCGGTTATTACATATGGATTGGCGGCCCCCATTCTTATGTCAGGTTGATGCCTCAGGTCTAGGTACTTACCTGCATTGATATAAGGCATCCCCTATACCACTGGAATCCATATCTACCCTCTTGCTGTTGTTGGGTTGTGTCTTGTGTCTGACTCTCTGTGACCCCATTTGGGATTTTCTTGGCAAAGATACTGGAATGTTTTGCCATTTCTCCAGCTCGTTTTACAGATGAGGAACTAAGGCAAACAGGGTTAAGTGACTTGCCCAGGGTTAGACAGTTAATGAATGTCTGAGGCTGGATTTGAATGCAGATTCTCCTGACTCCTGGGCTGGTGCTCTATCCACTAGCTGCCCTATGTCTGCCCTCTAGGAGCTTACAATTCAGGTGAATAGACAGGACAGGCACACAGAAAAAGGATAACACTACAAGAGACGTCAAAGGCAATTGGTGGTTAATTGTCCAAAGAGTGATACAATCGGTCCTCTGGTAGTTCACAGGAGGGAGAGACCATCGAGGGCTGGAGTGGCGAAGCAAGGCAACAAGAACACCGCATACATTTATTAAACACTGTATGCCAGGCACTTACTCTATTAAGTTCTATGTAGACCAATATGATAAAAAAGAAAGGTATTCCTTGTGTTTAAGGGACTTACATTCTAATGGAGGGAGGGGGCAGATAACACACAAAATGGAGTTGAAAGGAAGGAGTTGAAAAGGTAGTCTGAGGCAGTCCAGAAAGTCAGAAGGAAGGTTGGCCAGCTTGGGTTCTTCCTCAGAGGGATCCCCCAAAGGGGGGGTGGCATGTTGGCAGAATATTATGCCGGAAGAAAGCTGCAGAAATGCTTAGATGGTCCAGAGTAAGGAGGCTTTGGGGGGTGTTCCAGGGTGAGACTTCAGCCAAGGCATGGTATTAAGGTCTGTGAAGTCAGAAATGGGGTTGGGAATCTTTCATGGAGAAGCAATGACTTTGAGATGGGTCTTGAAGGATGGACGGGTTATAGGCAGGTAGAGAGTAGAGGTGGGTGACCACAACCACAAAGGAGAAATTTGAAAGCATGTTGAAGGGATGGTGAAGTGCCTAGATCAGAGCTCGGCCTATAGAGGAACAGTGAGGGTGACAGAGCTAGAACAGGGGTTGGGGCCAGATTGTGGTGGGTCCTTGTCTCAGTCTGTTTCTTCAGCTCTGTCCTCTTCCCTGTCCTTGCTTCTACTGCTTCTCCTCATTGCAGTTCCCCAGTGCTGCATATATGGGGGGCCATTCTAGGGCATTCATACTCTTGGCACTTGGGGCAGGGATAAGGACCTTGACTTGATACCTTTTGTTTTTGAATCGCATTCATTCCCAAAACATACCCCTTTCTCCCTTATTCATTGAGTCATCCCTTGTAGCAGAGATGAAAGAAGAAAGAGGGAAACATCAAAACCAACCAACACATCAATCTTGTCTGACAACATGCGCATTGTGTCACACTCACAGTCCCCCACTTCTGCAAGGAAGGGAGGGAGATGCATTTTCTCAGTTCAGAAAACTTGGTCTTTATAATTACATAGAGGTTCAGGTGCATTTTAGTCTTCATTTGCACTGTTGTAGAGCTTGTGTATATTGTTTTACTGGTTCTTCTGGCTTTGCTGTGCATCAGTTCATATGTCTTCCCATGCTTCTTGGTATTCCCCATAGTCATCATTTCTCCCCTAAAAGTCCTCTGGCTTCTCTGGGGCTCCCTCTTCCATTAGTGCAGTTTCCTTCTTTGCCTCTTGATTCACAACTTGCTGTATGTATCTATCACCAGCTCTTACTGGGAGAGGACTTAGATTATCTCCCCTATCCTTTCCTCCCTTAAGATACCCATGAAACCATGTCCCCAGACCTGGGCCTCTGCCTCTCCCAGCTGCACTGCCTTCTCTGAGGGCCCAGTGGTGGCAGAGTCAGAGCAGAGCTCAGTTCCCCAGCCCTCTCCCCCTCCCTTCTTCCTCTTTCCCTGAAATGTCAGTTTAATGGACAGGTGTTTAATTCCAGTCTGTCAGGCACCTGGAAATGCCAGCGTCACTGCTCATCAGTTTGTTGAGTTTGCTGTTAAAAGAGCAGTGAGGATCTGAACTCTGATTTCTACAGCTTGGAGCTGGAGCCCTCCCTCCTTCCCCTCCCTCCATCCCTTTGTCTCCATCTCTTCAGGCAAATGTGGATGAATCTCTTTCCCACAGCTATTTTTCTCCAGGACAGCTGGGTGCAGGGATATCCAGGAAGCTTGAGAATAGACACCTAGGAGTAGGGATGAGGATAAAAGAGTAGAGTGGGGGAAGCAGAAATTCTTGGTCTGGACTTCAGCAGGTCTGGGAGGAGGCATAGGGATTCAGAGGGGAAGGGACTAGTGCTTGACTGTAGCCTTCCAGTCTGCCCCCCCCCCCCAACCCCCACTGGACCCAGGAAGAACCAAGCTGGCGGCTTCTTCTGCCCCCAGGCTGCCAGAGATGAGCATTTGGGCTATTACTTCATTTTAATAGTTAAAAACCAGGCTAGGCTTGTTCCAGGGACGTGATTCTACAGACAGACAGACATAATTGATGATACTAGGCATTTGGGTTGCTGCTTGCTGTTGGAGGCCCTTGGAGACATTCATCCTCTCCACTTTCCTCCCTTTCGGGCAGCAAGCTGAGGAGGAGGGTGGTGTGTGTGTGCGTGCATGTGTGTTTGTGTGTGTGTGTGTGTCTGTCTGTCTGTCTGTGTATGTGTGTGCATGAGTCTATGTCTGTGTGTGTGTCTGTCTATGTATGTGTGCATGAGTCTATGTGTGTGTGTGTGTGTGTGTGTGTGTGTGTGTGTGTGTGTGTGTGTGTGGTTACTGTCCCTGGCATTTAGTTTCATAGTCTTCTGTAAGGTCCAGCCCCGTTGATATCAGAAATATAACCCCAAAGCCTCTTTCAGTTTCCAAGGGGGAAACCTTGATAGGAGCAGAGACCTGCGGACAGGGGACGGATGATAAGCGGGGAAAGGGGAGCACAAGCCTTGCCTCTGACACTTACTATGTCACCCTGGGCACAAGAATTGAGATTCAGGTTGCAACACGAAGTGGGGGTTTATTCTGAGATCTCTTGCAATAGCTAGGTGAGAGGGACTGGTGCCAGCCCAGAGTGAGGCAGAGTCTGCCTCTGTGAATGTGAAAGAAGCTAAAGGGGCATTTGAAATCATGCCCTCGGAACTGAACACATCAAAGGGGGATCCCACCAGTTCCTTGCTTATTCCTCTGCACACTGCAGGTTCACCTTCTTCCTAGTACTCATTTTTTTCTTCTTGCCCTGGCCCCTCCCATTCCACCCCAAATCTCCCCACCCCAATGAAGCATCACAGCTCCTAACAAAACGGAACCGCTGCCAGATGAAATATATTACTATTAAATACTTAATTCTTCTAGTGAGCAGAGAGCAGGCAGTATGAATACGATTATTAAAGAAAATTACTTTGGCTGATCAGATATTTCTGCATACTAATTTCTGACCCCTCTTCCCTCACTCCCGCTTCTCATCCCTTAGAGACCAGGACAGATAAAATTCCATCACAAATAGCTGATTACTGAGGCTTGCATTAAAATCACATTTTTCCCCCTTCTCTCTCTTGCACTAATGTCCTTGCCCAGAGAAGAGGTGGCCAGCAACAATTTTTGCCACCAGGAAGCATCTGGGGGAGATCCCTTGACCTCCTCCCCCCTCTTCCCTGATCTTGACACCCTCTCTCCCTTCCTACTTTCTTTATCAGCAAGGCTTATATCTAGAGCAGTCACTTGTTGGTTCTTAAGACTCCAAATGGTCGCTAGAGTTCTCCTCCTTAACTTTTACAATCATAACAGCAGTCACTCTTAATTCACTGCAGGCCTCCAGTACATGGTGGACATAGGGAATCCACTCTAAATATGGCCCTCATCCCAACAAGTGGAGCCTAATCTACATGGATAGAGACAGGAAGTGATGTTATTATATTCCTCCCCAACTGAATGGAACTATCCCAAGTGGTATAAGTCTATCTTTGACTTGCCAAACCTTAGACCTTTACACCCTTTGGCTTGGGTGTTGGAGAATTGCCTTGGTCTCCCATTATATCCTCAGTTCTACCCAGCTATCGATTATAAATGGTTCCCTTCCATTATTCTTACACAGAGAGGGTCTTTACTTGGTCTTCTTTCCAGTATGCTTGCTCTGCCCACCTCATCTGTCAGTGCCCCAAAGATCCCTTCTCCCATCCCACCTCCCAGCCCCCCAAACTCCCCTAGAGGCCACTGGCGCCTGAGTGATTAACTGGGGCACTGGCAATCACAGGGCGGTTTGGGGATCTCGCTAAAAATAAACCATTTCCCCACAATCCCATAAGCCTTCAATTTACCTGCTTTTAAAAAAAGATGCTTCTGGAGGTGTCACCCGCAGGAAGGTATAATTACAGCCTGGGAATGTTAATTCCCAGTCCCTGATATGTAGAGCTCAGCTCTGTGGGGATCCTGTCCCCCTTCATGCTTCCTTAAAGTGGGGTGGGGCAGGTCGGCAGGAGGGATTCTGGAGCTAAGGGCATGTGCCTGGAACAGAAGCAGGCAGGGATTCTTGTTAAAGACCCAGACAAACAGACAGACCCAGATGGGCTAGGTGTGACCATTAGGGAGTGTATACCCCACTCTGGTATTCTCTCTTTTTGGAGCTTCTAACTTGCTGGGCACCCCTGGTTGGGTGAGGATCAAGGGTTTTGAGGAGGTCACAGTGTTTTTCAGGCTTGCTCTCCTGCCCCTCGGCTCCATGGCCAGATGAGAGAGAAAGTTAGGTCCCCAAATGGAGACCAGAGAAAATAACCCCAAGTGAGAGGTAGTAGCCAAGGGGAGTACTGTGGGCTTAGAAGGGCAGCCTTGTCAGAAAAGCTCAGAGAAAGGTGAGAGATCAAGGGTTGGGAGGATAGCAAGGTCTCTGGCCCATAACCAATGGGAACCTGGTCTTGGTTACTTTTTCACACATTTCAGTTACCCCAGGTACAAGGTAGGGCCGGAGAGGTAATGAATTGTGATGAATAGAGGACTGGCCTTGGAATCAAGGAGACCTGGGTTCAGGACCTGCCTCTGAGACTTACTGTGTGACCTGAGCAAATCACTTAGTGTCTCAGTGCCCTAGGCAACACTCTAGGACTATACAGAGGTTCAGAGAGTATAAGTCACTTGTCCAATTCAAATTCCACACGTGTTTCTTTAGGGCTTACCATGTACAAAAGATATATTTTAGACATTGAAGGAAATATAAAGATAAATAAGAGAATGTCCCTGTCTTCAAGAAGCTTATGTTTGAGTAGAGGAGAGATCAGCTAGACTATGATCTCTGAATATGTAATGTGTATGAGAGAGACAAACAGAATCCTCCTCCTCCTCCTCCTCCTCTTCTTTCTTCTCCTCCAGTAGGCTTATGTAAATACTCCCACTCCTTCAAGATGCAATTCAAATCTCACCCTCCCCTCCATGAAGCTGGGTCTACCCTGACCCATGCTGACCTCCCCCTCCTCAGAATGGATTCCTAGAGTAGGCGAGACTAAGTATAGGTGCCTTCTCTGGCAGTTAGATCTGGTGTCAGGAAGACCTGAGTTCAAATCTGACCCCAGACACTTACTAGCTGTGTAACCCTGGGCAAGTCACTTTCCTTCTGGGTCTGCCTTAGTTTCCTCAAATGTAAAATGGGAGTAATGCTAGCACCTGCCTCTCAGGGTTGTTCAGACCTGAAGTGCCGTATAAATGCTAACTATTATTATAGTCTTAGAAAATTTTGTAGCTCACTGAAAGTTTAAGTGACTTGCCCAGGGTCATGGTTGTATGAGTAAGAAGCAGGATTTGAACTCAGGTGTTCCTGAGTCTAAGGCCAGCTCTGGGCTTGCCTGTGTGTCATTTAATTTGCTTTCATATAGTTATTGTTCTTGTGGAATGGTGGTAAGAGTGCAGATGTAGAAGTGGATTTGGAATCAGATGCCTTGGGTTAAATCCCCCCAGCCCTGCCACTCCCCCCCCCCCCCCCGCCCCCGGGACTTTGGGCAAGGTCACTTCATCTCTCTGGTTTTCAGGTTCTCATCTGGGAAACAAGAGTCTAGACTGAATTCCGTCTCTAGGTACTTTGATCCAATGAGAGATGTCTCAACTAGACTCTTCTCGAGGGCAGGTTCTCTGTTTTTTCTTTCCATCCTTCCAGTCCCTCAGGCAGTCAATGTTTGTAGTATTGCACTGCACTGCACTGCACATAGCTGTCAAAACGGCAAAAAGAACCACCCCACCTCAGGAGCGAGAGCCAACTTAAATTGCCTCGGGCTTTGCCCAGGATTGGTCAGGGATTTGTTCTCCGTGGTATCCCTTCCCATCCATCTCCTCTCCATCCCCAGTTCCCTAAGGACAGTGGGACATGTACCCTGGAGCAATGGCAGTGGGGAGGAGGAAGCTTGCCCCGTTTGCCCTTTCCCAAGACTGGAACGCAGCAGCAGTGGGGGTACAACAAGTTGGACATTCACTGCTCCGTGGCTTGGCTTTCTGGTGTGGTCCACAGCTGGCTCTAGGTAGAGGGTTGTCCCGCCCCTCCCCCGCAACCAGGCTCTGGGATGGGGGGAAGTTTGGGATTGTGGGGAGCAGGCCTGAAGCCGCTGAGCCCTCTGGGGAACTGGCAGGACTGAGAAGCCTGAGCGGCTTGTGGACCAGTCCCAAGGATCTATATACACAAGGCCGGGAATGTTTATTTTTCCTTATTGACTTTCTCCAAATAAACCCCTGGCCGGCAGAAAGGGGCTCCCGGCAGCAGCTGTTTACCCAATGTTTGTGATAAAGAGGCTTCTCCATAGCAACAGGTGGCAATGTGGACTCTCCAGGAAACACTACAGGGCCCTCAGCAACAGGCTCTGTTTATTTAAAGAGAAAGAGACAGAGACAGAGGGGGAAAGAGAGGGAGGCAGAGGCTAGGATACCCAGGTTTGGAAGCTGGGGGGAGGGGAGGTAGAGAAGGCCAGAAAAGAAGGACATTTGGGGGCTTCCCTCCTCGGGGGACTGGAGCAGGCCTGGGTTGGGCCTAGAAGCCCTCATTCCAATGGCCGTTCACGGTTGAGTTTGATTGTGTACCCTGAGGCATATGCAAATGGGCGTGTCCCCCTGTCTAATTTTGCCTGTACAGTTGTGGGTCAGTTATAGTGGTATGCCTGGATGTGACCCTAAGAAAGTGTGCTCTGCCGAACAGCACATGTGTGTCTAAATATCTGTGTCTGGGTGAGAGTGTATGTCAATATGGGAGGTGCCCTAGTGAGAATATGAATGCATCTGAGTGTGTGAATAATGATGAAGATGGTGATAATGATGAATGGACATGTCTGAGTGTGTATGTTGTGTAGGAATTGCAAGTGTGTGGATGTGTGTGGTCCTTCATCACAGGGGAGAGCTGTACAGGTGGGAAAGGGGAATGCCAGTGAGTATGACTTCTTTGAAATGAGTAGTTTTTTTGAGAGGGAGATCAGGAGTACATTGGAGTGAGCTTAGAAGGCTCTTAGGCCTTGAGCTTGCCAGCTTTCTGACCTTTGGTGGGGGGAGGAGGGAGGTGAAAGAGAGGAGGAGGGAAAGGAAGAAGCTATTTCCTCTTTACCTGAAACCTTGGGCTTGACCTCCAAGTGATCTGTCTTGGCATTAGAAGACAAGAGGAACCAAACCATTGGCATTTTCAGTGGAGATGCAGCTTGCCGCCCCAAGATAATTGGTTCGGGCCTCTGCCTTGGGCCATGCCTAGTACTGGAAATGGCCGTTGGAGGCCGTTGGCATGACATAGATAGGATGTGAGCAGAACACTTGTAGTGGGGGCTTCTCAGTCTAGTTCAAGGATGGCAGTACAGACAGGACCATAAGATCCTAGGACAAATAAATTCAAAGCTGGAAGGGACCTTAGAGGTCCTTGAGTCCAGTCTCCTCATTTTATACCTGTAGAGACGGAGGCCCAGATAGGTTAAATGATTTTGTCAGGGACACACAGCTAGTAAGTGTTTGAAGCAGGATTCAAACCCAGGCCTTCCTGACTCCTGAGTTCTTTCTCTATCCACTATCCTAGATAGCTTCAGATTACATGGGTTCTAGTGGAGACCATACAGTGATGAGGCCTTTGCATGTCTGGAGCTCTAGAGGGAACTAGTGGTGCAAAGAGTCAAACTTGCAAAAACGTGTAAAATCCCAATACAGACTGACCTTGAGCACCAAAGAGGCCAACCAATACCTACAGATGCATGAAAAAAGGTGCTAAAATCCTTTTCGCATTCAGTGGTTGCATTTATATAATTATCTGTTATTCTGAGGCAGGGGGTGCAGAGGTCAGCTAGGTGGTACAGTAGATAGAGTTCCAGGCCTGGAGTCAGGAAGATTCCTTTTCCTGAGTTCTAACCTGACCTCAGACCCTTAGTAGCTGTGTGACTCTGGGCAAGTCACTAAACCCTGTTTGCCTTGGTTTCCTCATCTGTAAAATGAGCTGGAGAAGGAAATGGCAAACCACTCCAGTATCTCTGACAAGAAAACCCCAAACAGGGTCACGAAAAGTCTGAAATGACTGAACAACAAAAATGGCAAGGGTTCTTAATCTTCTTTGGGCCATCGCCTCCTTTGTCAGTCTAAGGAAGCCTTTGGACCCCTTCTCAAAATAATTTTTAAAAGTGAATTTTAAAAATATTTTAGATATATGTACTTTTATGCTTTTAGATGCATAAAATGAAATACATACTATTTCAAAGGAACAAGTTATATTAAAATATAGTTATCAAAATCTTTTTAGGAGCAAGTTAATGGACCTCAAGTTAAGAATCCCTGATCTGTAGGCACCTTTTCCTCCCTCTGATGGAAAGGGTCCTACTAGATTCTCTCTGTTTCTGTCTCTGTCTCTCTCTCTTTCTCCCTCTCTCTCTGTCTCTCTCTCTGTCTCTGTTTCTCTCTCTTTCTCTGTCTCTATGTCTCTTTCTCTCTGTCTCTCTCTTACTAGACTTTCAATTTTATAGGTATAACAAACTCCTCAATCGATGCAGATGGGCAACTGCTCTGCCACTTTTAGACCTAGGTTTGCCTGGGTCCCCAAGGGAATGAACACCTTGCCCAGGCTTCTTAAAGCTGGTATGTGTCCTAGGCTGGATTTGAATCCAGATCTTCTTAACTTTCCTTCCTCACAATGAACCTTTAAAATAGACAGTACAGGTCTTTTTTCCTCTCATTTTACAGATGAGGATCCAGAGCCTCACAAGGTTGAGTTGATCAGTTCCAAGGTCACATAGGTTCTAAGGGCTAGAATAACATTTGAACCTGGTTCTTCTGATTCCAAACCCAGAGCTTTCTTCCGAACAGTATGCTTGCCTGTCTATAGAAATACTGTTAAGGAGAGAACTATGTGACATTGAGAGATAATTGACCAGGAAAGTGCACATACAGACACACACATACACTTTCTTACAATACACATATACACGTACATACACACACGTGTACATACACACACTCAGACAGAATGCACATGTTGACGTGTGTTTCTGCATTTAAAAAAAATCACCAAATGGGAGCAGACACCTAAAATACCAGTGTAAATAGACAGGCAGACCTCTAAGAAACCTGTGATACTTACCCCTCCTCTTCTTAGGTCCCCCTAAACCTGGAATATGAATACCATTGAAGTCTCCATGCACACACACACACACACACACACACACACACACACACACACACACTAAGGTTAGCCCACATGACAGGCCCTGGACTTTGCAGCTTTCTCAGTTTGGCTGCTGAATCCCCCCAGGAGGCCTGGAGTCGGACATTTGCCGAGTGAAGATCCTGGGCTGGCTTAATAGGGATCAGCATCTGTCACCCTTCCCCAAAGATGCTTTCAGAGCAGCAACGAGGCCAGTCAGCAAGCTGGGGTGGGCTCACTGCTCCTTGGAGATCTGTTGCTCTCTAGCTACAATGTGTCATCCTTCTCGTTACTATTCTAATCCTCATTACGAGGAACCCGTCCTCACACTCAAACACAACAACCACGCAGAGCTGTAACACAGACCCGTGGGGAGACATGGGCATTTTCCTGTAGCTGGCTGAAAGAACAGACAAAAATGCTTCTGGAAGAGCATTTGATGTCTGTTTTTTCTCTCTCCCTTCCCCCCCGCCCCCACCTTTTCTTTTTTTGAAAAAAAAAGTGATGGTTTCTCTTTGAATATCAGAGCCTCCAGAATTGGGGGGTGGGGTAAGGAGGGAAGGAGAGGTTAGCTGAGAAAGGTGGGAAAAGAGACAGAGCAGATATGAATTGCTAAGATGGTTGGAAGTGTTGGGACAAGAGAAGGAAGGGCCCGCCCCAAGGCTTTTGGTTAGAGAAATAGGGTTAGGGAACAAGCAATAGGGTCAGAGTAGGGACTCTTTTACAGGATGTGATTTGAAGGATCAATTGGAATGTCCTCTGCCTTCAAATGTCTTCAGCCCTCCTTTGGCTTAAATCTTGCCCTCTTCCAAGGGTCCTCTTTTAACACGCAAATACTCCTGGGAAGGATAACCATGCTGGTTTCAACATGTATGACTCTGGTCAAGTCACTTACCCTTCTTTGAGGCCTCATTTTCCTCATCAGTGAATATGAAGGGTTTGGACCCAATGATCCTTAAGGTCTTTCCCAGATCCGAACTCAAGCCGCCTATGATTTTGTTGGCGGTGGTGTCATGTTTTCACTCCTATCTACTTGGATATGATCCCATTTGGGGTTTTCTTTAGCAAAGATACTGGAGTGGTTTTCCATTTCCTTCTCCTGGTCATTTTACAGATCAGGAAACCGAGGTAAACGGGTTAAGTGATTTGCCCAGGGTCACACAGTTAGTCCTTACTAACTGGGTTCAGATTTGAACTAGGAAGATAAGCTTTCCTAATTCCAAGCCCAGCACTCTAACCATTGTGCCACTTAGCTGCTTATGATTTATAATTCCCTAACATCTTACTGTGAATTAGTTTATTTATTTTTGTCCTTGACAGGAAGGGGCAACATGCTTGGAGGGTGGGGGAGAGAACCAGCCGAAAGAGAGAAAAGAGGCATGGGCAAAGGGAGGTAGTTAACACTGAAAACAGATTTTTCCCTCTGAACCATTCTGCCCAGGACTGGCCCAAAAAGGAAGCTCTGAGTCGGTCAGAGAGACTGGTAGGAGATAGGCAGAGAAGGGCAACTGGAGCCTTCTGGAACAGAGTTAGAATGTGAGGTCTGGAAGCAGAGGGATACAACTAATGGAAAGGACCAAGTTTATTTCCTTCCAGCATCAAGCGATGAGCACAGAGCAAACAGCCAGAGAACAGAACCCTCAGAAAGTTTTGAGCACATTCCTGCTAAAATTAGTCCCTTCTTGCGTATGAAGCTCTATATTTAAACCACTGGCGGTGTCAGAGTCACCATGGCCTCAGCGCTGGCACACTCCAAAGTGTTTGGGGCCTAGTGCCGACAAGGGGCTGTGCATGGCACCATCACAGCCTGGCTCTAAGTTTGGATGTGAGTGCCTGTGAGTGCAGGAAGATATGCATGTGGAAGATGAGCAAGGTCATGGTCTAATCCCACACGTGTGCATTTCTGGTGGCACACAGATGTATGTGAAAGTTCATATGTCTACCATGAGCTGCCCAGAAAATGTGTGTATACTTGGATCAATTGGTTAGTCCTAGAATAGAAACATAGACTCTCAGCATTAGAAGGCATCTTCAAGTTCCCTCATTCTACTGCCAAGAAGACTGAGGCCTAGAGAGATAAAATGATTGACCAATGTCACATTGTAAGTCAAAGTTGTAACTAGGGAATTATGGTGCCCAGGGCTAATTAAGTGGGCTGGGGTGATGCAGTGTAGGGTACAATCCATCATGATCTGGTGTAGTCATCCCGAAAAAGGAAAGTCTAGCTCCAGTTACCGAGACGGAACCAATGTCACACAAATTCTTAACATGTAAAGGGTGGGTAGAGATTGGGAAGCACAAATAGGAAAATGGGGCAGAACACTCTACATTGGGGTTGTTTGATATGGGGCAGATTGATGGAGGAGACAGTGGGTCTGAAGACCACTGCTGGTTGTCCATGTCCTGGTGCATAGAGCCTTCAGCCTCTCCTTGTGATGTTTCTGCTGTTAGCAGTGAATTTGGGACCAGGATCCAAATCTCTTGATTCCCAGCAAGTGTGTTCCTTCTTCTCAGCTTTGTGTGTATGTTGGCATTGGGAAAGGTGGGTGTGGGAAGAGGAGTGTGTCAAAGGAAACAAGATTAGGCACTGATGGTTGGGTTAAGTGGGAGGGTGATTCTACTGGGTTGAGCTTCACAACTGGAACACTGAGGGCTTCTGGCAGGACAAAAAGATACAGAAACAAAAGATTCACAGAGGGGATAGGAAAGAAAGAATAAATTGCAAAGGGAGAATGAGAACAAGAGAGAGAGAGGGAGAGAGAGAGAGAGAGAGAGAGAGAGAGAGAGAGAGAGAGAGAGAGAGAGAGAGAGAATTGGAAAAAAAGAGAGAGGCAGGAACTGAGAAAGAACTAGCAGGATGTTAGATCCAGAAGGGACCTCAGAGATCATTTAATCTAATCCTCTCATTTTACAGATGAAGAAACTGAGGCCCAGTTATACCTTGCCCAAAGTCACACATAGCAGATTAGTAGGCTAGATAGAGCCTAAGGTTTTCCGATTCCCAGGCCTGTGCTCTTTCTATCACGCCAGAATGCCTTTCATAAAAGACAAAGAGACAGATGGAGAGAACCTTGACAAAGACTGCGTTATAGTATGGTCCCATAGTTTCATAGCTTGTTAGACTGTGTTCCATTAATATTAATAATAATAATAATAAAAGTAATAGCTCACATTTATGTAGCCCTTTAAGGTTTACAAACCTCTTTTCTCACAGTCCTTGTCTTTATCACTGTCTAGACCCTCTTCCCCAGTTCCCAGTACAGAACTTTACCTCTTTGAGAGATTTTTGCCTCCAGATTTGACTATTGGCCCCTCCTTTCCCAGGAAAAAAATGAAAAAAAAAAGAGAGAGAGAAAGAAAAAAAAAAGAGAGAAGCCACTCCAGTCTCCAATCCCCAGCCCAGACCTCTCCAGGGATAGTTGCTTGCTGATAAGAACCCAGTTTTACCTGAGGCCTGGAACATTAACTTTGACACTGAAAAGGGGATATTTTATTACCCAGGAATATTTCTGCATCTCTTTAGATGGCTTCTCTCTCAACCTCCCCGCCTCTACCCCCAATCCCTTTTTGACAATTAAAAGGAGTTCTTTTGTTAACCCTTCTAGTCCTGCTCTTCCACAAGCTCTAAATAAGGGATTGGTTTTGGAACCAGTGAGAGGAAGATCCTGGGATCTGGAGTCAGGAGAAATAGGTTCAAAACCTGGATCTCACATTTATTGGCTATATGGCCTTATGTCACTTATGTCTTTGAGCTTTACTTTCTTCATGTAGAAAATATGTAGGGAAGGGGCCTTTCCACTTCTAAAGTCTATGGTTCTTCATGCAGTGGTTATTGGAAGGAGGGTGGGACAGGCCATAGCTGGAAGTTGGAAGACGATGGAATATATTAGCTTGGGGTGACTTTTCAGAAAAGGGAGCCTTGGGAGAGAGTCTAATCCTAGAATGTTGGAGCTGGAAAGGACCTTAGAGATCATCTTGTTTAATTTTCATTTTACAGAGGAGGAAAGTAAGTCCAGTGAGGGACAATGACTTGTCCAAGGGCACAAAGTACTAGGGGGGAAAATGCTTTCCTTTGAATTTTGCAAAGTGCAGAAGAAATCTTTGTACCTGTTTAAGTGAATAAATGAATGAATATAAAAGCAGTTTTTAAGCACTCCTCTGAAAAGTTTCCACTTTGAATGGTGCTCAGCTTCTAACCTCAGCAGGCCACTCTGCTCTGGGCTGTGGATACATTAGCAGGCCTCCTGCATGGCATAGCTCCATTCTCCAGAAGCTAGAGCCTCATGGACTGTCCTTGAGACTTCTGCTGCTGGGGGGCCCTCTCCTCTAGCCAACCCAGCTCCTGTTCAGCTGTAATCCTGTGCAGGGTACTGGTGGTACAATGCTTGCGGTTTATTCTGTTTCCAGAAACCCTTAGTGAAATTACAGCCTTAATTAAGTACAGCTGGATGTACGTTATACTCCGTATAATTATCGTGTTATTATTATTATCACTTAGACAAAAGTTCAAACAAAGTTTATTGTAAATACCACTTGTCGGAAACAACCAGGCAAACTGAAAGCTGTCAGCCCTTGGCTGAGTGATGGAAAAGTGGGGAGAGCTGTGCTCAGAACTGCTGAGGGACAACGGATTTGGGGGGCATGTTGGAAGTATAGATGGAGGCCAGAGGCATGTCGGCAGGATCTAGCTTGGGCTTGGAGAAGGAAGAAATTCCCATTAGGGAACCCCTATTATAGGTAGGGATCTCAGAACCTCTGTCCATCACCCCTTGGAGAAGTGCCTAAAAGGGAACTCCTAGATGTGGGAATGCTCCTAAGGCAAATTCTGAGCCTTTCCTTGAGGGAACAGGCCAGAGACAAGAGCTCTGCCTACTCAGTTCTCTAGGAGACCCTGGAGCTCTGAGAAAAAATGCTGATTCTGGGAATCAGCCATTTGCCTAGTCTGCCCAACACAAACACACTCCGTCCACAACACTAGAAATGTCTATTGATTTGATGAAATGTCCTATACTTATAGGGAATTGTTTGGATGTGTGATGGGAGAAGCTTACTGTCCTTGTTACTGTTGTTACAAGTGCTCACAAACACTTAAGAGGTTCACCAGGATGAGAATCTCCATGTACAGTTATCTACAGTAGGCACATGGGCACCAGTCTTTATGTATTCTCTTTTCCCCTTTTCTGCCTCTTCCTTTTCTCTTTCTCTCCCATCCTCTCCTTTTCTTCCTTCCTCTTTCTCTTTTCTTTCCTCCCTCCCTCCCTCCCTTCCTTCCTGCCTCCCTCCCTCCCTTCCTTCCTGCCTGCTTCCCTCCCTCCCTTCCTTCCTCCCTCCCTCCCTTCCTTCCTGCCTCCCTCCCTCCCTTCCTTCTTTCCTCCCTCCCTTCCTTCCTCCCTCCCTCCCTCCCTTCCTTCCTCCCTCCCTCCCTTCCTTCCTGCCTCCCTCCCTCCCTTCCTTCCTGCCTGCTTCCCTCCCTTCCTTCTTTCCTCCCTCCCTCCCTTCGTTTCTTTTTCTTTCACTGCTTTGGTCTTTGGTGCTTCCGTCACTGAGGTGAGGGCAGCTTCCAAAATCCATTTGTCCAGTAATATGATGAAGTGGAAATACTCAACTCATTCTTCCTAACGCTGAATACTTTGGTAGGTGAGGGAAGGGAGCAGGGCTGGGGTAGGTCTTGGCAGAGATCCTATGGCTACAAACTTTGGCATAAAGGTTCTGCATGCATTGGGATTACTTGAGGGAAGCGTGTCAGGCAATCATTCGGTCCTCTCGCTAGATTTAGAAGCAGCATGGTGCTGTGCTGAAGAGTCAGTGAAAAGTCAGAAGAGAAGGCTTTGCCACTTGCTTGCTAGACCTCTTACCTCTACTGAGTCTCAGGCTCATCATCTGTTAAATGAGGATAAACATCCTCGCCCTTCTTGCCTCTCAGGGCTGTTTCAAGGATCAAAATTTTTCCTCAATAAAATGAAGTAATTGTATTAGCTGGCCTCTGAGGTGCCTTCTAGCTTCAGAGCTACGGGCCTATTATACCAGCAAACATATATGCAAGTGCTTCAGAATTTACAAATTCTAAAGCCCTGTATCAGGGGTGGGGAACACGTGGCCCTCTAGGTCCTCAAGTGTGGCCCTTTGACTGAATCCGAACTTCACAGAATAAATTCCCTTAATAAAAGGATTTATTCTGTAAAACCTGGACTCGGTTAAAAGGCCAAACCCAAGGACTTAGAAGGTCACATATGGCCTCCAGGCTGAAGGTCCCCCACCCCTGCTTATATATTTGTAAGGGTCATCATTATTGCCATGATCTCATTTTTCATCTTTGATAGAGTTCACATAGAAATGATCCTGGGACAAGTCACTATCCTGCTAGTATTTTTTTGTATGCAGTATTATTTATTAAGTAAATTACCCACTGTAGTTACCTTTAGCGTAAGGCTGTGAAATTTGGTTACTGCAGGAAAAATTGAAACTTAAGGAAAAAATCCTACCAGTCTTTGGATGGTGAAGGTGATAGTGGGAAGGCTTAGTTAGACTAGCTGATCTTGGGGACCTTGGTAAGAAACAGGAATCACTTGTATGCCAGTTTAATGGGTAGCTGGCAAGGTCGGCGTGGGGATGCTGAAGCACCATGGGTTTTTTTGGCCCAATCCAGGATATTGGGGTGGGGCACAGGGGCTTTCCTTCCTCCTCTGGGGAGACCAGATCCTCCTCTCTGCTGCTCCGGGAGGGAGGCTGGGGAGGGGGAATGGGAATGGTGGGGGCGGCAGTCCTCTCCTCAGAGCCTGTACGCCACAGTTCCGCCAGAGACTTTTCTCCCACTCCCTCGGCCGCAGCTTCACGGGGTGTCGGTCTCAGCCTATCACCTGGCTCCCCCAGCCGAGCAGATTGTTAACTTATGCTGACACTGGCGGGGGGAGCCGCTCCCAGGCTGATACCTCATGGCAGCAACACTTGCACAAATCTTTAATTGTTTAGTTTAAAGACTTGTGTTTTGACCGCGAGGGGATTTTGGCTGGAGCTCAAGAAGTGATAATGATATTTCGCTGCCAAGACGTCTCCTTGGCTCTCTGTGTGTTAATGTGCACTTTCAAGAAGCTCCAATTAACTGCATCAGCTCTCACAGAGAAGAGAAAGGGGAGAGGAGGGAGAGAGAATAAAAGGAGAGGAGAGAGAGAGAGAGAGAGAGCCTTCCGTCTTTTTTTTCCCACTTTCCCTTTTCTCTTTCTTCCTTCTCTCCCTCCTTCCTTCCTTTTTCTTTCTCTTTCCCTTCCTTCCTCCCTTCTTTACTCCCTCTCTTCCTCCTTTCCTCCTTCCTTCCTTCCTTCCTTCCTTCCTTCCTTCCTTCCTTCCTTCCTTCTTTCCCTCCTTCCTTTCTTCCTTCTTCTTTCCTAAGAGAGGAGGACAATTCTTAAAGATAATTAATGACTTGGCCTATTTCCTGCCTTTGGAATGAGGAAACCCAGGGACCAAGATTCTTAAGAAGGTTTGGAATCTCTCTGAAGCACTAAAGCCTGATAGAAAACTAATCCAGGAGCCTTCCTATATGTGCCCTTTGGTGCTCTTAATGAATGAACCCCCTCCCCCTAACCACATCTTGTCCACCAACATTCCTAGTAGGAAGATGGACACCCAGAATATCTCTAGACTAACCTTCACCTTCACTCTTTGACTACATTTATCCCAAACCCAATTTTACTATTATCTTAACTTTGTCTCCACCAACCCACTTCTTAGAATGTGAACTTCTTGAGAGTTGGGATTGTGTCTTTGTATCCCCGGGACTTAACACAGTGTTTGGCATATATTAATATAATAATTAGGCCCTTATGTGTTTGTTGATTAGTCACAGGTCTCAACTTCATCCTTAAACTAAATTCTATCCCCACCCTCCCCTCTAACTTTATCCCCACTCTTAACTTCTCTCTAGTTTCCCTACTCTCTCACCCCTAACTGTATCAGCACTATACTAATTTTTACCCCAATTATGAATCTATCACGACTAAGCCAACCTTGTTCTTTACTCACCCAAATTCTACACATACCCTTACTTCCAATCCCAGATCTCTCTATATTCATACTCCCAACCACTAACTCCATCCCTAACTCTGCCCAAACAACTTTAACTCTACCCTTACCTTTATCTTCCAATTTTAATATTCCTTACTTCCTTCAGATCAAATCTGATGTTCTCTTGTGAATTTGGTCCCTTGTCAGTCATGTCCCTAGTAAAGGGAATCAAGGAATCAATTTCTGAACCTGATTACCCTGTCCCCCACACCTATGCGCAAATAGGGTGACAGGTATATACATATACATATACATGTATATATATATATATATATGCACACACACATATATACATACACACACACACACATACACATTTATTAGCACACACCTTCATCCCGGCCACAGGCTAAAGGCCTAATTCTTTTGCCCTTATGTGGAAAAGATTGGCTTCCTAAAGGGCTTCCTTGGGCATGGAATTGAACAAAAAACGTCCCTCTAGGGGGTGGGTGAAAGATGTGGAGGGGAGGGGGCAGCTGGATAACAGTAGGGCTGCAGAGACAGGAGAGATGGGGACGGGACACTAAGAATCCACTTTCCCCCCGCCCCCTCTTTTCTCTCTCCCCTGCCTTGTCCCCTTCAGCCCTGGGAGAGAGGGTCAACTCCCCAATGGCTCATGTTACAAGAACTTGAAGACAGGAAGATTTAGAGAGGGAGATGCCATACCAGTACAGTGCGCTATTTGTCTGCCTTTGAAACCAGAGGCTGTGAGGGATGGGGGGTGGGGAGAAGGCAGAAGGCAGCAAGACACTTCTGTGAATTATCGCTTCTCTTGGGTTCAGGCTTTCAAGATTTGGAGCGACCACCCTCCCCAGCTCTTCCCCCACCCCCAGCTCCTGTTTCTCCAGGTGCTGCGGTGTTTTCCTACGAGTGAATTCCTTCCCCCTCCCCCCCTTTTTTTTATGCTTCCGTCCTTGGCAACCTGCCCTCACCAGGATACCTCTGCCACCCTGGGCGCTGGTCTGTTGGTTTGAGGCAACTATCCATCCTTCCCAGGGGTACTAGTGAGGGGGAGGTCTGTTGTAACGGGGTGGGAGCTGTGGAAGCAAGGAGAACTGGGGAGTATCAGCAGGTGGAGCAAAGACCACACAGTATTACCTCCGGACTTAACCTCCTCCTCACCCTCCCTTCACCCCAAAGCCCCCAGGGAGCTCCCAAGAGAGTGTGTACTCATAGTGACCTCTGCTGGCCCCATGCTGCCTGATTAGCTAAGTACCTAGCGACTCCAGGGAGGTGGCTGGGGCTTCGTACTCTGCTGAAAAAGTAGGTGGGTTGGGGAAATCGGAGGTAAATTCCTGGGGGGAGAGGGGAAAGAAAGATGCGTAAGAAGTCAATGGGGCCCTCTAGAAACAGGAAAGTCCCTCTGTCAGGTGCCCCTTGATCTCTCCCTGACTAGGCTAAGGTGAGAGGTGATGGAAGCGGGCAAAGGAGCTCCAGTCAGAAGCTTGCACCAGGTGATCCTCCGCTAGGGGGTTGCCGCGCCTCCCCCTCCCCCCTGGACCTTGCCCTGGGGTCTGCGGGGGAGGGGAATCCCTTTCAGTGGCCTGAGCCGGAGGTGGGCGGATTAGAGAGAGGCCAGTTCCGGCTGAAGAATCGCCCTGCACAAAGGATCTCCCTGCGGGCGCGGCCCCTCCCGGGCCAACTCCGACGTCTCAGGCCCGAGGGGAGGGGCGAGCCTCTGGTCTGTGCTGTATCACGCACACCACCGCGAGATGTATACCTGTTCTCTCTCTATCTCTGTATGTCGCTCTCTATGTTTCTTTCTCTCCTCTGCGTCTGTCTCTCTGGGTCTTCCTCTGTGTGTCACTTGACTCTGTCTCTCTCATATCTCCGGTTCCTATGCACTCTCGTAGGTCCCGTCGATGTCAGCTCCCCTAATGCACCCCGCTCCATCCCTGTCCCCATCCTCGATCATTAGATACTCCTTTCTCTTCCGCTCCCTAAATTTCCGTACCTCATCCTGCCTCTCCCCCATCCTTCTCCCAATCTTCATCCCCGATGAACTCTCTAAAAGAGTCATAACTACTGGAGTGTTTCTATTTCTCAACAGACCCTTTCTCTTTTCTGACCTTATCCCATGCTTGGGCTCCACTTCTGCCAAACAGTGGACTCCCCTTTACCTTTAGCCAACCAACCTTCAACCACTGCCTGCGGCCCCACTAATCCCCCACTGGCGACCTGTCGCCTTTCTCCCCGTCCCTGCCCTCGGCCCACTTAAATTCTTTTGCTTTAATGCTAGGCTGGAGGAGAGTAGGGGAGAGGCGAAGGGGCAAGAGTCATAGGGTCAGGCTACTTCAGCCTCTGAATTTATGCCTTCTAACCTACCCTGAAAGCCCAGGTCAAAGGTTAAAAGGCATGTGTGTGTGTGTGTGTGTGTGTGTGTGTGTACAAGTGCTGGAGACTGGGGGGAGGAGACTGAGAATGCTGCTAGAGATAAATCTTCCTAGCACATGTGTGACCCAGACTAAGTGCCCTGTACCACTCCAGGCCTGAGGGAGCTCAGTAAGAGTGAAGATCTCCTTTCCTTTGAAATCATCCATCCTTTACACCTCTTGGCTTTTCAGTCCTTCTCCAACATTTGATGAGGCTTACCCAGGAGAGATCTCTAGCATCCCTCCGTGCAAGGCTGGACCTAGTGGAATTGGGGAAGTGGATTACATTTGGGAAATGACTCGATGTCTGGTTTGGGAGATTGGTTCTTAGGTTATTTGGCCAGTTGGAAGAGTGTCTGCCCCACTAGGGATGGGGGAATCTGTATGAGGGGGGAGGTATCCATCTTCACAGAGAACCAGGGAAGCCCCTAAAGGCTCTAAGAAAAGACCAACTTTTTAACCATTCAGTGGCTGCCCCTTATACCCCTACCCAAGATTTGGTCAGACAGAGAGACTCCCCCTGGTGGATAAAATGGCAATCCTTGAATCAGTTGGAGAGTCTCCTGGATGGAAAAAATCCAGCAGGAATTTGGTAAGGGGTAGGGCCAGTAGATGCCTAAGTTAAGGGCTGTGTTCTCTGAGTTTAGAGGAATGTTGATATGGGTTTGAGGTAGGGGACTTTTTAGGGATGTGAAGAGAGTGTGTGTGGGCAGCTTTGTGGACATAGTAGAAGGGACTATGTCCAAGGACACCGGGTAGAATGAGAGTATGCTAGACTAGAGAATATGCTAGTCTACGTATATACAGGGATGAGGATTGTGATGCTATGTAGCTGTCTTTAGTATCCTTTCTTAATTCTTAGTCAATGTGAATCTCTGGATCTGAGACCTGAGCCCATACTCTCCTGGTTTGAGGCAAATATTTTATAACTTTCTCCATTAAACCTTCTTGGATCCCCCAAGGTAGAAGTCATCTCTCTCTCCTCCATATTTCATTTTTCTTTTTTTGACCTCTCCTTCTAACTTGTATTCAAATAGATCTTTGAGCTCAACAATTTTGAATATGCCCTTCAATGAGGCAGGCCAGAATCCATCCATGCCTGCCCATCCAAAGTAAAAAGAATGTTGGGCTTGGAATTAGGGAGACCTGACTACTGACCTTCCTGGCTTCCTTGAAATTCCAATTAAAATCTTGTGTTCTACAGGAAGCCTTTCTTACCCGTCTTAATTCTGGTGCCTTCCTTCTAATTATTTCCAGTTTATCCTGTATATAGCCCGTTTGTATGTAGTTACTTGCATGTTTTCTCCCTCATTATATTATAAGCTCTTTGGGGGCAGGGACTATATTTTACCTCTTTTTGTTTCACCAGTGCTTAGCACAATGCCTGGTACATAGTAAGTACTTAATAAATATTTGTTGATTTACTGACTGAAAACATCATTTATTCAAGTTCTTTTTTGTGGTTCTTTATTTGTCATGGTTATAGCCTGCTCACAGATAAACAGGCATTCTTTTTAAAAAATTAAATTTTTAATTTTTTTCCAATTATATGTAAAAACAATTTTTAACATTAGGTTTTTTTTTTTTAATTTTGAGTTCCAAGTTCTCTTCCTTCCTTACCTCCCGTCTCACTGAGAAGGTAAGCAGTTTGATCTAGGTTATAATGCTCAGTCATACAAAACATATTTTCATATTAATCATGTGAAAGAAAACAGATTCCCGCCACTCCCCAATAAAAACACCAAGGGAAAAAAAAGCATTCTTCAATCTGTACTCAGACTCCATTAGTTCTTCCTGTGGAAGTGGATAGCATTTTTCATCATGAAACTTATAGAATTGTGTTAGATTGTTACATGCTGAGAATAGCTAAGACATTCACAGTTGATGACTGTATAGTATTGTTGTTACTGTATACAATATTCTCCTGGTTCTACTTACTTCACTTTACATCAGTTCATGTAAGTCTTTCCAGGATTTTTGGAAAACATCCTGCTCATCTAAATAGGCTTTCTACACTCACTTGAGTTTTCTTGTATAGTGTGGGTGATTAAGCCAGACTTTTCTGAATGAATGAAAAAGTATTTAAGTATCTATTTTGTGGCAAGCACTATAGGAAACGTTGAGGATACAGATATGATAGCAAAGACTGCTTCTGACCTCAAGTAGCTTCTGTTCTAATGGGAAAAACAATACATGCAAGAAAGTGATGGCCAAGGATGGATATTTTGATCCAGACTGTGACAAGATGGTGATTACCCTTGGAGAGTAGATTGACACACCAGGAACAATGGCAGAGTTAATTTGAACATGGTTCCAGAACTAGAAAGGAGGTAGTAGACCATGTACCCCCATACTCTTTAGGGTATGGTCTTAGATGTGGGGGTGGAAATTACAGAGAGGGTAGTCTCAGAGTCAGGAGGTTCTTCATTGTCCCAGGACTTGATGCTCATACCTACCATTACCCTCTGAGTGAAACTGAATTTGAATTCTTCCATAGCAGCAAAAGCTATCTTCTCCCTTGTTCCTCTATTTTGTTTACGGGTACAACCATTTATAGTTAGCTATTAGGTTTTAACCATTTGGAGTTAATTTTAATACATGGTATGAGATTCTGATCTAAACTGAATTTTTTCCAGACTGTTTTCTAGTTTTCCTAGCAATTTTTGTTAAATCACCCAGGTATTGGGGTCTTTGGGTTTATTGAACACTGTGCTAATGTTCATTTGTTTCTCTATGTTGTGTCTATATGACCAACTTATCTATTTTTGCAGTACCAGATAGTTTTGATGATTTCTGCTTTGTAGTATATTTTGAGATCTGGTATTGCTAAGCTCCCTACTTATTTAAAAAAATTCTCTTGAGTTTCCTGATTTGTTGTTCACCAGATGAATTTTGTTATTATATTTTCTATTTCTATAATTAAACTATTTTGTAGTTTGATAGGCACGGCACCAAATAAGTCAATTAATTTAGATAATATTGTCATTTTCATTAAATTGACATGACCTAACATGAGCAAACTATTCTAGTAGACAGAGTATTGAACTAAGGCAGAAAGACCTGAGTTCAAATCCTGTCCCAGTTGTTTGCTGTGTGACACTGGGCAAATCCCTTAACTTCTTCTGAACTTCAAAAGGCAGTTTCTTCATTTGTAAAATGAAGGAGTTAAACTCAGTGGCATCTGAGGAAGCCATGAGGTAGAAGTGAGCAAGGAGAGTATTCCAGGCCTAGAAGACAGCCAGAGCAAATACAAAGACCTGAGAGATGGAGTGTTTTATCTGAGGAACAGCAGTGAGGCCAGTGTCACTGGATCAAAGAGTATATGGCAGGGAATAATGTGTAAGAAAATTGGGAAAGTGGAGGTTTGTTAGGGTGAGGATTAGATTGTGAGGGGCTTTGAATGCCGAACAGGGGATTTTGCCTTTGATCCTGGAGATGATAGGAAGCCACTGGAGTTTATTGAAGGCCGGATGGGGTGGGGTGGTGTGGGGTGGGGTAGTGGTGGCATGATTATACCTGTTCTTTGGGAAAATCACTTTGGCCAATGAATGGAGGTTGGAGAGACCTGAGGCAGTCAGACCCACCAGCAGGCTATTGCAATAGTCTAAGCATGAGTTTATATGGCCTGTACGAGGATGATGCCAGTATCAGAGGAGAGAATGGGGTATATTGAAGGGAAGGTTGCAAAGGTGAAATTGATAGGACTTGGCAATAGATTACATATGGAGTGTGAGAGATAGTGAGGAATCCAGGAAGACTCCTAGGTTGCAAGCCTGGGGGACTGGAGGGTGATGGTGCCCTTCACAATAACAGGGAAGTTAGGAGGGGGAATGAGCAAGCAGGAAAGGTAATAGTTCAATTTTGGACATGTCAAGTTTAATATGCCTACTGGACATCCAGTTCGAGATGTTTGAAAGGCAGTTGGAGATGCAATAGTGGAGGTTAGCAGACAGGTCAGGGTCGGATAGTTAGAATTGAGACTCATAAACGTTGAGATGGTGATTAAATCCATGGGAGGCCAATTAAGTCACCTAGTGAAGTCATATAGAGGGAGAAGAATACAGAATCCTGAGATTAAGAGATGACAGTGCAACAAAGGAGCCTGAGAAGGAGTGTTCGGATAGATAGGAGGAGAACCAGGAGAGAGTGCTATCCCAAAAATCTAGATAAAAAAGAGTATCAAGATGTGCATTCCACAGAGGGGCAGCTAGATGGTTTCGTGGATAAAGAGTGTGGTTGAGTTCAAATCCAACTTGAGACACTAGCTGTGTAACCCTGGGCAAGTCATTTAACTTTAATTTGTTTCAGTTTCCTCTTCTGTAAAGTGGGGCTAGTAGTAGCACCCAGCTCCTAGGGTCATTGTAAGGATCAAATGAGATAATAATAGTAAAGCACTTAACACAGTGTCTGGCATATGTTGTTGTTCTATCATTTCAGTAATGTCTGACTCTTTGTGACCCCATTTGGGGTTTTCTTGGCAAAGATACTGGAATGGTTTGCCAGTTCCTTCAGATCATTTTATAGATGAGGAAACTGAGGCAAACAGGGCTAGGTGACTTCTCCAAGGTCATACAGTAGTAACTGTCTGAAGCTGAATTTGAACTCAGGTCCTCTGGACTCCAGCCCCAGCACTATCCATGTGCCACCTAGCTTCCCTTGGCACATAGTAAGTAGCTATTATTATCAACTATGTCAAAGGCTACAGAGAAGTTAGGCACAATGAGGATTAAGAAAAGACCTTTGAATGTGGCAATTTGGAGATTATTGGTAACTTTGGAGAGAATTGTTTTGCTGTAATGATGATATCAGAAGCCAGATTTTAAGGGATTAAGAAAAGAGTGAGAAGAGAGAAAGTGAAGGCAGCTATTATAGATAGTCTTCTCAAGTTTCAAGCCACAAAAGTGGAAGAGATAGAGGATGATGGTGGAGATGTAACAACCAAGGAAGGGTTTTTTGAGGATAGGGGAGACATGGGCATGTTTGTTGGCAGTAGGCAAGGAGCAAACAGGGAGAGATTGAGAAATTGAAGATAAATGATAGAATTGGGATGACAGAGGGGACAGTCTGTTGGAGGAAACAAGATGGAATAGGATCATTTGTACAGAGGGAGAATTGAGCCTTGCCAAAGAGTAGAGCTACCTCTGTGTGACACAGGGATGGAGGAGGAGATGCTGGCAGAAGGCATCTGAGGGATATGATATGAGGAAGAGGGGAGAAGAAATGAGGGAGCTCGTGGCAAATGGCCTAAGTTTTTTTTATAAAATATGAGGCAAGGTCCTTTGCTGAGAGGCTGAGGGAGCCATGGGAGGTTTGAGGAAGGATGAAAAGGTTTGGAAGAGCCAATGTGAAGAGTGGGATAGTGAGTTGATAAAGGGGATATAAAAGGATTGCCTAGTAGCAGTGAAGGCCCATTTGAGGTTGTGTAACATAAATTTGTAGGAGACCCAGCTAAAATTGTTGGGTGACTTTTTTCCCCACCTCTCTTCAGCAGTACATGTGCAAGTGTGAAGGTGGAGGATGGTGGAAAGTGATCACCCAACAGTTTCCTCTTCTGTAAAGTGGGGCTAATAATAGCACCCAGCTCTCAGGGTTGTTGTAAGGATCAAATGAGACAATAATAGTAAAGTGCTTAACACAGTGTCTGGCATATATTGTTGTTCAGTCATTTCAGTAATGTCCAGCTGTACTCTAGGTTCTACTATAGGTAAAATGCTATCAAGCAGGATTGCATACTACAGAGAAATCTTTCACGAAAAGAAGAGCCAATCAATCCATGCAGCAAACTTCACTGTTGTTTTATTTTAAGAAATTGCCACAACCACTCCAGCCTTCAGCAATCACCACCCTGATCAGTCAGCAGCCATCAACATTGAGGCAAGACCCTTGGGTAGCAAAAAGATTCCAACTCACTGAAGGCTCAGATGATGGTTGGTGTTTTTTAGTAACAAAGTATTTTTTAATTAAAACGTGTACCTTTTTTAGACATAATATTATTGCACACTTATAGACTAAATGCAATGTAAACATAATTTTTATATGAACTGGGAAACAAAAAAAAATTAGTGTGCTTGCTTTATTGCAATATTCACTTTATCACGGTGGTCTGAAACTGAATCTACAATATCTCTGAAGTATGTCTATAGACAAATTGGTTCACCAAGGGGTCAAGATGAGGAAAAGAGGAAAGAGTGGCTAGACAGAGGTGATATCCAGGGAGAGAACTGAGGTTGTCAAAGGATTGGAGGTAATGATATGGACAAAGAGTACTGTTGGGCAAGGAAAAGGAGAGAGGAAGGTGAAAAGCCAATAGATTATGGTCAGGCAAGGTGATTTTGGAATTTTTGAACATGGAGTTGGCCCATTTGTGGGTGACTGAGGTTGGGTGGAGGAATAGGTCATGAGAAGTGGGTAAATTGAACAACTAAGTGTATCAGCAAGGCAATAATCACAATATAGACGATAATTGTCAAAATGCCTGTGTAGTTCTGTATTGTAAAATATGAGAGACTTTCTATATAGAAGGTAGAAGGAGTAAAACATTTATTCAGACACCAGAGGATCAAATCCTATAACCAAGAACTCCAACCCATCCAAGCAGCAACCAGCTCCCAAAACCAGTAAGCCCACTTTATCATAACAGCAAGGAACTTAAAACACCAATATCACAGCATAGAGCCTTGCCATTTCATTAGCCTTTTGTTCCCCTGCTGGGGCCTTGCCACCAACACACTCAGAGCAGAGCTACCATGTCTGTTGTCTCCCTCAGTTCTAACTGCTCTCTCTGAGCATTTCCTGTGGCACACCTTCCTTTTCCTCTCAGCAAGCTCCTCCCACCACATGTGACCTAGGCTTCCTGTGACATAAGCAGGTCACATGGTGTATTAATGGGTGGGAAAGATCTTCAAATTTAAATTGTCACTACACTGAGTAGTTAGGGTATTTAAGGAAGAGCCATTTTGTATGTTGAAGTTCCCTAGTGTGAGGACAGGAATTGGGGAGAAGAGAAAATTATGAACCAAATATTGAATTCCTTGAGGAAGGAAGGGGGGAATGACCTGGATATCTGTGGATAACAGCTACTAGTATTTTTATTGGGTGGTAGATATGGATTGCCTGAACCTCAAAGGAGGAAAGTTTACTGAGTGACAGCAGTAGGGAGAGAAACTAGAAGTACCAATGGGAAACAAGAAGTATTCCAACTCCCCTTGCCTTGGGTAGTGAGCCAAGAGGAATGAGTAAAAATGCAATCAGTGCTGGAAACGGTGGCCAGGGAGGCTGTGTCATTGGGGCAGGGGTGGGGGGTGGGGGGAGGGAGCCAGGTCTCAGTGATTGCTAGAAGATGGAAAGAGTGGTAGAAAAAAAGATTTAGAATGAAGGCAAGTTTGTTGCTTATGAAATAGGCTTTCCAGAGGGCACAATGGAAATGGTGGGTAACATTTAAGACTTTAGGGTGGGAGTGTTGAGGGGGATGGGAATAAGGAATCAGGTGATGAGGGTTGGGAAATGGGGTTTGGATGGTGATCAACAAGGGTTCAGAATCACTGGGATGTGTAAGGTGTGAATATGTTCATCCATATATGAATGTGGAAGGTGCCACTCTTCCTCCCAGAGGAGGGAGATCAGGCAAGAGATGGAAAACACCCAGTCGAGATGGGAGGCCCTGTTTCACTTCATCTATTCCTAATGAAGGCTGGAGATTCGGGAGGAGACAGTATATGATCTGTAGAAGACAGAAGATTGTAGGAGACAGTAGATGATCCAAATTGCACCTGCACAACAAGAGATGAAGAAGGACTCCCGTTCTTTTTCCCTCAGGGCAGGGGGTGGAAATCTAGTGTGCCTGAGGAAGTCTTGTTGGTCCTGATGTAAGTCAGCTCAGCTACTTGGTCCCTTCCCTGAGGGGACATGCACAGCAGCAGATGGAAGGCCTGCAGTTAGAGGAAGGTTGCTCCTCTTCTCCCCTTTCTTTCCTTGTTTGATGGACTCTAGACAATGGGAATTCATCCACTTGATTTTTTCCAGGATGGATGAGTAGGCCAAAATCTTTAGAATAGTTAATAGACCCCATCTGAAAGGCTGTACAATGTTGTAAGGTTCTAATCAGCACAAAGTCACGTGTAAAAAGGAGCATCTGAAGGACCTCACTATACAAAGGAAATCCTTCTTAACTTGAATGCTACTCTATGACCATGGTAAACACCTTTGGTGAGCGTATGGCCCCTTGTTATATGTCTCACTTGATATGAATCATCTTAGGGCTATCCAATAAGGTTATATGTGATCTTATAGCTTTCAAGGAACATCACATAATGTATACATAGGGGAACACCTTACTGGAAAACAACCTTAATGTAACATTTTTCTCTACCAAATCAAGAAGATTTTTAAAACTAAAATATATTGAGTGAATCAACACATGAAAAAGTTATTAAGCACCTACTACGTGCCAAGTACGGCTAGACACCAGGAACATACAAATATGAAAGTAAGATAATCTCTGCCCTCGAGGCCTTACATTTAAATGGAGGGATACAAAAGATATTGGGGAGTTAGGATTTGGAAAGGGAGTTTTGATCTAGAGAGCTGGGGATTTTGAGTGAAATGACAGGACAATGGATTGTAAAATATTTTTCAGTAGCAATGGTAGGAATGATTTGATTGATGTGATTCATGTTGCTAGAGAAAGAGGTGGAAAGCAGCAGTAGGGAGTATGGGTTGGGGGAGAGTGGAAGAAGCATACATGGGGAGGCAGGGCAGATGTTAAGATGCTGGTGCTGGGAAGCCCCAGGTTTTCTGGCACATATCTGGATGGGATATGAGGCACAGTCTGGACCAAACCCAATAAAATAGGTTAGGTGAGTTTTCACTCACTCATGGCTCAGGATAGTTCCACCCTTCAGTGAGATTTGGTATTTCTATATTCTTCAGTCCATTGTGTGATGGTAAAAATGTGGTCTGCTGATGGATATAATTTGTGAAAGCCTGTCTTTTATGAATAATACATTGAGGATACCATCAATGAATTTGTATGTTATTTTAATAAATGTTTTTTGTGAATGGGAAGGTAATCATACAAGTTAGCCATCGATGTCTTCTAGTCACCTTTATTTGGTGTATATGAGGTCTTCCCCCCTTCCCTTATTTAGTGAATTGAAGCCCTCCAACACCCTCACAGTCTGCCTCCTCTATTGTGGATCTCCACTGTGTACAGTTGGTTTAATCCATCTGCTTTCCCCATCTTTGTTTTCTTCAGTGCCATTTCTTTATAAGCACATCTAAGATTGTGATGTTATAGTTCATGCATAGTGAGAATCTCCTCTTTCTCTGATGATGAAAAGAATTATTAAAAATCTTTTCAGATATTTTCCATCTTATATAAGTTTGTTGTCCTCCTTTAGGCTTCCACCATGTCCTTGATATGAGCTTTCTTTAAACTGGCTTTTCCCTCCATGGAGGCAAGATGACTCCTAATCTTTTACTATCCTTCTTCATAAGACTGCAGTTAACATTCTGAACTGGTGTTGTCACCAGTTGCCATATCTACGTACTTGGTATGTGAAATGTCACAGGCTAAGGACTAGAAGCTAAAGGACTAACCTTGGGAAATGGCTGAAAATAATGGTATGTGAATGTAATGGAATATGATTATACCATACAAAATGATTAAAAGAATAGTTTCGCAGAAACCTGGGAAGATGTGTAGAGTGAAGTGAGCAGGACAATTTATGCAATAATCACAATATTGTGAAGGCGAACAACTTTGAAAGTCTTAAGAACTCTGACCAAAGTGGCTCAAGACGAGTGACCAAAAAATGACTCTGGAGGATCAATGATAAAGTTTGCTACCCATCTTCTTAGAGAGGGGTGAGGGATTTAAGTTGTAGAATGAGACCTATATTCTTGAACACAGGTAATTTGGAAATTTGTTTCCTTGACTATACAAGTCCCCCCCACACACCTAATTTTGGAAAGTGGGAATCTAGGGATAGGGTTGCCAAAAAAAGAGAGAAAGATAAGAGGGCCATTGGAATATGTTTTTGAAATGAACAGAAAGAATCATAAGCAGGATAGTGATAAAAGTAACATGTCGAATTTATTATATACTTAAAAAGAAAAGAAAGCTATATATCAGAGGTGTCAAACTTGCTCCTGAATGTCTGCAAAACTCCCCAGTGAGGCTGGGGCTAGATTAAAATGTAACTGGTAAAAGTTTAACAAAATCAATGAAAATGCAATACAACATAGATAATGTTAATTGATGATTTTCAAAATTAATAGCTAGATTTATTTTTATTTCAGTTTTCACCACTGCTATACACAATAGAGACTCACAGTTTCATGTACAAACCTTTCTATTCTACTATGTATGTGAAGTGTAGGTTTTGGTGGACTTTTGTTAAGTTCAGTATTTTTAAAATGGAGGAGAAAGTGTCTACTGACCTGTTTTTTAGGCTCTTTTGGTCTTCTTGTTATGGCAATTGTTTACATTGTTTAAACTTTTCTATGAAATTATTTAAAATTGGTGTCAGTGATAAAGAAGAGGTAAGAGTCACTTCAAGGCAAAGGTGGAAATAAGTAAAAATGGTGAACAACACATTGTGAATTATGAATAGGAATGAGGAATAAAAAAGGCCAAAGATCTTACCGACTACATTTGTAGACTAGACCTCATACCTCTACCTCATGAATACTTTGTCAAAAGAAACAGATCATTAGACATGACAAGCACCAAATGGATAATATTTATCACATGACTCTCCTGGTAGTGGATCATGTTTTATATCCTGTCCAGCTATCTGACAGGAAACCAAGGCTTACCTGAGCACCTTGCCATCTGCCTTATCCACAGGTTACTAGTCTCTGCCCCTATTCTCCATCCCTTCCCTCCCTTCCCACTCCCCACTAGAACATTTCTTGCTCTAGTAATAGTAATCAAATTAATCCTACCATTGGTACTAGAAAAGGTGGGGAAATAATCTGTCTTATAGCTCTACTCATAAACTGGGAGACTCTTCAGACTAAAACTCCCTTGCTTGGCCACCACTTCTCCCCTCCCTCTCTCCCAATATATGCTGTTAAAATGTGAGCTTCTTGTGGGCAGGGTGGCCTCAACATTGTGTTTGTGTGAGTAGCACCTAGCAAAGTGCATGACACAAATCAGGTACTTAATATGTGTCTTTTTTCATTCCTTTATTAACTAATTCATTCATTCAATAATTCATTCCTTCATACTATTTTAAGATAGGGAACACTTCTTGAATCAGCTCTCTATGTACAGTCAGATCCCTGACTTGTAAGAACAAAGATAAAAATTAGTAGAAAGCTATAAAAAAGAATAAAAATGAGAAAAAGAAATAGCATGCTATTAAAATAACTCTAGCATGACCTATTTAAACAAGTTATTGGTGCCGAAAATGGGATATGGACAGAAGAAATGACATAGAAATTCTAACTTATATTTATTTGTGTACCTGTCTTCCTCTTACTGGAGTATAACCTCCTTAAGAGCAGGGATTGTAAGATTATAGAGTTAGAGGTGGAAGGGACCTCAGAGGCCATCTAGTCTAACCCCCTCATTTTACAGATGAGGAAACTGAGGTCTAGGGAGGCTAGGGATTTGTCCATGGTTGCATGGATAGCATCAGTGGTGGGAGTTAGATATAAGTTCTCTGATTCCAGAGATAGTCTTCTTTCCCTAGTAGACCATGTTGTTTTTGTAGTTGTCTTTGGTTCTCCCACTGTCAAGAGACTATTTCTACCAGCTGCCAACCAACTGCCACACTGCGCAGGCAAGCCAGCCTAGCTGAAGCATCAAGCAACCATGAGGGAGATATAGTGGGTAGCAAGTTCCAGGCAAGTCAGACCACCACCACCACTTTGCCCACCATCTCTCATCCGACTTCCAAGGATCTCTCAGCTGGAGACAGCCTGGAACCCTGAACCCTAGAGCCCTGGGAATGCCAATACTTCCAAGCCCAGCCCCCTCAGCCATCACCTTGAGAAGCAGCCCCTGTGGAGATACAGTTCAGCCACTGCTTCTGAAGGTGCTGTGCTCACAGCTACCTAAGACCCAGGATACAAAGCTCTTGTCAACGAAGTCCTTGGTACTGTCAAATGGTTCAGTCTCAGAAACTGATTTGTTTTCATCAGTGGAAATAATAATACTAGCTAACATTTTCTATAGCATTCCTCTGTGCCAGGCACTGTGCTTTACAAATAATATCTCAGTTGATCCTCACAACTTTGGGATATAGGTGCTATTATTATCCCCATTTTAGGGGCAAACGAACTTGCCCAGGGTCACACAGCTAGCAAGTGTCTGAGGCTAGATTTGAAATGTCTCTAAGCCCATTGCTCTATTCACTGCCCCACCCAGCTGAAATAACATAAAGAAGTCGCATCCTTCATATGCTTTGCTACTATACCTTAATGACTCTAAGAACCTTTCCATTTGACTTGTAGCTGAAACTTCTATGTGTTGTCTTCCCCATTAGAAAGTGGGCTCCTTGAGAGTAGGAACTATCTCAAAATTTTCTCATTGTATCCCCAGCCTTAGCACAGTGCTTTGCAGATTAAAAGTGCTTACTTTTTTTTTTATTCATTCACTAACTAGTCAAGTGTACTACTTCTGATATGTACTTAATACATGTTGGTTGAACTGAATTGGGTTATTTGGGAAAGTGTTTCAGGCTCTGGACTGATCTGAACCTAGGTTAGCTACCCTAACCTTCCATGGGAATCCAGCTTGGTGTTTGGTTCTTTCTTTGCAGAGGATGGCGTATAGGGGTTTCAAGGGTTTCTACAACTCTCAGGAAGTGATATCATCATCTTTGTCCAAATCCCCAAGGGGTCCAGGTCCAAGGAGGGGAAGGCTAGTTTCAGAGAACTTTCTAATTTTAAACATTTGTTCCTATATTCTCAACTGTCTTTTAGATACATTGACTATTGGTTCATATTTTCTAAATGTTGGGGGCATTCCATCAGTCAACAAGCATTATGCGCTTTTTGGAAACATGGAATATTGGCCCATATATCTCAAATATTGGGGGGATTCACTAAGTCAACAATCATTAATTAACAATCAATAATTAATGGCAGGTAGGATCAAGAAAATGTAATCCCTCTTTCTTCCTTCCTTCCTTCCTTCCTTCCTTCCTTCCTTCCTTCCTTCCTTTCTTTCTTTCTTTCTTTCTTTCTTTCTTTCTTTCTTTCTTTCTTTCTTTCTTTCTTTCTTTCTTTCCTTTTCTTTCTTTCTTTCTTTCTTTCTTTCTCTTCTTTTCTTTTTTCTTTCTTTTTCTTTTTTTTTTTTTTTTTTTTTTTTTTTCTTT